>NW_027466488.1:4520000-5167500 GCF_050575085.1 Anarhichas minor
TAATCTATGAATAAACTTAACTGCCCTCAAAAACATTTGGAGGAAGTTTAGACCCCCAAAAGTGTCTGGCACAACACTTTCCATGTTAAAAATGGAAAAGTTATTTAAAAACAAAGGTGGTTCAGTCTTGCATTCTTCATCTGAAGGTAAGGAAATGCTTGCTGGCCCAAAACGTCAATCAAGTGTCCGTTTACAGGCCTTGTGTACTACTGCATATATGAAATCAAGCCTTTTGTGGCTCCAGAAGGAGCTGCGCAAAGTCTGATGAATTGTCTCAAGTTATGTCACCTGTGTCAGTTGGTGCTGAAAACTACAAGTTTGAAAATAAAACAAATCTGGGGTTGTGAAGTTAGGAAGAGGCGAGCTTAACAGACCTCTGTACTCGGCTCCTCATCTCTGCTGAAGGCTCCATGAGCTGCTACTAGCATAACGCAAACAAATCTCTAATCAAACTGGACACGTTGCATTGTGGGTAATGTTGTGGCCAAGGTTAGGACAAGTAAGAAGAATGTATAGAGTAAAAAATACGATATTCCTGGTTCTGCTGCTTAAATTTGATCCTTTTTTTTTAACAGTCCATTGTGAGTCCAACAATGATAAATGAATGCAATGCTTAAATCAGTGGCGTTAAGATATATGGGAGTCATTTACACCTTTACAGCTTAGGACCAAAATGTCAAATGGCACACTGGCTTATGAAAACATGCTAATACTGTTATCATCGATCGTATCATGTATAGATCATAACACATTTAGGTCCTCAGACAAAAGATCAGAGCATCACCGGTTTGTATTTATGTCATCACGTCTTCCTCGCTCTGAAGATTAGACTGCATGTTTGATGCATGCAGTGAATGTTGGCCTACAGATAGAGACCTTATCTAACCTCAAACTCCATCTTATCGACAGGGATATTAGTGAGTCTGATAGACAGGATGCAGATGATCATACAAAACACAAGCACACATCGGTTGCAGTGCCAATGATTCTTGGGCCCAGCTGTGCACCAGTAACTACAGAGGTCCTCTATGGTAAAAAGGGGCTGGCTTCCAAACTCCAGGCCAGTCAGAGGGTCCCGGCCCAGGCAGAACTCTGTCTCCATGGGCCTCACCGCCTGCCAGCTTCTGCTCGATGGGGGTGCACCAAGCTACAGCTTATCACCAAATTAAAATTGCTTCTGGAGTGCAGAACCAATAAGGAGATAACACATTTAACTAACACTGCTGCAATCATCTGACCTCATACCTTCTGTCCCCATATTCTTGTCCATCTCTGTCTTTAAATACTTAGCAGTGGCGTGAAAGAGTCCGTGGAGTTGACTGAGATTAACTCCCCACATTAACAGATTTGGGGGAGATGTTGATGCTAACATCATCTGCCGTTACATAAGCGGACAACAGTGTTGCAGATAGTGATGCCTATCAAGTTGTGGCTCGTACATCACGTGCTGTATCTGTGTGACAGGCCTTTATGAAATTAAAGTCATGATTAAGACTAAAATTGGAGACATTCATGAGTTGTCTGTGTGCTTATATTCACAGATGGAAGGGAAAAGATATTTAGGATGAAAGAACAGAATAGAAAAAGTGAGCTGCTTTGTTTCTATTTGACGTGGTACGCTGTTGCATTCTCAGCCACCTCTCAGCCTCCACCTTCACCACCCTACCCCTCCTTTCTTTCTGTTTCTCTGCAAGCTGTCTTGGGAAGTGCGATGTGTTTTTTTAAACAACACCGGCTTCATATGTTTTTATGCCTGCTCATAAAAAAGCAGCTACCTTTAAAAGGCTCTGCTCAACAATGATATGTGCTCTCACTGTTACTGGATGACAACCGGCACTGGGAATGACAGAGCACACAGAGACAGAGAGAGGGAGTCTGAAAGAAAGACAGAAAGAGAGAAAAAAAAAGAATGAAAGACGTCTTTTTAGTTTGGGTTCAACTACTGCTGTTACTTTACTTATTGTTGCCCTTATTCACATTCATAACTAAGAGCCGCCCAGTCCACTTTTCAGTGATACCCCTCACAAAAAAGCAGTGACTAGTTGGGGCCCCAGACATTTATAAATGTTAGTACTTCCACTAAAGAATGACTTCCTTTCTAAACTGCATGTCCACTGGTGATACACTGAGGTGCTTACATGTTTTAGCTCAGATAGCAGGAGGACATTCAGCTGGACGCGTTGTAGATCCTCCAGTTTAAATTATCTCAGATCAAGTCAGGATGTCGCACACACACTTACACACTAACATGCACACAGCTGGCTTATATGAAGGCCCCAAGAGGCAGGCCTCAGCCGAACCATAAAATGCCCCACCACACACAGCCGCACACACACAAACTCCACAAGACTTCATACATCACTGCACTATCTCCATCTCAATCCCTCCCCCCCAAACCCATCACATCCTTCCACTCTCTCCTCAATCTCCCCTCCCCCCCACCTCCCACCCTCTCTCTCCTTTGTAGCCCACCTGGTAGTGACCCCCATCTGGATCTGTTGGGGTGTAAGATGTATTTTAAGGCCATATAAATAGCTACCCAGTGACCACATTAAGAAGCCATATCTCATGATCACACCCCTGACCTCTCTCTCTCTCTCTCTCTGAGAGTGTGTCCACAGGCTTAACAAGATCAATTACTCCCAACTCCTTGTACTCCCTGCTAAATGTCTCTTTGTCTCATTAAGAACCGGAAGGAACTCTTCCTGCGTTCTTTTAGTGTGTGTGTGTGTGTGTGTGTGTGAATATGTGTTGAGTGAGAAAGAGAGGCAGTGGGGAACAAAGAAAGAGAGAGGAAGAGAGTTTGGTACTGTAGAGGTGAAATGTAACGCGAGAATCTCACTGCAGAACAACTTAGGGTTTATCCTGGGACACAGTCAGCCCATTAAATCGAGCTGTGATCTACTTCCTGGGGGGAAGGAAGGCAAAGAGTACTGTAAGTAAAGTAAAAAGATCATGAGGAAAGGTCAGTGCAAGAGAGAGAGAGAGAGAGAGAGAGAGAGAGAGAGAGAGAGAGAGAGAGAGAGAGAGAGAGAGAGAGAGAGAGAGAGGTATAAGGGACAAAGAAAGAGAGACTGTATGTGTGTCTCTGTGTGTGCGAGCCTGTGTGTGCAGTGTGGCGAGAAGTGAGCCAAACCTCACCGCTGACTTGGCCAGGGCCTCTGGAGCCAGAGAGAAAGCCCTGCTAACCACAACCTCTCTTTCTGTGTGTGTCTCTCTCCAATACACACCCTCGCTGAAAGCATCTCACTGTGCGAATACGTCATTTCAAAACATGTGTTACTGGCCAGGAGAGCAAGGGAAGTAGCTTGTGAAGGAGAAAAGACCATAGAGGAAGAAAACCGGCAGCGGCTGGGACAAAGTGAGCGGAGAACAACGCAGCAATTCACTCTCATCCTGAGCAAAGCAAACAGGAAACATTCTCTCAGTCCACTTGTGCTACCCTCTCTCATCTCCTGCCCTCACCACTCCACTATATTTAAATTCCTGTCGCTGTGGCTCATTATTTTTCCCAAATGCACCAGAGTAGGTTGTTGCATCGCTGCACTTTAAGTCAATAGCGGGACTACAGAGCCATGAAAATGAATAAGGATGGGGCCTCTTCACACAGCAGCACTGGGTAAAAAGGCCTGGCAGTGCTCATCTACAGCACGGCGGCTCTCGGCCCATTTATATTTTGCAGTGACAATACATTAGCTGCCCATGGGTGAGCACACAGTCTGCAAGCCCTGCTCTGTGTCACCCTGTGCGCATATATACAGCAAACGCCAGAATGTGATTATTTGGCTGTGCAAAAACACCACACCTTTCAGACAATGATTTGCACAGGAAGAGAAAAGGGCTAAAAGACACAATTGGAGTGAGAAGATGATGGGGGGGAAAAAATTAAAAGTGAAGAATATCAGCTGGTGTAAAGGTCTCTCACCTCAAATTCTGTCTCGTCAGATCAACCCTACTTGACAACACAGCAACACAGCAGACACCACACACACACACACACCAAGACATAATCAGACACACACACACACACCTCTGTCTGTGTCAACACAAGCTTGTGGGAAGGTTGAGAAGTGTTGCTAAACAGAGGGGTGGGTGCAGGCTTTCTTTGGCATGTTTGTTTTTGTTTTGCTTTTTTTTCTGATGCTGAAGGTCTAGGCAAAGCCACTCAGAGCAGTGTGTGTGTGTGTGTGTGTGTGTGTGTGTGTGTGTGTGTGTGTGTGTGTGTCAAAGAGTGTGTTAGTAGGCAGAGACAAAAGGAGCATATGGCAGCAGCAGCCAAGGCTGTAAATTAAACATAGAGAATGATTAGACAGTGAATGTGTGCTCTGAGACACAGAGACAGCACTGCAGACCACTGCAAGACCAGAACTGGGGTGGGGGGGGGGTTGCCTGTGTGTGTGTGTGATAATCACATATTAAACACTTTGAACAAACAAAGGTGACTAACTGCCATGAACGTATTATAAAACAATACAAAGATGAAGAAAATGAGAAACACAGAGGGGAGAGAAATGTATAAAAGCCTTTAATGACAGAGACACAGGTCAACGAGAGTAGGCCATGTCCACACTACACTACACTACACTAGCAACACACTACACTAGCAACATGAAGACAACCCCACCGCCCCCCGCCCCCCCACCCCCCTGCAGCTAAAGAGAACTGGACCCCTCCACTCCAGACTAGACAGCTGCTGTTGAGCTGAAGCAAAGCTGCATCTCTGTCAATAGGATTACTGAAGATCTTCTCAAATACACAGTCCAACACATGCTCACACATACAAACACACTATCATACTTATATGGCTAGGCACACACACTGTGCATAAACACTCCAACAGTTAAAGGACAACTTGCTAAACATATTGAACGAGTGAAACAGAAAATGGTTGGGAAAAAAAGACCCGTGGAATGGGACGCAGGGAAACTTTCAGAATAAAAGTGAACACTCCTTGTAGTTCAGTGTTTAAGCGGTTCAAGGTTGAGCCCTGTGTTTTGAAAAATGATATTGGGATTTTAGGGGTATATTTTCCTCCTCAGTTGCACATATAATGTGATGTATTATTTACAGATGTGGCACGCAACTACACACATCTACTCAAATACTGTACTTATGAACACGTTTGAGGTTTTCGTGGTAAATGGCTGCATTTAAATATAGCGCTTTGACACAAAGTGCTTTACAATTGTAGTGTTACTTACATGCTTTTACTTCAGTAACATGTCATAGCAACCATATCCACAGCTTACTTTGTAATTGTAGAGATGGGCAAATATGAAATTGGCAGACTCATGCACATTATAATGTAAGGTGTTTCTAATAGGTGTACAATGTAAGGCAAACCATGTCTCTATAACCCAGGGAGATTTTGGCTCTAAGCTGATAGCGTCATTATCATTTTCAAAATGTTGTAATGGACTGTGTCAACAGAATTGCATTGCTAGGCAACAGCTTGGGTCCATGTTTACTTCCTGTCGTCTTATGTCATTCACATACACTGAAACAGGAATAAACTGTAAAATTGTCCATCATATCCTGGGTTACCCTGTGGTGCTGGGCCCTGCAGATGTTTAATTCTGGTTTTAGTCCACCTGCCAGCTCTCTTACAAATTGGCACTAAATGTCTGATATGGGATTAGAAACAGAATCTGTACCACATGAACCACAGCACAGCCCCGTCACCTGAGTTTACAAGCTTCATACGCAACTTGCACATCAACACAAATTGAAGCTCATTGCAGTGGGGGGGGGGGGGGGGGGTAGAGAGATAGAGAGAGTAGGGTTTAGGGTAATCTGTCACTGTCTCATTACTGGGCCACATAAAGCAGGGAGGGAGGGTTCAGGAGGCGGAGATAATGCAATAATAAAAAAGAAAAACTAAGAGAATGAGAAGAGATGGAGAGAAGGGGAGAGGAGGGTCAGGTTATCCTAATTCAATAATGGGAATCAGTAGGGAGCAGATGAAATTGATGTGTACCTAACTTGAATTCCTGAGAAACTATTTGCTTGTGAGAACAGCAGCAGCTTGGGGAAGAATGCACTTCAATCCGGACTGATTGCAGACTTTTTGGATAATTTGAGAAGATTTAGGGATGCACCCTGAACGTTTCGTCTAAAGTGGATATTTATGTGTTCACATGAAAACATGCCATTTTAAGTAATGATATCATAAGTACAGTACAGTAGTGAATACAGAGTGTCAGCATAATCATTGTGAGCATGTTAGAGCACTATTGTTAACAAAGCATTAGTCTTGTGGTAACACGGTTATCAGTTTGAAAATCTTTTATGGACTACATCCCTTTCTCTAGCTCTGTTTCTCGTGGCTCAATCAATCACTCTTACAAGTGCTACTATTACTATTTATTATTTACACATAGTTGCATGCAGGAGTGTGAATATGCTCACATTGTAGAGCCCCAATGTCAAGGTGAAAACTATGAACTTGTTTTTCTTCATATATTCATAAAAGCTTCTCTGTGCTTTGAAAGAATGTGTCCGCTTGGAATGTCAGTGACCAAGACTTTCAGAGCCACACAGCCATTTTAAAGCCAAACAATTGAATAAACTAAGCTCTTTATGTCATACACACTATGTACGCATGCACACACACACACATAGATCACTTTGCCTGCACCCACATGTGCCTGTAAGGCTACCAGGGGGGAACCATAATCACACACACACACACACACACACAGGAGGTAAAGGTGATCTGCTGGAGCCATAATGAGGGAACACTGTTGTTGTGATCCTCTCACTGCAGCTCTGATTACAGCCCAGTGTTCAGTTTCTACTCTAAGAGTAAACACATGAGAACACCACCGCTGTGGGGATTTGCCAAAACATAAGCATGCACGTACACACACACACACACACACAGGTGAGTATGTCATGCATACAGAGGCAGAACAACAGAGCCGGAACGTGGATGGCGCGGACCGCCCTCATGTGTGTAAGTTTAGTAGGCTGCAGCCCAACACGCACCACTTTCCCTGCTCGCCGTCTGTCTCTACGAAAGACAAAGCGAGGCCTTATTGCCCTCAGCTAATTACCAGCGGCAGAGAAAGACAAACAACACATATGCACACACTCCCTTGCTTTCTCACTGTCATGCTGACCCTTTGGCAGTTTAATGGCATTCCACAGTGGGCCAAACGGTGTAATCTGCATGCTCATATAAACACAGCATGGAAGAACTAATGCATATTTGACACACTGTTGTCCTCTCACTTGTGAGCTGTTCCAAAATCATTAGAAAACTATATTGGTAACATCACCCCTACTCTAGCAAGTCACTGTGGTACTGTAAGTGAACTACAATATGCCTTTTTTTTACTGCCTGTCAGTGGCTTTACAGAGCTTCCAGCCTGCCACCAGGGATTAGCTCAATACTCAATTCTCCACTCAATCTCACTACCACACACGCTATATAAGGGGATCTGTACATGTGCGTGTGTGACTGCACGTGCATTTGTGTGCCGCAAGTGTGTTAATGTGTGCGTGTATATACACTCAGGGGTGATATTAGTTAATCATAGCCTTCACTCAGCATAAATAAAGACCAATTACTTTGCTTCCCTATGGGCCCTTCACTATTAGCACACTAAAGACCCCAAAGAGTGCTGCCCCATAGCTAATACAGCCTTGGTGTAACAGTCAGCCTGCTGAATCATGGTGATAAGCACCACAGAGGGGAACAGAAGGACAACATTCACAACATCATAAAGACTGGGGCTGGATAAGCCAACAGAGATCAGTAAGTGGAGTCATTTTTGTTTTTAGAAGGATAGTAATCAGGATAATTTGTACCTTAGCAGTAATGAATATGATTCAGAATTAGCTTGACTTTACCAGAGAAATTTGTAGAGCTGACACTATGTGACAGATGTGATTGTGACAGTGAAAGAGAAGAACAAGTCAATAGACTTAACCTGTCATTACATGTACAGTAAGTCAGACTTCTATCCCAATGAGCACACACACACACACACACACACACACACACACACACACACACACACTGTAGCAGAAATGACAACCAGACAGTAACTGAATTACCTTTACAGAAGGATAAATTGTGTTAACGTACAGATACAGTGTAACAGCAGAGGACTAAAATCGAGCTGAACACTTAGTAAAGATCAAAGTGCATACAGCACTAGACTAAAGAGAGGGCCCTGCTCATACAAAAAAGCTGAAGAAAATGAGAAGTGCCTTAAGACACAAAATAACTTTGTTTTACAGGAAATTGGAAAAAGCTATTTTCACTTCTATTAATGCTTTATGTTGATCATTTTTGCATTGAGGAGGTATGAAGGACTAAACTGGAGTGCACTCAAACCTCAGAGCAATGAGGTGTTTTTACTTTTGTGCATCAGCACCATAATATATTGTGGTGACACATCCCTCCAAAGGAATGGGCTAATCCAGAAGACATTATATGTTGACACACCCTGCTGTTAAGTTTGGACTGTTCCTGTTTATCTTTTGTACAGTCAACTGCCAACTTTTGCTATGTGATATTTACCAAGATAAAACTACCGTAAGTTACAACACTAAGTTAACCAAACACTGTGCCACTGGTTTTATAGTGCCATCTTCCTTTGTTCTTTCTTTGGATGGATGTCTACGTGCGGACAAGTGACACAGCAGCTGGAGACGTGTGCTTCACAGCTAATGCACAGATGCAAAAATACACACACACACACACACACACACACACACACACACACACACACACACACATAAAGTGGACCCTTGTTGCTGGCAGCCACTCATCACCCAGAGAGGCCAACCTAATTTGGAGGACAGGCTCCTCTTTGCCTGCTGGGGAGGCAGCAGGGATTATGAGCCTTTATACACACTAATCTAGTTTAGCCACGCTGGGAGAGGAAATCTGTGCGTGTGCGTGTGTGTGTGTGTGTGTGTGTGTGTGTGTGTGTGCGTGTGTGTGTGTGTGTGAAAGAGAGAGAGAAAGAGAAACGGGAAAAGGGAATATACATGAACAGAATGCATAAGCATGTGTGCATGCACAGTGTGTGTATTCTTTGTTATCAGTGTGTGTGTGTGTGTGTGTGTGTGTGTGTGTGTGTGTGTGCCCAGAAACCCAGTCTGTGTGAGCAGAGATAGGAAGGCTCTCAAACTGGTTAGAGATGTCGCTTAGCCTCTTGTCCTCTGATGGCTGCTGGCAGTAACTACACAGGAACACTCTCACACATACACACTCACGCACACACACACACACACACACACACACACACACACACACACACACACACACACACACACACACACACAGATAGAGGCAACACTGACACACAAAACGGCACTCTCCTACTGGCATGATCAATGATAAAACTGGGGGGGGGGGGGGGGGATGCTGACAGGACAATTTCAAAACCTGTCTGGTATGCGTTAGCTCACTGTTTAAAATATGTGTATCTAAACAGAGTCATGTGTAATTGGCTTGTTGGCTGGGTCAAGTTGGCCAGAGGAGCCAATACATTATGATACCTCTGTGTAGATGTGTGTGTGTGTGTGTGTCTGTGTCTGTGTGTGTGGGTTGCCAGTGAAGCGTGAGCATGAGGGTGAATTGGCTAGAAGCACCGACACATTCCAAAACACAGGAGACAGATCTCATGGCCAAACCAGAACTGGGACCACACTGGGAATCACTGAGGAAGACTTCAGTGGAGAGAAAGAAGGAGCCAGTTAGGGGAAAGAAAGAGAGAGAGAGAGTGGGGGTGGCGGCGGGGGGACCACAGACTCTACAAGCTTACAGTGTGTATGAGCGTTGGCTTGAGTAATTACAGACTTGCCTGGTGTGTGGAGCCGAAAGTCTACCACAACACAGCCCAAGTGATGACACCATACACCACACAAACGCACGTGTGCACGCATACACACACACGCATACACACACACAACTGCAATTACTGTACAAAGCATTTTAACAGCTGTTCCATATCCCCATTCCTGAAAACCACTCACACATTCATGCACACTTTCCAAGCCACCCAGTGGTACAGAATGACTTGAACTGTTGCACAAGAAAGATCCTTTTCACACTGACAAATTGACATTCAAATACAAACACACAGACACGCGCGCACACACACACACAGATATACAAGTCAAGGCAAGTACAGTCAATGTGCTTTAAATACACAACATACAGTATACCTGTGTCCACTCCCCTCCTGTAATTACTGGAGCCTCCATTTTTATCAGTTGGAGTTCTCCACCTCTGCTTTCGTCAGGCATCAAGTCCTATCCTGAGTGGAGCACTGACACCATCTGGTGGCTAATGATATCATTACATAATCTGCACACTACATACGCTTACTGACAATAAGCACTTGGATCCTGTGATAACCTAAAATGACATTGAAATGTTGTAAAGAAAAACTAAAAGAAGAAACAAAACAGGCCGAGCTCAATTTCCACTCATGTGAAAATTAAGAGATATAAAGTCCACGACATGCCATTGAAGAAAGATGAGACATCTCCAGCAGCAGGAAAGGGTAACAGATAATCTGTCCAGACCGCAGTCACTTAAAACAAATCCAACAGCGACGGCAGACGCCGGTGGTTTTGATCTTTGGAGGCGGCCACAAGGTACCAATCTATTCTCTAACTGGATACAGACAGAGAGACACAGATGGAAAAACAGACAGACAGAAAGGAAGAAACTCTAAAATGGGGTGTAATAGCATCAAAATTCACAACAGCTTGCCAAAACCCCAAGCACTTTAAACACAGACTGATGTCACATTAACTTAACCATTCATTTAAATTGACTGTGCTTTGTGCATGAAGTGATTTTACATAAATAATATAGACTTTACTTGGGCGGGAATCCGACAGAGAGAACAACACCATCCAAGATCGATTAACTAGTGGACAATCTCCCCTCGCTCTACTCCTCCTCTCCTCTCTCACACAGAGATGTTCTCTATGTCTGTTTTCTGAGAAAGGTTATGCATGTTGAGTACAGTATATATATTTTGTTCTTCTTTGTGGTTGCATAACTTAAATAAATTCTACAGCACAAATAAAACATAATTTGATTTGAATGGCGATTGTACTCATTATATACATACACATGACATATAATGCACTTCCTAACTTAAAACCCAACAGCTGCACTTGACATGCACTTCACCCGACTTGAAGTTTAATGTCAAGGTCTTGCGTTTGTTCGATCGATACACACAAAACATGCACTTTTTCCTTCCTCACACTCACAAACTATGCAGTAAGTGGAGGCACATTGATGAGTCATGGTGGGCATCTTTTTGTCCTACACGCTGTATCCATTTCTTCACTCTTCTGATCATCTACCATTTCTCATCCTCCTCCCCCTCCTGTCTCACCTCCTACTCCAATTTTACTCCTCAACCTGTCTCTCAGCCTTTCCTCTCTCCTTTCTCCACCCCTCCCCCTCTAACCCCCCCCCCCCCCCCCACACCCACCCACCCCCCCTTCTCACACACTTATCTCCTGCTGTGAGTTATTACACCCACTCTTCTGTTATCAGTTCCATGTGGAATCTGCCTCAGAGAGACATTTCCTCCTGGACTGCAGTATCAGAGTCGACAGAGGGAAATGTCTGCCCTAACAAAAAAAAGACAGAAAGACAGATAGATAGATAGATCGCTGGTTAGATCGCTGGATAGATAGTGTCTATTTTGCTACAGCCCAATTGCTGTTACACCAATGAAGTCATTAAATTGTTCCATTCAGACAAAGACGCAGAATGACAGATGGAAGGACCTGCCAAAAGACAGACAAGGAAAGAGAGGGAGAAAAAAAAGAGGCAAGAACAATATATAACATTTACAAGGGGATTAGTGTACAGCAGTATAGGACGTGAAGACCCCCACAAGTCAACTTTGAACTTGTTAAGGTAGAACATCTGTGGCGGAGCGGGAGGGATGAAGAGGAGAAGGAGGCGAGAGAGGAGAAGGTCAGGGGTAAACAGAGCGAGAAAGAGAGAAAGAGAGAGGGGAGGGGGAGTAAAAGGGAAAAGAGCAGATCAAAGCATGAGAGCTTTGTGCTACCTCTGCCGCTGTGTGTGTGTGTGTGTGTGTGTGTGTGTGTGTCTGTGTGTGTGTATGTATGTGTTCGTCTGTGTGCAGTGTGTGTGTGTGTGTGTGTGTGTGTCTGGTTGCGCACACGCATGCCTGTGCTCCTGGCAGACTCAGACTAGGCATTAAAATTATTGGTGCCGCCAGCATGCCGCGGCCCCCACTGAAAAGGGAGGGAGGTGAGCAGGGAGGGCAGGAGAGAGGAAGGGAGGGAGTCACCAAGTGCTAATCAGACCCATGTGTGTGTGGCCAGCACTGCTCCGAACAGCTGTTCCCATGCTGAGGACCTGGCCACCACACACACACACACACACACACACACACACACACACACACACACACACACACACACAGAGAAATGTTCTGTAAAGCCATTTAGGTATAATCAGTTTGCTGTTAACACAAACACCAGCTTGGCCTGCATGAATATGCTTGTAAAAAACGTATGTATGATAGAAATCAGAACTGGTTGGTTAACTTTCTGATTTTGTCCTTTTTTGTTTGTTTGTATGTCTTTCAATTTTACAATTTTCCCTCTACACGCTTTTGCTTTTTTTAAGGATTTTGATTTTGTTTTTCACAGATAATAATAATAATATATCGGCAAAATAAAAGAGACGGAGAGAGTAAGAGAGGTATGGAAGTGGCATGTCTTTTCCTCCCACTACCAGGGGATAACAGGAAAAGTCAGAGAGCAGAGGGAGGAAGCTCTGTTATTTATTCTATCAATGGAGGGAGGAAGACCCCCACTTTACACCCCACCTCATTACAGATACACACACGCATAAGAGGTCATTGATCCATCTTACTTTGCTTGTTTAGATTAGCTGTTTCGGTTTTAGTAATTGGATCTTTAGGCTACAACAGTGCCCTCTGAAACAAGCATACTGTAGAAGGAGGATTTATTTGTGTGTGTGTGTGTGTGTGTGTGTGTGTGTGTGTGTGTGTGTGTGTGTGTGTGTGTGTGTGTATGTAATGAGGCAGAGCTGCGATCTGCCTTGGGGAATGGGTTTCTTTGTAGTGGGCAGGGAAGTAGAGGAATGTCTGGAATCTCCCCAGAGGATGCAGGGTCTGTCCGGTCAACACTCTCTCTCTCTCTCTCACTCACTCACCTCTCTCTCTCTCTCTATCTCTCTCTTCTCACTCTGTCATGATGAGGGATCTTTGCAGAGTGCATATACTGTATGTGCGGCTCTACGCGTGCACAGAACAAACATAGCAGCTGATATGAGTGTAAAAAGATTTGGAGCCAATAAAGTTCACTAACAGACGGGGAGCAAATAAAATAAAGCTTTTACCAGAGGCCTTGGGCTGCGTGTGTGTGTGTGTTGAACAGGGGGATGAAAGAGTTGGTGGTCAGACTTGGTAAAGAGCTCTAATCGCTTTACCAGCTACACGTGACACAATATAGTGCTGTTCTATCCTGCGTGTCCTGTGTCTGTGTGTTGTCAGAGGTTATGTTTCTCTGTGTGTCTGTGTGTGTGTGTGTGTGTGTGTGTGTGTGTGTGTGTGTGTGTGTGTGTGTGTGTGTGTGTGTGTGTGTGTGTGCATCTGTCTGTCAACCTCAGGCTACGGCTAATTCCTCGTTGCGTTGCAGTTTTCCACAGCGATGTTTGTAACACAAAATGTGTTAGCAGCCAATCAGAGCAGAGCATCCTGTTGATGACAGAGCTTTTGCAGATCATGAGTGAATTGAGGTTGAAGAGTAAGTGTGTGTGTGTGTGTGTGTGTGTGTGTGTGTGTGTGTGTGTGTGTGTGTGTGTGTTAGAGTAAACTAAACACAGATCCCCAGCGGTGCTCTGTTCTGCATCATAGATCAGACAAAGCACACACAAATGCACACAGCAAAAAAAAAAAAAAAGCGAGTCACTGTGGCACTTGGTGGAGCCCAAAAAAGGGCAGAGAAGATTAAAACGGACTGTAAGATGTGAATCACCGGAGGGAACGTAGGTACATTTGCAAAAGACACATCAATAGCTGGGCTGTTACACTGGGAAAGAGAAAGTCAGGATGAGAAAAGTGGAGACATACTAGCTGTTGGGTATGGAGACTGAGCAGAACAACACAAGAGCTGTATAAAGGTTTTGTGCACACACGGCAGATGAAAAAGAAAAGCAAGATGTCCAGAGTAGCCAGAGGATGGAGACCAAAGAGAGAGGGGAAGGGAATGAGTGATGTTATGAGTGCGATGAGTGAGTCCAGACTCCATCACCAAACAGATGTTCAGCACAGCATACAGGCTGTGATTCTGTCACTGTAATCACGCATTGTTTGCTCATAGAAACTGATATTATTCATGTTCATCTATTCAAAGGTTGCGAACTCCCACAATTTTACAACCGTCACTAACCACAAAAGAGAAATCAACACACTGACCCTCACCTCCTTGTCTCTCTCATTTTCACATTCATCTTTTTCTACCTCTCCCATCTAAGGAGAGGAGAGGAGAGGAGAGGAAGGGAGAATACATGAGGCTTAGGGAGCGAGGTTGTAACAGGACCAGGTGACCTGGTGGACTTGGACTTTGGGGGGTCTGATGTGTATTTAGAGGCCAGAGTAAGGAGGGCATCTAGGGTTAGAAAAGAAGTACAAAGCCACAGTGAAACCAGAGGATGCTGTGGAGTCAAAGGGCCCACACCAGCAGGAACAGTTACCAGTGCAGCAGAGACACAGATTTAGCATGTTGAAAAGCACAGGCACTCGACCAACAACAAACAACTTTGACAGTGGAACAAGTCTATGTGAATTCATTCTGGAGAAAGGTGTAAACTACAGGCATGGGGGAGAAAAATCAGTGACTGTAACAGTGGTGTGTAAAGTTCCACTTCACTTCCATCTGCGGCAGCTTACAGGTACTTACAGGTGTAAAGTCTGGTAATGATGGTGTTGTTTCCAGACCATTGAGCAGCGGTCGACCTAGACCTTTACTGCCAGAATCAGCAAGGCAGAGCTCTCAAAATGAACATGCTGAAAATGCTTTGACTTAAAATGTTCTATATTACAAGTGTAGCGTTGCATTGTGCACAAAACGCAGCACACGAAAGCCAAGCGACTGAACTGTATCCATTGTGAAGCCTGCTGGGATTCTGTTCCTGTACAGTAAAAGCTTGAGTCTATGTGTGTCTACCTACAGCTCCTCTCTTGTAAGAAGCTGTACATATAAAAGACCCCCTCTCCAAATAGACAATAAAGACTGGCCCCAGGACGTGGCACCATTCACACTTTAAAATAACCAGCAAAGAGCTATTTAAACAGGACCAGGTTACAACCCCTCATAAAACAAATACACACAGGAATAATTGTATCAACACAGCAACCTGGCAGGGAAAAAAAAAATCTCTCCATGGGGGGTACGGGGACGCTAAGCCGAAGAGTGGTGGCGGTGTTGAGGGGTGGTGTGTGGAAAAGGGTGGGAGGGAAAAGGAAAAAGGGGGGAGGAAGAAAAAGCAGGTCCCACAGAGCTACCGTGCAGGCGCCAGCAAAGACAGCGAGGGTGGAAAGGAGGGGAGGAGGGAGGGAAGGAGGGGGAGAAAGACCCTGGTGAAACTCTCAGCAGATGCATGAAGCCCTTGTCAGCATTCCTGCTAGGTAACGCAAGGTCAGGAGCAAGCAGGAAGACAATATGAGGACTATTTGGGCTCCCTGAGCGCCAGATGTGTTTTAATAAGACGGCTGCCCTCCTAGCTAATAAGGTCAGCCTCTGGCTCCAGCCAGACGAGCAAACAAGTAGACTCTTGGCAGGAATTCAGCTCCAGCTTGGCACAGCCTCCCTCCCTGCTTCCTGCCTCGCTCTCTCACTCACAAGCTCAGAGGGAGCGAGGGAGGCTGACTCTTTCTCTCTCTTTCTGTGCGTGCGTGTATGACTCACTCCATCTCATACACCCGCCTTTTATTAGACACTTCCCTTTCTCTGCGAGGGGAGAGGGAGAACTACTGGCTAAAAACTGGAGCCTTTGAGAACATCTGTGCTTGGATCGTGCACTAACATGCACACACCCACACACACGCAAGCGCAAAAAACACATGCTTTACATCCAGTCCGCCTGCTGTGTAGGCCACGCCACTTACTACCTCTTATCACTGAACATGAAAAAAAGCCACTCTGCTAATGTTAATACACAAGAAAGGAAAAGCCAAAATTAGTTACAAAAATAAACATTGGACCAATAAATCAGACTCCTCTAGAGGGGAAAAGAAAGAAGTGGCATTGGCGCCAGAAAAGATTGGCTTGATCTGCACTGAAAGGGAGACAGAGGGGGTGAAGGATGAGGAGGAGTAGGAGGACGATTTACAGTTGAGAATGAGAATAAAGAAGGGAGAAACTGAGATAGACAAAGATAGAAAGATTTAGAGTGAGAGCGAGGAATCAGTTTTGGCAGTTCTGGTTGTGTTTACAGAGCCAGTTGCTTATGGGGTGCAAAACGAAAGTCATTGTCAAGCTAGTCCAATCATTGTCTGGCATTCAGACTTCTTTAATTGTCCAATAATATTGTTGAGAGCACGAAATCCAAAAGTAATGTAAGTGTGGATGTATTTCACTGAGCAGAACCCAGGTGCTACAGACAGGAAGCAGCGGAGGAAATGTGATTAAGGGAATGGCACAAGCAAAGCGCCGGGTAATTTAACTTTTATTAAAAACACACACACAAACTACTCACATCCAAGATCAGTGGTTCACTTAACTCTATTCTGAATATAAGAAAGAAATGATAATGTGTGCACATTAACTGCTGATACACACACACACACACAGACACACACACACACACACACACACACACACACACACACACACACACACACACGACATCCTCCTGGCTCTATCTGTGATCCTCTAAGGTAAAGTTGACGTCATCCTTGGCCTCACACAAAATCAGCCCATCCAAGACAGACCCTCTCCTAATGGTGCCAGCAGTCCTCAATATTTACCTCAAAGCTAGGCCACACACCCACACACACACGCACACACACACACACACACACACAGGAACTTTGTTCCTCCATACACATGGCCCCCGCTCTCACCTATACCTCCTATTCACACACAGAATATTATTTAGCCATTGTAACAAATTACAAAACAAGTGAACTCACCATTTATGGTGAGTTCAAGATCTGGTGTACTAGAGCAGTGGTTAGACAAATAATCAAATTTGCAATATATTATTTTACGGGTCAAGCAATAAAGTATTTCATGTATTTTCTTGCCTTTACTGCAGACATTTGGCATGTAGCCATTTCCTCTATTCAATACTGCATCATCTATGCTTTCTAACCTCTGTAAAACAGAAAGCACCTTTACTGCAGATTTAAGATTTCGCAAGACTTATTTTGCCAATCTGGGGAATTTTTAAGTTAAACATAATCTGTATTATATTACCATTATTATGAACATATCATGATTTAGCCTCTGATTCCCAGCCATACACTGTGTGCCCATGAGAGTGTTTGGCCATTTGTTGGACATAAGGCTGGACAGAAGACCATCATCCATCACCGGGTAAGAAAGGTTTCTGCTCCAGAGGTTAGACCTTCCTGTGTTAATGCTGGCAGACAGGGAACATTTGGCTAGGTGTAATTTGAGATGACCTCATCACAGCAAGCTCGAGGTTACAAGGTCAGCAGGCCTTATCGAGCAGCAGCAGACCTTGTTTGCTCCACACTGACCCCCACTACTCGCTGACTCTGCCACACACACACACACACACACACACGAACACACACACACACACACACACTCAAACACAAATGTGTCTGTGTTCCCACGGTTGCAGCAGGTCTACAGGTTGATGTATAGCAGCTTGTAAAGCAGGGCTGTCACTCAGCTTTAACAGCCTATCACAGAGATCCAACAAGGACCACAGCCATGCATGTAGGCTCAGGCCACTGACCGACGCAGCAACACTCAATAAAAGCCGCTCAGACTCCACACACACTGACTCAGCCGAGTACTGCAAAACAACAGAAAAAAATACGGCTTTGATCTACACAGACAGACACTCACACTTAAGATGCGTCAGTGCTCAAAACAATCACATGTGTGCGCACACGAACATAAAAGCTAACACCGTCTTCCTCACGCAATCACAGGCTCATGCACACAACCCTGAACAACTCTGACACCTGTGGAGCTGTGTGGTGTGGGAGCCTGTCCAAAGCCTACGATCAGTCCAACGCTGAGGACACATGGTCCTTATTGAGTGGAAGTCAAACAGCATCTGATCACTCCTCGGCCAGCGTCAGTCTGTCTGAGGCTCTGGTTTGTGGAAATGGTTGTGCGTACCGCTCTCCTCAGGCAAACAGACAGGTGGACAACAATCAGCTCGCAAAAAAAAACCCCATCTGGCCTGAATCAAACACACAGTGTTATCAAATACCGAGGAGGACAGTGAGGACATGGGTAATAAGATTGTTATGAAAGTCATTCCCTAAAGGATCCACAATCCACACAGATCCACATGCTTTAGCCTATTGTCACACTGTAGTCACTGATCCGCAGAGGACTGGATTTGAGCCACACTGGATTGGAGATCAAAGATGACATGACTCAAGGTTATTTTAGTGCAAAGACACGTGTGGTAAAAGACTGCTATGACTGCTGATATGACGATAGATCTCACAGGTCATGAAATTTAACAACAGCACAAAGTAATGGGCTTATAAAAGGATACAATGTCAGACTGGTTTTACAATTAGAGTTTTAAGTTCCGATGGTTTTATTTTATTAGGGTGTAATGTAGTATTGATTTTAAAAATACATATTGGTTTCACCAACTGTTGAGGCACCTTGGTGTGAATTCAAACAACAGGGCACTGAGGTATTTACTTTTCAATCTTTTCTTTGAGAATTCATAGAGTGCCTTTAATTTCCACTGTAATAAGCATCAGTACCCCTTAGATATAACGTCATAAAGAAATACTGGTTGCATGCAAATCAATTGATTTAATAGGCAGTCTGTGGCTAATTATCTTTGGATATATAAATATGATTATATAGTATATTGAAAACTAAGAGGCAACGCATATTTTACATATTTTAATCAGGGCCATAGTAGCTACCACAGAGGTAACACTGAGGTCATGTCTACTGTATTTCATTCACTTTTTTCGTGTTCAGGAATTTTTTATTTATTTCAATTCAAATGTATACAAGGTAGGAATTCTATGAGACTTTTGAATGTGACTAGTTTTCGGCTAACAAAATAATGAACAAAAACGACTTCTCACAAAATTAGCAATCAGTATAACAATTAAGTTAACTGAATATTTAAAATGTGAAAAAAAATCCAAGTAAACAAAATATTTTGGAAACCTGCTTTGATTTCTGGTCAAAATTGTGTGGCAGCGACCCCTTCACTGTGCCTTGAGTTTTTCTTATATTCAGGCTGCTGCCCCAATATCCATATATGATATATGACCATGTTCTAAAGTACAATGGAATAGCATGTGAAGGTAATGAGTGGACATAGGCCCACTTCTGTGAGGCAATAGGTCTAGCAAAAGCACATGTGTGTCAACTAAGTGTAACCTTGACAGATAAATATTCATTAGTGGGCTGCTAAGCTACCTGACCTGTGACCCTCTCACTTCCTCTCCTCAGAGGGTATCAAGGAGCAGAGCTGCAGGCGGATATGAGGCCTAATAAAGAATTCTCTCTTCTTTACCCATCTCCTCTTTTTGTCCTCTCTGTTTGATGTCTAGCTTGTCTGCATTTAAAATTGGTTTTCAAAAAGACATGCGCGCAATTGCAGCGAGGGGATGTCAAACAGAAAGGTCTCCCAAAACATCACAGGAATAATAAGTGTTGATTGTGATAGCGCTTTTAGTTCATGAACTTAGCTAGCTCCTGAACCGGCACAAAGATGGCATACTATATTTGTTCTGTATCCAAAGTAAGAAGCTTAAGTTATTGTTTTTCTTTCCAATTTAATAGAATTTCACACTGTGTAGTTGGTATGAGATATTGTTGCTTAAAATAAACATTTGTTGGTGCTGTCACAGGTCAGCTACCAATGTTCAAAGTATCATTTTATTTTTTTATCCGGGAGACAGATGTTCAAACTTTAGTTATTATCAAACACTAAGGAGACTGAAAGTACCTATCGTGATCTATTAAGCGCCCTCTTTCATAGCTGAAGGCTTCACATCTCTACATATCTGTCCAACAACACATATGCAACAGTACAAAACCCCAAATTCAAGATATTTGATTTATGTTCTGTAAGCAGCTGATACATCCAGGAACCAAAACATACCACTCCTATCCTCAACAAACTCTAAGAGGCTTACACAATACAGATAGCATTCAGCTGTGTCTCTGACCTGAAGGCCCTACAGACAGTACATCTTTAGAGGAAACAAAGATCTGTGCCAAAGCACAAGGATGTCCTCTCACTCCATAGTTTACGTATGGGTTATGAACGGCTTCAGTCCATATTAGTGACCTTCTTCATTCTCTCTCATACGATACTATCAGTGTTACGGACCGCCTGGTCGAATCACTGTCGACGAAGAAGAAAATCCACTGATGACACTGGAGGTTAAGAGACAGGATGAGGATAAAACAGAGAAACTACAGCAGCAAGTGATCAAATAAACATGATAGTGAAAGAAAGAATGGATGTAAAGATGGGCGAACAAGAGGGTAGAAATGATATAAATAATCAGGTCCACAGAGAAGAGTAAGGATATATAGAATAAATAAAGTAAAACATGAAATGAAAGCTGTTTTTTATCAATTAAAAGAAAAAAAGAGTGAAATAAGGAACATGTGTGTGTGCGGATGTGCATGCTTTTGTTGAGGTTCAGGATATTATTGAGAGAAAAGAAGAATTAGTCATGCTGTGACACATGCATACAGTCACAAAAACATAAACACACAAAATGATTTCACTATACAACACACACACACACACACACACACACACACATCTAAATATAAACACACTCAAACCCTTTTATCCCTGGTCAAAGTTTGTCATGGACGGCGGTAACCCTTAAGAACCCTAAATGAATAAATGTATCTTCACCTGATAGATCATGTTTATCAGAAAATAATGCACTCAACATGCAGTATGTATGTATGTGCACACATACACAAGATGCCACTGCATCAAAATGCTTGTGGGAGTATAGTGATTTTATCAATGGAAATTAAAATAACTAAATATACTCGAAGACACTCCACTGATAAAAGCCACATAGGTGGCAGTTCATTTTAGATATTTTAATTTTTACACAAACTATTAATCCAACATTTCTTAGGATATTGAATGAAACGTAGACTAATAATTATACAGGGAGGAAATCTGGCTTGCATTCGATTTTGTGGTCTGTGAAATATAAAAACTTAAAATACACAAAATAAACAGAGTACACAGTCTAAAAAAACAGTACTTAGAATTTGCTGATTCAAAGTTCAAGCAGATAGTCAAACTTCTTTCCCAGAGAATATATTACCAAAGAACCTTTCCCAACCTTGCACACTGACTTGGTCTGCTTTGATGTGTGCTGCGTCATCTGATTTAGACATAGTGACCTGGAACTTTGTCTAGAAGAGAGATATGTGTAGAAGAGGAAAAGACCGGGAACGGACCAGAGAGAGATAAGGTAGAACCCTATCAGAGAGGCTGATGTGTGGAGATGGAGGTCAAGACTTATCACCTGGATGTTCTGAGGCGATGTGACGGGACTTGTCATCACTTTCGCAAACAGATAGCAAGCAATTGAATCAGAGCAAGAGAGGAAAAGGTCATGCACAAACATCAAAACCAGAAATCCTCTGATTTGTGTGCACATTGCAAAGTTTGATTTTGCATGGGTTTATGCAGCAGGGATACTTCTTTTTTCCAGTGTGAGAGGCAAAGTGTTGGTCATATGGTTTTGTTAAGAAGACCCCCACCAGAATGGATACCTCCTCAGTCTTAAATGCCCCCTCCTGAGGTGTGAGATCATGTCTGCACCAGGGGTGTTGCCAACAGAAAAGCATGCACAAACCAATGTGTGTGCATGTGTATACATGCGTGTGAGTGTGCATATGTAAGCATGTGTGTGGAGCAGATGGGAGGAAAGAAAGAAATTAGAGAGGGGTAAAGGGAGAGTAGCGACAGAAAGTCTGCTAGAGCATGTGTATGTGTGTGTGTGTGTGTTGGACTGAGGGGGATGTGAGGGGTTAGGGGGAGGCAGAAGGGAGAGGAGAGGGGGAGTAGTGTGGTTAGGCATCCAGAGTCAGTGAACATTTTTCTGGCAGGCCCTCTCTATGCTCCTGGCTGCTTGCCCGGCTCTGAAGCAAACTTAAACAAACTCCTGTTGCAGCCATCTGCTGGGCCCGCGGGATAAATCACAGCACTGCTTCGCTCTGTACTACTCAGCCGCACCACTATCAGGTTACTTTGTTAGTGGCCTCACACACACACGCTCACTCACAGGCATGCAGACACACATTAGAGTCTCTCTCTCTCACCCACACACACAGACACACACACACACACACACCAAGCTACGCGTCAGCCTGGAGCCAGGGCCTGCCATGGGGCTCACACCACCAGGAGAGGCCAGCAACATGTGGCCCCGCTAATACCACAGGGAAAGATGAAGAGAAGGGGGGGGTTAGAAGGGGGAGGGATTGAGGTGACGGGGGGACAGAGGAGAGAAGGAGAGATGGACAGAAGACTAAGCCAGTTAGAAGAAGAAAAGGACAAAAAAAATAGGACAGAATAGAAGACCTCTGACACCTAACTCACGTCAATTGCTATTTTTATACCCCCACTCCCCGTGGAAAAGAAGAACAGAAAAACATCTACAACCCTACAATCTACAATGGATTTTAACATCTCATTCTTCAGGCATTTTAATGGTAAAACGATCTAACCTAAAAAATATTGTTGCCAGTAAATCTTGATAAAACACCACGTGATTGTCATGCACAGTCAGTGACCGTGCAGCTCTGCTCCAAGGAGCTTGGAGATCATTTGCAACAGGTTAAATCTACTCTGGTGGCTTACCGCTCTGGGTACTCCACTGTGGCCTTGAGGCTGTGCTCTGCACATTAACCATGACTAGCCCATTGGACCACATTGCACACAACTCCTGACCATGTGGGAAATGCCACTGGCCAAGTTGGCAGGTCATATGTTAGCATGCTTCTAGCCTCATAGCCTTGGATTAGATTAGGCATGCTTTCAATAAATCATAATCAGCAGTGGTAAACAGCTGCATGACATCTATATTAATAACATTCAAACAGTGCAAATGACATACTTGAAAGGGATGGCAGGCAAAAAGTAACAAATAAATAATGACAGGCCTTAGGGGACGTATCTGTGGTATCTATCTGTCTCACAGATGGAGAAACTGAATCGGTTTATGTCTGACTCATAGGATGGTCATGTCAGCGTGGGAGGCTCTTACCCATGGAAACTATTTACAAAGTCCTTGTAACTCCCGACTATGTCTGTGTGTTTGTGTGTGCTCATGCATTTGTGTTCATGTCCATGTGCGTGTCCACTCATGGATTGGCCAATGAGAGCATCTCTATTGAAGGCTATACCACCTTGCTAATGTTTAGGTCTCTCCGAGTAATCTTTCATTGCTTGCATGTTGCTCTGGATTACTAACTGGGACACATTCAAAACTAAGGCTTAATCAAATGTTAACCCCTAGCATGCCACAGCGAGTACCCACACAGCCGACTGCGGCCAGCTTTTCAAAGTGGCAACACCTAACGATTCCAGTACAAAGTATGTGACAGATATTGGTGTATTTCATAAGTGCCACCATTATGTGGTTACTCCAACCTGAAGATCTACTTTTAGCACCAAGTGTAGAGACAACATAATACTTATATGTCAAGGCTACTGTATATTGTGTGAACTGCATTCTTCGAGAGGGATCACAGTCTCCAGCCTCATGGGAGGCTCAGTCTAAAACTCCCTCTCTGTCTCCTTCTTCCCAGCTGTCCTGGAGCTGGCAGGACAAGCTGAGTATGCGAGAGGCCAGGTGGTTGGACGGCATGTATGAGGGTGGAGGTGGGGTTGGGGGGTTGTTAAGGCCATGACTTGGGGTTGCTGACGGGAGGAGGGAGTAATCCAAGGTGGGAATGTCTTCCTCAGCCAAAATAAACTCCCAGAAGATCACCAGTAATGCTAATCATTATCTCTCTCCTGGTTGGCTGACAGAAAGAGGGTGAAGCTATCTAGCGACTAGTCGGAGCCAATGATAGTCTGTGTGCTGGAGTGGAGGGCAAGAGGTTGTGGAGTGTATTTAGTCACTACGGGGGGCTATTTCGGCTCCAGCTTACATCTCCAGTTGTCCTGACAGCAGGGTGAGAGGGAGTCTTCCTTCTTTTCACCCCATTAGCAGTATCAGCAGAAAAGAGGGCGAACAGGAAGGCAACAGGAGGACAAAAGAGCAAAGTGAAACAGTGGGAAATGAGGAGGAAGACCCTAAGAACGAATAATCATATTCGAACAGACCTTCAGCAGCACTTGGCAGGTCTAAAACAGCAAGACTAATGCAAAGCACTTAATAGCCATGAATAATATGCAGTAAGCTACGAGCATAAGTTACATGCTAAATGTCTGGCAAGGAAAAAGGTCTGCCATTAGCTACTGTGCTACCACACACTCCAGCTGTGTCCAGGTGCAGAACCACACACACACGCACAGCTGTGGCACAATCCAGCTGCATTTGCCAGCAAGAGAGCAAACACCTGCCAGTGCTCCCCACCACCTGGCAGACACACGTGCACAAACACACACGCTTGCAGCTGTTCTGTATGTAAATTATAATCAACGACTACATACTGTGTGTGTGTGTGGAAGTGCAAGTCTGCAAATGAATGCATTTATACGTGACTGTGGGTGATATGTATGGCCAGAGGGCAGCTGGCAGAGAGAGCTTAGCTATCGTTACATTACACTCTGTCCTCTTTAATTACGACACTACTACTGTAAAACTCAGACTCCAGGGCAGTACAGCACGACAGCCTTTCCAGCATCGGCATGCCAGGCTCCAGTGTGGCAACACAGAACAATTTACAACAAAGCAGATGTACAGTTGAGAAAATGTTTATGACAAACCGCAGAGTTTAGGCATGTGTACTGGCCTAAAATATCGGGTCTTTACTTTAAAAAAAGGACATTCAGAGTCTTTCGCACTGAAAGAAAAGAAAAAAAGGTTTCATCCATAAAAATTTAACAAACACATTGACAGAAAATAAAGATTTTAAGCAGAATACGATAGACAGAAGGCCGTTTTTTTCATGTAGAAAGCTAAGACAGCATCCTCAGCACAACTAAAATTAGCTGAATCCTAAAACTAATGCACGAGCACCTTAGCATCAATTTCCTCTAATGTCGTCAAAGAACTACAAAAAGACCCAAACAGCTCTTCAAGTTTTGTAAAATTACATTAGCACAAGAGTGTCAGTACCTTCTGCTAATGTCACTTATTCTCATGTGTATCTTTGCAGCGATTTTTAAGTAATCTTTCATATAAAACATATGTAAGACTTGATTGTGTGTTTGGTTGCTCGACAATTTACCTGTACATTTTCTGACTTCTATAATCAATGTAAAAGAAGGTGGCATGCAAAAAAAAGTCCAAGCTTGAAAACAGCTCTATTGAAACCTGTGGGTGAAATTATTACGCCCACGTTGTACAGAACCCTCCTTCAACCTGCAGGTAGTTATTTACTAGGTCTGGCTCCACACTTTAACTTTATCTTAGTTTGTCCCAAAATGTAAAGTGAAGAACAAATTGGGACTGGGAGAGAGATACGGGTTAACGGGGAGAAGGAGCGATTTAGTCAACGCCATACCAGGATGGCACACAGCCCAGTCCTCACAAAAGCAAAGTCAAAGGGGAGAAAAGCGGATAAATGAAAACTGTATGATGGAGAACACAATGACCATAAACATCACACACACTCACACCAACACTGTACACCAAGTCACGTGCCGTGGTTCTCACAGGAGCCCAGCTTACTAGTTCACACACAGTTTACTAGACTGTGTCCCCAGCCTGGCCCATTGCATACACACATTTTGGTGCCAAATGGGCACCCATAAAAACACTAGTTAAAACAGTTCACAGCCGAATCCATGGTTTCAGGGGTTGAGAGGGACACTGCCCTCTCTGTTCCCCTTCACTCTGTCCACTCAATTGGATTCAGGCATTTTTTAATGCTAAAGATTACCAGGCACAATTAATGATAGCTTTTTAATTAAAGATGTTTCATTAAAGAAACATTTTTTCCTGATTCTGAAACCTATTTCCAACAGTCAAATTCAGTCAATAACATACACAGCTAAAGGCACCTGTAATCATTTAGTCCTTCCATCCACTGACATCTGACAACAACTGGCCGACAAGTATTCTCTCTTCTTTCCTATTCCTCCCACAAGCCTGGTGGATGTGTAGTACACTGTGGTTATATATCGCGCTACGATAGGCTTCAATAAGGCCAGGAGGCGCAACGTTTGTTTAAGGTAAAATCTGTGTCAAAATACCATTTTAAATTAAAGTTTGTCATGCTGCAGATAAGTCCTGGCCTATAATATTCAACAGACTTAAGAAAGCATCTTGGCATCTTGTTTGGTACAGATCCCAACAAAAGTCAGCCATAATCATTTTACATGTTTTTTGATGAAAATGCGAATAGTGATGTAAAAAAATTCCCTCCAAGATCCCATTTACCATATCTGTCCAAATAGTCGCAATTAGATATTTCTTTCAAAATCATTCTGCCCTAGTTATATATCATTTTAAAATCAAGATAATTCAAGTCAGCCAAAATGATTCCATCACATTTGTTTTACAGATGACATGCATTATTTCACCTCCTCAAAAGTGTATCCCTATGAGCCAGAGGTCACAGCGAGAGAAAGGCAAAAATATGAGGGAAAGGCTCAGACTGCTACTTTAGCTAAGAAAACCCTGGACACCCTCACAGGTGTTTTCAGTTATTTTGGCTGATTAGATCTTTTCTCAAGTTCAAGCTGGGTGGAGGTATGCTGGGAGGTTGCTGAGGTCACCAAACTCCCTACACTAATGGGGATCATAAAGGTGTAAGTTGTCCTGCGGTACAGGTACAACAAAACTGACAGGAGAGTGAGGGAGACATCAATCAAGCACAGTCTGTTCATGCCAACGTAGTCCTTAGAGGAGGTCCAATCAGCAAAACTAAGTGAAACACCGGTGTGGGTAGACCATGTGTGTGTGTGTAGGGGTTTAAACCTCTGGGGACCAAAATGCAAATCAGTTGTCATCCGATGCCAACAGAGGTTATAAGTGTCACTGTTGAGTCAATTTGTTGGAGTATGCGAACAAGAATAACAGAACAAGAGGTTTACAATTTAGTATGAATTTAGCTACAATTTAATACAAAAATTAATTCATTTGAATGAGACCCAGCGATGCCAACACAGACGTTTCCAGCAAAAACGTGCCGTCATCTGGCAAGGTGCTGTGTTGGCCAATCAAATATGTGAAAGTGCGCATTCCTGGTAGATCGCTTTGCAATGTGACTTGTGTATTTCTACCGTTCCAGAGTAAAGTAATGTATGTAAAGTCTTGTGTTAGAGTATTATAAACAACTGTGCAGTGTTTTGGCATATGAGAAGGTTTACAATTTACACTCAAACTTTATTTACTGGATTTCATTACCTCACTCATTATGAATTGTAAGATCATAAGGGCAGACAATATGCCCACATAATACTGAAGTGACTTTTTGAAGTCAAAAAGCTAAACAGGTGTGTAAGAATCCTACACAGGTCCCTTCCCTCCAATATGACATTTGCTGACCCTGTCCCAGAGTGCTGAGCAAATATCATTATCCCCTCTCTGTTTACAGGGTTAAAGGGTCAGTATGCCTTCATCTGTCAGCTACAAACTAGCTTGGAAGCCCCAAAACCCCAACTTTCCTCTCAAACCTGGTACTGCAACGAAAAATCATCAAAAAGCATTTCCCTCAAAGACCATTATCAAATCCAGACATTTGTAAAGCTGTTGGCACGACACCTCATACTGCAGATAAGATCAGTCGTCACCGTTTTCATCATGACTCCATGATGATTTTATATCTGAGTGTGGAGATACAAAAAATATTTTTATATGTGTGACATCATCACAATAAAAAGTCTATGGGCTGAGCAGGACCCAGTTGGGAGAAACACAGGTACAAAGCAAACCAGTAAGCGAGAAAACGTTTTTGACTTGTGTGCTGGGTGAGCAATTTTCATTCAAATGTTATTATATGCTTGACATTACTTAAATGTAAAATTTGCAGGACTGACAGGTTAAGACAAACTGGAACGTATGTGGAGTAGGCAGCATAGATGGAATGCATGGGTACATGCCACGCATGTGCTGTATGCCGACAGGGAAAGAGGATAACTATATCAAAGATCAAAGGACTTTATTTTCCAAGATGCTGAGGGCTGTAACATTTGACGTTACAAAGATAAGAGGGTTACACCACCCGGCTGGCCAGGTACACCAGAGAGCTATGGGTCAAGTCTGGGGTGTTGTGGTGTCCCTCAAACTAGTACTGTGGGAGGATTGTATAAAGGCAAGTCTTTGCAGGGTCGCAACAAAAAAGGGGAGACAAAAGAATGAAACGCTGGTACACCCCATCTCATCTGATCCATACAGGATTGGATCTTTCCATTCAGATATGGGCAAGAATGCAGTGCTGAGGGATGCTAGCGGAAAGAGGGTGATTAAAGCTTCGAGCGCCAAATCAAAACCCACCTCCAGCAGCTTTGAAATTAAGCCCCTCAAATACCAGAGGATTCCCTGTGAAACGCAAGGCTGTCTGTCAGACCGCTCTGCTGGGAGAAGAGAGAGGCACAGCTGCAGGAACTTTACAGGATATGTGCAATACAAATGGTTTTGAATAAACACACCACACACACACACACACACACACAGGCATGCATAACAACAGCTCACACCATATTTTAAGACCGCACCACCTCGCATGCTTCGAATTAACAGTTTTAATAGAATCCCTGTTCTGCGTAAAACAGCTCTGTGGCCAGCATCCTGTAATATTTCCTCCTAAGATGAATTGATGAGGATGTAACTCCTTTTTCTTCTGTTTTCCTCTGGCTGTAATTTAAATCCCATTAACCTCCTCACCTTCTCTCAGCCTCCCACTCTCCTCTGCTTCTTCTTCCAATAATTCACTCAGGATAATCTTTCTCTCCCTTTTCAACTTCACATCCAGATTTAATGTGTAATTTTGCCCTCGCTCCTTCTTTCACTACACTATAAATCTTCCCTGGCGACACTGTCAAAATGCCGGCATGTTTTTCCTGTGACAGCAAATACCTCCTGTACAGGATACGGGCCGTGCACTGAGAACACAGACGATCTTTCACACCAAACACACATCAACACACAGTTTGCACACACGCACGCACACACACACACACACACACACACACACACACACACACACACACACACACACAGCGACTGAATGATGAACTCAGTCACAGAAACTTCTTTCCACTTTTCTAACAGGTCAACAATAATCATCCACTCGAAACAGTCACTCAACAGACCACCATACAAAAACAAACATCCATGCGTGGATACAGACACACACACACACACTGTATACACACATGTATTAGTCTGAGTGTGTATAAGTAAGAGAGGCTTAATGTGTTTGTGTGCTTTGTACCTACGTACAATCATGTAGTATTTATCTTTGCAAGGCTTGACTAATGATTGATGTATTTTCTGTTTTAGTCCCTTATGTTCTTGTACAAGCAGAAGACACACTGTTGACTATAGGGAGACTGTGGATTTAGCTATACGCTTCAATTATACGCATCTATATCAAAGGCATGCAACCAATTCCAATCCTTACAACAACAAAGTTATGCAGCGCTGGTATCAGTTTACTTAGGGCCTAAGCATTGGACCATTCCATAATTTCTTCACCATGTTTTTGTTCTTGTTTTCTCATTTATCTGCATCTGTCACGTTTCTTGCATTAAAGCTTTTAAAAAGTGATATCCATAGTAAATTTCTCTTGGAAATATTTGAATGCAAGCCCACTCCTGGTGCTCATAAGGGTTCAACTTTGTGCTCTGCCATTTACGCACTTTGCACTTCCAACTTAAGCAACTGTGTTTGATGGCAGAAAGGTAAAAGATGATTACGCTATTGGCGTAATGTGCCTTCCTGGCACATTTTATCAGTGAAGGTGAGCCCATGATGCACGGTTGAAAAATGGAATTGTGTTACATCAGCAGGCAGAAAAAAAGAAACTGCATCTGCAATGAAATTATGAGGACATCGTTTACCTCTAATATTAACAGTCATTGATTGACAGGTTTGAAAAAGTGCCACCTTGTTTACCAAGAAGCTGCTTTTCTTGCTCTTCAACATACAGCGCAGAGCAAGGATAGAGATAAATTCAATATTTCTCCCCTGCACACAACCATCCTTTACTGTACCTGCACACCATTTATCTTCAGATGCAGAGTATTCTGACAGTAATCTGTCCCTTCAAAATTCAAAAGGAACAAACGTATCATATTGCCTTAATGGATAAAAGGCAAAAAGGTATTCCACAATTCAGCTGAAGCTAAAATGAAGTTCCAGCAGTTTGAGTTTAATCAAGAATACTTTTTTTTTAATTAAAAATGTCCCTCTTTTTCCACACATAGTGTTTCAGTGTAGATCTACAGCAAGGGGATAGTAAAACAAAGAGAGAAGCCCTGTTGGAAAGACTAACTTTGGACACACACGTCACACATGAGATGCACTTCGAGTGAGGGTCAAACTACTTCTACGTCATTGCAGATGTTTGATAAATAACACCTATTTAAGAGCAGAATATGTCAGAAATCAGGCACAAAGGACTGTCCTTCATTGTGTTGCTCAAAGGCAGGACGAGTAAATGCATTATGGCCCTTTCTATGTCTCTTTTCTAAGTATGCCACCCTGCTGCCATCTCATTAAGCAGAAGTATCATTAAAATCTTTAAAACACATCAACGTGCAAGCAGCAGTTTTAACAACCACAAAACGGTGGACATCTGAAAGTGCAAGTGAAAGATCTGCTGACGAGCAGCCCCTCGCCAGACGCCAGCTGGTGGTCTATACTTACACACCTGTCAAAGGTCATGTCCAACATACTAATTAAACACACGGCAGCAGAACAGAGAACATAATAACCACCTGTCCCTTACATTTGCGTGCATGCGAGTGTGTGTTACAGTTAACAGCTAGTATCCTGTGGCAGATCTCATTTCATAAGCAAATTCATATCTTACCAAGCCAGAAAAAGAGACAGCACCATCCATCCTTTCACACTTCACAGGATAAGCATTCATACCTGCACAATAATGTTTACATCATAGCGAGCAGTATGATGACAAAAAGATGTAATCTCATTCTATCCTTAATCAGACATTTAATTTGTCGATGTCTTGGTCTTGGTTAAGGTCTCTGAATTCTGATCATTAAACATGAATTCACTGCTGGAACTGTCTTTGTTCTGCAGCTTTGTGTTTTGGGCCATTGACAGAAACTGCTGCGCCACACAATAACAATAGAAGAGAATAAAAAAACTGTATGCAAGTGTGTTTGTCTTTGTGCAGCCCCCTCCACCAGGCAGATACAGTGCTAGGAGGAACCAGATGGGCACTTCCCTCCTGACAGCCCAAACCCCAGCGATGACAGACCCTCTCAAGCATATAGCATGACACCAGAGGACAAAGCACCTGTTCCCCCCGCAGATCTTTCACACCTCCCCTTCCCCACAGAAACACACACTGGCACTTCTTCAGCCATGAGGTCACTGTCTCACTCAGGCCAAAACTGTCTGTGCCACCTGCAACCCTCACAGCCCAAAATGAACACCCGAAACCCAGCCTGCAACGACAACCCTCTCATCCCACCCACTCTATGATGCCCCGACTTTGGGCTGGCAGAGAAGCTTGTCCCATAATTATACTCTATATCACGAGTATCCCCTCACAAATGTGCACTATGAGCTCATCTTGGACGAGCTCACATGCGAGTGCTCGGACAAATATTAAAGAGATCATTTTGGAGACCATAAGAGTAACCACCAGTCAAACACTTCTTTGAAGGACAGAGAGAAAATAAGGTGGACAACTCCAGACAGCTGGTGTGAGTGTGTAACATACTGAGGTTGCTGAGTGTGAATGGCATCCACAGATGTTCTTCACGTGTCCTGCATGGCTGGACAGTTAGTGTCTGTTTGCATGAGAGAGCTGTTCACAGAGCCAACTGGCTGTCTAAATGCTCCTCAGCTCTTCATCAACACATCATCATCTTCACTTGTCCTGCACCGGTCCCTGATACAACCCCACACCCTCCAACGTCTATTCTCTGCAATTGGAAAAGCAGGGTTCTGCTATCAACTTCTTAACAGCATGGCAGGGATTTAATGGTTGTTGTTGTTTTTAGAGAGATGACTGGAAAGAACCCAAACTTTGGAGACAGAAAAAGGCAAGAAAGCAAACGATGACAGAATGATCTCTCTTTAGAGAGGAAGTGTATAGATGTACTTCTCCCTGAGCCGGCCCATCTGGACCACCTATACAAGCATCGTCACTCATCCGAATCACTTGTTACATTGTTAACATTCAGTACTTTGTCATGATAATGAATGGAGGACATTACAATAATAAAACACATCCCACTAATGTAATATATAAAGTCTTTAAACACACATCACTGCCAAATTAGCCAAATATAGGCAGATCTGAAGCCAAATTACTATTAATATGGAGATGGGTCATATTATGTCCTTGCTACTCACTTTAGGGGAGATCAGTGTCTCATGGCAACAACAGGATATCAGTTATATTGTTTAACTAAATATATCAATATTTAACAATCTCTTTGTTGATAGAAATACAACTGATTTTTATTGACAGGACAATATATCCACGAATGTTGGGATTATCCTGATATTTTTAGGAGTGTATTCACTTAATTTCCTGACTACACATCATGATGATGCATTACCAGGACTGTCTGAGCATAAGAAAAGTTGGAGCAATTCAATGCGAGTCATGTTTCTTATCGTGGTTGAGTCTCCCCTATAGGTCATCATGGTCATTTCACAGTGAAGCCAATGCGGAAAAGCCTTAATGGAAATAGATAAACTCAAACTGACTCATGTGTTGGTCTAGTTTTTCTATTTCTATTAGTCTAAATTGTCCATATATAACTTGAGAATGATATAATATTGAGATTATTATTCTACATATAGAGACTTAAGCAAACGCTTAGACTCAGTTCAAATCCCTGCCTAGGCTTACCAGGGACTGGTAACAGAATGATATACTGTAGCGAATGTATTTGGAGGATATGACTTCTATACATTTAGTAAAACTGGTCCAATTAGCAATTTAGGTCCTTCTTTTTGCACTTGTGTTATTGTTATTATCAAAAGAAATATGTTAACTTTAGACTTGCTTTAAACTAACTTCCTTGAAAAATATTCTAAGATCCTCAACATGCTCAAAGCAAAACAAACTCTTCAGCACAGGGTGAGACATACTCAGTCATGCTTGCTCAAATAAACACACTCTCACACACATGGACAGAGCAAACACCAGGCTGGCCTTGGCCGTCGGATCCCCATAGTTTTTCTCTGGTGTTTATAGAAGTAAGTTTTGATGAAAATGTTTGTCTCATCATTGTTCATCCAAGCTGTGTCGGCGGCCCCAAGTGAGCTCCAGTCACACACACACACACACACCCACACACACACTATGAGAACTATTCTTCCGCAAATAGTAGAACACAGTGCTCGACCACATGGGAAGCAGTTTCAAGGATATTAGTGCATTCAACTGAAACACAGCACATAAATGATCATCTGAATCACCATGGTTTCCCTTTTTTTACAACAGCAGATTCCACGATGCAAAATGTCAAAAGCATCCCTTGCCATGTGACCCAGAGGTCGTATCAGGGCAAACACAGTCTGCACTGCACTGTGGGAATGTAGGGGGGGATTAAAAGCTGACGGTAGACTGTCATTTTAACCAACCTTATGAATGCATTTAGACAAAGATGAAGCAATGGGGGAAAAAAGAAGCGCTTTGGCTGTGTGTCCTATCCTATCACACTTCTTACCTTGTGTCTAGACTGCGGCGAGGCTGATTCTGGTTCTTTCCTCTCCCCGTCTGAGGCTCCTTGTCCAAGCCTTTCCTTGTCCTGCTGCATGCTCTGTCCCACCTGCACCATGGCCTTACATTCCAAACACGAGCCAATCACCAACGTCCTCCCATCATCCACCAGGAGCGTGCGTGTGCTGCGAGGTGCATACAGGAACACAGGAAGCCTGGCCACGGTAACAGCGCACAGCCTACCTTGCCTGCGCTGCTCCTTCCTGCAGAAGAAACACACAAAAGCCTCACAGCTGTACTGGCGGGCCCAAGGGGAGCTGGGTGGCTGGGGGTTGGCACTGGATGAACTGGAGTTAGAAGGGGTGGAGGGACCCAGGCCCTCATGTTGGGCCCACTGGGTGTGTAGGTCATGGTAGCAGAGATTACAAGCTGACACCAGGCCTGTGGCGTCTACTGGTTTGGCATGGGGAGCAGGAGGGTGGACGGTGAGAAAGGGGAAGAAAGGCTCCCTCTCTCCACAACGCCCAGGCGGATTGACATGCAGCTGGTACTCTCCACCACACAGCTCAGCTCCACACAGGTAACACACCGAAATGGAGCTGCTGGGGCGGGAGGCCACAACCGTCTGGGAGTGGGCTGGTCCAGACCCCTCAATGGCCATGGCAGCGTGGTACCTGACCAGGAAGGAGCTGACAGAGGTGATGAGGTCTTCACTAAGGCTGAGTCGATATGCACCCCAGATCTGCTCCAGGATAAAATGGCACTGTGGGCAGCAGTGTACACAGCCATTCCTCACCCCTTGGGCATTAGGGGGGCAAGGTAACATGTTGATGAAAGGAAAATACATCGCACCGCGGGATTTGCCAACACCAGCCTGTGCACATGCTACTCTCATATCTCCTCCACACTCCTGACCACAGAGAAAACAGGCCTCATGGGAAGCCCTGGGTTCAGCTAAGCACTCCATGGACTCCGGGGGAGACAGCTGGGAGGGATGGCTTGTGGGCTGGTTGAGGGGGACTACATACAAGCGCTGGAGGACAGGCACATCTGCCAGCTGGAAGCTCTGCCACTGCTGCATGAGGGAGGTGTGACAGCTGCCACACACCAGGGTTGTACCCGCTGGACTGATAGCTATAGCCCCCCGAGGAGGGGAGTGGAGCCACAGGAATGGAAAGAAGGGCTCGCCCTGGGCCCTCTCCTGTTTCTGAACACTGACTTTAAAACGGGCATCATGTCTGAGACCAGCGCCACAGATATAGCAAACACACTCCTCTGAACAGGTGTCCACAGCATGGCGTGACGTCCTTGCTGAAAGGTCTCTGACAGGTCTAAACTGAGTTGTTGGGCCTGTTTTGCTCTCATACATGTCTGTGTCATCGTCAGTTGTAATGTTAATCTCATCTTCATCTGAGCTGTCAGAGTTATTCTCCCTGGGAGCAGCCATGTTACATTTAGTGGTGACAGTGGCCGTGTTGGGGTGATCCTCGCCCCTTCCTCGGTACAGCAGCAATGGGTGTCTGGACGAAGCACAGCTGCTGTCAGCAACACGCTGAATCTGACGAGGCTCCGCATGTCTGACATTCCCCTCCTCCAGCCATCGCCTGTTGCGCATAATGACCCCGTTGTCTTGCACAGGTGTGTCAGAGAAAGGACTGCCATAGCAGAGTAGAGGGAATCTTTCCTGGGACTTTGCCAGAGATTCTGATGATTGACAGACATTATTCATAATTTTTGCACTGCGCCTCGCCAGCAGAACGCTCTCCGCCTTTGGAGATCCCTGCGCCCCATTAACGCCCACCGGGTAGCGCATTGCCCGCTGTGAATCTGGGCTGTTTTTAACACTGATGACATTGTTCTTCCTGCTACTGTCTCTTTGTGATTTGCCAGATGCTCTCAGGCACTTGTCTTTGCTTATGCCGGCTCTGTCGACTAAATCCATCTCCTGGTCTGACATGTTCTCGTTTTCAGAAAAAGACGAGAAATCGGACTCTGCGCCCCCGTCGTAGTTCTGGCTGCTCACGCTGATTCTCCTCTCCAGGTCGTAAGAGATGTTCCACTCCTGTGGGACCCGCCGAGAGTCGCACTGGTAGGGTCGCTTCAACCAGTACATGCGCTTCTCAATGGGCGTTCTGGTCCGCTCAAAGGAGTTCCACTGCTCCGTCAGAAAGCAGTGGCACACGGCGCACACCAGCGCATGTCCATCCGGGCTCAGTTCACACGCACCCGGGGCTGGCTCCTGATTTTGTAGAAACGGGAAAAAAGAAACCCTCTCTTTTTGGTATGCCACTTGTAACCTCAACTCCTTTCCTGGTGTCACTCCGCTTCCACATATGAAACAGTGGACCAGTCCCCCTAATCCATTCCGATCAATCCTGGAAGTGTTGCCGGGCAATGGGCTGTCCTCGCCGGGCATTGCTGCAGCCATGAGTCGGTGTTTCCGAGATGAGGGTGCCAGCTCCTTGTCACAGGGGGAGTTCGTTGTTTTCAAACACCCAAGACAAGGCTACATGGCATAATGTCAACACCTAAAGTATGCTCATGGTCACTACTTAGGCTATCTGCAGGCCAAGCAACCATACAATCAATGTTAGTCAAAGTTACTCACTGGATGATAAGATACCCGATAGTCCATTTAAACGACAGCGGTGCAGCGAACATAGCAATCCGTTAACTCTCACGGACAGGGAGAAATTCACTCAAAACACCCACGAAACAGCACAGAAGTCCTTGCTAATTGAAGTCTGTAGTCCGCATGGAAATCCGTAGGTAGCAGCCGATGACAGAGAAACTTGGATTCACGGGTCGCCTCTCCAGCGAACTTTCCTGCCTGCGCTCTGCAAACTTTGGCTGCTAACTCGCTCACACTGTACACAGCGCCATCCCCGATTCATGGGACCCGCTCCGACACCCCAAAGACAACCTCCACCCCCTGCCAGCCCCCAGTAATAATTTTACAGAGATTATGAGCACACACTCCTCCAGCAGCTGCCCATGCTTCAAAAGTACTAACCATGCAGAGGATATCCACAGTTTGAACATGCACAGGGGCGTGTATTTAATACACAGAGTCCCAAGCATACAGGTAATCATCAGCGGGCACCACTTTGGATCTACTTTATATCAATTAATATTAGATCCTGTTGGGGCAATTACACGTGAGTGAGGAGTTATTATCGGTTAATAACTGGGGGGGGGGGGGGGGGGGCGCATAGTGTAATTTTAGTTTAACGGCTTCCGGTAGATTTTTTAGCATTTCTTGTTTTTTCTTGTTCACTGTATATAATATGAATTATGCTAAATCAGTGCCAAACCGTACACACTGATGTGGCTTTCTTTTGTATGGATATTATGAAAAGCAATTATAGAATTTTTTATTTTTTGTATGGACAACTAAGTCGTCTGAGCTATATGGGATGATATTAATAATAAGTCATTATATTCACGCCTCAGACGAGAAGTCATTAAAGGTATACAGGTTAATCAGTTTCCTGGCAAAAACTGTGCCATGAGGACAAAACATCATTCCAAGAAATGTTACTGAAATTTCCAATCGGAGAAAGGATACAAGTAGCTACATTTACAAGGTACTGAATATCCAACTAAGTGATGTAAGGTCAATCAGTGAAAAAAGGGGTCTAACAATATGGCAGAGGTGGACATCTGAGCAGGCTGTACTGAACTGAGGGTCTTTGTGAAAAGGAAACAAATGAGGGAAACCAGCAAGAAGCTGAAGGAGATGCTGCATGGTTCAGATGGGAGGGAATGTGCAGTGTGACAACAACAGCTTCAGGTGCTTTATAAGCAGCAGCCTAAAGGAGAGAGACACCTTTGAAAAAAACCTCACATGACATCTGGGCTAGCGTTGCATGCCAGAAGGCATTTCTGCTGCTCGTCAGCAAAATCAATTAATGTAGCAAATTCAGAGAAATCTTGTCAGAAATTTGAAATACAGTTTGCATGACAACTGTGACTTGGGATATTTATTTTCCAGTATGATAATGACCCCAAACATAGTTAGAAATGGCTTCAAAACAGCAATGTCAATAGTCCAGGACCTGATCTAATATAATTTGTGGCCGGACTTTAACATTGCTCCCCGTGTATGCATCTATCTCTGTGTATCTTTCTGCCAGTCTGTCTTTTATTGTGTGTTGCAGCAACCGGTCCTTAAAAAAGGTGAGAAAGAAAGGGGTGTAAAGAAAAACAAAGTGATGCTCAATGCCCGACAACTCAGTGGATATCCTCCTATACCTCCACACACGTGTGCACGCGTACACAACATTTACAACCCCACTGTCCCCTCACATTGCTCCAGTATCTTAAACAACGACAGGCCAGCAAATCGAGTCATCAACCCTTTAACACTGACGTCATCTAACAAAAACACACATAAACAGTTATGTCTGTCCGTTCCACTGTGGGCTGCCCCTGGCCTCGTCTACTGTCTAGTGACTCACTGATGTCAGAGAGTCAGGGACTAACTTTTACCTCAGTACCTCTACACCTCCCCATTTTCTCTTCCCCTTCATCCATTACCCTCTTCGTCATCACTGTGTCCCTTGAACACAAATGACTCCTCAGCCTTCCAACCTGGAAGTCCAGGAAGGTTTTTAACGACACTGCTCAGCCTCACCGTAATTCCTTTCGCACTCACATTCAGTTGTTTTCTCTACAGCGTGGCAACCAAGAAAGATCACAGAAAAAAAGGCATTCCTGAGTAATGCTCACCTGTTTCTGACAATTCCCACAGAAGGTGACAGAGACTAAGTACAGCCTGACAGTAAAGTGACGGTGAGAAGTAACAGTAGAGTGTATGAGTGGAGGTGTTTTAAATGAGTTATTCTATTAATTAATTCACAAATTAACATATTAGCGATGCACACCCCAATACTCTGTCCTCACCTAAAGTCATAGTGAAACACTAACGGTGTGTTGTCAGCACAGAGTTACAACACTGCCTTGTAGTGTCCAATCTTGGTACTGCATCATCAGGGAAATCCCCCTACATGCAGCCAGTCAGAATGAGGCTCACGCGGGCAAAGAGCAGGACTGAAAGAGAGCAAGCAAGAAGAGCGTATGAGAGGAAAGACAGTAAGAGAGAGATAGAGCTTGAAAGATAGAGCTTCTTTCTGTTTTTTCTTGCTTTCTTGGTGCAGTGGTTCCCAAGGGCCAAGACTAATCTGAGCGTTCATAAGATGATGAAGTTTATTCTAATGAAAACAAACAACATATTTTCGTTACACAAAATGTATAAAAACAATGTTTATATCTTTCTCTTTTTTTGTTAAAAATTAACTCATGTCCATCATAAGCTGTGATGTGGGATCACAAGTCTCGACACTCCCTCATTTTAATGGGTCACACATCAGAATATTTGGGAACCACTATGCCTGCTCATGTAGTGTATATTATGCTCGTCAATATACCCGCTGTATCTGTTTTCTTATGAGCTTATCATTCAGTATCTGTATCATTTGAGTCCCTGCCTATAGTTACGATAGAGGCAGGTCATACATTTTTGTTTGATGTTAATGAAACACCAGAGACAAACGTAAAGTATACACTCACATACACACAATGCAGCACAAACACATTAATGCTCTACATATGAAAAAGCTCAAGCTGATAATTTGAATGTGAAGTGTTTGTCATTTATGTAACTGTGTTCAGACTCCAGATTGATGGAACCTGAGGATCTGTGAGTGCACATTCTCAGCGACTGAAATGGTGCCGTATGCAAATCTCATCTTAGTTGAGATATCTGCCGTATTGCTCTTCATACTTTGTATGGAAATTGGTCTGCTCTGACAGACCCTCCGGGCTGAGGAGAGTGGAAGGGGAGACAGGATTGAAGGGGAGGGATGTGTGTGTGTGTGTGTTGTGGTGGGGTTAGCGAGGGGAGAAGGGGGAGTACAGTGGGAGAGTGATCTGAATAAAATCCTCTTGTTGAGTAGTGTAGGGCCTCCAGGAGGTTTGTTGGAGGGAGGTGATGACAGGGGCAGGAGGAGGGCATGGGCACTACGCTGTGGGTGTATAATAGGGTGAAGCCCCTCCCACTGTCTTGGAGGATGTCCTGGCCAAACTCAATAGACAGTTGGTTGACAGTGGAGGGTCCTCGGTTGATTATGCTTTACCTGGGCGGTTGGGCTATATAAACTGGCCCCTGTGCTTCCTCCTGCCTCTCCTCTCCTAAAGCTGGCATCCACTCTGCAACACCTTCAACATCTCCACTGCGGTACACATGCCGCACATCCATGCATTGCTGACACCACACCCCATTGTTCAATTTGTGTTAACTTTAGTGACTTTGTCACATTCCTTGAGCCCGTTTGTGACAACAGCACCTATAGAGACGTGTTAAACTTTCAAAAATACAAAGCCTGCATGCTTGAGCGCACACAAAACTCCCACACAGACACAATGAACCTACGCATGTGTATTGTCACAGTCCGGCTCAGAGATTGAGACAAAACAGGGAGACAACGAGCTGGCTGCAAAAAGGAAGCAATTTCATTTTACATAAGTTACCCAATTTAAACAGCACTCAAACATAAACCTAGGCAACTGTGTTAAGCCAGTGACACCAAGGATCTCCCTCCCAGAGAGCCGGGCTGCCAAATGAAGAAGGCCTTTAAGGCGAGAGCCACACCAGCACAGGTGTGGCTCATCCAGCTGATGACGCTCCAATCAGCACCTGCAACAGATTAACCAAAACAGGGACACCTAGTGTATGAGAGGAGGGTCGTCACAGCTTATAAAAGTGCTCAAAGGTTTAGCCCATGTGTTCCTTGTTTGTTCTTGATATTTCAGGGTTGTGACAGATACAGCAGGTCATAAATACAGCTGATTCCTCCACAGGTTATATACTACCACTGGACTGTCTGCAGTCAAAAAGCATGAGGTGCATGTGCAGTATAAGCTTACAGTATGTCATCCTGTATGTGTCTGGGCTTTCGGGCCATCTGGGAGGCATTATTTTACACCACAGGACTCCAAACTTCACCAGAGATCATGTCAGTAGTGAGAGAGAGAGTATACCTTTAAGATCAACTACTTTTTTCAGTTTTAACCAAAGTAAAACACACTTCTGAACAGATGTGGTATCATATAAAAATATTAAGTAATCGTGCTCAAACTGGAAAATAATTTACAAAAAATAATCACTTGGACAAAGCTTAGTTTTAACAAACTAGGCCAACAGCTGTGATGGTTTCCAGTGATATCATGTATTAATCAGAAGTGTCAATGATAAAACCTGCACTGCACTGACTAAAATACGAAGACTAATCAGGCCCTTAATGTGCTTAATGTGGGGAAACCAGCGTAAAGATTCAAGATTTTAAACGATTCCATGAAGATGGAGCTCTATCCAAAAACAGACTCCAAGGTCAGTGTTTACAGAAGTCATAGCTGAAGCCAGTCTGCAGATCATGTTTGATAAGGTCTAGTGTTTAAAGGGCTTCGATCAGATCCAACTGATTTTATGACTCTGATTTCTTCACAGAGACAGGTGCAGTAGAGCCACACAACACTGTCTCTATCCAGTGGCCTTCTGACCTCTACTTCAGTATGGTCCTTCCATGAAGGTCCTTCCTCTGATACTGTTAAATGTGCAGTTTATAAGAAGTTCAACTACACCTAACACAGATGTTTTCTCTCATTTTGGCTGATTAGCCCTCTCCCCCAGGACTGTGTGGACTTATATAAACAGGAGAGATGTGAGAGCAGGAACACTGACGAGTCCTCTTTGTGTCAGTTAACGTTTTTAATGTCTATTGTTTCTTTAGAGGTTTAAAAGCATCTGATACCTTTTGATGCCAGAAATAACAGCCGTGCAGAGCTGCCAACCACAGCTCTACATCCTGCCAGGCAGGAAGTGAGGGTGTACATGGCCATTTCAGGGAGGTGACACAGGAAGTAAACCAAGCCAAAGTGTCAGCAGTTCAGTTCCTTGACAGGGTGTCAATTCTGTGGATGAAAAACACATTTGCAAACAGTAAACAATGTTGAAATAAAAAATAACCTAGCTTTTCAAGGTTGTGGGATATATCAAGGATGACTTATCTAAAATGTGACATTACATTACAGTCATTTAGCGACTTATAATTCAGATTCTATCACACCGTAGGCACAGCTACGGGAGCAATTTTAGGGGTTAAGTGTCTTGCTCAAGGACACATCGTCATGCGACTGGTCAGAACCGGGGATCGAACCGCCGACTCTCTGATTGAAGGAACGGCCCTGCGCTCCACTTAGCAACGGTCGCCTACACTAGTTAACTGCAACATGATGCCACTCAAAATCTTTGTCAAAAAATATATATGGTATTATCCAGCAGTGACGCATGTCACACGCACGGAAGAGAGAGAGAGAGAGAGAGAGAGAGAGAGAGAGAGAGAGAGAGAGAGAGAGAGAGAGAGAGAGAGAGAAAGAGAGCAATCTCTGGAGAGAAGCCTGGACTTTCTCCATGTTGTTTATTTATTCATTTATTTCTGCAGGATCCCTTCCCTCGAAGGTCAGAGGTGAAACTAAGGAATGTGTTTCCTCAGAAAAAAAAAAAGTAACACGTCCAGTTCATATAGTGTAGACTGGGCCACAGTTCAGTGGGTTTTAGAAATTACAGGTGGCAAAGCTGTCAGCTCAATTGCATCAATTTCAAGTCATAAACATAAATGCTTTCAGAACGGCATTCATTAATGCTCTTTATCTGACCCTAACTTCAGTAAAATCAGTGTCAGAAAGGATACTCTCCACAACAAGTATCGGTGAACAGGAAATGCAAAATAGAAAAGGCTGTAGGCCAAATTTGTGATAAAATATAGTCATGTGACATGTGTGGGTGAGGGAGCTTCTACTCTCTCTTGTAGCAAACCTCATCACAGCTTTAGTTGACCTCTAAACCCTTTCCCAGAGATGCATAGCCTGGCTGGAGCCTGTGAGCGTGTGTGTCCTCACTGACACAGGGTTGACCTGGACCTTCACCTGTACTTGTCAGTCAGTCACGAGGCCCCTCCCAGGCCTGAGGCTCCAGGCCCCTCACATCAGAGACCTTGACAAGTCTTGACATAGTTCTGATGAACATTCCTCCCGTCTCAGGTCACGGAGACCCAACGGAAGAAGGCTCCGCCAGTGGGAAGGAGAAGAACATTTAGGAGGGGAGAGGAGGCGACGAGGAGAGAACCAGAGACCAGAAGAGAGAGACGTGAATGTGTGGAGAAGGAAGTGATAAGAGGCCCTGATGGTGTGTTTCTCTGCTGGGTCATCAGTGATCCACATGGAACTGAAGTGACACCTGTTCTCTGTAGCAGATGTTAACAAACTGTCTCTTACTTTGTCGTCCTCTTGGTTACAGTGTCCTGCTTGAAATTAATGTGGCAACTTTAGAAATAAAAATGTGGATAACTGTTTTACTTTTTACAAACTCTAGTGGTTTGAATTTTGTCAGGATGTAGTTTTAGGAAGAGATGGACATTCAAAATCACACAAACACACACACACACACACACACTGTAGTAGCCTTCCAGTCTCCTGCGCCTCCCTCCCCCTGCTTTCTGGCACATCACCGTCTTTCACCTCAGCAGCGGCAGCTAATAACCAAAAAGTAATGACGAGGATGAAAACACAGGACATCAGGGGCGAGAGGAAAGGCCAGCCGAATCCGGAGATGGTGCTGCTCGTAAAGAGACGCCTGGAATAATGGGAAAGGAATGTGGTGTAACGACTCCCCTGGGACTGGCCCAGCCAAAGGCCTCTGGCTCGGAAACAACAAACGGGAACGCTTGAGGAGCGCAGGGTGCACACATAAGGGCTTTAACAGCAAACCCCCCCCCCCCCCCCCTCCCCCCATCCACACACAGATCCACACAAACACACACTCACCCCCACCCCCCCCTTCCTGTGCCGACCTACTGGAGTCGGCTGTTGTTGTTGGCTGCCTGCCACCTTCGGAAGAAGCGCGCCCTCAGCCTCTCCCTCCTTCCCCTCTCTTCACTCCCTCTCTCGCTGCGAACGAGCTGCCAGGGAAATGCTGATGACATGACATCTTCAGAGAGGTCCCTGGAAAAAGTGATTACCGCCCACCCTCGTCCCTATCAAATAATCCTATTCAATGTCCACCACCCCACCTTCTAGTCTATGCAGCACTCAATCTCCACCCCATCTCCCTCTTGCTGTCTCTCCATCTCCCTCTATCACCTTTCTGTCTTTGTATGTGTGTGTGTGTGTGTGTGTGTGCATGTGTGTGGGGCTGAGCATGTGTTTATGCGTGGGTGTGTGGTCGTGTATGTCTCTTGGTATAGCAGCTAGATCATCCCGGTCAGGAGCAAATGCATTTATTCTGAACCCCTGGCAGACACACATTTACGCACATGCAGTTGCAGCTGTCGTTTTCTTCTCAGGTTCTGCCCTTTAACCCGCGTAATCCTGTGTGTGTGTGTGTGTGTGTGTGTGTGTGTGTGTGTGTGTGTGTGTGTGTGTGTGTGTGTTGTGCATCTGTGAGTGAATATTCAAGCCAGGTAGGAAAGTCTCCTGTTCATTTTGCTCTAGTAAACAAAGGTGCTTTCTCATACATTAGGTACCTGACATACACACAACTTGCAAAAGGAGTCTTAAATTCCCTGCACACACACACACACAAGAGCACACTACACACAAAATCTCCTGGATTCCTGGGGTGTGTTGGTCACGCGAGGAGCAGTGTGAGTGCTGAGTGTGAGCCAGTAGTCAGATGAAGAGAAAAAGTTCAGAAGGGAGGAAGGATGGAGGCAGACTGGGCCGCTGCGTTTGGGTCAGAGCTATCTTTACATTCAGTACTTTGACTCACTTCTTGGTCCCTGTTGCTTGAGCCATTCAACCATGAACTCTGAAATTCCAGATGACAGCGAGCAATTTTATATATTTTTGGAATATACATGTGATAAATGATGTGCTGGCTCTTCCATATATAATAGTGTTTCTCTTTAATGTGGTAAATGTTACAATACTTTATTTGTCTTTCAGTGTGCAATTCCCAGAGATTACTTCATAGTTCTGGTGTTGTACTTTGTATTTCCAGTGGCGTGACTCTAGGAATGTCAGCTGAACAGTCCACAGACTGAAATATCTCAACAAGTACTGGATGAAATGCCATGACATTTAGCAAAGACATTCATTGTGCCCTGACGATAAATCCGACGACTTTGGTGATCCCATGACTTTTCATCTAGCACCATCAGCAGGTCAAAGCTTTCACTCATTCAGTGAAATATATCAACATATACTGGAGGGATTGGTGCAAAATTGTGTACAGATATTCATGGTTCCTAGACGACAAATGCCAATTACTTTGGTGATCCCCTGACTTTTTTTTTAGTACCACGGTGAGGTTTACATTAGTGGTTTTAAGTAAAAGGTCTTTACAGCTATTGGATGAATTTCCATTAGATTGGGTTCATACTGCAAAACTAATGACATTCAGCCTCAGCTGTCCTTTGTGTTTAACAAATGCCAGCATACTAACACACTAAACTAACACGGTGAACTTGCTCAACATTATAACTGCTAAACATCAGTATGTTACAATTGCCATTGTGAGCTTGTTAGCATGCTGATTGTAAGCATTTAGCTCAAAGAGGCACTCTGCCTGATTGCAGCTCACATACTTGGCTATAGACTCTTACTGTTGTTTCTTGATTAAATAAATTTATATTGTTTTTGCTACAAGTTATCATGGTTTCTGTTGCTCATCTGAAATATCTATACGTGAAAATGCCATACAACCCTTTGTTGCTGCTGCTACAAAGTGCATCACCTGAATGTAGGGGTGCAAAACATGTTATGGATTTGTTTGAGAATGACATGTTACTGCTTTCGAATTTAGAATAAGTCACTTTTCCCCTTTCCTTCAAGTTCCTTTTTTTATGCTGAGCCTATAAAATAGAACATTCAAAGACATCAAGTGCCCAGTATTATGCCTCTCCAGAGAGCAAATCTTTTCCTCTCCTCTCCTTTTCTCCTGCTCTCCTCCATGACAACCGCTTTCACAATCCCCCTTTCCCGAGCCATCCTGGGCGAAGGGCCAGAGAGTTGTGCTTGAGAGCAAAAGAGCCCGTCTTTCTTCTTCTTTCTTTCTCTCGGACAACACAATTCCATCACATTGAAATGTCAGTCTTCAGTACTTGTAGGTCTTCTTAGACCTAACATAAAGAATAAAAGCGTGTTGATCAAAATCATTTTCAGAAAGATAAGAGCCAACCAGAGCATAATTTTACAGGGTTGATGTTGAATTTCCATGAGACGGCTCTACTAAATTCAACATATACATCCCTTATTTTTCTGTTTATACCCACTTTGTACAACAGGGCTCATATCTCTTATGATATACTTGCAAATAGAAACCGGCACAATTGTTTACTTTGGACGATAAGAGAAGTAGACAGATTTGGACACAGATCTCATTTACGCCACTAGAGGACTACCATATTGAAAAGTATTGTATTGTGTGCTGGACGGTGTATGTGTGTGTGTTGTCAAAACGGTCTATGATGGATAAAGTGTGCTGTGTTGTATTTGTTCCAGAGTCAATGTCGTAACACTGTTAGTGTAACTGAGTCATTTGGGCTTTGGCTTTGTCCGCCACATCCAGGAATTAGCTGTTGTGTTTTGCTATGTCCGTGTGTATTTATGTGATATGAATCATAAGTGTGATTGTGCGTGTGTCTGAGTCTGCATCTATTTCTGTTTGCACAAGGAAGTGTGTGTGTGTGTGTGTGTGTGTGTGTGTGCATTGCTCATCCCCAGATGTGCCGAGCAGGTGGCCATATTACTCACCTCTGAGCTGAACGGCAGGCAGGGGAGGCCACTCACAGCAGAGCATGTACTAATTCTCATGTATCACCATTTACCTGACGACAGAAAGAGCACAGAATCAAAAAGCAGCCTCTGTGCATTTAATCAAGTTTCACCCTGTTTATACATACAAGTCTACGAGTTCTCGTGCGCGCGTGATTGAGCACATGTGTGTTTATCATGATGCCTCACCTCAGCTCTCCCACAGGTTCCCAGCAGTTTCCCGAGGATGAAAGCGAGTGAAACCCCAGACTAGTGGGGCTCCACAGCCAATTAGGATTGTTTATTTAGCCAGCCACGGCCGCCTAGCAGAACAGGAGCACACAGCCAGCCACACAGCCCTGCATTGGAAACCTCTCCCTCTCTCTTTCTCTCTCCCTCTTTTTCCACTCTTTTAAACTCCTTTGGCTCCATCTCCCCTCTTGCTTCTCTCTACCCTTTGCCCTTTTTCTCCAACTTGTATGACCCTCCAGTCAGATGCAACCTTTCCAGGATATTCCAGAGGTTCTAAACTGATAATAGCTATCAATAACTCTGAGATTATTTGGTTTATTTAGTCAGCTGTTTCTTTATTTGCTTAAAGATGCAACTGTTGCTGCTAGCGTTTGCACGCATAATCAAGGCCTCACACAGTACCTACAACACACACATACATGCACACACACACACTGGATAAGTCATTTTCTCTCTCCAACTCTCTGATATTCATCCTCTGGTAACATAATAGGCTGGTTGTGGTTGGGCCTGTCATACATTGTTGCATTTCCAAGCCGTCCAGCATCTGCATTTATCCAATCTTCTATTGTTGGGCTCAGATCATGACAGTGCTGTGGTTTCTCAGTGTCTGAGTTTTACTGATTTCTGACCAGCATAAATCCTCCAGCCTTTTGTCTGATGTTGTCACGATACCACACATCCCCCATGTTCACGCACACACACACATATACACTTATCGCAACCTCACCCCTCACCCTCTACTTCTCCCTCGAGGTTTCCTATGTCCCTTCACACCCGCCATCAGCCGGCATCCTCTCCCTCATCCAACACCATAATCAAGGCTCTACATCTTCTCCCCTTCCCCTCTTCTCCCTCTTTAACCCCATGTCTGTTACTCTCTTTCTCCCAATGCTGCTCTTTTTTTCCTTTTCTTCTCATCAGCGCAAACTTCCCATGATGGATTGGCTCACTGACTGATGCCTGAGGGTTTTTTAATGTTGTGTGTGCATTGGCGTGTGCTTTTAGGGGTATTGGACAGAGGCCATGTGCTGAGGAGAGAGACGGGGTGAGCAGGCAACATGATATCCCACTAAGATACATTAAGCTTGCATTGGATACCTTCACAGGGTAAAGTAAAGTAATTAATGAATTAACTACTCCAATCAAACATCTAACGCACACATACACTCAAACAGAGGGATTGGGTTTGAGGTGTTTTTTCTTGAAAAGATCAGCTGGTTGCTCTTAGTCTTCTTCAACTTCCCCTCTACTGAAAACACCCGGAGGGTTCCAAGTGTTTATACGTATACACAAACGTGCACACAGCAACACCTACATGTATGCTTGCATGCATTTGCGCACACACAGGGCGCCTGGGGCTTGTACTTCCAGGAGAGTGGAAAATGTAAAAGGATCTTTGTGTGCCTCTGCAGATGCCTGCTGTGCCAGGGCTCCTGGATAGGTGGGGAAGTACCTGTTTACTCCGGTACATAGTCAGTAACCCAATCAGTGTGTCAGACAGGCTCTAAGGGGCCAAATGGGCTGTGCAGCCCTCACTGGGCAGCAGGCCAACTTGAGAGAGTTCACTCCAAGGTCACAGAGCAGAATAACAAAACCCTCCAGGTAAGAGGGTCAGCATGCAAGCCGGACATAAGCGCGAGGCACGTTCAGTGCGTTGAATAACTTTTCATAGAGCTGGTAACTAAATGACTGAGTAAAGAGGAGAGACACACAGTTTGGCAGTTTGAATGAGTTAGTTTACTCACAGAGTAGGTCAGTGCAGGGATAAAGGCCTGTTCACTGACTCGTTCTACATGGGTGCCTGTGGTTTGGGCCTGTCGTGACCACAGTGTATGTTTGTGTGTGTGTGCCTTCTAACCCTTCTCCCACCATCACTCAACAACGTGGGTATGCCTGTGGAGAGGCAAAGATCATGGAAACCAACATCACTCGACAAGACCTGACAGCACTTTGATGAGTAGACCTGGGCGGCTGAGAATTAGTAAAAGGGGTGCGTGTACTGTGACCACCTCAACATTTCACCAGCCATAAACCTCGGAGGAGAAAATAGACATTTTAAATGTTTATTAATGCGTCATTGTTGTTCAGTAATTATGATATTCTCTCTCCTCTGTCATTATTTGCCAACTGGCATCCAAAATCAATTTTGTATTTGAACAGCTATACTAGTAGATTTCAGTGGGAAACAGTTGTCTAGATTTAATTTGTAAACTATCCCAAAACCTTCTATAAACCTTGGAACGTTTGAGTAAAATTCTGTAAAATAATAGATTCAAAGATCTTAAAATAGCTTCCGTATTCAATTTGTAAATAAAGTACAGTCATGTTACTGTAATACTTAATTAATTCACCATCTACGAACTAAATAACACGATCCAAGACTTATTTCCCCTTGTTTGGTGTGAGTGAAATCACAGCACCAGCTCCCAAATCTTCTTTTGGAGATCCGTGTATAGTATTTTTCTTTTTGTCAGAGTGGTCAGAGGTTAGAATGAGCCCGGAAAAAATATCTGGTTCTCTATCGGCAAAACTACCCAAAAATAGACTAAAGGAAATGTAATAATTTCCAGTAAGTATGTGACCTCTGTTACCATTCTGGGCTCATGTAAAAAGATAAAAGTTGGTTTCCATCCAACGTGCAGCATGTTGACAAAGAGAGGGCCTGATCTCTCTATTCTCTGGGTTGGGTAGATAGATAATATGGTCACGCACAATCAATCTGCTCAATTCACTGCCTGTGTGAAACATCTTTAAAAAGAAAAAACACTGTCTGGACACCGTTTGGTACATCGCCCTCTTTCTCTCAAAGTCTCTGTCTCTCTGACTTACTGTCAGGTTGGCCGGGCTGTTGCTGGCCTGCAGACTGGCAGGGCTATTGTTTTCATTTCCCTTCCATTAAACACAGCCTTGGGAGAAATGAGAGGGAAAGTAGGAGAGGAGGGGTGGTTAACCATCTTGGGAGGATGTGTTGCTACTAGACAGCGTGTTTATCATAACAGCTGCTGTCCACAGGGGAAACTTGGCAGGCTACATCAAAGGCTCATTCACAGCCCACCTCTGCCATCTGACACACATACACAACCATGCATACAGGCATACACAAAGTCAGAGGGACGCGCTATCTTCCCTTTCAATGTGTAAAACATATTGAAAAAAGGACCCCATAAAAGGCTCATTCTCAGGTTAAAGGAAGTTGTGTTCCAGCCTTTATTACTACCTAAGCTGTTAGCTCCCAGCAGTGAGGGCTTTTTACGATTGTTCTGGTTTTTGTGTAAATGAATTAAAGTTCCATTTGAGTGGCGCCCCTTGTATATGCCAACACATTCTTCGGATTGAGAGCTGAGCTGGCCTCGCTTCAACACATCTCTCTCACAGACTCTTGTTAATAGGCAGCAGTCCTTACAATCCCTCCCCACAAGACAAAGAGAGAGAGAGAGAGAGAGAGAGAGAGAGAGAGAGAGAGAGAGAGAGGGAAAGATGGGGGGGGGGGGGGGGGGGGGGGGAGAGAGAGGAAGCCAATGAGTGTTTTTATGCAGAATTTGTTACCAGAACCCTCAAAGGCTTAGAGGATGAGGTTACAATTTATTTCCTTGTTAAGTCTCCCCCTGCTCTGTGAGAAGAAAGCAAGCATGTCACTCTGCTGCCATCATGAGGCAGAACAAATCAACTGCAGACTATTCTTAGATATCACAGTTACATCTTGAAGGAAAGTTTTGATTTTGGGAAAGTCAGACTACTACTATGACCCCACTACGCATCATAATTCACATATTATTGTGGCTATTATCAGTATTTAAAAGGAAAGGGGAGTTTGAATTGAGCCATAGTGCACATGCGCACAGCACTTTTCAATATACAGATTTGAATTTGTCTTATCAATTTTGTACTTGTTACAAGTTTGTACTTGTGTTGCATGCTGTCCTAAAGTCAACCATGAATCACAAAGAAAACACAAAGGCATATGAAAAGGCATCTATCAGTATGTGCGCCTAAGCAAATAATATGTTTATAAGATATTTCTGCATTTGCAGTTTATAATTTCTCTGTCTTTTCCGTATTATGTTCACTGCAATTCAGATCTGTGTTATTGTTTTTGATCAAGTTAGTTTTGCATGTTGCTTATTTAGCTTGTTTATACCTGGTAGACCCTTATACCCTCAGTCCTCTGAGCCACTACAAAGTCAAACAAGCAACATAACTTACTTAGAACAGCAACATACATTTTTCTATTTCTAGTGAAGGGCATGTCAAAACAAACAGTTGCATGCTGTATTTTGCCTCCATAAATGTTCAGAAGAAGAATCGTGATGTCTGACACACACACACACACACACACACACACACGCGCACACACTTTACAGCTGTTCTAATCTAAAGAGTAATGTTATGCAGGCACCCACCGTGGATAAATATGTATTACATAGTTTCCACTGTGTTATAATCAATATTTCATGACTGTGGAGCGCTTTTTGCCCACAGCAAGCACAAATTACCCAACATCAGTTTATTCAATTGATGTGTCACGACAGGAAAGCGCAACCTTTCAAAAGCTGGTATACATTACAATGAAACAATGACCGTAATTTGTTTCTGTTTAAATGACTCCATAAGCTCTACTGTGAGGGAAACTGGAAACATATCATTTCAGCTAGACACCCTATGTAACATTATATGAAATGAATGCTACAAGCTCTCATCTTCATTTTGTTTCCACTGAATGAATACATCAATAATAAGCAGCTCGGTCGTGGCCACTGAATACGAACAACCACATATTGTCAAGCTGCTACTGTATGACCTGAGACTTCACTCATACCAAGTCACAACCTCTGTTTCTTTCTCATTTGTATGGGTTACAATTAAACACGAATGCAAATGCTCCTCACATGTCCAAGCCCCAAATACTGTATAGCTCACACGCAACCCTTTGGGGCTTGTTATCCACACCGGCACACACAAACACACACACATATCGAGCCAAGTCGTGAGTACATCAAGACACAGACTGACGTCAGAGCAGCAGCGCTTTTCAACTTGCGGCCATACTTCATCCTTTTATCAGTCTGTCAAGTTTGAATGAGGTCATTATGGCTTCAACACATCTGATGATGATTGTGATGAATGGAGGATGTATCATTTAAAACTTACAGTAATTATTGATTTAACATCTACACTCTTGGATTTTCTTACAAGAGTTCTGTGTCAGTCGGGATGGAGTGCTGTTTGTCATTTTGTCCGTCTGTCTGTCTGTTGTGTGTGTTGTTGAAATCCTTCCCTCTGGATCTTTCTCTATTGTCCCCGAGGCTCCCCAGCTGAAACAACACCGAGTAGAGGAGACTTAGGAGCCCAGCTCCATCCTCTCTCACACATTCACACACCGCCGCCAAATTCATAAGCCCTTCCACTCATCTCCTGCCAAAACCTCTTCCTCATGGCACAGAAGTGTCAGCTATGTTTGACAGCTGCTGTGAAGAATCAGCAGAGATTCTTCAACTTCGTTGTTTGTGTTAACCTCTCTCCTGCTTTCTGAAAGTAGAAAAAGAGAGGTCCGTCAGTGTGACGAATCTGCCAGTATGACCACATAGTATATATCCACCTGACACATGATCGGGAAGTCTGGGCTCTCTCCTTCAATGTTGTAGTAGGTCACCATGGCAACAGTCAAGTCTTTGGCGAGATGAAAGCAAATGAGTGAGATGGAGAGGGGCAAAGATTCAGCACACCTGGTGAATAACAAGAGCAGCGAACTTGCTGTTGCTGATGGGCACATAAACATGTTCGTACATCACAGTGTGGGAGATTCATTTTCTGTGCGTGTAGTTTGATATACAGCAACCTGCAAATGACTTAATCGTTTAAAAACATACAGTAGAACAAAGTTCTGAAAGTATGAGTGTGATTGGCCTGCACTTAGTGGTGATAATGATCATGGTGACACACTTAACAGTAGAAAAGAGTTCAGATGAGAGGGGCGAGAGACTGCTGTCCTTCGGACAGATGGAGGCAGTGATGCTGTTTCTGATGACTGGGCCCCAGAGACAGGGGCAATCGCCTGTGCCGCTCTGCTGCCAGGCAGGCTCAAATTCTGGGCTTTGTTCTCTGTAATCTGCTAACCTGTGGAGCATCACGACAGACGAGACACATTAAGAGGGCTGTGAGCAAGAACACAAGCCTTCAGATGGGGCACCAACAAAGCCTCTTTCATTAACCTGACTTTCCTGAGGACTTACACCCTTTTAAAAGGATTTAGCTGTGTGGGTGTGTGTGTGTGTGTGACGGGTAAATTGTGTTGAGCAGCAAATGTGTCCTTTTTCAATATCAACAGCAATGTAGGATTAAAGACAGTTATTGATGATAAGGCTGTCAGTTGTCAATACGTAAGGATTTACATGAGAACAGATTATGAATTGTCTCCGCGTAGACAGTCTCACTGATATGCTGATGAAGTCTGAACCTTGATGTTTCTCTGCAGCACTTGAAGTAACACAGGTTACAGACGGACAATATTGTTTTAACATGATTGCACAATAGAGGGCAGCAGAGACTGAGCTCCGAACCTCAGGAGTAAAAGTCAGCATATGCAGAGTCTCGGTGCACACATGCATGAAGCACGTTGGGTTGGTTCACCACACAGAAACACTTTCTCTTGCACGTGTGCATGTGCTTAAATAACCCCATCTTTAGCACACGTCAGGACTGGGGAGTCTATATAACCCTAACCCTGGTACTGGTACACTTGCATTCGGAAAATACTTTTTAGAATACAAGTGTATAATGAGGCTGTACCAGGACACACTGCAAAAACAGAATGCACAGAGAGAATGACAATTTAAAAAAGTTATGATAAAATTAAATAAAAAACTAAACAGTTAAATCAAAATGTTGAGCTCGATAGTTCCTTCTTTTTCAAACAATCGCATTTGCTGTAATATATGTAAAGTTAATAAAAATGATTTATATAGAAATGGGTCCTGGGAAGTGAGTTCATTGGAAGTCATTGACTCAGTCAGTCTAAGCTCCAGATCCGGCTGGTCTCATCCAGTATTTCTAGCTATACAAGTAAGGCGGCGTAATTCGTAGATGGTAGACACATGCACCTATGCCCAGGCACACTCCTGCACTCATGGGCGGATGTTCAAGAGTGTGAAGTGCGTATCAGCGGCTGAGCTAAAGGTCACTGGCAAAAGGAAGACTACAACACGTCCAGTCACACATTCGCTCCATGTGATCTGTCGGAAAGAGTCACAGACACAAGAGAGTGCTTGGGGATTGGAGACAGCCACACAGAGAGGTGTGTGAGAGTGCAGCAGCATCATTATTTCATGAGACCTGTTGTGAGTGCTCTGCACCCAAAGGAAACAGGGCTTATAGAGATGTAGCCACCAGGGGGGGAATTATAAGATTCAGGTTACCAGAAGGCAGACACGCGAGAGAGGGCAACCTAAATATACACACAACCCCCCCCCCCCCCCCCCCCCCACACACACACACACACAGATGTGTATGCATAAATAAACTGACAGTAATTTAATGTTCATCATGCGTGATACCTCTCCAGCACCCATCTGCAGGAAGAGACGTCCCCTAACAAGCAAACAGATATTTGAACTGAAAGCAGTCACGTTTTGCTGAATCACTCACGCGCCCTCTCCTGCTCCTCAACAAGCCGACAGGGTTTTTATTTGGGAATGAGGGCGGGGACGAGAGTCAGTGATGTCATTCCTGGTGACAAATGGCCCATGACACCTCTGCAGAGGAGACAATGGTGAGGAGGGAGGATCGGGGTGCTAAAGTCAACCCATTGACCATATACAGGGACACACAATGAGAGACTCCTGTTACAGACACACTGGAGAGACACACCAGGCTGATATATCCTGTCTTTGTACTGACGAGTAACGTTAGGGTGACCTCCATTTGCTGCTGAGTGTATTCTCTCTTTCTCTTTCTCTGGTGGACACCTATGACTCACAGGCAGCAATGTTGCTTGTTTATACCTGGTAGACAAATATACCCTCAGTCCTCTGAGCTGCTAAAAAGGGAAACAAGCAACATAACTTACTTAGAATTGTAACAGAAGTTTTTCTTTTTCTGATGAAGGGCATGCCTAAACAAACAGAACAAACAGTTTCATGCTGTATTTTGCCTCAATAAATGTTCAGGAGGAGAATCATCACGTGTGCACGCACGCACACACAGTGTGTCAACCAGTTAGCTAATCGAATTAAATGTTTTTATCCATAAAGCATGTATTGAGTGCAACTACCACTACCTGAAAAATGACATGCCCGACAAACCAGTACAATAGACAGCTCAACCGACATTTTAATATTCTATAAAGCTTGGTAAGAATTCAAGAGTCAAAAGTCAAGAATTTTTCATTCACTCTGTCCTATCTCTGCATTCATGACACCATCTCAGCTCCACCTCTTGGCTCCTGTCCATTCATACACTTTTCTGCATCTCCTTTCATCCATCCATCATCTGTAACTGCTTATCCTTTTGGGGATCGAAGAGGGGCTGGGGCGAGGGCGGGGTACAACCTGGACAGGTCGGCATGACAATTACAGGGCTGTCACAGAGAGACAGGCAACCATCCACGCTTAAATTCACACCTACGGCTAATTTAGAGTCAACCATTACCCGCATGTCTTTGGACTGCCACCCACCATCTCCTTCCTGGTTCACATTATCTTATCCAATAAACCCAATGCTGCCGCTTATATGCAACATAAAACACCACCTTCTAACCCTGTTTACATACTTTGTTTTTATTGGTAAGTGGCTGTTTCTCGTGGTTTTGGCCCTTTAGATTCTGCTGAAGGAAACCTTAATGCTACAGCATGTAATATTATTTGGACAACTGTGTGGATCCAACTTTGTGGCAACAGTTAAAGGAAGGCCCTGTCCTGTTTTAACATGACAATATCGCTGTGCACCAGGTCCATGAAGAGATGTTCAACAACCACATATTGGTTATGTGCTCACCTACTTCATTACAATATCTTTGTAGCATTTGCCACCACTATTGACTGAAGTGAAAATCCTTCCAATGTCCTTAACTCACCTATCTTGGCGTTTTTAGAGTGGCAGCGGCAGACCTGTCAGCTGGGAACTGATGCTAAATGTTCCGCTGATTATCTCCTCCCACCACATGGTCCTTCAGTATGCATTCACTTGAATGTATGCTTTAAATAAGTGCCTACCAAGTTGGTCTTTCCACCTGTTTGTGCAGACTGGCATGATGCAGAGCTGACGAGAGTGTGGAAACAGTCTGGTTCAATGGATTATTTATGAGCCGAGAGTTGAGCTCTGGCCGAGAGTTCTTCTGCCAGAGCAAGAAATTTATTGTGTCTGCTGTGGTCTGAAGGTCTCATTGCGTTATTGGAAAACCAGATACAGTCCAGAAGGACAGTGAGATCATAGAGAGAGGAAGGACAGTAGGAGAGAAGAGAAGCAATGAATAGAATGGGCAAATAAACATTTAATTTATTGGAGAGCATCAGCAAATGGATGGATAGGATGAAAAGCAGATAAATGTAAAATCCCTTGAGTGTCGCGTTAATAGAAAATGAAAACAGAGGAGAATGGAAGGAAAAGAAAGGGTTGAAAACGTAAAAAGTAGGAGTAATGCTGATGTAATCCTATAGTTTTATTCAGAGCAACAATACCTAATGCTGAGGCCTGACGTGATAGGTCTAGAAGGAGACCAGCAGCACACTAAACAGTCACTGATGGTGGAGATGACCACCTATATGGCTCTTTGAATTCACATGTCTCATACAATTGACAGGAATACTTTTCAGGATACGTATGAATTCATTACAGTTTTTCAACGTCAGACGTGTTCCCTTTGCTGCATGTAAAGTGTTTATTTTGTAAAACCTGCAATAACTGTTTTGTTTTGCCACTTTGGAGCAGCGGAAACAAATTGTGAAGACGAGATTGACACATCATCACTTTTTAAGTTATATGGCAAACTCGTTAGCAAACAGTTACTTGTTTACACATCGAGCCGTTACAGAGCAACATTATCATTCATATGGAGTTGTGTTTCTGGCGACCTGATAAATGTAAGTCCACTACTCAAATATGCTTCAGTTTTGGTCTCTCTCTACCAACTCTTGAGGGAAATATCGGGCTCTTGAGCTGCTAAATGCTCTAATGCTCTGCTAAATGCTCACCCTGTACACCAGCTAGTCGTTAACTGCGCCTCTCTGCAGGTTGTGTACAGTGGGGCTGAAAACAGCTGCCTGCTGCAGCCGAAAAACCAAAACAGTTTTGGATAGTTTTGGACAGCAAAACAATGAGCCGTAGCTGGCTATGAGGCGCATTCCCTTTGATTTAGATTTTGATTTAGCGATCATAGCCGCTAAAAACAGAAGTAGAACCCACATATTCTGTGCAATTTTCAAACATCGCCGCAACATTAAGAAAATGTCCACAGCGTTAGCGAAGGACAGCAGTAACTACACACGGGTCAAGTCAGGCAGTGCTGTTATAAATGACAACGCTTATTGGACTTAAGTATGGTATGCAGCTTTGGCACAATGCCATTGTTTTGTTGCTAAAGCATTTCCCGTGACTTCCTTTACCAGGTCTAAATATAGTGTGTGGGGAAACAAATCATCTGTATGTCTCATGAACAGGCCTTTTCAAGATAGTGGAAACTTCCACAGAGAGCTGTAAGTCAGGAAGGCTTTCCACGCATACAGACGAACCCACTGTAGTATGATTTTTCTTTTCTTGGTTATTTGTGTGTGTGCTCATGTTAGTTTATTTGTCGACCTTCACCTAAAAAAGCAGTGTTGTAGTGAAAGTGACTGTTTATGGTTGACCTACAAATAGGGTGTCACATGAATGGGACAAAAGCTAAACCTGCATCTTCTTCAGTCTACTGCAATTCCTGCCGCATCGTTGGCTGCCACCTCCATCAATATTTCACAATATACACTGAATGTCTTTGTGAACGGTTAGACAACTCTAAAAACAGCACATTGGATCACAGCACACACAAGTGTATTTTGGACCTTTCACGTGTGAAATGTTTGGGCTTTCATGAAAAATGCACACAATTCCAGCAAAAGACATGAAAGAATATTACTGTTAGGTCGCAGCAACAAAAGTATGAATATGTCCATAAAACAATTCCAACTTCAATATGGCAATACACACTCACAGGATCAAATTAATTAAGACAATAAAGAAAATGTATACTGATAACAAAAAAACCTTTTGAGCAAGGAAGAGTCAGTGGGGATAGGTAAGATAAGAAATGTGGCGTAAAGGCGGAAGAGGATGAGAAAGGTATGGAGGCTGTTTGACAAGGATTCACTCTGACTCCTGCCACATCTGATTTTTAACTCTTTGTGAGTAAGAGAATGTACGTGTATTTAGGAAAGAATGTTTTGTGAGACAAGGGAGAAAGCTCAGTTTTAACAGGTTTAAGGTTTTGGGAAAAGCACACAATTTACACTTAGGAGGAGAATAAAGAGGAAGAATGCACAAGAAACTGTTGCAATCAACGAAACAAGGAAGTCATCTTGGTGGGAGTAGACGCTTCAAAACAACAAGAATTTTCCCAAGTAGTAAAAGACCATTTAGCTGATTAAATATTTAGGTCCAGTGCTCACTGAGACGAGGTTATGCCAGTACACTACGCTGCAGCCCTGGACGGTGCCTGAGTCAGGATCAATGTCATGGCACAGCGTTTCTCTGAATGACTCACATGAATTTTTTAAACTAGAAACAATTTGTTTGCGTCGACTCGACCACATTATTAGAGCCGCAGGCCGCAATTCGAATGTGGCGGGAGAAGCTATACGCAGTTGGGATGAAAATGTCTCTGTGGTTGCAGTCTAATAAAGCCCGACGCCTGAGGGACAGAACAATCCGAGCGTGATCATCACATGCGCACGGCTGTTATATAAGCAGCTGTTGGTACACAGACAGTGATAACACAATGTTTCCTGATTACCACAGTGTGGTAATTACACGGACAAGCCTACCACAGGTGCACTTTGCTCATGTATATCCAGTGATTGGAAACATACACACGCCAAACGTTTCCTGTAAAATGATTAGTTGATGTCTATACAGAATATCTCATGTATTTTACAGTCAAATAAAATCCAGATAAGACAAATGTGCCACACGGCAGTCTAATCAAACTGCGCATGTCTTAATTTCCTGCTTCACCACTCACTGACATTGGATATTTTAATCTCTTTTTATCTGTATTCTGGGTGATTATGGGATTTTCCACATTGAAAAAGATGCCGCGTAGCTCTGATTATGGAATTAAATTGAGATCTCACAGCAGGTTTTTATTGGCCGTATGGATTTCACACTGACTGGTTGCTGGAAGCATTGAGGTGGCATGCGGAGCAGCTACAAACTGTCAGGGTGCCTTCAACACGACTATAAGTAAGCAAAGTTGAACCTTAACTTTCCTCTGAATGTGGGTCAACACAGCTCAGTCATCACTGACATGAAGATTATGCAGGCTCATGTTGCTAATCTGACACAAAGGCTCCCAAATACACCTACACAACATACAGCATGCTATACATGCACAGATACAGCTTTATACGTATGCAGCACACATTCATTGTTAGTTTTCCAAATAAAACAACTCGAGTATCAGACTTTACTTATCAGTCAAGACCGCATAATATGACAGTGCCATTATCAGCCATTTAATTCCTTTAATGAAAGTGTTGGAGGCTTTGTCGGTGGACTCTAGAGACTGTGGCTTTATGCCAGTTGGCTTATTCTTTATAATATGATAATATGCTATTTAGAGAGAAAGCTGGTATGCTTGTTAGAAGTAGAGATTGTAGATTGAATGTATTTTGATATGCGTTAACCTGAATACTTTAAGCTGATTAGAGGGTGTGACTAAAAGTGAAAAAGATAAAACATACTATGTTAAGATTAGCTTTTTCTAAGATATTTTACATTCTGCCTCTCCTGCATTTCTTCCTGCTTCAGGCTCCAACCTCCTCCATAAACAGAAGTGGGTGTCGATTCAAGGACATCTCCTCAACCATGTCTACAATGGCGATGTCTACAGCCCACTGCAGTGTGCTGCTTTATGAATGGGGACCAGCAGCAGCCCTTTGAAAATTGTAAGTACTGGTGGAGCATTTAGTTTCCATCACAAATGCCTTTATTAACAAAATAGAGGTCACATTAAAAACTCAACGTAAAAATAAATGTATGTTAGACATGCAAACATGGTTCACAGCAAAAGAGAAAATAAAAGACAGCACACAATATAGATGAACACAAACACATGACTGCAGATGTTACAACAGAGGGTCGCATAGGATTTACGAAACCAAAAAACGAACTGTATGGCACACAGTTCAGTGCCATATACGATGGTTATTAATAAGACAGAAGTGATTTAGGCTTTCCACAGTGACAGAAAAGAGCAGTAAAACAGGACACAGAATGGAAAACATCTTGTTATGTAGCTATTAACAGAATATTATTTCATATATATGGTGACTTTCAACCCTGCCCCTTTCCTTGTTCTCACTCAAAGTGCATTAGACCTGCTTTGACTGAGTCTGCTCAGTATCAGCTACAATCATACGTCGCTCATAAGTGCATCTGGCCTTACCTATCTTGCCCAGATATGTTCCCCCTGTCATTGTCCAGAGTCCATGTTTTCATCCATCATCAATCACAACTTTGTAACAAACAAGCACTTGCATTCTTCAATCTTTCCAGCTTCATGTCTCTAAGTAACGTTTATTTTCGTAAGGCAATGTACACAGCTGTTTCCAATGTATTCATTTCATTCAGATACACTGCGGTACATATTTCAGGAGAGATTCTGCGGTAAACATAATTTTGAGACAAATTATTGCAGTTTGTTACAAGCAGATAGTATGATATTGAAGACATATGTATATATATATATATATATTTATAATTAAATATAATAGCAAGTGTGCTTTAGGATTTCATTAAGTTTGGGCTCATACGTTATTTTCCAACTTCCCAGGGTCATCTGAAGACAACTTTTCCAATTAATTTCTCAATTTTGCTTTGAAAATACTTCAAAATACACACAACGTAGAACAGTAACAGGAAGACATTCAATATGAAACATTAAGACATTTATATACATATCTATACATCAGTGAGTTGTGATGCAAAATGTCATGTATTCATTGAGGTGAAAATCTAATCAGACCAGAAGCCCTTCAATTGGTTTATGGTGGGGATGCACCAATAACAACAGCAGTGTGGGGGATACCAGGCTAAAAGTTAGCACTGGTATCTTACAGTTTCCACATCATATCATGCCAATGCAATTTATGTCAAGCAAACTAAGCAATCTCAAACTGTACACTGTTGTAGTAACTCTACATAGTCTGTGTTGGAAGTGATGAATTGGTATTGATGCATCTCGGGACCCCATCAGAAGTCTCATCCGGGATAATTAATGTTTTCTGGTATTGCACAGCATGAATGTTTGAACAAAGTTTACACAGACCATATGCAAATACCCACTGATTTAACAACATAACACACAGTAAGCTCTGCCGTGGCCAGACCTTTTATATCCACAGTGTACTTAAACTAACAGGTGAGAAAATGCAGGTCTGTGTGTGATAAATGTAGAGAAAGCAAATATCAACTCAGTGCTGGCAATCTATCACTTCAGCAAAACTATTCGAACAACATCAGCATTGACAACATTGCCAGATTTAGAGACAAACATTACTGATGGATTCACAGTGGAACTGCTCCAAAAACTAAGTGGTTACAGGAATAGTCTTTATCCACATCCCGATCTGATGGCCTCGTTAAACGGAGAGCCTGCTCTGAGGCCATGCTGATGTAAACAAAGGACAAAGTGATGTTCAGATTACAGTCAGAGCACTGGATTTAAAAACATCCTGCCTGTTGTTCCTCTACTTGCTGAACTGGAGTCTCAACTTTCTACATGGCCAAAAACATTTAGAACATCATACACTTACAAAAAGCATGAAGAATATTTGCATTTTTAATTAAACTCGTTTTCCTACGACATGCAAGCCTGTTTACCACAAAGTACACGATCACATATGGTCTGGAGCAGGTTTGGAAGAGTGACCGCCAGTGGATTACAGCCGTATGGATTAGCTGTTGTCTGGAAATGGTAGACTGGTTGATCAGCATCACTCATGGTTTATGGTATGAAAATGAAGTATCAAACAGTCAGGTGGCTTAAATCATTTCGGTCAGGTGTAAGAAGCAGCACTATTCATGCACAGTGGCGACTGAGGATATCATCATTTACTTTTACAGCCAGTTCAACACATACGTCCGTGTGATAGCTACTTTGTTAAAAACACTGCCCTAGGAAAATCAGTTACACGGTGCAATCACCAATAGAAATGAATACACACTGTGTTCTGTATCTGTTAGAAAATAATTACTGTGAAAATAACATCTGCTTTGTAACGATCAACCTGAAGAAGAAGAGAAAAGGTCTGCATGTAATCTGAGGTAAATTGAACATGGCAAACATTGCTACTAAATGTATTTTCCTTGGTGGGACAACAACCACGCTCAAGTGGTTCCTTCCTATCACAGTATCACAGCCCATGCTTTATAAACCTAAACTTTATGATTTGATGGATGATGCTGTTATAATTAAGCTATTGTTTTTCGAGAGAAAACGTTTTCATTGCCTTTGAACTTTGGTTAGGGAAAATATTTTTTGCAATAATTCAGCAGATAAATATACAATGTGTGTTGAATAGGTGCAAATATATATGACTAAGTATGGTGTCTCTAGATTAAAAGCCTCCGTGTAAGGACACTAACTAATTCCCAATGCCTCTATACTTTATTTTTAAAGTTTAAGGATGATAGCCATCAAAAGCATTTAGTTTAGTTAAGCCAAAAGAAGACAATACTGTATTCAAAATATTCACTGCACAACGTCCCACATCAAGGCTTTTAAATAAGGCATTTTCAATGGCATGACAGTGGGGAAATAGTTTTTTGTTTTGTTTATATAAAATAACCTGCCAATGCTTCTGTTCATCAACTCAATAAGACAATGTGTGTATGTTTCTCCCAGCCTGCAGGAGACTATATGCTACTATAGTTCGCTTGATATCCATGTCAGCCAAGATGCTTTCTGCTTCCCATCAAGACAATATATTTGCACACAAGCAAAACAAACTGATAATTTAAACATCACCGTGCCACCAAATCATTTTACAGAATCTCCTGAAAGGAACAGTGATGCCCGAAGTTGGCATTGCCCAGCACGTTTCCCGTGGCACGTGTTTCTACATTACATAACGTGACCATGCCCTCCCAAAGGGCACCAAGCTGTACACAGAACCCTGACATCAAGGCAAAATATCTAACAGGATCCCTCTCCGGGCACCCATCAAAGGCGTTTACTGTAGTCTTCGACCCTAAATCTGTTACCACAGTGGGGCAAATATTTGAATTATTATGGGAAATAATTTTCAGTGTCACAGCTTTGTGTGTAGCTGGCAATGGCAGAAAAGAACATCTTTAACAAGTTACAGTCATACTTTAGATATCCGGGGATCAGTAACGCGCAAATTACGCACGCAGGCGGCAAGTGCGACACAGCTCAGATAAAGTGAATCCATCCATTCTCCCATTCCCGCGGTGGGGACATCTTGAACCGGTGACGCCGCACTTTGTAGTTGTTCCCATGATTATTGTCCCAGAACTCTTTCCCGCCGACACAGTATTTAATTGCAAACTGAAATGTGCCTCCGCTGTCCAGATAGGTGGGCATCACTATCTTGAAAGAGAACTTGTCAGTGTCACCGTCGCTTGAGTCGGGAACATAGGACGCCAGACTGTCCATAAATGTTATCCAGTTGTTCAGAGAATACCGCAAAGAGACGCTCTTTTCGAAAGCCGTATTTAACACGCGCACAAACCCGGAGAGGCTGAATTCGTCCGCCTGAACGGTCTCTAACATGACCTTCACCTCCCTCACTTTCTGCTCAAAGCCGGGTACTGTGCCTGGGTTGGTGAACTGCAACTCCATGCACACAGTCTGCGCAGGGGCACGCGGGAATTTTGTGTCCAAATGATTAAGGTGGAGGTGTCCTTTGGTTAGTTTGGCCAATATGCGCTCCGGCACCTCTGGCTCATCTGCATCATCGAAGTGCTTCACTGAAATGAGCTCCAGGCCAAGGGAGTCGGCGAACCGGACCTTTTTCTGACTGGTTGGACTTCTGGTGCGGGCTATCTCTAACTTTGCTCTCTCTGTGGATGTAGGCAGCGACTTGCACCTCCGACGCAGATTTGGACTCTGTGGCGGCTTCAGGAAGATCTCTCTGCCCCGTGGTCTCTCTTCCACCACGGGGCTCTCGGTGGTTTCGCAAGTATCGTTAATCATATCAAAATCGTCCCCATCATCAAGCCGCGGGTTTGCCGCTGCCAGGCTCCCAAACAGTCCGGCAATGCAGCTGTAGTTCCTCGGCAGGCAATTCTTTGGGGGCAGCATGACCACGACTGGATGCACCGACTCCGTTTCCATAAAATGCAGCAGTTCCTGCACTGCAGAGCCGAAGTGGTCGTGATGGGGAAGACGGCGCGTCGAGAGATGCAGCCGTCAGGTGTCAGCGTCTCCCTCGCGGATAGGCGCTCCGGCTGCGTCAGAGGCTGACACTGTGCCGCTCTGGACCAATAAACCAAGCGGGTGTTTGCTCCTGTAGATCCGTCACTTTAAATTTCGGTGTGTGAAAAAATATATATATCACACTGTCTGCTTATCGCAAAAAATAATTAAAAGAGAGACACGTCGTTCTCGGCAGCGACCATCGCTCGTTTTCGTCTCACAGCTGACGAGTTTGACGTCTGCAGTCAGAAGCTCTACGTGCAGAACTGAACGTTGCAACAAACCAAAATGGTTTCCTCCTTCACAGGAGACAAACCGGTTATAACTTCCTATGTTTCACAATGGGGCGTCTAAATGACCATATACAGTCAACAGTAAATGAGGAAACAAAGGACTGATTTTAAACACACTGTTTGTGTTTTGGGCATTATCTGTAATGTGGTAATACAATACGACTTGTTTCCAATCATGAAGTCTCTATTCTATTCTGTTGTACTCTATTCTATTCTACTGCTACATGCATCACATGATTACCGTGTAAATTAAGACGTATTGCATAACATAGATGTAATAATTCATCTGGAGCGCATTCAGTCCCCCCCCCTCTCTCTTTTTTATCTACGTCACTTCTTCCCGGTGCCTCTACGGGTTGCTATGTCGACGGTGTTGCTGCTCGTCTCTAAAGGCATTCAGCGCTTCTGTGGAAAAACTCTGTCGACCGGAAAGACACCTCCCCGCGATGGGTAGTGGCAGTTGTTGTTTGTAAATGGTGCATTCGGATATGGGAATAGTGACAAAAAAACATTTAAAATGCTACAGAGACTGAAGATGGTGAGTAAAGATTGGTGTAACGTTTCTAACGTTTAAAACAAAACTATTTGACTTGTGCAGCTTAATGTGCCTCTTTACAGGTTGTTTTGGTATATCCTTGTTTTTCTTCTTCTAGATATCACCATGAAGCACATGGGATGAACTGCATAATGGCGACATTAAAAGAAGTGGATCACATAGTTGTGAATGGATCAGAAGAGGAGCTTCCAACACAGGAGGAAGCAGTTGAGGAGCAGACACCAGAGAGGAGACATGTTGATGTCCTCCTAGATATTAGTGAGGAGGACTTCATGGAGCCACATGAGTATAATTGTTACTCTGGTTGGGAAGACGCAGTAAGTGAATGAATATCTTCTTACAGCAAACCTTGCCTTAATGTATGCAGGTGTCTTCTATCACAGTTTGAAGTCAGCGGCAAAATCATTTTCAAATGATCTGCTGCAATTTTGGATTAATGATGTTTCAATATAGAATTGCCCCCTTATATTAGTAAAAGTTACTCACTCTCACCCACTGTCATTATTAGCATACTTTTTACTGTCTCAATAAGTAATTATGTTGGTGCATTTTTAGTGTAAACATTTAAACATCATATTTATTTTTGAAAACAGGTTCATGGTTGGGCCAGAGTTGCTCCACTGAGCTGCACACTTTTGACTCAGAAGATGTACAACAAACCAAAGCATGCTGACAACCCAAGGCCCTTGACTGTTGACCCAACGATCCTCGATGCCAACAGCTCAACCAGCATTGCAGAGCGCCGCTGTGAGTCTCATGTGGGTCTGCATAACAGCTTCAAGAAACCCATCCCATTAAACCAGCACACGGGATCCTGGGGTAACACTGTTGTGGAAGCTCTGCAGAAAGATGGTTCAGAATGGTCTGTCCTCAATGCTTTGCAGAAAACCACCTCAAAACTTCCGCTCAAAGAAAAGATAGAGAAGGAAGGGACGCTCAGGGACACGTGTTCGCAGCCTCACCATCTCCCCTCGAAATACTCGAACAACGGAGCCACTAAGCCTCAGAAACAAAGGTATAGACCCAATAATACGGTGGTTCCTGTTAAAAACATCACATATTTGCCACCAATTATATCAATACCCCCGATTCCTCAGACAGTCAGTGGCCAGCTCTGCAGTGGCAGGAAGGCTCAAGAAGGAGAAACCATAGAGGAAAACTGCTTCGTCTTGGATGCGAGGAGCGGGACGAGAGGAGCTAGAGTGGACCATACTGCTAACCCAGAGCCTCCCTCTGCAGTCCTGACCGCCAAGCACCAGACATGTCAGCACAACCCCCACTTGTTCTCCGCTGTGAGTGTTTCTATACCCAAGAGGTATCAAGTACCTGTGTCTTCCAAACCTGACACAGTGCACCGCACTAGCTACTCAACGGCCGCGAGCCTCACGCGGGCCCTCCCCTCCAGCACTGCATCAGACGCACAAGCCCATTCGTACCCAAGCAAGACTGTGTGTATGTAGTATGCGATCATTTGAAATGCTCAGGTTCAACAAAGTACAAACACCACCTTTTATCTTGTTTTTTTCATAATGAATGCCTCAGACTCACCACATTTGACAATATTTCCATTAAATTAGTTGTAAGAATAAATCAAGGTGAGACAAGTTCATAAGAGTAACTAATCGCAGAGGTAATTCCTTTGGCATATTTCAGAACATACTAACCACAACAGTCGAGTGAACAGATTAAATGTGAAGCTATTCGTGTCATTTGTGCCTTTTTGTTTTGTTCGGACCAGTTCCCACAAGTGCCTTTTCAGCTGTTCTAGTTACCTAGCAACGGTGCAGCTACCTCATCAGAAGTATAGCAGTGCGCCTGCTTCACACTTCCTTCTATTTAAAACCTCAGCCCCAAGCTACAGATCTGTCACAACTGAAGCGCTGCAGTGTAGCCTGTGACCATACGTGATGACACAAAGCGTTGCCAAACTACTGCATCTGTCTCTGTCAAATGTAACTGTGTACAAGTGAGTGATTCCCGACGACTGTGGATGGATTCTCAGGGTTATCAGTGCAGCATTATGCTGACGTCCTTCATGTCGGTCTCCAAAGGCCAGCCAACATTATTTACAACTTGTATGATCTGGTTACATTGCTTTATTGTTCCACCTCTATTGTTTAACTGCCCTGATTAAATGATCCACTTAGTGGGATTGTTCTATATTCAAAAGAGCTGTCGTGTAAACCTAAATAGACAAAACTTCAGTCTTACCTGAATGTGCATGTAGAATGAAATGGTCCCTTAACACAGATATGTAAAGAGTTGCTATATTCAGCACAAGCCAGGACCCAGCATGTCTATATTCAGTAAGATGCCGCTGCATCAAAGTGAAAAGATAAAAGACAAGATATGATACAGCTTCATGTTGTTCTATAATGAAAAGTACAAAGAAAAAGGGTCTGTACAATTAAATCTCATTAATTTAGCTCTGTTTATATGTTTACTACAGGAGAAGTAAATGTATTACACATTGAAGAAAGCATCACCAAAACATCTGTGCAATTTATTCCACTGTGCTGAACTGAGAGCTCAATTAAAGGATCAAGCTGACTGATTTAAGTCTTTTTTTTGTATCGTTTGAGCGCAAAATGTGTTTCTCTTCCACCTTTGTTCTAATGTAAGTGACAAGGAGCACAATATACACTTTCCAGCCGTTTATTAACAACATCTGTAGTGTAGCTTCAACAATTAATCAAGGCAACCATCAACTCTACACACATAGGCAACAAACTCAAATTATGCTGAAACAAATATTTGTGCTGGGAAAACATCTGCATGCACTCCCTACAAAGAGAAAATAAAGCACTGGCATTGACACTTGAGACTGACTTCTACATAGCTCTGCTGAAAGCAAATCAAACCCCTGAGCCACTCAGCCAGCAGGGAGACGCTGTGGAGATGGCAAAGTGCTTATTATAACAGGGAAATGATCCTTCAACTGTTGGGACATGATGCGGGTTAAACTTGGGCAGTGTCATGTTCTGTACATCCTTCAGTTTGTACACACAAAGTTTGTAGAAACTTAAACAGCATTAGCTGTTACACCCTTCAATGAAACCCGTCAAACTACAATAAAATGCCACATAGCATTATTTTCATGTGACAGAACAGAAATCTTGACGATAAGGGGACAGTATTTCATGCAAACATGACGAAAATACCAAAATTGTTTGTTCGTTTTCCAAAACAAAGTAATTCAGATAATTATTAAATATTTGAAAGCAGCACGTTGTCTGTAACAGAACTAAAGCTAATACTTGGGTTAAGGCACCAACAAAACAAAACGTAATCAAGGCCTTTAGCTCTAGCTTCTATGAGTGTGGTGCCTGTGATTAATGAGGTAACTCAGTGCAACAATATCATGAAAGCAAAACATTAAGTTAAGTTACTTGGAGACATTTAAAAAAAGAAATAAATTAAAATATGGCGTCCGATAAGGGTGGAAAATCTGATGATTTTAACAGGACTCCTTTCAGTCAACATAAGGTGGTGAATGCATACGATAGCTCTATGTGTTTCTGTACAGTAACATTACAGGAGTACTGCGACTGTATACACTTACACCCAGCTAATGAATAAGTCAAACACATTTACAGCAGAGTCTGCTTACTGACTCGAACCGACTGCTTCGCTAGAGGCCCAAACACAAAAAAAAAGAAAAAAAAAAAAGTGTTTTACGCAACATCAAACTTCACCATCACGTTTCAATGAAAGCTGCGCAACAACTTACAAGACAAACAATTTTACTTGTGCCACATCTGTATGTGTAACGCTATGTTTCAGAGGCTTTGAGCAAAGCCTTGTTCACCGTTAAAGGCTCTACGGGGCTTTATTTTGGAAAACATGAAGCCGATTTCCACCGGTCAAGTTTTCCACTGACGGCAAAGCTTACAGGATGTTATTAGAGTTTATAGTCTTGCTGCCGCTGACAAGGCAACATCAACAAGGCAGCCATTAGATGCACAAGCTGAGAGTAGATATATTAGGTTTCTGTTCTGCTGACCAAGTGAATGCTTCATGCACATTTCCAGACAAACTAAATGTACAATGTTATTTGTTGTACACCTGAGATGACATTGTTTCCATGCAGAATATGCATATCTGACGTACAGACTAATACATTTATAAGCCTTTTTTTTTTTTTGACAACCACGCACAGCTAAAGATGTCATCCCTTTTAAGTGCAGATCTTACATTGACGAAATGCTGAGTCATTTTTAAACTGCTAGTAAGACCAAACAGTGAAAACCAGTCATAGCGGTTGTACATTGAAATATTAAAGTAAACTGGCATTTCAGACAAAATACACATACAATATATATTACTTTATGTGCAAATAAATATGTAAACTGTCACAGGAGCTGATGAATCATGCCCGTTGAGCAAATAAAGTGCAGCCGAGCTGTCAGGATATGGACCTGGAGAGGCTCTGGGCATCTCCAGTGGAATGTTCAAAGACATTTTCGCAGACTTCTTACTGCTAAGACGGTGGTCCGCTGGAGGGCAGCGCTGACTGATTCCTCACACAGGACCAGGCAGGCGTGAGAAACCTGTACTGCAAAAGCTTTAGAGTCACTGAGAGGGCTTCAGCTGTTGGGTTTCTCAGGGTGCTGAAAGAGAGCACACAGCTCCTCACACGTCTGCGTTTCCACAGAGCTGAAATGGGACTCCATATTCCACGCCAGGTCTGCTGACAGGAAGTCGTCCATGACCGTCTGCGTTTCGTTGCTCGTTAGGAAGAGGTGACCCAGGCCCTCCGCCTGGCTGGTCACGGTCTGTGTCTCTGTGCTGTTCAGCAGTCTGGCGTGCTCACCCTGACTCGCGGGAGTCTGAGCAGAGAGACCTGTGGCGAATAAAGGGAGATCCGTCTGCGTTTCTGTATCCGAAGACTCTGTGCTCATAGAAAAGCTTGAATGCCGCAGAATGCTGCCCAGGGGCATGTGGCTTCCGGTGTTCAGCAGGAAATTGAGGTCCGTCTGAGTTTGAGTGTCGAACAGCTCCAGGTCGCTGGCCTGGGTTCGACTTGGTCCCTCACTTTGGTCCAGTTCATCCAGCAGAAGGAAGTCCGTCTGGGTCTGGATGTCCAGAGACTCCAGCGGCGTGTCACCACCCAGTCCTCCCAGCTCACTCTCCTCCGTCTGTGTCTGGATGTGCACGGCATTGAGAAACTCCTCGAAGTCAAAGTCAATGCCGCTGTGTTGCTCCTGAACAGATCCCAGAACTGACCCGCAGCCTTCAGATGCCACCGTGAGCACCTGGTGGCCCGACATGCTGTCAGACAGAATGTTTTCTAAATCATTTAACAAGGTCATCGTTTGGGTCTGATTATCGGCCATGTTGTTGGAGTTGAGCTCATCTGTCTGCACCCCAAAACACATACCACCAGCTGACTTAGAGTCCTCGTATATACTGCTTCCGGTGAGAGTGTCATTTACGTCCAAAGCGGTCTGAGTGGAGACACTGAGGGAGTCGCTGTCGAATAGGTCAGAGCACATGATGGCCTGCTGCTGAGCCTTATCATCCGATTGTGGCAGGGCAAAATATGTCTGTGTCTGCCTGGTTTTGTACGGGTGTACAGACGAAGAGGAACAAGGAATTTGCCCCATGCACTGGCCGTCTGTCTGCGCGCCAATGGAGGATTTGGCTTTAGTCCGGGAGGAGAATGTCTGGGTTTCAACACTGACTGGCAGGAGGACTTGGGCACTCACGCTAATGTCTGTTTGGGAGCAGGACGACACCGAGGACTCACCCACTGAGCACAACCCCATTACCTCCCCGACCCCCACTCCTGTAAACACTTTCGACAAGTACGACTTGTCCGTCTGAATGTTGGTGGAGGTGCTTCTTCCCCGTTGCTCTGCCAGGCTGGCTAAGTCATCTGTGCTGGCGGGGTCCAGACTGACCTGCACCCCGGTGCTAATGGGCCCCAGGCTGGAGCGCGAAGTACGCTTGAAACACAAACTCTTAGCATCCAGTTGGGGGACCACAGCGCCATGTGGCAGGAGGTGAAGGGTGCTGACGGAGCCTTGGCTGTCCACAGCCAGCACTACAGACCTCAGAGCCCCGCTTTCTGTAGACGGAAGAAGGACCGGCAAGTGGGCCAGCTGCATCACAGGAACACTGACCAAAGCCATCTTGGGCTTTGGTAGCAGCAACTTCTGGAGGCTCCAGCGGGGGTTGGAGTTCTGATTCACCGAGTCTGTGATATGAACCGTTGTATCAGAAGAGAGCACAGCCTCCGTCAGCTCTTTACTGGCAGGCATGATCTGAAAGGTTGACTCGTTGGTCTTAAGCTTTTCGGGACCACTTAGCAATTTCTCCATCTTTCGCTTTTTTACAGGAGGGATTCTGTGAAAGAAACAAAACAGACACAGAGAAAGCCAGCCACATTAATGTTTAGCCAAACCCAAACCCAAGTTTCAATAGAAATCACTCTGGGCCATGCGGGTACATGCCTGTGTTCTGTAGGAATCTCGTGACCCGTCCTGTAGATGTGCGAGAGTAGAGCAGCCCTGCTAGCATAGGGGCAGCCACATGTGCAGTGGTAAGTCTTCCCACAGTCTTCTATGTGCCTCTTTAGGTCCCACTCTGTGCTGTAGCCATTGTTGCACTTGAAGCACTTGTGTTTTTTCTCTGCATGCATCTTCATGAAGTGCTACAATGAAACAGACGAAAGACCAAAGAATGTATTGCATACACTTGCTTTTATTTTTGTTACTTCTTTAATAGTCAGTATTGCGGGAGGGGTTAAAGATCTTTTATCCTCCTTTACATCACTCCTGTAAGATTGATTTTTGAAACATATTTGGTGCCGAGTTATACATTAGGAGCCATTCCTGCAGAACTGAGACCTCATAATGTTATGTAATTGATCACGTGGATAGGATTACATGTCACTGGAGGAAAGGCTTACTTGTTTAACCAGGGAGAACTGGGAGAAGGGTCTGTTGGGCCCCCTGGGACATCCCTCAATAGGACAGCAGTAAAGCTTCTGAGAGCCCTTCATGTCCTTTCTGACCGTAGGATTCACAATACCGTCCTGAGGGTGACGATGGCAGCGGAAGACAAAAGAGAGAGGACAAAGCAGAGACATATTAGCATTTTTATATCATACCCTTACTCAGCGGCAGTGTTAAAGAATACTGTAAACTCCTTAATCACCAAGTAAAGAAAGGCCTGCAAGACTTTCCAAGATTTAAGCTGAACTGAGGTTTTACTTGACCTGCAACATTTATTACAGTAACTGCTGTAAAAAGGTACTCAATGTCAACTATGCTGTACAACTACAAAATGTTGTCTTTATTCCAATTTCTATTCATTTTTTTTTTTTAAAGGTGTCACTATGACTCTGGAAAATAAAGTGCTGGTTGTACATGGTGTTGCTTTCTTTAGTCAGTGGGTAAATGTGATGTGTATTCAAAATGTTACCATATTTCTAGGCTCTGCTTCACATGACTGAAAAACAAATGAATGAGCTTGCTTGGCAGCACATGGGATACAACAGTTTGCTGCACCACTGCTTCTCTTGTAGTCCCGAGGCACACTTGCTAAAGGAGCTGTCAGCACATTGTATATTTAAAAAGGTGCTCAATACGGAATTCAGAGCATATATTGCCTCCATACTGCTCTCAACACAAAGACGGCTAAGGTAACAGTGCTAAAAGCAACAGCGGTGAAAACAAAGGCAGCAGTGGTGAAGCTCTGAATCCCATACAGAACCTTTAAATTCAATGGATAGCATACTAAGTAATACTTAATACAGTAACGGCAGCTGCAGTGAATGAACGTTTAAAACAGACAACCCATCACCCTCCATAACAGTCATTAATGCTGAAGCCTCCCAGTGGTCAGGGTCACCTCCATCTGCTGTAGCACTGGAGCTAAAGCTGACAGACACCCTCTGGTTTATCACGAGGAGTTAGCATAAACAGACAATCTGCTAAAAATAAATGTTCTTGCAGTTGGCTTTGGTGACGTCATCTGGTCGTAGGCTGAAGCCTGAGTCGTGTCAAGGCAGTATTCGTCATCGGCCAGCAGCTGGCTGTGACCCAAAAGAAGAAGAAGAAGAAGAAGAAGAAGAACTCAAGATTCACTATCTTTGCCAAACCAGGTTCAGTCCATGACCTTTTAAGTGGCCATCACCGAGGTCAGTTCCTTTTTCTGGCAGACTGTTCAATGCAGCGATAAGTCAGAATAATTCTGCTGCTGAGGTCACTGATATAGACAGAGAGATAGCTGAAAGCCAAGCCCCAAGACCAATAACAACCAGGTTGTGAGTGATTTAACTCATTACTTCTGTGCATTGATGCAGAAAAGCTACAGTGGAGGTACGCAGACGTAATAAAAACACAGACAAAGCATACAGAGTGAGCATCATGTCAAACAGGATATCATTACCACTGCTGACAGAAGTCTTAGAGCTGTAAATTAAAAATAATATGCAGCTTGTATGCTCCTTATCTCTCTTTGCACAACTTAGAAAGCACAATCTGTGGGCAATGAAACATCAACATACAGGATTGGAATCAGCTGTTACTCTCAAAGTAATCAACATGTCTTTCAGTAGGCCTACAAGGATTAATGCACTTGAACAGCAACTAAATAGACAATCAAAGTTACATTTAGATTAGGACCGACCACAAAACAGACTCCAACTTTCAAATATACCCGATTGTACCTTTAATTCACATATAGAACCCCTGATCGGGCCTTTAAAACACTCTTCTAGCTGCGCAACATGAACTACTTCTAAGACCTCATTTAAATTCTCACAGTCACCTATTTTAAACAAAGAGCTTAGTCTATTGCAGGACAAAAGGCAGCCTTTCCCAGCAAAGAACTTCATTCATGGACGGGACACAGTGAAATACCGCCTCCCACGAGAAGCCCAGGACCAGTGAGGACAGAAGAACCAGGGTCACAAGTAAACTTGGGTCCAAACATGTTGACTGACTGTTTAGTATTGGGAGCAGACTGTCTACAATCAGACAAGCAATAGTGCTCGTGTGGTGGTATTTTAAAGAAGGTGAAGAGGCCCTTACCATTACTTTAGAGTAAAAAAATAAAACCGGTTTAACTAATCAATGTGTACTCTAGCACAGCCAAATCAGATACTCCACACATTCATGTCCTCAGCTACAAATAGTTCAAAAAGGCGAATCTAAGAGTAAAAACAAAGCACTGACGTTAAACCTCAACCATCACATGCGATCCAAAGCATCAGCGTTCATTGATGACGTCAGCTAACTAGTTACAATGTAGCTAGCTCGATAAAAAGCAAAACGTCCGTTACGGAGCTCCACTCGCAGAAAAACTAACTTTTATCAAACGTTAAATATAACACCGTGTTTGTTAAGCATCACCAGTGCTAAAACCGTTAGCTAAAAATAAGTTGTGATGGATGACTTGCGTTTTCCAGTTTTATTTTTTCCCCCCGATAATGAGTTAGCCATGTTAGCATTGCAGTTACGTGAAAGCCTAAAGTATGTGGACATTAACCAGGTTTAGGACGCGTTTACCTTTATTCTGTGTGATTTAACGAGATGCATGTTCAACGCAGGTGTGTTGGGGAGAATCTTGCCACATCCCTCCACGGTGCAGAGGATGTTCGTCCTCACTTCTTTGGTCAGCTCCGTGATGGTGGGTTTTATTATGTCCCGTGACTGCGACAGAGACTCTTCGTGACATTTCGGACTGCCAGTAGTTGCGCTCTCTCTGTTTTGTGCCTTGCTCGTCGCGGAGGCAGCCATGTTTCTGTGTTGACAGTCCATCTGTGTTTGGCAGAGAACCCCAGTAGCAGCATTGAATGAAGGGTCGTATATGGTCCCTCCGTTTTGTCTGACAGGCTGCTTCGCCAAGAGGGCTGGGACGTCGACAGCTGAGCTTACGTCATATCCGGTATAATGGTGTACTTCCGTTTGGTATACGAAGCTGTGTCCCAATCCAGCGGCTGCATCCTTCAGAGGCTGCATTTGTAGACCGGTTGCGTCAAAGTGGCTGCGACTAGGCTGTCCCATTTCGAAGACTCCTTCAAAATTATGATGGTGAAGTTAAGTAACAACACTAAATTTATTTTTTTAAGCAGCAGTTTTTGTTTTTTATGTGTTGCTAAGAAGATGGATCACTTAGGTATAGTTCCATCATTGTTCAAAGTAAAAAAAAAACTTTAGGACTTTAAAACTTTAGTTTTAATGAATAAATATATTTTAAAATCAAGGACATTTCTCTGGCATTTCTAGTTTTCTGCTGTGTTGAAAACGTACCGAACCATGGCACCACTGTATCGTATCGAACAGTGAATTTTGCGAACCGTTACACCCCTAATATGCACTAATAAAGTTCACACACGCCCACTGAAAACAAGCACACATGCACTGAAATGTTGACACACACTGAAAACAAGCACATACGCAGTGAAAATGTTCACACCAAGCACACAGGAGAGAGCCTACTTCATTGTGGAGGGGTAACTGAGTGTTTGCGTGTAAAATAATTTTGGTACGGCTGGAAGTTGTTGTAGTGTAACAGGAAGGCAGGTAAATAGAACTTCCGCTTGCAATGCAACGACTTCTGGACACATTGAAATTGGGAGGAAAGAAATATCATCTGCGTGCGCTGTTTAGCAGAAAAGCCAGCATCTAGAGTAAAACTTGGATCGACATAGCTCTGTTCTGTCTTTTTTAAAGATGAAGATGCATTTATTACTATAAATTGTAGTTGGCCGTTTGGCATGTGATCAGCTATTTGTTACTGCTAATATTGACCAAATTCATGACTTCTTCTTCAGCGTCGTGCACAGCATCCAATCTGATTTTATAACTGCCGGGTCAAAAATGACCCCTAAGACAAGCTGTGTACCCTGTTGGTGTACAGCTTTTATGGAAATATAAACAAACAAAGGCAATGTTTAACTTTTTCTCATGTTGGGGTCATTCTAGGAAAAGTCATTGAATTTCAAGTTGAAAAAAGATCATTAAGGGGGTTTCTTATGCTGTTAAACATAGTGGCGGGTCATTTTTGACCCCTAAGACGACACAAGGGTTAGCCAGACACTTCACCATATTCATTCATATGGCACCATAAAAGGACTATCCATTCTAGATTGATGTGGTCCATCGTGGTGAAAGACAAAAGACTGCCCGACTTTCTTAGAGTCATCACACAGGCACAACTGATTCTTTTCTACAGCAACCTCAGCATCAGACACAAGGATGCATTCTGCTAACAGCTCAAAGTGACGGTCCTGGTCGTCCAAGGTGACGTTACGAGATAACAGCGGATCTGACCGCCCGTTGTTTGGATTTAGAATTGAAATCATGTAGGTGTTGGATTTTATGGTTGTAATCTGAAACCACAATATTTATTTTCAGTTAAATGCTAAATTTCACACTTGGTTTAGAGATGTATTTTTATAGTATGTGTTTCATGTTATGTTGGTATTTGATGTTTGATTAAAATGTGTGAAAGACACTATTTTTGATAAATTAAAGTCATCGGAAAATGTTATGGACAGCTTTTTATTTGGGTCATAGGAGAGCTGTCCGAACCCCCTAATTGCTCCATCGATGACAGCAGAACGATTGACGTTGAACTTGCATGTTATCAATTTTGTCACTGAGCTCTCTCCGAATTTGAGTAACGGGTAATGTGTTCTCTTGGTTGCCTAAAAATCTGAATGACAGACCTATCAGATCATCATTTCATTTCGATATTGTGCAATGACTCAAATTTGTCAAAGGTACCTCACAGTACTCTTCTACCTCTACCTCTGTTTGTTGCCAAGTAAAAACACAAATGTACCTTGAAGTTATTGTCTATGTAGTTCCTTATTTTGTTATCATATGTGCCTCTCCATTGTTGGTAAATTATATATGATCATTTTGAAAAAAAACTACAGCACTGTTATAAAAAATGATAATAATGATAATTAATTAGGTTCCCACATTGTTTGCGGGCCGTAATCTAAAGCTTCCTCCATTTTATTTATATCAACATGTAATATTATATTTATCAATACTTAACAGCACTAACAGTAATGCCTTTGAGTCAAATGAAAATCAAAAAGATATTAAATTATCACTTGCACAATATATTATATTAATTGTCATACATTGTCAGATTTTTGAATTATATCAGAAATATGAAATTGTTTCTAATATAAAGATGCATTTAGAAAGTTTGTCATACATTGATTTTTATTGTGCCACTCTGTAAGTAAACAGTATACATACAGTACATACAGTTTACATGAACATACTGTGTTCTATGTGACAAATTAAATAGCTTAACGCTTTTAGAATTATTATTTCTCGTTCAGCCTGAACCGTCTGTCTGCTTCTTGGTTTGTGAGCAGAAGGATGCAGCCGCTGGATTGGGACACAGAGACAGTCTATGTTTTAAGCTGGAAAAGTGTATTTAAAAGCTAAACATTTCTCATTACTCCATCCATAAGTGTTGGTCAAAATAGGTTCATCTCACACAGAAAACTGAGGCTTTAATTGTGCAAACCCATACACGGGCCATTGTGGGCTGTCTTATGAGAGCCTGACCAACACACTGCCTGAGCTTAAATTATTATCCAATATTCGCTAGTCACAGATCTATTGGTTATGCCTCCAAGTAATAAGAAATAGTGCAGAGATGTCGGGAGTTATTTAGAAACAGTATCACCATTACATCGCTGGCCCACCATAAATTGTGCACTCACTACATGCCTTGGTTATAATTCTTTTAACTAAAAGTATAGGATTTATTTTATATAAAATTATTTGTATTGAATGTAAATTTGTTTTTTAAATTCTTGTGTTTTCACTTTTGTGGTATGTTACAAATACATTTTAGAGCAGAACGAGGACTGTGGACTCTACCCCATCTCTTGCAGTGTAGTTGTGTTGGGAAGGGAACTCTTTGCTGGTAGTTTTGACAGGAGGAACCATAAACTCTTTAAAAGTACGTATGGGCATCTAAGTATTGTTTAAAGACGGACTTGTAAAATGTGCACCTGTCCTTTAAATAGTTTAATGAACCCTGAAACAAGCAACTTATGAAAAGCTGGTTCCCTTCCAGCAGACCTTTATACAAAGCCAATACTCCACAACACATTGTAGTAACACTATAGCTAATGAAAAATACAGAAAAGATGGTCAGATGACGAGTGTGGGGATCAAATGGCATGAAGAGAATACAAGAATATTAAAAATCCTGCTTTTATATTCAATTTGTACATAGAAAACATTTCATCACAGTAACATTATCCTACTTAAAAACCAACAAAAAATAAATGACAAAATGACAATAACCTATTGCCAACTACTGACATGGTTGCAACTGTAAGCACGCAGAGAGTCTTGAACAAGGAATGATAAAAGCAAACCCCGGGGGGACTGGACATGGCGGGCCACACTGTGAATGCTTTAGATGAAGGGCCTGTCGGCCATCAGTTCTGTGGTTGGCGCGTTTGTGAGGAGGGACCAGGGTCATTGTCTGTGATGACAAAATAATTTCTTCCTTTTAAGGGGATACATGAGAGCAGAGGTGTGACAGGGGTGGAGGCAATTCCTGTAAAAAACAACATTGAAATTAGTTGATCGTACTTAATAAAAAGAAAAAGAAAAATTACACTTGCTTACGATTTTGTTGGCATTGTTAAAAACGTAATAATCACAAATAGCCCATGGGACAGTGGGGTAAAACACTTTGAATGCACTGACTGAGACATTCATGATGGATTATGTTGTAGGAGCATTACAGAGGGGATATTTCCTCTAGTCTAGAGTGTGTGCTCTCTTGTGGTCATTTATGGAATTGCCAAGACTATAAAACATGTTTACTTGTTTTACAATCCAAGTATTGTTTCGTTGCTAACACACATAGGGTTGTGGCGAACACATTCTTGATACCTGAAGATGCACAGTGTCTGAGTGACTCCAGGAGGTTCGTGCTTGCAAATTTGACAACACATCTGAAGGGTTCCTCCCGCTCCGTCATGGTCTTGTTGGAGTGGTCTCTGAACTTTGTCTCCAGCTGAGGAAAGAACACAAAACATAAGATGATCGCAGCACAGAGCGATACTGACCTTTTTATCAATCTTTGAACTGGTATAGTGAGACAGCAACTTAAGGCTGAGACTCAGCATCATCAAAATGCCTCTGGATACCTTGTAAACTGCAGACTGGAGCTGAGGTAACGCCCCACCACCAAAGGCCTTGCAGGCCATGTGAAGTCTGTTTGCTGCAGGCTCAGCTTGTTCTTTTTCTATGTGCAGGTCTGTAAATGGGACAGAAGCCAAATAAACAGAATCACAACGCAGAATTCTTCCAGAGGAACGCATTAAGGCCAAATACATGAGGGTAAAACAAACAATGTTTAAGTATGTGTGATCTTATAAAAAATATGAAAGCAGCTTTGCTCAGATCAAATGATTTGATTAACATACTTGAGATAGTTTGGTTATTTTCTGCAAGAGGACTTGGATACTTGGTGGGAAACACCTAGAATTAAAAAGTTAAAACAAAATTCCCAATATAAATCATCAGACCAATCATCTTTATAACAAAACTCTCACGGGTTAAAATAAGTTAGTAGTAGGCTTCCTCTTTGTTCAGTGGATCTCTAGACATGAACTGACATTATGTAATCAAAGATATTTTGCATGTGCAAAGGTCGAACCTGAACCAGGAAGTAGTTTGTCAACATGATGGATGTTTACAATAGATATATATACTGTAACATCTTTAACAGAACTTCTGTTTAATGGCAAACAGGGATGAAAACAATGTGCGATGCTTTTCACAGTTCATTGTTAGGATTGTAAACTTTTTGTGTTATTAATATTAAACATAAGAATAAATCAAGCTTCTACTACAAAAAAGGTAAATATTTAAGTGTAGTTAAGGTTCATAAAGGGTGAACATCGCAACTTACATTCTGCCTCAACAGGTGGTCAGAGGTCAAGGGTTCAATGCCTATCAGCAATCTTTAATTAAGCGGGGCATACAGAGCTTTGTATGGTGGTTGTAGTTTGAATAGCCTACCTGTTGATATTTCCTCATCAGAAGGTCCCTAATGGCAGTGAGTTTCCGTCCACTAAGGTTAGCATCCTTGATAGCGTGATATCTGGTGGACAGAACCACGGCCTGCAAAGTACATCACTTACTTAAAATGAAAAAAGACAGAAAAAACAGCGACCCGGCAACTGAGCGAACAATGTCCTGGATTGAACATGAAACTCAACCCTCACCTGGGACAACAGGGGCTTCTGCTTTAAAGTCAGGCTGGTCACAAAGACGTACGGGGTTTGGAGATAGTGGACGACGTATGTTGGTTTCAGGTGGTTGGGTCGAGAGAAGGCGTCTCCCCACGCAATACGAATCCATACGGCTTCGTCTGTGTGCTTCTTTATTTTGATAGACACCTTGAATGCAATGTCAAAAGTATACTTATAATACAGGATGTTAAACACAGAGATGCCCATACAATGTGTATCAATGATGCAACTATATAATTAACTTGTGTTTTTTGGGGGGGGGGGGGGGGGGTATCTGGCTTACATGTCTCACAAGCTCTTTGAGGTGGGATTTAAATTGTTCCTTGAACTGCATCAGCTCTACAGAGTGAGCATCATCTGGAAAAATGAGACATTAAAAAAGGGACAATAAGTAATAATAAGCAATACTAAACTCAACTTTATCAGAACAGCTTATAATTACCTGGAACAAACAGACCATAAAAAGTGAAAAAAAACACAGTGATGATCCAGACACCAGCAGTATATTTGACTGACTGAAGTTACCTCCACCAGCTGCAGTGTTTAGGTTAGAATGAAAAGCTGCACATTGTCAGCCCTCCATGGTACAAGTATTTCAACACACCTTCAGGGTCCAAGAGCTGGGAGGCATACCACATCCCCTGGTTTGGATTGTCCATGATATCTGAGAGACAATCACACCAACGTTGAGGGACACAGGAAGCGTTATTGGATTGGCATGGTACGACTGAAGTTAGCTCGGTTGCCTTGGCGTTACAGAGTAGGTTAGATAATGCCACATGACTTACATATCATCTCGAGTTCTGTGAGGTGTTTCATTGCCAACTTGTTTTCCTGAAACGTTACAAATAACGAGGTTTAAATGAGAGGAAACACAGAGCAACGCTAGCTAAATACAAACGGATTCCTATCGAGGAGTGTTCGTTAATCAAGTGTCGTGACATTACACGGCCTACTGCCTAATTTTTGAGCATTTTTGATAAGGAACGTGCTGCTATTTAGGTTAACTAACTGCTATGTTTTTTACACTGGGTTCAATTTACTACAACAACTCATATTTCAGGAAAGGCGCCGTTTACCTCGCAAATGGTCAGTAGCGCTTCCGTTATCGCCCATTTTGACTGAATACAATGTATGGACTGCTGCTGCTCCGCAGTCAAACGGCCCCACTTCTCCAGCGTTGTTTTGAGCATGTAAGACGGTATCCGTCTGATCGTTCGCTGCAGAACACGTTTCGTAGAGTCATCCATTCTTCCCCAGACAGTTATGATATCTAGCTAAGCAGTTGTATTGGAAGATTTAAATGAAACCGCCGGCTACGTCCAGCTCATACGGTAGCAGCAGTACCACAATCCAAACAAACCGCCGAGAAACGAGCACACGAATTGACCAATCACATACTGACATAGAATCTCACGCGCTTCCTGCTCCCTTTAGCGCCCTCTGTTGTGTTGGAGTGGTAGTACATCTAGTACTGTTGCTGCTGATACTACAATAATACGACCTACAATTACCAACTGCACAGTGGCGGAAGAAGTATGTAATCCCCAATAGAACAATTTAAAGGCATTTTGAATGAATTTCAAATCCTATTTAACTAAAAGCAGAGAGGTCTTGTCAGTAAATCAAATATAAGTTCTGTTTCTGCAGCACAATGTCCTTTGTATCATAACATTGTGAAAACTAATGTATGAAAGCATTGTGCTGCTATAGCTCGTCGAGATGGAGCTAGTTTTAACTACTTTATATAGAGTTAGGTAAGTAGTTCTTTATCAATCTAAATCAAACGTAACTATATATATACTTAAAGTAGTTAAGAATATATCCTTCTCTTTATATTTAACCATTGTCAAGATACATTTAAATTGTTACATTTTCTCTGCTGCTTCTCTTTGTGTCTGATGTTCATAACAAAGTGTTCACATGATCCTCACACTGCAGTCACCATGAAACCCATTGGTTAAGTAAGTTAAGGTCACACTTTGTCCACAGGACTGAAACAGTGCAATATAGTGGAATCAAGCATTAATTTCCATCACCAACATTCGCCATTATATGGCCTTTGACTAAAATAAAACAGGATACACAGTATATAAACTAAAGTTGTCACAACAGCACTGTACGAAAACACTGTAACAACTGTCTAAAGTTAAGCGCATCCATAAGCAAAACCGGAAGTACGTTACGGGGAACCGTCTTGTCTCTTCCGCAAACTTCCGTCATCAACTGTCCCGCCCCTTTGTGAGAAGAACGCCCACCATTGGTGGATGAGTAAAAAAGGCGGATGGCGATTCGCTGTTTACCATTGTCACTCACTTCTCCAAACAGTTACGAAAGCAGGCAGCGTGTACTGTAGGTTCCTGCTGTTATTGTAGGTTACATTCATGTCAGTACAAGGCCATCCGATTTAGTCGAAATTGTTGAGGAATTATAGCAACCTGCGTCGTTATTCTACATGGACATCGACCCGTAGTTCCCCCGTGGTTGCATGAATTAAACCTGCTGCGTTACAAACGGTTAACGTTAGCTGAGGCTTAGCAGTTCGCTAGCTAACGTGACATTTCACCGAGGCTTGCTGGGAAACTTCTCAAATGACACAGGCTTTCCACAGGTAAGGGTCTCACAGAGCACACTGTTATCAAATAGGTTGTCTTAAACTAGGATATTTACAGCATGTTCGCTCTGTTTTGAGCATATTAACAACATTATTGTGTCAAAACAATGGTCCAAACTGAACTCGTGGGCTGTTAAAGGGAGCATGTACCCTGACCCAGTGTCCTCTCGTGAAGGCTGGTTTGTTACCATTATTCCAGAGGATTCAGGGTCAATGCAGGTAACGTTTTCACATTGTTGTATACTCTCTCTCTCATTCTGCCTCTCTCTCTCTCTCTCTCTCTCTCTCTCTCTCTCTCATTCTGCCTCTCTCTCTCATTCTGCCTCTCTGTGTTTGCAGGTAAGTGTCCACTGGAAAAAAACAAAACAATTCCTATCATCTCAATGACAGCTCAGGATGGAGAGGGATGGGGAGGCATGAGTATCCTTTTAGAAAACATGTCCTTTGCTCAAGTGTAGCAATGCCAACCACAACCCACTGGTGCCAGATATTAGAATATATCCTGTTTTTCTATCATTGTTGTTGAATTTGAAGATGTTGAATTTGAAGATGTTGAATTTGAAGATGTCACCTTTGGCTGTCATCTGGTAAATTCTGAAAATAACAATTTGTTGCAGTCTTAACATATTCTGTAATGGTACAGCTGTGTTTGGAGGCAAACTTGCAAATATGTTGCCACCAAAGAACATCTCTTCCAGTAATATTCAACAGTAACTCAACTGAATCCCCCTTTAACCAGTGGTCCTCTTGTTTGTGGGTTTTCAGTATTGCCGCAGTGGTACAGTAAGCCCTTAACTCAGCATGCACCCTGACCTGTCCCCTCACCTGCACACGGCTGAGTGTAATGAGTTGATAACTCGCCTGATGCAGTGCCACACGGAGGTATGTCACGCTCTACATTATTGTATCGCTGTGTGCTTCATACACACGGAAGACAAAGCAATGTAAATCTTGTTTCCTCTCACCCGCAGCACAATGTCATGAAGTTCTTTGGCACGTGTAACGATGCGGACCGCGAGATGCGTCACTGCCTAAAGAAAGAGGTGTGTCAGTTATTTGTATGCACTTTGTGAATGAGATGCAACAAGGTCTCTGACTTCTGAGCGTCGGTATTTAAATAACGGCTTCTTTAATCGATACATCCTTGTTTCCTCACGATTCAACAGAGACTGGAAAAGCGTGAGCGCAGCAAGGAGCATGCACAAGCGATGAAAAAGAGGCTGAAAGGAAAACCCATTGTGCAGCTCTGAAGGACAATTCTACTGAAACTTTGCCACTGGAGCTGCAATTTGAAAGTGTTCTGAAAATGGGACATTGAATTAAGAATGACACTGTGTAACATGCCTCACCAGAGGAATGTTACGACTTCTGTCTCTGTGTGAATTCAGAGGAGTGTGGATTGTATTGGCATTGAAAGATCTCACGGTCTGTTATTTGTGTAAGTTCTTTTGATATTTTGTGATTGAAACATGAGTAAGAGGCAGTACCTCACAGCTCCATCAAAGAGACAAGTGTAGCTGCTGGAAGAACCTTTTCATCAAACATTATTTATGTTGGCAGGACACATCAGGGATATTCTGGAAGCTGTTTTATTCATGGGAACAGGGAGAGTCAATTTCAGGGTATCAGAAATGCATGTAAAAATAAAAAAGACCCAAAACAGGATGGCCAGTGGTTGCATTTTACTCTCAAAGTAAACATGCAACCATGGACGTGCATATTGAACACACTCATATATGGTTAAAAAGTCCATTTGAATGGGGAATTGTATTCATTTGTCACAATTTTGATTGCTTTTTAATAAAGTGAAATCAGTAAATTTAAGAATCCATGCTTCGATGTAATGCGTCATCATTGTAAAACAAAGTGTCAATCAGGAGTTTCACGTCTTGAAAAGTCCTTAAAGGCAAACACTGCTCATGGTGTAAAGAGAATCTAAGCTCACAGGTCCAGTTAGTATTTCAGAGTATAAATGGAGTACAGTCTAGACCTGCTCTATATGAAAAGTGTCGAGATAATTTGGCACTATACAAATAATTGACATATGACCCCTCTTTGTCGAAGGATGATGTCCTCGAGCTTTCTTTGGCTGTCTACTTGCTCTTGGTCGATGACCTCGGTGTTCACGTGACTGAAAGTTCACATGTAGGTCATGAAATGACACCTGAGCCATCTCCATTTGCTGAGTGAGTACCAGGAGACGCTGTTGAGGCCTCTAAATGATTAGTAGTTGGACCTTTAAGCTTGGATCCTCTTCCTGCATTATTAGGTATCGTTTCCAAAGGTCTTTTGTGTTTATTGTTATTTTTCTTTTACTATTTTAGTTATTTCCGAGTATCTCTTACTTCCTCACAATCAACACAGGAAACATCAAGTACCTCTGTCCAGCAACTGAGGTAAAAGACAAAGATGTTACCAGAAAACAGTTCAGAATGAAGCTCATGTTCTTTATATCTGAATCATTTATAAGATATTGCAATATCACATTGAGAGACTGACTCTCAACATGCATTTTCTTATTGATAAAATTATTTTTGCTTGCTAATTATTTCTAGGAGGTATCTTAGGGGTTCAATATGTGACCTCACTCACAAAGTCATGTTGGGTATGGTTCTGACTGGAAATTACTAGAACTCTATCGACAGACGCCTAGATAGCGGTTTGAAAAACGTTGAGACAAAAACACATGGTGAAAGCACTTTTTCTTTATTTGAAGCAGCTCACTCTACCCATCGCAATGTATGGATCAATCTTTGACATATATTTAAATTGTAAGGCACCCCAAGGTGTGCTTTGAGACAATGTGGGAGGGGGGGGGGCATGAGTGATAAAACACACATACATAAGACCACACACGATGTTTATAAAAGACAAAACACAGAAACAGGTCAAAACTACAGTCATTTGCAATAAATAGTTGAGCAATAATAATAATGAGCAGTTTTTTTTTTTTTTTAGTTATAGCTTATTTACTTCAAATTTCAAGCACACTTCAAACATGCTGAGGTGGGAATTTGGATAACAGAAACTAAGAGTTCAAAACAAGTAAATTAATGCATTTGATATCTCAGGTGACACACTGAATATAATTTGTAATATTTGACATACTAACTAAAATGAATAAATACATAAAGACCCATGTGTTAAAGGATCAGCGATGAACGCTCAGTGGACCTGAGAAATGTACATTCTGTGGCCACATTAAACAGGTCACCCTCGCCTCTTCTTGGGACCCTAAAGCCAAGCAAGAGCTGTTGTGGCCCTATATAACTATATACAACTATATTCCTTTTCTGTTGGTAAATCACACACAGGAATATAGTTATAGAAGCAGATGTAGGAACCCCTCTTGTAAAAAAAAAAAACAAAATAATCACCACTACTGAGAGATTATTTAAACCTAGTCTTTGGTCGCCAAACTGCCCGTTAGTTTCTTCAGGTGATTATAGATCTGGCAAGTTCAGATAAATGACAACTTCAGGCACACTAAAATGCAACCACAAATGATTTTATTTTTCATGAAGTGAATGTGTTTAAAAAAAACAAATTTTCAGTTGAGTACTCGATGACCTAAATGTGATAAATGCTTCATCAAACCATTGCAACTCTTCCTTTCACCCAAATAAAACGGACGACAGAAAATCATTAAACAACCTGATGGAGCAGTAATGATCCAATATGCTTGATATTGTCAGTTCTGAAATACAATAAACATTTCATTGATCATCTGTTCAACTTTTAAAGCTCGGTAAAATACAATATTATATGTTAAATTATCTGACATGGTTTTGATAATTTACAACTAAATACTTCATCTGAAAATGTCAAATGAAAAGGTAAACATTCAAGTGACAATAGTGTTTACACATTTGGGTTTTGAAATTATATAGGTATAAATGATCTGACCCAGTTTGTCCATCAAAGTTTTTATGGTGTCATTTAGAAAGCGTGATGAAGAGAGCCGGGGCGCTTCTGGAGCAAAGGAAACCACGTGGCACTGCACATCCAAACGGTTATCTCTAATAAATACAAAAATATACTGCACCATTTCTAACAATACTTACAATGTTTGTACAAAACATACCCTGGTATCCAGGCAGGCAACACATCTATATGTACAGTATGTTACATGCAATTAGTAACACATAGAGTCTACATTATATATTATTCTGTGCTGCATGTGTACCACTGCAAAAATGGACAAATATTCAGATTTTTACAAAACAATTTTCACAGACCTACAATTCTTTGGAGTAAAAAAAAAAAAAATAAAAATAGATCCCTACTTATAATGCACAATGCAATACACAATTTCTTTAACTCTTGAATCATCACATGCAGATCAAGTTGACTCCAGCTACACGACTGGACGGTTGCATCTCCACAATATAGAACACTGATAATAAGTGTAGTCACGATGTGATTAACTTGAGGATTATCATCACTTCTGAGCGCTCTAAAAAACTACTAAGAAATAATTGTCAGGTAATATCAAGATGATGATCACACATTTCACACAATAACTATCTGCATCGATAACTAGAAGCCATGTAAAACATACATGAACCACCACAGCGCTGCATGTACAGCTACTATATGTAGCTGAAACTTCATGGGATACAATCCATTACTGATCCTTCCATGTCATACTTTAATTGAATCATCTAAAGTCACTTTGTACTCAACATAAAATGCCACTTGATTAAGAATGGACACAATTGTATATTTAGTGCTGGCATTCCCGTGAGGCTTCCAGCGTTCTGCATTTCCACTTAGCGTTCTGATCTGCATTTCAATTCTCAAGTCTCCCTTGAGAGAAAAGTCCCAACCTAAATGATATTTAATTTGTATGAATAAAAGATGAATCTAACGCTTGTGGTTTTTGTTGAAGTTGATAACTAAAGACAGAGGGATGTTGACAACAGGAGGATGATATGTTACGTACTTATGCACTAATCACCAGACGGTCGCATTAGTACATGGGCATTCATCTTGGTTTCATATAACAGAAGCAAATGAATGGTGATAATGATAATAACAAATTTACTGGCAAACAAGATGTCGGTTACATGTAATAAAGACTTTAAATGAATGAATAATGACTAGTGTGATGAAAAAGAACAATTATCCAGTGTTTCATGAGATTTCAAACAGTCACTGAATGTGATCCAGTGACATGAATGAGCACGTAGTATGAGAGCATCTGGGGCCGGGTTTCTTCTGTCCACAGAGAGGATGGAATGTGCACGTAAGGAGCAAGAAACAGCATCCTCATGCAAACTTTGATTTGCAGTTCAGCTCAAAACAAAAAGCAACTAAAGAAAACCCTTATATTCAGAAAGTTACTCTTTTACACACTTCAAATAAATATATATTAATATATATTATCACGTGCTATACATTGATTTCATACCTCCTGATAATTTCATAAACACATCCGTCGCGCACGTGTACAGAAACACTCTGTACCTCCCTGAAGAACCTCGGTCAGTGTTTATTTAAGCGATGCACATTTGGCCCTTTTGCTCTTAGAATAAACATCTGGACAGTTTCTGGGTCCAATAAATATAAAATACAAGTTGATGACAAAGGAAGAAGATAATGAAGTTGTTGTCGGTGGACATGTAAGCAAACAGAACTCCAGAGAATCCCCTCTGCCGATGGATGGAAACAAAGACCCTTAATGCAACTATTCCTTTAGTATGAGATCACGCCGTTGTCATCCTGGATATCCGTCTGTAGATAACCTTTGTCCCACATCGATTCAGCTTTCCGGGTGTGGATGATCACTTCTCATACGCCTTGTTCTGCAGGTAACTGAAGAGGGCCTCGAGTCCTTTGGTTGAACACCACAGCTGCTTCAGCATCTGGCACTCTTTCTCGTTCACTTCCTCCAGGACTGACATGAGGATACTCCTCACCAGGCATTTGGATTCTTCCAAAACCTTTTTAAAAAACACACAGAAAGGGGAGAATGTCATTTGGTTACATAAAAAAAAAAAAAAGTTGCCCTCTGGGTCATCTAGATCAGGACCTACCACTGCATTGCATGATGCCATTTCCTTCACGCGCAGCATCACTTCTTGGTTAAATGTGGTCGGCCAGAAGACCTGTGACACCAGACCTCGACTGCATGCTTCTTGTGCTGTGAGTTTTCTTCCACAGAACAACATCTCGTTGGCCTGTCATTGGGGACAGGAGGGTGATTTCAATATGGCATGCAATCCAAATGTTTGATTTGAATAAATGAATACAGGGTAATCAGGTGGTTACAGGAAGATATAGATATCAATTAGATAAAGTGGGGTTTGCCAAAGGCCTTGATATTGCGGTGACCCACCAGAGCTACGCCCAGGATCTGGGGGAAGGTGTAAGAGGAGCATCCAGAGGGGGTGAGGTGGAGCGCTGCACATGGAGTTTGGAACCAGGCCCTCTCACTGGCCCACACCACATCACACAGGGGCAGGATGGAGGCCCCTAAGCCCAGAGCAGGTCCGTTTATTGCCGCCACAATGGGTTTCTTGAAGTGGATGAATGCCAACACAAACTCCCTAAAGGGGCCACAAAACAATCAGTACCAACTCTGTCAGGTCTAATGGCAAGTGAAAAGAGAGTCAGTGTTCATAGTGGAGAGATTTCTTTCTTCTTACCGTACGGCATCTGCGATGCGGCTGCTCTCTTTTCTGCGGTCAGTGGACAGACGGCCAATCAGGTACGAGGGCTCCAGGCCACTGCAGAAAACTGTCCCCACGGAGCTGAGCAATAATAATTTACTGTCATCAGCAGCTGCATTACCCAGGGCTCGACACACTTCCTTCATGATCTGAAAAAGAAACAGGAGATGCAAATTATATTCTAAACTCGGCTCACACATGAAGCAAGGTTGAGAAATATGGCTCGACATCCACTCAACAAAAAAAAAAGGTGTAGAAATAATGACAAACACCAGGAATGCATGAATGCTTATTGCTTATTGCTTAAGAAAACAATGTTGGTAAAGTACATATATATATGGTAAATATATAACATTTAAAAGTGAGATTTTGGGGTTTCTAGCATGCTAACGTTACTCTCGGAGCAGCTCTAACTGCACATGAGATGTTTACATGACAACTCGATGGGCAGCTCGTTTCCTTGACAGCCTGATTGCGGCAATTAACTTGTACGCTGTAGTGGGAGACCAACTGGATAAGTAAGAAAAGTTGTTCATCAGATGCAATAAATGACCCCAATTACTCTCTCTTAATTAATTCTTAGGAAATAATCAAAAGAATAGCAAAGAAAAGCAATCAATGGCCAGCACTTGCAGTACGATTCCTCAACAATATAGCATTCTGTGCAGATAGAGAAAATTCAGCAGTGCATCGTTCAGCATCAACAAACAAGTTTGGCCCTCATCTCATGTGAAGAAAGAAGAGCAAGCCCACATTGTCAGACAGCCGACCTGATAAGAAGTCTGGAATCCCAAACCACCACATCACTGTCTGCAGTCAATCTGCCCACACTCTTGCTGCATTTTTATCAGATTATAACCCTTGACCCATATTAACCATTCAGCCTTAAAGTGAATTTAATGCTAAATGTCTCACAAAGCACATCATCTGTCCCCAGTGTTAACTGGATGTGGTGTGTGTGTGTGTGTGAGAATAAGAGTGACATTATTCAAGCAAGGTGAATTAAAAATCCTGCCCAGATACAAGAAGCAGAGATGGGCCGATGCTGGTTCCAGTCTGTGAAACAGAGAGGAAGAAGAGAGCAGTCAAAGTGACGTTGGTGTGCAGTGAGCAGATGTATCGAGGACATTCATAGACAAACAAAGGTGGTATCCACAACAAAGAAACTTGCAGCAGCAAGCATCAGCTCCTCGAAATTAAATCACCACCCTTTAGGGGTGGGTATAAGTCAATCAATCATGTTTTCTTTGTGTTTTGCTCTGTTCATTGAAGGTGTGACAGATTGTTGTTTTCAGTTTCAGTTCTCTACAGATAAGCTAGATAAGCTAATTTATGTATCTTTTGCATTTTCTGTAGGGCAGTTTTTGATTTCTCTAAGCAGACACAGCTCGTCTTTCTCTGGTGCTATACTCGTAACCACTCCTTCGTTCACTTATTCACTGCTCCCTATAGAACAGACAGTACTTTGCTCTAGAGAGCAGTAGAGTGCCATGGAGATGCTTGAACTCAAATAAAATAATAATAAAATTGCAGACAGTGAATATGAAGCACTACACAGTGAGTGGGGAATGATTTAGGACACAGTCAAGTAGTCTCAGAGAGATCTAAGCAATTTCCAATTTGATATAGATCATTTCCCCATAAAATAAATAGTCAAATACTTCTCTGTTCATTCATACGCCAAAATATGATGACCGGTTATTGTATTCATTGTGTTGCTTGATAGAATCATCAGAAAGTCATACAGCACAGGAATGTGTGTTAAGCCAGAAAGGTGTCAGAAAGAGGACAATTTAAGAGCTCAGGGAGTGTTTGGATAAAAAAATGTTCAGGGATATTTTTGAAGATTTTTGAAAGCCATTCAGTCGGCACATCGGCAGGCTCTCTTGTTCCTGTAGCTTCAAAGACTGAGCGACAGAGAGGGAGCTATCGGAGCTGTTTGATAAGCCCACAGCTTACGGGGCTTACTGTCACACATGAAAGTACACACATGTGCGCACACAGACACAGTTTAGGCCACTTCATTGCCTGTGAAGGACGACCTGCCGTGCACACGTCGTTGTATCAAAGCAAGAACCCCCCTCTGTGGAAGATCTAAGACACATCCTACAATCTGATGGGAGGACAATCCTGTTCACTTAGATTTATGATCCAGAGGTGGGCGATTAAGACGTATACCATTATCTGTGGCTAAACTCACTATTATATTAACAGACCTCGAAGGAATCCGTATAAAACAAACTAGTGTTTTCTAATTGTCAACTCGCAGTAGAATACGTTTTCAAACTAGAATTGTCTTTATGACATGCTTAATTATTAAATCAGCAAAGTAAATATCGACCTGAATGACAAATGGACTTTTCACTTTGCAGGATCAATACCAGTAAGTGCAGAGGAAATGCAACATAAAGGCATGTTGATCGTGAAAACGTCATAATTCATAAATCATATCTTTATCAAATTAAAAAGAATACCAAATGTTGCAATAGTTACCATAAAAAGTCCCAAAGCAAAACGACTGGGGAAAGCCTCTACTGAACTGTGAAAGCAAGTGACTGAACACTTCTAGGGGGAATTTTAAATGGAGCAGCCTGTTGTTGATTGAAGTGTGGAAATGAGCAACCAATCACAGGCTGGTAGTTTCCTGCAGGCAGCCTCTACAAGTGGATCATCATCACAATGCAAGAAGCTGCAGCATCAGAGCGGAGAGCCATTCAACCACACTCCATGTTGCAGACATCCCAGCATTATCAAGCTGGCAGTGGCAATCATAAGTCTACACATAATCACTCCAAAACAGAAATAGTGTTAGTTACAATTACAGGCTTCGATAGACCTTGTACATCCCCGTCCATCACTGTGACAGATTAGAATTAATCACAGCACAACTCCTGAATGAAGAATGTACGGTTTGTTCTGCCACGAAATCTTTGATTGATATGGAGTTAGCAGGTGATCGACAGATTGCTGAGGAGACAGGAAGAAAACATGTCAAACGCCAATGAGCACAGCTTGTAGATAACTGTTGGGACTTCACCATGTGGCTGGAACAAAGATAGAGGTCTGCATGTCAAATTGAAGGCCTAAACTGTGGAACGGCGCCAACTCGCCGTCAGGCGTTAAAATCTCACCTGTGTGTGAGATTTGGTTCAAACCACAATGCTGGCGGCCTCATTGGACGAGAGCCACGGGAACCTTAGGGAGTCCCTGTGACACGACCATGCCATCACCAGGGCTATATAGACCGGCGCATACCTTCACCCTGTGCCGTGCAAACAACGTTGGTGCCTTTAAAGAAAAAAACCCTAATAGTTTTAAATTCGCTGGTCAAATAACAGACTGTTCCTGGATCCTGAAAAGAGAAACAGATAACTTGCCCTGTGCTCCCCCACTTTAACCTGCAGAAGGAAGATCACGGTATTTCCGGATTCTTCAAGTCGACATTTGCCGTTTTCGCCACCGCCAGACGAGAATCAGATTGTCGCTTAACCCGCCGACAGTGTCAGTGACAATGTCAAGGTCCTCGGCAGGAGAAATTTTGCCGAACAAGTCCCAAGAAACACACCAACCACTACAATGTGATTTCAAGTAAGAGGCTTTGGTCTGGGCAGAGATAGGTCATAGTGTGTTGGTAACCGTGTTTGGGTTAACTGTACTATTTACCGTGTATTGTGTATGCTACGGACCGCCGAGTCCCGTTCAGTGTTGTGTAACATAACTGTTGAGCTTCTTGCTGCTGTAATAGTTTCGTTCCACACTGCTGAGCTTTGTTTTGTTTAAATCTGCCACCACGAGTAAAGTCGGTAGACTGCATTTTATCAGTACGATGAGCAGAGTCGGGTTCCTGTGTCATAAAATTACAGTTACTGTGCTTTACTGCTGCGGTGAGGATCGGTCTTGTTTTGAGTGCTTTCTTCTTTTTTTCCTAACCCACACACACATATACACCCTTATGGTGTGTCATACACACGTGTCGCGTAAGTGCGGCCTCCATTGAGTGTCTTATTAGCCATTAAATAATCGCAGCCGCTCCGCCATTGTTAAGTCTGGCATGACGTAACCACTTACGGGGCTCTCTCTCTCTCTCTCTCTCTCTCTATATATATATATATATATATATATATATATATATATATATATATATATATATATATATATATATATATATATATATATATATATATATATATATATATATATATATATATATATATATATATATATATATATATATATATATATATATATATATATATATATATATATATATATATATATATATATATATATATATATACACACACACTTGTGTGAAAAAGTGTTTGCCCCCTTCCTGATTTCTTATTTTTTTGCATGTTTGTCACACTTAAATGTTTCAGATCATCAAACAAATTTAAATATTAGACAAAGATAACACAAGTAAACACAAAATGCAGTTTTTAAATGAAGGTTTTTATTATTAAGGGGAAAAAAAAATCCAAACCTACATGGCCCTGTGTGAAAAAGTGATTGCCCCCCCCCCTGTTAAAACATAAATTAACTGTGGTTTATCAAAGTAATTGAGATCTATCAGTCTGGAAAAGGTTACAAAGCCATTTCTAAAGCTTTGGGACTCCAGTGAACCACAGTGAGAGCCATTATCCACAAATGGCGAAAACATGGAACAGTGGTGAACCTTCCCAGGAGTGGCCGGCGGACCAAAATTACCCCAAGAGCGCAGCGACGACTCATCCAAGAGGTGAGGTATCTACCCCCCTCTCTTCTACACGCACACACACACACTCCCCTCACCACGTGATTGCTTGTTGCTTTTAAGTAGTATGCTTGTAATTGTATCATCGATGTTTGTATATTATATAATATAATTATTTATATTATTGATATTTGATCAGTATTGTTAGAGATAAATAAACTCGGTTATAGTTTCAAAGAGCAGTTTTCTGTGCATATTTTGTGTATATGTGTTGTGATAATAGCTGGTTGTTATAGTCAGTGCTCGAGTTCAAACCTTCACTGTTCACTCTGAATGTGGAATAGTACTTTGACTATTGACATTTTGAGTGAACACTAATTTTGAGACGTAATCCAGTTTGGTTATTGGTCCCTGATCTCAGGGTGCTGACCTGTTATTATTAATATATGTTAATAATCCTATTGATATTAATAATTGTATAAATATCAATAATTACATTTTCATACTTAATAATAACCAAATCCGCTCCTGCCAGATCCCAATTTTACACACCCTAAACGCCTCTAGAGAAGACTCAGCTAGTCCACCAGCAGACCTAATCTAAAAATAGAAAGTCCATGTTTACATGTACGGCTGGGCGATTTGGAGAAAATCAAATATCACCATATTATACCTCGCTATTGATATTGCAACAATATTGTAGGGTTGATCATTGGTCCATTAGAAAATTAGATGTTTGATAAATAATCATTAGTAACATGGATGTAATGACGGGGTAAAGGCTAATAACAGAACATCCTGGTAAGCTCAGAAAATGACCACTTTAATGAAATACAGCCTTTAAAACCAGGAGAAGACAACAGTTATGCCATATTACGATATTAAGATATCCAAAATCTAAGATGGCATCTAGTCTCATATCACTATATCCATATACTATCGATATATTGCCCAGTCCTATCTACATGTTTTCAATGTAATAATAAATCAACAATCTATCAATCATTTACTTAACAGTTTTTGTGCGTCAACATTTCATCAAGCACCAACATTTGTTTTCAGTCCTCATGGCATTTTACTATCGCAAAAGCAAAATGAATAATTTTATTTTAACAGCTGCGTTTGTATCTGGACAACATTGTAAAAGTGGAGCAAACAAGTGGTTGAATTGTTTGGGCCTCTTCTTTACCATGTTAAATATATTACATTTTCATGATTCTCCATCCTTCTCTGGCAGCGATCCCTATATCTTGTTGCTAACTGCCCGTTTGAACCAAATGATCTGACGCTAATTGTACAAAACAGAAAAGTTAGCGTCAAAGTAGTAATCCCTTGCAGAGATGTCAGTGTTATTTCTACATAGCAAGCAGTGGAAATGTTTAGAAACCTGGCCATTTATAGGGGCTCCAGTTCTCTTGAAGAATAATTACATAATGCTCTCTATGAACCTTCTGCATCATTTTTCTTCTCTAGTTCAACTGACATAATGGCTGCAATAACAACAGATGGCATAATGCTGGATTACATGTACCCCTAATTACTCTACTAGTTTTGAGGAAATTCTATGTCAGTATTAAGGACAGAGCCCAGGAGCTATTTCCTAACCTTCTTTTGCAGAGTACACACACACTCTTTTTCAACAATGCCCTGTGTAGGATTCATCCAGCTCAACATATTCACACCTGGCAGCTGTCAAATAAAACCAGTTTCAAAAGTTGTCTCTTAAAAAAAGCTTCCCTGGAGCAGTTGGAGAGTAAGTGCATAGCTCCAGGGCATGTGTGCAACACTTAATGAGGAAACTTTTCTCATTTACATTTCCCAAACAGAGCTCCGTGGCAACAATACATACACTTGATCCATTGATGCATACCAGAGAAACACAAAGACATTCGAGATCTCACCTCTGGTGTCAGAGCGTTGTTGTCTGTTGTTTGGCTGGAGAGCAGGACGTGCGTGAAGCCTTCCTCCTTCCTGACCACGATATCTCGGAATCGACAGTTGCTCTCGTTCTGTCGCACGTTGTACCGGAGCCGCTTGTCGAACACGTAGCCTTTCTCCTCGGCCAACTTCCGCTTTACTGAGCTGTGTAGACGCATCTTGCCATTGGCCAGAGGGGAGCCTGAGACAATGACACAACAGGTCAGAGTCTTTTCAAACTTGTGCAGCTATCATCTGAAATATTAATTAAAAAAAAAAAAACCTGTCAAATGTTTTGTATTTTTTAACCTAGGTTGGTTAGATTAAGGTTGTAACTAAAACTACTGCATACTGTTTTTGCAATAAATATTTTAGAAGATATTTCTAGATAACATTTTGAGAATTTGTGATGTTATTGGAGCATGAAACATATGCGACTTGTATAATAAAACATAATCAGAACTTCTTGGAAAAACAAGAAGTTTGGATCTTTTATTTGCAACTAAAATTCGTCATTAAAAGAAACTTTGAATGGAGTCATATATGTACATGCACACCAAGTGTATACTGTATGTAGCAATTCAGTTGTCTGTTGTTTTCTCAGGGATGTTGATTATTTTGAATTTAATAGTTATTTTCTATATTCAATTTACTTTTTTAAGGAAAGTAGCATGTCACTAATTTACCAAGATAGCAATCACCTATTTCGGAGTCATGTGACAGTATTTTCTCTGCATGACATCTTAGCTGTCACTGCGGGATTCGTTGAATTTAGACTTTTGTTGATTGCATTAATATTTCAAGCTTGGATACCATACACAGAGCTGAATATATTTTTGCTGTTTTGTGAAACTTTCACATTTGAAGTCATTACTTTTCATCATTTTCAGGCCTTTTCGCACAGACAAACCTTGACTTATGGGTGCAGTGCAATCAGAGAACCATCATGAAAACAATTCACCTACATTCCAAAAAAGCTTACTGTGAAAGCCGAGTAACCCAATCTCTCTGCACTGCCATCAGCTGAATGGATGAAAGACTAAAGAACGATGAGTTAAGCAGTGCGAGTCCTTCATCTAAGATATAATGATGCAGGAGTAAAAAAGCCCAAATAAGCCACACATCACTCAGGAACACAATCAGTTTTTCTCACCGGAGCAAAGTGATAAGTGATAAGTGATGTGATGCCTTTTTAAAAACAGTTCTGCTAACATCAATTATGAGAATACTAATACAAAGGTGGGTGTGATATGTAAGAAAAAAAGTCATGTATTTCTGTTCTGCTGCAGACTTTAAACTACCAAAAAGCCTTCAATGGGAGCCTCAGTCTGTGTTTGTAACCATGAGTGATTTCAACATGAATAATGCAGTGAAGCTTCAGTCGGCCCTTCAAAAATCAGTAGAACTTCACTTTTGAGTTGGTCGCTGATAGAAACAGCAATAGCAAACTAAATGAGAAAAAAACAGGTCATGTTCTTCGAGGGTATTACAGAAACAAGTAATGGTATTAAAGCTGAAGATATGAGAAATTGCCATTAGATGTTCAAATTCTCAATAAAATGTCTGCAATGTATCATCCCTCTTTCTCAAACTCAAAACGTCTAACAATTCAAATTACAGTTAAACTCAATAAATCTGGGTTCGCTCTTCTAACAAACAGAATTATCTGGGGTTTGACTCTGCATTACAACAGTTATTATAAAAGGGAATTTCAGATGAACAGTCTGTTTCAATTCAAGTCTACAAAGGAAGACCATAAACAGAGATCAGCCTGGATACATAAACAGAGATCAGCCTGGATACATAAACAGAGATCAGCCTGGATACATCAACAGAGATCAGCCTGGATACATAAACAGAGATCAGCCTGGATACATAAACAGAGATCAGCCTGGATACATAAACAGAGATCAGCCTGGATACATAAACAGAGATCAGCCTGGATACATAAACAGAGATCAGCCTGGATACATAAACAGAGATCAGCCTGGATACATAAACAGAGATCAGCCTGGATACATCAACAGAGATCAGCCTGGATACATAAACAGAGATCAGCCTGGATACATAAACAGAGATCAGCCTGGATACATAAACAGAGATCAGCCTGGATACATAAACAGAGATCAGCCTGGATACATGGCGTTTTTAGTGGCAGCAGTGATTTGAAATGGTCGTAGGACAAGAGGCTGTGGCTTTGGTCTCACTGACAGTGCTCCAGACACGCGACAACACCATGCTTTACATGTATGGACAATTGGTGCTTTTAGAAATTGGTGCAGAGTGCTACCATTAGCTAGCAGACTGTCACGGAGATGCCAGCATCTCAATCATTGTTGTAAAATGAATGACATTTGCAACATCCATGCGTGTGTTTCCAAAGCTTATTGAAAGGTATAATGGCAGTATGAATTGATAGGCCCCCTTAGGTTATGGAAATTACTTTTCTGTGCTGAGACAGAAATTTGAAGGCAATGTTTCATGAACAAAAGTCAAACAAACCAGCGTCGTCATATATGGCACTCCTTTTCTTACAATGCTTTGCAAAAACTAAACAAATTGTTTGACCTTGTGTGCACATTCTGCTGCAGTGGACAATCACAGAGACACCCTCTGCCAGTGCGGCAGATTAATGGGTGGAGCTGAGGGTGCTGAATGAGGTGAGCGGGTAGTCTTTCAAGGGTTAGGTAATTAGGATCCATAATGGCTGCCAGACCAAGAGCCACCAGGTTAGGTTGATAGTCCTAATGTTCTCACATAGAGAGGACAAGGTCTCACTATCAAGTTGTGCTGCTTTCAAATGAGTGCACATCTGACGGACTCTTCATAGAACTTTAGAGGAAATTTTCTATTTTCAACTTCACATTCTGGCCATGAGTTGAAAACATTTAATAACATGACTGAGGTTTATGAGAGTTTGGAAATAACAAACAGCATAACCAAAAATCATAGATAGAGCATCATAAGCACATAATTCATACCAATATACACATGCTAAAAAGAACAGTAAAGGTACCCGGCACCAAGAGGACAAAACATTCCTTTAACAGGTATTATGGACAGTGAGAATGGACAAAGCATATTCATTTTAACGCTGACATGAGTTTATTGTTATTCGGATATGAATGAAAACCGTTCTGATCTGGATTTTCTGTTAAACAAGCCGTGAATGACTTTTCTAACACGCATGTAATGATTAACTATAGTGGTGCAGGCCATGGACTGTGACCCAGGAGAGAAATTTAAAGGTGTTATCAGCTGCTCCTGTAAAGAACCGTAGCGGGAGCTTTTAAGAGCGTGTCGGCACACGTCTCTATAAAAGTGCACCTGTTAAAATATACAGAATTTATCCATCATGAAATAGAAAATACTCTTCAAATAATGAAGTTGGAGATTCAGAGTTATGAAATGAGACTGGGAGGGCTCCGGCAATTGTTCTATGTTATAATCGTAAAATCACCCCTCATATCTTCACAATTCACAGTTCTTTATTTACTATATTTAAGTCCACATTTAAGATAAAAAATATGTTTCTATAATGGTAATTACTGGTGTTTACTTTCCATTGTGTAAGACAAACTGGCAACTACAGCAGTTGCTATTTGAAATTGAAACCTTTGGGATTTGAACAAAGTTAAATGATTACTTCATGAGAATGCAAAAAACAACAACTACAAACCGGGGTATTTACGTCATTGTAGCATGGTTTTTCAATATCCACCAACAATCTCTTCTTATGTCATTTTGTCAATGTTTCAACTGTAATCGCGGATGTCTCCAAACCCATTTACTCATCTCTGTCATGCTGTTATTACAGAAATGTCTGAACTAATCGTGGACATTAGACACGCGCCTTTTGTCAAGCTGGGGCCTTTAAAAGGGAGACTATGTCACCTTTAAAAGAAGAAAAACATATTCTCTCGAAAATGAAAAGCAAAAAAACCCAAAACAAACACCCACACCCTTGTTCAACTCAGTAGACTGACAGATTTTGCCGCTACAGCTTTACGTGGTCCGGTATCTAGCTGAACCAGTAGCTTATGGTGGCTCTCGTTAACACACTTTAGGTAGATATTGCTGTGTAACTGACACTAATGAGTCAGTTTGCGGACTTTATGACTCCTCTACTTGTGCTACTGTCACATTTTATTTTAGCATTTGACATTATCCTGTACTATTAATGTCACTTTCCTGTACAGTAATTGTGACTCATTTCAATGTGTGATGGTTATGGGAGATGGTGTCTGTTAAAGGGTGCTAAAATACAAGTATTGGATAAATACAAAAGTATAAATTATCATCCTTATCCAAACATGTGGAGTGAACTACTTGACTGTTGAGTAAGGTTTTGTTCCAGAGTTTGATAAGTAGCTATTTGCATTATTACAAATATTAAAATCAAATATTATTGTCTTAATTAATTTGGTAAGAAAACGTAGGAGTTTGGGGTTCACTGTGGCTCGCTATAATGTTATCATATTTTCTTTATCATATATTAACCATCAGATGACAATGTCAATATCTGTCAAAAAAAATAATAATCCTGAACCACCTGAGCTGTATTTTTCATTTCATTCAATCTTTTAACAACTTACCGAGCTCAGCGGTGAACTTCTGTCCAGTGGTATCCATGCCTCCTAGTTCTCTATCCAGTCGGTCAGAGGGCAGTCTGTGGGACCTCGCTGCAGTCCTGTACATGAGAGGATCCAGCTCTCCATTCTGGAGTCCGTTATGAGGAACCCTCACAGGAGGAACAAAGTGAGGCCCTCCCGTTGGAGGAGCCTTATACGTCATGACTTTGCCAATTCTGTCCCCTAAAGCATGTTTCCCAGGTCCAACACCCACCTTCCTCTGCTTCTGAGTGGGTCCTGAGCCTCCACTTCCAATCCCTAGAACAGCTCCGACTCTAACCCCAACAGCCGGGCCACAAGTCCTTTTCTTCTTTCGGGCCTCAGACCGAGCTCTGGAGTTTTCTGTAGCAGATGGCTGGCTGGTGATGAGGAGCTCTTGGTGGTTTTTTGGAACCTTGTGCCGTTTGTGTGAGTGCAGTCTCAAGCTGTTGAACTGGTCAATGAATTCCTCGCAGTGCAGAAGGTGGTGCTCTGGCTCCCATGTGTCTTCCTTACTTCCATAACCTTTCCACCTTATCAGGTACTCCCACTTACCCTTCTTGTTCCGCCTCTTGTCCACAATCCGCTCCACCTGGACGTAGCACATCGAGAGGTAGAAAAAAAAGACAGTATTAAAACATTTTTACTAACCAGAATAACTCGTATTTCCACTCTCTAAACACTACTGTCTTTAAGAAATAAAGAAACATGAACTGTACTGATTAACCTGATGAGCACAAACGTTCACAGTGTATTAGACAAAGACCGTTACATGTTAAATCATTTCTAAAAACAGGAAATGGCATTAATATAGTGTATAGAAATTAAACAGCTCATAAAACAATTTTGCTGAAAAGCAGGGCTCTGTGGGAGTGTGCGGCCTCCTTGCGGGTGCATTTCATTTCCAATCACCACACACAGCTGCATTGTGGGTCTGGCAGCCACAACATTGAAGTTTGCTGTGAATATTCATGATCCCCTGAGGACGATTCCGTTTGCTTTGGGCAGTAATGGCACCAACAGGCTAAACTTTATACTTGGGATGATTATTTATCATATTGTTTAATGTGGAATTGTATTTTTGTGTTGAATCATAGACATTGCTAGTGACTGTCACATCTTTCAAAAGGTACATTTTGTGACATATGTCAAGTTTAAGATAATAGCTAATTCCCTGCAGAAGAAAGATAAGAGACCAGAGCTGAGCTGCAGGCTGCTATCATGAAGAAACCTTCAACGTCAACTTATTGAGGTCAAACACAAACTGGAAATGCCTGTGTATTTTACAATTATATTAGACCAGCAGACACCACAACACATCAGCAAATGTTACCATTTCACACAGTCACTTAAAGGGATGGGACGATATATGCGACTTGGAAAAGCTGTCTAGCTCTCGCTATCATGGTAGAAAAAGAGAGAGAGAGACAGGGACAGAGAGAGTGAATGAAGAGAGCGAGAGGTGTGTGCGTATGTGTGTGTCTCACCCCCGCTGTGGGTCAAACAGACACACAGACCCACAGCTCTTTACACATCCATGACACAGACAGAGAGCAGAGGAGAGACGGAGACAGCAACGTGACCCGGTCGCTATGCTTTGATTAAGTCCTCACCTGCGCACTGCTATTGGCTGGGGGCTTCACACCCACTGCCCAAAGGCTGATGCCCAGAAATAAACACAGCAAAATGAAGCAAAGAGAAAATACTGGCACTGGGTCTCTGCAGATACAGACATTGACACACACTTGTGATTATTTTTGCATCAGTCTATACATTGTTTTTAGGGAAAAGCTGCAACATATAAAAGTACAGGAGTTATCATGCAAGAAAGAACAGAATCAAAACATGTTTTATTTTATTTTAAATGTATTTATGTATTCATGGAGACTTGTTATTACCTTATTTAAGATTCTAATATTTTTACTAAAAAAGGATGTTCTCTACAAAAAGATGTGTGTTCCATGCAATAAAAAAAATATTAGTTTCTTAACAAATTGTAAGTTAAAGTGATTGCTGTATGTTTTGGCCATTTCAAGAGTTTTAAGCATATTTTGATGATTATCGGGATAATATCGCATTTATTTTGTTCAGGATAACCGTGACATCATATTGTTGTCCCATGTCTACTTAATAAACCCGGTGTAAAAAGTGACAGTAACCGGAAACTACACAAATTCTTTGCTAAAGGTAAAGCATGAAGTAAGAATAGAAAAAAATTGAACCTAAGATCTCCAGTTCAGTGGAAATGAAATAGAAATAGTCAGGGTGTCTTCCTCTGTTTGTTTTTGTTGGTAAAATTACTTAAATTAGATAAATGTGTGTTTTAATTAAGTTGATAGCTGTTGTTGCATAAAAAAAAATAGTCTTTTAGAATACGTAATTGCCCTAACTATGATAGTGTCATCTACAAACTTCACATAATATGTGTCTTATCACTCAAATAATCATGGTTTATTGTGTTTAGGCTCACTCCAGAAGACTGAATGGAAGATTTCTGGATGTTCTTAAGTACAGACGGCCCTCTGTTAGAGTCTTTAATGTCAGTCAATAATGTTCATTCAACAGGTTGGAAGTCAACTCCAAATGTTAGGTTTCCATTGACTGGTAATTGATATACACTGTATTGTGACTAGATGTGTTAACTCACCCATTGTGCCATTGTTGACACATCTCAGACATATTGCACGCAGGTTTTGGTTGGATACATAAGGTTTCTTAACATTCCCTCACATGGTGGCACATTTATGCTGACAAACATATGACTTGCATTATAAAAAAAAAAAAAATCACACGCGATAACATCCTCAGACCTCATGTAAGGCTCTTCGGATTTTACAGCAGTCTTTGACAGTTACTCTGACGATACATGCTGAATACAGCTTTTTAGTCTTTAAGACTGGTAAGTTTTATCTGTTGAACAATACTAGGACATTTATACATACGGGCCATGACTCTGATGGATAATGGTTGGAAGATTTCATCAGAGTCTTAAGTGCAGCTGTGGTAATAACTGCTCGTCGTGTTCTCAGATGTGCTGCGCACATTAACAGGAGTAAACAGCCTTTGATGGGTGAGCCGCAGGGCTGTCACAGAAATGAGCAGACGATTAGGTTGCTTACAGTCCCAAACAGTGTCACACGTAACAGCATTGCAGAGAGAGACGCATGCAAAGTAAGGAGGGAAGAGAAGGAAGGACAAAGCTTGGGGTAAACTTCACACAGACGGGAACGGTTTAGAAACACTTGATGCTTCAAGCAGCAAACAAACTGAAAAGGCTCCGTCTACAATAAGCCGTCTAATTTACAAAACACTATTATCGTGTTAGCACAAGGGATTCTGGGTCATTTTCGTAGAGACCTCTGCCCATAGTGAAAAGCCTGAACAATCAAACGTGTTTCTTCTTCCTCCTCTTTACGAATTAGCAAAAAACAAAACTGAGCATCACGGCCAACATGGTATGTGGGACAGACAACACAATTCTAACTGGAGGAAAGCACCATTCAAAGAGGGAACAGACTTTGACAACAAATGAAGAAATTATTATTTTATATCGACGGACGAAATTAGCATAAATACAGGTTATAACAGCTGTGCTGTGTGTTTGACTGTATTGACATTTGAAATGAACTTTCACAAAGAGAGTTAGAGGCGACCAAAGGTCGTCTTAACACGTTGCTGCTACGCATACCCAAAACCCTCCCTGGACAGCTTATATCATTGTTTTGCATAAAAGGTCAGGTTTTCTCGTACACACTTCCACCAATTTCTCGCACACTCTGAAAACTATTTTTGAAAATCTGTTTTTGGGGGCAAGAAAAATGAAAAACTCTTCTAACACCCACACCAACCAGTCCAGAAAATCGTACTTCTCCAGTCCAGTCCAGTTCAGAGAAATGACAACATCCAAGCCACACTAACACACTACAGTGTGACCAAAACCTCTGAAAACATTCAGCCAAATGTAATGACCATCATATAAGTATCACATATTATGAGGATGTCCCATGCAGTAATAGACATTTTGGTTGAGTTCACGTTTTGTTTCACTTCCAAATGAACATTTGAAATAACTGGGTTCAACTGGGGACTTAAAACCTGTTGATGTTATGTAATGCCCCCTCATAATGATGAGCAATTACCTCTTTTTTTTCTTCTTCTTTGTTTTGTGCAACTTCACTGTTTTGGTTCTGTGTTACTACTCTCATAGTGTTGTTTCTGGCCACAGCAAGCAGCAAAACAGCTCTGATAAACTGACTGCACGCTACCTGTCCAGCACCAAATAACAGATGAAGTTAGTGACGACTATCTGGTGAACACGGTGGAGAATGTAGCCGCTTAAGAGCCAGCTGTTTCCCTCAGGAGTATTGAACCTAAATGGCCAGATGGCCAGAAACACCAAATGAAAGCTAATGTTGCCTCGAGAAAATGGGCAACTGTTTACAACACGTTTACCATAAGAACCTTAAGGTGATAATATATTATTGTTGCATTTACAGCTTGTTGAATTGACCTCAAATGACAATCATGAATGCAGATTCAAGTATATTGTCATAACTACGTGTTGTGACTGACCAATGAATACTTTTTCAGACACAAATCATTTTTCTTCTCTCTTATGTTCATACTGAAATGTCCGGTGCCCATTTCTACTAAGATCAAAGCTTCTCTTCTTTGCCGCAAGGCCGAAGATCCCCATCATCTCTGTCATTAAAGGAAACCTTTTGGAGACATTTGCATAGAGATCAAAGTACGGTTGATATAAATCAAGGTTTTATGCAGTGATATTTACAGGTTGTCACTTTACAATTATAGGCCAGTGCAGGAAAAAGGATGCGTCTAGTCGTGTAAAAACGGGTTGCCGCTAGTGCTGTCCATGGTGCTGTTGCCTGTTCTACAGGTGGTAAGTCGTCTAGTCCGCTTTCTGCTGGGTAACGGGCATTAGCCAACTGTCTGCACTGAATTGAGGCCTTTGGGATGTTTTGTCCATGCTGTCCTCAGCCTTGAAGCATAATCTTCTGCCAATGGACTGCAAGGTGGGGAATTAATCTGCCCTCCCACAGGAACTGGGTCAGACATGGGGGGCTACAGAAGTACTCTAGTAATAAGAGTATTGGCGGAAAACTCCCCCACCACGGCTGATTCCTCATCCACTTCTGCAGTATCTGAAAGGTGATCCCCCCCCCCCCAGTGAGTAGTTGCCATTATGAATCCAAAAATGATACATATTTTCACACAAAAGGCTCAGCCTTTACTGGCGCAGGGTTGTCTCCCACATCGCTTTTTCAAAAAATGATCCATTTTGTGTCCCTGCATCCGAGGGGTCCGAGCTAGCTCACAGTGGCAAAACCATCTCTATTTACAGTCTATGGGCAAAACACGTTTGTCTCTTCCTGACGATGCGTCGTGATTAGCATGGGGACATCGAGGCGCTTATGACCGGGCCTGTCTGGAGAGCGTTCCGTCTCCCGAACCCACTCAGGCACACAGCTGCTTCAAACCCTGGTAGCGCGCCGGTGTCGCTGCTCCCTAGACAGCTGCACTGCAGGGATTATCCATGTGCTCCTTCAGATGAGCGATCCCCAAGCATGAGGGGCATTCTCGATGAGCAGAAAAAAAACAATTTGCCTTTTGATGGCCCAAAAGCCAAAAAAAAGCTTTAAAACGGCAGTCCACAAACCAATGGTGACCACAGCTACTTCTCACATACAGTCTATGGTGAAAACATCTCCTTCATACAACTGTGTTTACTAAAGTTTCTTGCCCAAAAACGAATTCTACAAGATTACATTTTAAACACATAACTAAATCAAAATCCGTGCAGGACTGTGCTCACCAGCTGCTAACATCTAACGTTAACTCGTTCTCCTCCTGCCGATCGAGCCACGGATTTGTTGTCCAAAATTTAGCATTATCTGGGAAAAAATAGGGTGCGTCCCCGGGACGTGTGGATTGAGAGTACGCTGCGTCCCAAACACATTTTGGTTCGGCCCTGGCTCGATGAGACGCCGGTAGTCTCGAGTCCTGACTGCATCTACAGTACCCTTCTCAGAATGTTGGCATCGACTTGATCACTAACCCCAATTGCTTAATCTTTCTTTCTAATAAACATTTGGTAGCTATATATAGCCCTACATTCCACATATTATTTTTGCCACCACAACTCTCCTTGTGGCTCTTGTGAATCCCACTTGCGCAATATTTTACGACTGGTTTGCAAAGTTTTTCCACACATAACTGATGGTCGCAAATTACCGAACCCGAGTTCACGTCTTCTCCTATTACTTGTGCAATCCTCCCTTAAATGCATACTCGATGCAATGACTGACCCCAACCTGGTGCATCTGTTTGACAAATAGAGCAGCATGTGTTTTATTTAGTGACTGTAGTAATTGTTTTTACACTGGTTTGAAGCATATGCATACAATATTTTCTTTGTAATTAGAAAAGAGCACACTGATGTCAACTGTCATCGGTCTGATGTTTCCAGGGAATATGTTTGCTGGTTGTGCATGTAGCTTGGGTCTTACTTCCTAGTCTTGTGAGTTTCGCTGCATTTGATTGGTGCAAATTAGCACGACTGAGTGTGGTCAGACCTGTGCTCTGTTGCACCTGTAAGCACACCCAGAAGTGATGTCAGGGTGTACATTACACACCTGTCTCGACATCCCTGACAGACCATTGTATGTTCCTCTCACTATGCTTTGGGCTAGATGATGCTGAAACAGCATTTGGCAGCTGTGGGAGGATATGCCCGCCTCCATTCTGCGAGCTACTGAAGCGCCAAGTGTTACTAAACCGCTTTTGTCTGTGTATGCAACTTCGGCCTTCTATCTGCCTTCTCCACTTGTGTTTTCCTTGCATGCGTCTCTACTATATGTTAAAGTGTGACGCTATCTGGCACCGTAAGCATTCAAATCTCCTGTTCATTTCAATGGCTCCCCTGCAGTTCACACATCAAAGGCTGTTTACTCCTGTTAAATGCGATCAACACTTCAGAGGAAATGATGGGTAGTTATATCCACAGCATCATTAAAAACTCTTAAAACGTTCCAACCATCCTCCGTTTCTGGTTTAACATCCAGCAGGCAATGTCAGGTCCCCTCTAACTTCCACTGAAGTAAATATTTAAAAAATCCACTGCCTGCCAAAAGGACACAATTTGCTTGATCTTGTGAATTTTCACGATTGTGTACCTTCATATTAACCAGCAGGCTTCTGATGGAATCTAGCACAGAATAAAATATTAAAGTTTTCCTCCTGAAGCTGGATTTGTAGTAGTCTTTTTTTTCAATCCGGATCCCATCACAGCACAGAAACTGCCCTAATCAAAGCTACCAACGACCTCCTCCTTCCCTATGATGACCACTCCCTCAACATCCTTATCCTGCCTGATCCCAGTGCAGCCTTAGGAACCATCAACCACTCCATCCTCCTTACCCGCCTCGAGTCCGCCCTCCACATCACTGGCACAGCCCTCTCCTGGTTCAGATCATACCTCTTCGACCACCTCCAGTTCATTAGCATCAATAAATTCAACACTGACACAGGCCCAGTCTCTCAAGGTGTCCCCCAAGGTTCAGTGCCCGGTCCACTCCTCTTCATCCTCTACATTGCTCTTTTAACAGGTGTTGGTTGTAAACAAAAAAGATTTATTTTATTTTATTCAGCCGTTATTTAACCAGGTTTGTCCCATTGAGATCAAAGATATCTTTAAGCCTTCGACGTTTCAAAAATGAACATTAACATTTAATTGTATCTTGCAGTCTGTAAATTAAATCTAAAAGCTTACTTTACTAATTTAGTTCTGATTTTGGGAACAACAAAATGCAAAAAGTCATGATAACGGACGGTTCTGAAGAATATGGGGAACCTCAACTTAGGTTACATTTATTAAAAAAGTAATTAGGCTCTATAGATCATTTTGTTCTTCTAATGTGTGCATGCATGTTCAAGTATTGAATGCGCTTAGTAAACAACAGGTGAGCAGTGAGCACCTCTGAACAGCAACTGATCCCAGCAACTGTTGTCTTCTTAACTACATTGTGGAATTGACAATGACATTGTTCCGTTTATTCACCGTGCAGCTGCCTCAATGCATTTTACAAAGTCAGCAGAAAACCTTACCGTTATCCACAACTTTGCAAAACATGCTTTCATACATCAGCCATCAGATAGTTTGATGCCATGATATCTGTTCAACACAACTTACTACCCTTTTCTCCATTAAGATAGAGAACAATAACCTAGTTTACAGACGAGTCACGCAAAAGATCAGAGTGACCGTGAATTTTAGGAACGCTCAAAACTGGAGCTCTTACAGACTGAATTCGGACAAAACCAGAGGAATACTGAATTTTACCCAACGTGGTCTCAGCCTCTCTCACTCTGTTCTGGAGGTCACTGCTCGCTCGTCCCAAAGCATTTGTGAATATCTTCTTTCTAAATGATGTTTCTTCTAACTTCCTCTTTTAAAACACTCTCTTACAGCTCCATCAAACAAACCACCTCGACAAAATATTATTAGCTAGTTTATTGGTGCTGGCACTCACTGCACATACTCTTCAAAATCATTACTTGCCATAAAGTCCAACAACAGAAAACACTGTTTTCTATATTTCAAATGTCACCCTAAACGGAACTATCACCGATGGAGCTGCTGTCATGTCAGTAGGGAAACAATCCAAAGACTTAACAGACTGTTGATGTGCCATGCCTGCCAACGCATTGTTACCAACACAGAGAAATCATATTTTGCGAGCAATAAACCTGTTTAACGCTGATCAAACAATCAGCTCCACAGAAAATGAGTCAATGTCCAGTAATCAGAGGGCAACACTGCCACACGAGGCAGGTTACACATCAAACCAGCTGCTTGTATGGAATGAACAGCATTTTCAATCTAGTAGTCAAATTGAAATACAAAAGCACTTTATTGCGACTACTTCATTGACGTAACTCACACAACTCCGTACAAGTCAGAGGCTGACAATAATGCTTTCCCCCCACTTAGCTTCTCCGTAATTACTGAATGATATGACTTGCATAAGGCAGAAGACAAACAGGTTTCGCAGCCCAGTTAGTTTGTATGAATGCATGAAGATTTACCCAACTGAAAGAAGCCTAATTAATTAAGCTGAAAATATGCAGTTAAAATCCAATTTGTAATATACTGTGAAGGAAAACCTTTAAAGTAAATACAACTGTCAATAGCCAAAACACATGGGCTCAAGGGGCCGGGGATGTCAATATTAATATGCTTCTGTCAAATCTATAGATTTGATTTCTTTAGTCCATGGATCCTCTCATTTGCAGCACCGTGTTCATTTTCCAAATTAAATGGGTCTCTTGGATAAAGAGCAATAATAAAATAAACAAATATTACAGTGTGCAGGGCTAACTGTAATGACAGTTTATAAACCTGGTCAACCTATATGTCCTGCTTGACTCATCATAGTCTATGTTTGTCAGTGCCTTGAACAGACAGTGTTACTTCAACACTCATTAGACCTCCCCAAGTTTCTTTTTCAGATATACATTTTTGTGGCATGTCTGAATTGTGCAATTTACTTTAAAACATATATAACTTGTTTAGTCTAACTATATTTGTTTGACCTAGTAAGTCACCAGACACTGACCCACCATCTCTCTCTCTCTCTCTGTCACCATGACCTAAAACATGACACCATGTCAGAGTAACACAGGCTAATGACAGCGAGTGCTTAAGTCAGTGAATCTGATGTAGAAATCCGGCTCCATGCCCACTCTGGCAGCGGGTCCTGCGTGATGTTGCGCACGAGGGCAGCGTGACCTTCCTGCTGGCCATTTGGGCAACTTTTACGCTTAAAAAAAAATTTATTTCGGTAGAAATAAACTGGTGTCTCGTCGCATGTGCGAAACAGTCACACCGCTGGAAAGGCTGTGATGACTAAATCTATTTTGGCATGGCATGCGCACCTTGAGAACCATCACTCCGTCTGGAGCTATTCACCATGTTCGTCCGCTCAGCGCTGCTGTCACTTTACCACCACTTTCAACTCGGCGGCAGGCTGAGGAGTTCAGCCCGTAAAATGACACATTATCTATTTACTACGGCCGCGAAGAATTACGTCAAAAGTACATCAGAAGCGACACAAAGTATGAGCAGAAATGAACCAACCTCGTCTTCGCAAAGCACGAGAAGGGTTAGTTTCGCCTGTTAAAGGGCTTAGTACACCGCTTTTTACAGACGCGACGCCCTCCCCTTTACTTCCTAATTCCATTATTCGTCAATATTACAGAGCATTTTCCCTGGACGGTCTTTTATCCTACCTCGTAAAGGTCTCCTGAAGCCATCGTGGGGTGCGGACTCCGGCGGCGCGGCGTTCTTACCTGCCTTGTTGGCTTTTTTTTTTGGACCCTATACTCTCTCGATGTTTCGGCGAAAGCCCCGATAGACGGGAATTAGCGAGCAGCCGTGTTATTCTGAGCAATCCGCAGTAGCAGATCAGCAGACAGTGTCAATCGAGCCCGGCGCTGCGCGATGGATCGTTCGACACTTAAAACAAACAAGCATCGGGGCGGTGCTGTTTACCCAGAGCTAAGTGGAGGACAGAAAATTAGTCCCCAGCTAAGAATGCACCGCCCGATGGTCTGCATGCGCCCTCTGTTGCAATCCAACTACTCAACGGGAGAGGATATGCTGGATGTCTTGTGTTCACAGAGACACCAACTGAGACAGTTCCTCTCGGCTCACTCTACCGGTCTACTTTACCGTCAACGGAAGACATGATTTAACCGTGATTCAGGAACCGTCCGGAACACATTCATTGGAACTATTTATAAGCAATGATGACTTACTGGAAGCTACAAACTGTGCTTGTTGACGTTCAGGCTTAGGCCTATCCCCTTTCATTGACCCGAGTGTCACCACAAAAGTGCCATAATTTTGACTACATTCATATGGATATGGATTAATCATTAATTAAACAATGTGCTGACAAGCAAAAGTACAAGATTAAAAAACGAGATGTAAAATTTTACAATCTTCCTATTGCACCTAATAAAATGACCTCATCCAACAAGGACACATGGCTTCTCATCAACCAAACATTGTCAGTGTTGTACTCCACAGCTAAAGATTCATGTGGTAAGGCACCATGTCACCACGTCATCATGACTTATTGGTTAGCTTATTTGTGACTTTAAAATGATGTGACTCATACTGATGTGAACAATAAGTAGACTGATACTTAATGTAAATATACTGTCTGTCATTATGAGCTGACTTACTGTATGCCTTGTTACTATTCAAATTGCAATTTTAAAAGATGAACTGACTTATGCAGTGTGAAAAGCCATCAACGTTTATCCCTTTTTTCATTGACTTTCTTTCTTTTTACATTTTAAATGTTGAGCACACATGCCTCTGCACACATGACCGCTATTGATACTGAGGTCTGGGGCTCAGTGCAGATGACGTGCAACTGTTCTCCAGGCCACACTTTAGAGCACAACTGTTTCTGTGGGTGTGATATAGAGTAAACATATTTCACCATGCTGATTAAAGGTACGCCATCGTTGTAAAAACAATCGTTGAAGAAAATTGTCTCTTAAAAAAAATAAAGAAGCTAAACAGGACATGATATCACAGCAGAGGTGTAAACTGTTTCCTTATTTTGCCCTTCACTTAATATTTAATGTGAATCTTGCTTGTTTGGAAGGATTTCAAAGACTGCACAGAAAGACTTTTAGCATAATGGAAGATGTAAACTCAATTTTTATTTTCATAAATATTGGAAGTTCAAGGGCACTTCATGAAGCTGCTGAACCTAAATATATATTTTAGAATACATTAACATTACCAACATGAATTGAGTGGTCTTGTCAGCGATGCTGTAAAAAAACTGCCTACTCTCTGATTATCATGATGGAGCTCACAATGTATTATCAAGAGCTCACACTTGCTAAAACACTTCTGTATTCTAGTATTCTAGTATTCTATCATATCACAGAGTATACCTGAGTCTATATATTTTACAAGTAGCTGAAAACACTGTTTGGTTTTAAGGTTACGGTGCAGGCTTAGCAGTTCAGAGAACAGGTTGGGGTCAGGCATTTAGTTGAAATGGTAAGGTTAGGGCTTGAGGCTAGGGATGGCAATCAAGGTCCTCACAAGTACATAAGTTCAAATGTGTGTGTGTCTGTGTGAGTGAATAAAAGGCTTCCGGATCCTGTGACACCATTTATCGTGGCTAGGGAGACATCTATTATAGTGCACTTAATGTGGTGCTCACCTTTAGCATCTGCCTTTGAAAGCTCTTGTAGACTTCCCCTTGTGTGTTAATAAGCCGAGGAGAGAAATGTTATTGAATGGAAGGAAAAATAAACATAGGACTTTCCTCAATGCAGTTAAATTGACAAAAAAACAAACCAGTTGGAGAAGGCGAGATCATGCTGATTCAGACAATTAAAAAAAAAAACATGTATTTTCAGTACAGTATATACAGCATTTTGTTTCGTAAGAGCAGTCTTAACTGTAGATGGGAAGGATGAGGAAATGGCTAAACAGGAAGTGTTGTCTGGATAGATTTCAGTTAGTTGTTTATCAGGAGACAGTTAGTTAAATACTTTATCCATTGGGGGAAAATAAGCTATTTATAATAAAAGAACACAACAGTTGGATTGAAGTTATCCAGATCATGTTTCCCGATAATACAGACCAAATGCTGCATTTTGCCGTATATATTTTTCTAGTTGACACATTTATCTGCTTATTTCAAATGATGCAGGTCATTTACCGTACAACTGTGAAAAAGGGAAATTAATGATCTATTTTTCTATAGTCACAGAGATGTTATTTCCTCTTTCATTAGTCAGTTGCTATTTTCTGTTGTGACAGGTGGGATTGTGCCTTGTCTGTCATGTTTATCTGACCTGACGGTACAGTATAGGGACACGAATAATTTGACTTACAATATCCTTATTATTGATCAATACTTTAACTTAAATGTTCACCTTGCATTGAATGACATGACAATTATCAAGCGATGAATATTTGTTGTTTCTGGCTTTCAATTTTACGTTTAAATCATCATCAGTGATGATTATTAAATGAACTTCATGTTTTTAGCCGTTGTGTAATGCCGATTCATTCTCACGTTACAACCAAGAGTTCAGATGTTCTGTTCTTGTGTGTAAAAGAAGCAGTGTGTACTCAGTGTGTACTCTCAAGCAGTGCATTTCTGAAAATACCATCTTCATGAATAAATGATAATGTGAAATGCGATTCATTATTTACGATGTGTTTACATTTTATTGTTTGTTGAGTTTTCTGGAGATTTTTACAAATCAAATTGAACATTATGGTATACCTTTATGGTAATCAAACAAGAGAACACTTGTTTGATAATCATAATTTTCAAGTGAGTTGAACTTACATCATTAAGTTATGGTCGTACCCTGCATTTAACAAGACCTTTTATCATTATTGTTACAAAATAAACACAAGATTAGGGAGAAATCATGTTTATAGTCAGAAGAAACTGACGTTGACTGTTCTACAATCACTCATTTAAATGACATATCATGGCCAGTTATAGTAAACATAGTATATCCCAAATAATTTAAATATTACGGACCAAATAACTTGATGGTTAAGAAATTGTGAGCTGAAATTCCTGGTCTAATTTAAATCTCTTATGAAGTTTGTCACACATCAATCCCCAAGCCAAACTCCTTGTATGTGTAACGTACTTGGCAATAAACCGTTTCTGATTCTGAAACATCCTGCTGACAACAGGACAAACTAACAAAAAATCAACAACAACATACGGTCTTGAAAATATAAGCTCCTTAATATAATATAATATTATAAAGTGATAATTCTTAAATAATACTTTGATAGGTTGGATGAAGTTGCCCTGAGTGGACTTATTTTGCTGGACTGACCAGCTTCTTGTCCATCACATTGCTCATCATTACCTCACCTTTTCATAACTTACATCTTAAGAAAGAAACATCCTCAGTGCATCTGAGAGTATTGCTGCTTTGACATCCTCCCTCTAAATAACTCCCTCCACTTGGACTACCACCACTCTGCCTTCAAACAGTCCACACTGCCAGCTCTGTGCTGCTCGCTGTCACTGTCGTGCTTCACACTGCTACAGCTGCTTGTTTCTCACACGTTCTCTTCAAAATTTCTTGCCACCTGAGCTGGCGAGGAGGACATCTGGACTGCTGTGGTTTACCTCCCATGTTGCTAACCATTCTCTCCAGGTGCTGTAAGAAAGTCTCTGTGTTTTATGTGCTTAAAACTCATTCCTGGGTGTGGCCGCTGAGATGTTTGCACGTAATGTTGATTTTGTCATCGCCAACCTACAATCACATAAGGCCAATCACAGTGAGAACATTTCCACTCAGAAAGTGAACCAGTTCTTTCCCTTGTATGTCCACTAGCATTGACCCAGCACTTGGAAGTTTATTTGTACCTCATTGAACAACTGTGTACTGTTGTTTAAGGCTACACCTTAAGAATTTAGTGGAATTGATAGTCTTTACTCTGGTTGAGGTCCATCCTCAAGAGTGACGGCTTATATATAGGAGAGAAGATATCTTGCGATGGTACAAAGCTTTCAGACTCTTGTCAATCAGTATGGTTATCCTAGCAAGACAAGTTGAAATCGCTAACTAATGCTGTATTTATGGGAATCAGTGATCATCAGCCAATGAAACCCCCCCTTCTCTGTCATTGTGACAACAATTCTGTCAACTAACACTTGAATTCCGCTCACTTGTCCAACCACCATCACCGTCTATCTAGTTGTACTAATAGGTAAATCATTTTGTAACAGCCACGAGTTAGCTTACTTTTCATGATTTATGTCCCTTGACCCGTCTTACCAATGAAAATAATATGCTTTTAATGCGAAGGCGTGTTTGAGTGTAAGAGTACAGGCAAGTCTACACGGTCATCAGATGGAGACCCTCTCAATATTTAATCAGACTTTTGGGAAGGTAGATATTTTTATACTCTCTTTAAAATACAACTTTATTCTCATAATATTATGACTTTTGCCTCAAAATATCACAACTTTATTCTTGACTACTCAAGGAAATTTTTTGAATGTGCAGAAAGTTTGGAACATAATCAGAAATCTTGCTGTACCCCATATGAGCTATTAAAGTCTAGGGTTTATAAATGACTATAATTAATTAATAGGTGCCACATGCACATTTAAAGAGGTTACTTCCTCAAATAATTGAATGTGTGTCGACTCAGCAGAGATTATATTAAAGGAGAAAAGTTGATATACAGGAGAATAAGTATTTGAAAAAAACACAGAATGCTTGAGAGCCTTACTGAATTCCATTGCATTATATTTTCTATATTTTTAATCATCACCTACAGCCTTTTTCTTTTTTTCCAGCATAAGTAAAGACAATTCCACCATAAATTGATGCAAAAATTCACCAGAATGCAGGAAATGAAGTGTTTGACGCTCAAAATGTTCTGAGGAGGACCCCCTGAACCCTCGCTTCATATATTTCCCCCCCCAATATTGAAACAAAACCTATACCCTTGCTAGCCATTAACACACCTTAAGGTTAGTGGGCCTTGGTGTCACGATCAGGCTTTGCCTTCTGTGTTCTGTGTGTGTCTTTGTGTAGCTCCACACCCTCCTCACTCGACCTGTCAGCCACTCCCTCAGCACCAGCCTAACTCCCTTCACTTGCTGCTGATCACTAATCAAGCACTCCCTCATCAGCACAACTCCCCGTACCTGTTCAAGCCTCTATTTAAACCCCTGCCTCTCAGTCACTCGCTGCCAGATCATTGTCATGTCTACCCGCCCGTTTGGCTTGTCCTGTTCCCCGGCTGCCTGCCTCGTCCTGCTGGATTTCCCCCTTCGTCTCTTGTCTCATCTGTGAATTCCCTGTGTTCCTGTAAATTTCCTGTTCTGATTTAAGTTTTCATTAAATTCCACTTCACTCTACTTCTCGTCTGGTCTGCGTTTGAGTCCTCCATCATGCCCCGTGACACGTGGAACTAAATCCATCAAATGTCCATAGAGATTCTGTAAAGTCTTACAAGTACATGACGGGTAAGAAGAAAAAAAAGTTCTTTTTACTATTTATATGTAGGCCTTAAAAAGTGACTGCATACTTAAACATGTTTTTTAAGCTGTAAACTAAATAATATGACTGTACTTTGATGAAACACATGGTTGAAAAAGGCTCAAAACACCATCCACTCTTGCAAGGCCAATTCTAAAATAGAGTTGACAGTTTGGAACTAATCTGTCATGAAATAAAAGAATGCTAACACCCTCTAATCAGACTTCCCTCCTTGCCTCTCCCCACAGTGCTTCTTCCGTAACCAGTGTGTAGCATTACAATCACAGCACAATAAAGTCCTGCTCTCTCAATTCTGTGGACTGGAAATCAAGCACATTACAAAATCTGGTGCATCAGCTGTAATGACTGATTATTAGCCCATATCAATGTGCTTTCCTACGCTGTGACAAGAGTGCGTAGATGAAGTCTTTTAATTTGACCCATTTAGCAGCTGGCTAGTAAGCTAGCTGATGTTGGCTTGCCAATTCCACCATGCTTTCATGCTCATGTTACACTGGTTACAGAAAATGAGCTGAACAGCAGGCTGGTGGTCCCTGCTGCCCTCACTAGAAGGCTATAGTCGGAGGGAGGGCAGATGGCCGCTCAGGAGACAGAGGTGCACTGAATTCAAGTTGCTACAGCTGCGACGCTCTGTCTCCAAAACTGGTGCCCGCTCTCTTCTCCGCAAATTAGTCTCCCGGCGGCAGGGGGTGAAGCAGAGGGACCGTAGGGTGCAACTCGTTTCATTTGTCATTTAAAAAACTGTAAATCCATCAAATTTAGTACCCCATGACATATTGCTATTTTCCAAGCTACTGAAGCAGTTGTCCAACTGTGCGTCGAAGATTTTGTCATACAGAAGTGGGTTTGGTTTAATCTCTCAGCCCATGTCCAATTATTTGCATTTTTTTCAAAACTGTGCAGTGGGTGAGGCTAAGACTTAGGGGTGAAGTTACACTTTAAGTTTGATGTTAGAAGGAAAAGGCAACCTTTTACTCCATCCACTGCCTTTACAGTTATATTAATAATTGACTGTCAAGTCAAATACAAGTGCAAAATAGTGCAGATTTTAAATATAATAAGGCCAGACCTGTTTGCATGGTTGTCTGTTGCCCCTCCAAGAACCGTTTATCCTGTTCAGGGCCAATCCCAGCTGACATTGGGCAAAGGCAGGGTACAGCCTGGACAGGTCGCCAGACTATCACATTACAACAGTTTATGCTCACACCCTCACCTAAGAGTCATCAATTAACCTAAGGTGAATGTCTGTGGCTTGGACTGAAGGGAAGCTGGAAAACCCGGAGATAACCCACGGGGAGAACATGCAACCGTTTCCCCGTCTGGCCCGGGAATAGAACACTGGCCCCTCTTGCTGTGAGGCGACAGTGCTAGCCACCACACCACTGTGTTCTTTCTAATCTACCACTGTTATTGCAAACTGTGATAATGCAAATGCTTGACACAGTGCACAAGTGAGAGGGCAGCACCCACGTATCTGCAAGTATGGATAAAGGTCTAGTAGATCGTGTTCAATGCAGACACTTTGACAGGTGTAAATAATAACATTAAAACTGACAGTTTTCAAGTGCCGGCAGTGTGACAGTGAGCCAGCATGCACAATTCTAAGACCAAGCTATAACAGCTAAATGGAATTTAGCCATCACTCATATTTTTCAACTGTGACATCAAAATATGGTTTGCAGGAGTTGGAGAGATGTAAATCAAACCGTCTGTCTAATTAGCCAAAGTAAGTGAAATCACCTTTGTGGAAGTCCCATGGTGCATGGCCTTTGAATATGAACTAAATAGTCATAATCATTCATTTATGGGCATTACATTCAGGATTTAAAAAAATATTTTTGCAATAAATGTTTACGGAAACTGTCACTGTTTTATCCAGGAGCCAGTGCATCACACGACCTGCAGTTATGACTGTGGCCACTATGTCAAAGCAGCAGAACAGCCCAGTGCTATTAATGCCAGTTAAAACCAGTTAGGACACCTTTCTGCTGGACATGGTTAACCCAAACCCAGTTGAAGGCAGTGAATTATATCGTTAATCAATTGTACTGTCATAAACACCACTATATGGGGTTAAAATGTTGTACCTATAATATGTCAAAAAGCTCCATTAGCCTGGACTTAGGCCAACTACAAAGAAAAAATGACCTGGAGCGGGATTTTGTAAATTTGCAGAATCAGATCATTAATTAATAGGACACAAGGACAGATCAGCAAGGCCACCATTAAAGTATAGGCTATTGCATGGATCAAATAATAGATAACCTGAATAGAACTTCAGGTTGCACCTCTTGAGAGGGAAACAAACTTGTACACAGCACCTCCAGACCAGTTGGTGGAAACAGGATACATAATTAACACATTGTTCTGTGAAATAAGGGAAAGCACATGAAGGAACAGATAATTGCAACAATTACACCGAGGAGGATGGTAAAAACACCGATTTGGAGGACACGTCGGTGTGACGGTGGATGCGTCTGCGTGGAGGAGCAAGGCAAACGACGAGAAGCACCTGTCAGGTAAGACCGCTGGCTTTGATCATGTGAATTGCTGGTTTAATGAGCAGTGCAAAGGTTTTGGGCTCAATGCTTTGTTAACTTGTTAAAGAAGTGTGAGACACTTGAAGGCACCAGTTGTTGTAATTCAGGTTTGTTGGAGCTAGAGGTGGCAGACTTTGGATGGTGGGAAGAGCATTTTTATTTCTTCAACAGGTGGTTTGTGAGCGATCCACCGATGTGCACAGAGGAATTTGCTGTGTCTCGTTTGATAACCTAAAGCTGATTTTAATTTGACAAATCTTGCATTGATACATAGGCTACTGGTGCTTGGGTGGTGCGTTGTCCTTTTGTATTTGTGTTGTTTTGGCAAACAGCATGGATTTTATATTGGCCATCAGTGTTACATGTTTTGTGGGGTCTGTGTGTTGGCCCACAGGCCTCCGTGGTCTTACTCTGTTGTTGCAGTGGCTGTCAGAGAAGCTAGAGTTTGTGTGTTTCCCATGTGTACATGTTCTTCAATAATCTATGGTTGTGTTTGTGCAAGCAGTTTTCTCAAATTAACTATGCTGCAGAATTGAATGATGCATATTTCTTGCTGTTTCTCTATTAAAGCTCCAAAGTTACATCTTCTGAAATCAGCTATTTGAACATTGGTGTGTTGTCTGAAAAAGTACGAGTTTCTTTGTCGTTTTGATAACCTTGACTCAGTTGTGAGTGCTGGAAAGTCCTTGCATTTTGAAATATGGTCTTTTGAGTGTGACATTTTCTTAAGTTCTTTGTGTTTATTTACTCAGATCTTTAAATGACTGAATGAATTGGTGTAATTGCTGCAGTACATTGTACAGTATAGTTGCATGTTAACATTTTGCTATTTTCTCTGCTCCAGTTATTGCTGATACCACCATTACCATTAAAACTGTAATCACGCCTTAATCCAGACAAGGGCAGTCATTTGTATGTGTGAGCGCCTGTGGATGTCTGGCAAAGCTGCAGGTCAGCAAAATCGAAGTGCCTTCAAAGAAATGCTGGTATTTATTAATATATTTATATGTAGTGTGTATTCCTTCTTGAAAGACCCAATACACTCCTCTCTGTTGCTGATGTGGAATAAAATAGCCTCATCAACACAAACGTCCTCTCCAGCCAGATATGGCACCCTACAACACATGATGTTCAACTCTATTTGTTTGGGAAACTTCACCATCAAAGCACAATATCACCTGACATTTTTATGTACAAAATTAGAAACCATGTCAGATTTTAAATGCATAAATTAGGTAAAAAAGGCTTCTTTTGCCAATGACATGTATACACCTAAAACTCCAGGGCAACAAAGGACATCTGCACAATATTGTGTGCATGTAATAACACAGTTTGTCCTCTAGATAGTGCCATAAGCTTACATTGACTTCTGGTCTCAGTTATGATTTTGGTAAAACAAAAAGCTGCTCTCTGTGGGTCTGTTAGCTTGTAATGTACTGCCGGTCAGATTAAGCAGACATACTGTATGTGTTTGGTGTGTTTTGTGCAATTGATGATGTTGTTAAGTTTACATATAATGTGCCTTGTTTGCTTGCATTCAGCTACAATATTTATTATTGAAACTGTCTCTGTGTGCTGTCTACTAAAACAGTCGGGGCCAAATTAACTTGATACCAATGTTGTATTTATCCGTACTCAGTCACGTCTGTTTTGATGATCAGCCATGTTGTGTAATTGTTAGTTAAAGATATTCTGTATAGAAGAACAAACACGTATCTAATATGCATATATCTTAATATGGGCTTTGGAATGTCAACTTCATACGGTAATGTTCTCCCATGTCCATTGGTGCTAAAGTTGTGTTGAATTCCTCTCAGAACTGGAGTGGAAAGCCAACTTTAGGCTATACACTTACTATGACTGTAAATGTTGAGGTCCGACCTGAACTGCGCATGCCGACTGAAGCTAACGGTGTTCATCGTTGTAGGCTTAAGGTCTGGCTTGTGGGAAAAGAACATATGTTCTGTAAACTAAGAAGTTGAAATGTATTGTAGCAAGAGAAACCTTAAACAGGCTATAAATAAATAAAATAATGCTGTGATAAACATATGGCTAAACTCCATGCTGCTGCTAAGAGCTCTTTATACTGTCAATTTATGCTTACAAAGTTTTGCCCGGGCCTTTGATTGTGCTTTAGAGAATGAAGCAATGCTAGATTTAAACATCATTACTGGAGAGTACTACGGGGGCTCATTTGCAGTACAGATACAATGAACAATGGTGGAAACATTAACTGTGTGCATAGAGAAACCAGTTTACTGTTGCTGATGTTAAGTGGAGAGAGGTCTGAGGAAGGTTCTGAAGAAGAGTTCTATAAGAGCTACATGACTGTAAGGCAAGTGATCACATTATTGCTTAACATCTCATATATGCTTGTCAAAACACATTTCCCTCTATTGTAGTTCAGGATATTGTCCGACTCGCACGCCTAATTATTTATGAATTTCTTATAAATGAATTGCATTACATTACATTAGTCATTTAGCAGACGCTTTTATCCAAAGCGACTTACAATAAGTGTATTCAACATCGGTTTTCGAGAGAACTAGTCACCAGAAGTCACAAGTGCATCTCCTTTCTTCAAACAAGCATCTAAGAGCATAAACCATAAATGACAACTAATTGCACTAAATATTATATTTATATGACTTATCATTTTCAGTCTCATTCAGGCAAATCTGATGGATAGATTACTTCAACTTCTATGACCATCAGTTTGGCTAAAATGAGTCATTTCCAGTTGTCATGAATCTAAATGTAAAGGGGAGACTTCACTCGGTTATAAAGATATATATATATATATATATATATATATATATATATATATATATATATATAGTCACTGTCAGAAGTTCTGTACAAAGTTCTGTAAAAATAAAATGCCACTAGATACATATTGGAATATATATTTCACTAAAGGTGAGAATAAGTGAAAACTATTTATAAGGGGAAATGTCCCTTTCAGAATATGTTAAAAGCAGGATTTAGCTGAGTTACTCACTAGATGGCATCATTGTCTTACGATAGAGTGAAGCCATGAGGGTCCCATGTGTGGTCTGGCTACTCTCAAAGGGTTAAATGTTACTCTTGTTACTTTAGTGAGGACGAAGAAATGCATTTGTACTTTTCACTTACATACAATGTTAGTTTCGTATGTACAATAGTGACTCAGTAGGAAACGCTGTGATGAGTCAACTTTCCACTAATAATGAAACCTCAATAGGTTGTATGGCCCCATTCTGGGTTAGTACGAGAAGGTAATGGACATGGATTGCAGAGCTGTACCGCACGTCTGCGTTGAGCAGTATGAATCACCTTCACCTCCCGCTGTCGTACGTCACACGACATTTTCACTTGTACATTTAGTTCCGCTGTATCCTGGTAAATGATCAGAGGTGTCGTGTGGTTTCAAACCACATTAGCCTTTACCTCCCTTCATGTCCTGTGTCAGAGTGCCTTCTGAAAAGAGCTAATCAGATAGAGACAATGAGTGAATGTTTGAGAACATATTTATGTTTTACAAAGGCGTATGTCTGATTAATATCGATATCAAAATGGATGTAAATTTTATCATGTAAGAATGAGACATGCCTTGAAAAAAATGCTTTGTTAAAATTTCAAACTATGTACAAGAACGTTGATACTTTTTTCCCTCTAATACTATTACATTCATTATGTCTCAATACATTGACCCAAGTGTCTGATAGATTCCATGAGAATATACAATATACTTTATTTTGTGTTTAGTTGTTTATTGAAAGAGAAATCATTGAGCAATATTTTAAAAACTATATGATAAAAGCTACTTTTTTTAAAATCACAATACATATAAAGAATCCTATGACATCTTGGTGATCCTTTTTGAGACATTTCTCTTTGTGCCTTCAGGCAGGTCAGAGGTCAGGGAGCTACACTGGAGTACAAAGGGAATATTTGTACTACTTTTCTTGTTGGTGCGGCTTTTTCCATACTCAAAGCATCATAATGTGGGTTGTCATCGCCACAGTTTTTTTGGATCAATATAAAGGGATTTTACAAACGTGCATTATACTTAATACAGATTGGCTTGTTTGGCCTAAATCATTGGGACCACTGTGACTTTATACTTTGTAAACATCATTAAATTCAATGTGATTACCCAGATTATAATGTAAAAGATAACACGCTGCGCTGCATCCTTGGAAGAGGAAAGAGACATTAAACGTAGTGTCCAATAGAGGGCACACAAGTGCTACAAATTGAATCGCTTCTCTCGGCTCATCCACTTATACAGACGCAGACTACATTGTTTTCATGATGTGAATTCAGTCTTGCACATCCAATAATTGTGTATATACTGTATGGTTAGCTTCCAGAACATTGTGTGAGTATATTTGAATTCATACTGTAATTGTTATTAATTGGTATGCTGTAGTCTTGAGAGTGTAATTATGGTATTACTGTGTCTCTTTAACTTAAACATGACCTTAACTGGAATAGATAACATTGTGATTGTCCAATAAACACAATGATCCCAAATCCAATTAGTTGCCATTCTACTGTGCAAGAGTTCAACTCTGCCACATCCAGCTCACCTTTTCAGGTCCCTGTACTCCAGAACAGTACGGATTAATTATTCAGCTACAATTACCGTGATGTCAATAGTAATTGCCACCAGTGCAGGGCTCCTCTGACATTGAGGCGGCCTGTTGTGAGACTGAGATTACGCTTCTCTCATGTTAAAATTCCCAATTTCAATCAAGTTACTGTATGTGTTCAAGCTCTTGAACACACACACACACACACACACACACACACACACACACACACACACACACACACACACACACACGCGCACACACACACACACGCACACACACACACACACACACACAGGCACATCCCCACACCCACCCAGGGGCAGTCATGCATGACTGCACTCAAATAACCGGCACTAATGCACACACACACACACACACACACACACACACACACACACACACACACACACACACACACACACAAGTGCTTTCAGTTAAATTTGAGAAAAGTGACTGTAAAACATAGATAAGTGTTGCTCATTTTTCGTTTAACATTTGTAATGTTTATTATTAGACACATGTTTACTAGACTGTGGTAAGTGTCTGGTAATTGCTCAGTCCTTCCCATTACAAACAGGAGATTGAGGAGGTTTATGCACAAACCAAAATATGCTGCTGTTATTGACATTAATTGAAATTGCATGCTAAAAATCTCTCAATAGTTATATACATTTACCCTTAAATAACCCCTCTGCAGCGCTGCCGTGGACACCCCTTACGATGAGCAAATGAATCTGCATGTTTAACATGAAATGCATTTGATATAGAATATAATATGTTACATTAACTGAAACATAGAATTGCTGAGTTGCAATTTGTGATACATTTATATGACAAATCTCACTTCCACTTGGCTTTTGGGAAAGCTGTCAATATCTTTGTGTTTTTGGCCATTCATTTCGTCCTTTTAATGTTTGCAATTGTGCAAATAAACTGAACTGAACTGCAACAATATACCTTTGTGACTAGGAATCCACAACCGTCACATATATGCACACACGTACAGTGAAAGTGAACTCTGACCTTAGAGTTACAAAATAGGCTACAGTTGTTGTGTTAGAGTTTTGGCCTTAATTTCAACTCTCTCACCTTTTTCCATCATTTGAATGTGTTCCATCTCCATATTACACTATTATGTCTGAGTAGAAGTTTAGTTTAACTGTCTTGTTAAAAAAAAAGAAAACATTAAGGGTTTTAATGTGAAGTGTGTACAGAGACAAAAAGGAGAAAGCAGCCAAACTAATAATGGAGGTTTGGGAGAGCTAAAAAATATTATTTTCAAAATGGGAAGAATGTATTCTTACAATAAAAGCAGTAGTGTACAACCCATTACAGTATATAGAGAGGTCTTCTTCCCTGCTGCCTTATATGACCCCCCCCCCCCCCCCCCCCCCCTCTTTTTCCATTGGCTCTCTATGTGACTTAATTTCACCACTACTATGTTTTCTCTATTAGACTGGATGATATAGGAACTACTGCCTTGTTTCCATTGATTTCAAACTGAATTTCATTTTGAGTTAGGGGACTAGGAATCTCATTACAAATTTCACACATGCTTGGTTCGTCAAACTATTGAACTTCTGTTATCACAGTCAAGTTTGTGCAGCCAAACAGAAGAAAATGATATCCCAGGCTGAACAGAGTGGTCTAGTAATGTAACTACTACTTTATAAATGATGCGTAATAATGTTGAATTGATAATACATTCTCTTAGTTAAATGTCTATTGCTTCAGGTCTCTGTCCAACTAACACAATGCTGTAATGTAGTGTGCGTTGAGGATTTGTGGGCTGAGCTTATGGTGTTTATGCCTAGTCTGGCTTGAGTGTTGAAACAGCTCACTATGGGGTCAGGAGTATTGATGGCGGTGATAAAGACATGTAATAATGTCATAAAGTCAGAGAAGACAAGGAGCTGTAAGTGGAGATTGGCTGAAGAGTGTAACCGGTAATCAGTCAGCGGGGTGAAAAATGACGGGGCCAATGTGTGTGGACAGAAATGAGGAATAAAACATGACACTCACGAAGGCTGAGCAGACCAGAACAGGAAGAGGGCGGGGGAGTAAAGGTGACCTGCTCATAGAGGGGACGGACCTGTCGCATTTCCTGATTACAACCAATAGGTCTCAATTTCACATGACAACACCAACTACTCATTTGGGGCAGGGTCTGTATTATAGGGCTTGGAGGAGAGAGGAGAGGTGGGTTTAATGACCCATTGGGTGTGCAATACCTTCCTAAAAGAGTAACCTCGGTGATGAAGAGCATTTTTTTGTGCCAGCACTTTTCCTTACCTGCTCCATTCATTGTTCTTCATTCTCAGTCTTTTAGCTCATTTCAAGCTGGTTTGAATGCAGTTGGGATTCGGTTCATTTTTTGTTTTGTTTTAAATTTAGAAGTCTTTTCTATTGCAAACTACTAATTATTTTTTAATTGTGAGATTAATGAGTGGTGACTAAATTAAGTTGAGTTCACTTGCTGTAATTAACACAGATTTTCAAAAATTTTGACTGACAGAGCTTTTTATGCAATGTGACAACATGGTCATGTGGTTTGAGGACGGTAAATAATCAAGTTTATCAGCAACACAAAAGGTCCAGTTTGAGAAAGCGGACACATCAGTCCAGCTGGTGTTAATAGACTGTAAAGGTGGGCCTGGTTCAAAGTAATTAGGTACTATATTGTCTCTGTTTACCCGTTGTAGGCTCGAAGCTCCTGAAATGTTACACCTCAGCTAAACATCGTACTTCAGACGTGCTTTCTAGCACACAAATGACTTGGTGATGCAATCGTCTGTGAGGCAAAGGTAACGTGTGAGGTGAAAGGGACAGGTATGCGACAGTGTTTTAAAAACAGTTTGGACGTTTGGGATTCTAGTTTTTGTGCTGATTTGACCCACTTGTCAACACAGTTGCAGCATGACACAGCCATGACACACTGCTCATAGAAGCAATTAAGTTACTTAATGCACGACTAATGCAATTTTCTTTCTTTTCTACTTTTCTAAGTCATAATCTCGTCAAATCTAAACATACAGACATGATACACATATTTCTAGACTCCGTATGACTTACACATTCTGATATTATCTCCATGTGGAATAAACGGCCAATAGATAGGCGTAACTACAGGAATAAAGATGCATCGTAAAAACTTCAGAACTTGCCAGAGAATCATCGTGTTTTTTAAAAGGTTTTCTTCATTATAAAATGAATCTGAAGTGGTAGTTGTCTGTACATCCATGGCTACACTGCAAACATGAATTGCTAATAGCTGTACTATTAAGTGTGTCAATTTTCCATAATGTAAAGCAAAAATGACATGTATAGCTATTAGGGCTGCCCCCTCTTCATCAATTAGTCGACTAATCTGTTGTTTTGGTCACTTTATGTGATAAGCAATTCTTTTAAATACTTTTTTACGCTGAATTACTTATTTCCAAGAAGCTTATGAGCACATCGATGTCGAATACTAGATTTCCTGTGGTGCTTTTGCATGATGTTTTGTGGAGAAACTCAGGTTTACAGATCTGTCGATTAAATCACGTTACAAATAAGTCACCAAAGTCATACGAGTGTTAGTTGACTAAGAATTGATTTAGTTGAGGACGGCCCAGATGGCTATGCACTATTGCCGGTAATTGAGGAAATATGTTTTTGTGATTCAATTGAACTGTGTCTTTTTTAAGATTGTTTTTAATGTTCTTTGTGTCACTAATTTACATTGATTCTAGACACTGCATGTTATGAATCGCAGCGAAGCTGAGGTCGTCATAGGGCTCTCTGGCTGAACAACTTGCCGGTTAAATAAGGGTGATGCAATTTTAAAATGTAATGCCTTGATGCCGGTCGTTATACTCGGTCTTTGCCGCTCAGCTTTGGCCGAAGCATCTCAGGCTGTTCGTTTCATCTTTTAAATCACTTTCTTAAATTCCCTTTTATTTTGTCCTCTGTTTTTAATGGTTCTGCCTTGCCCTTATTGTACTATTGTTTTATAATTCAGTTAAGTAGTCTTGTTATTTACCATATTATATTACACTGTTTAGGTGTCCTTTTATTGTAGAGCACTTTGTTATTCTGTTTGAAGGAACTAGGAACTACGTCTGGCATCAAGCAAAGGCCTGTCTTACCTGTGAGTCTTTTGTTTCTCTACATTCACTACTGACTTGTGCACTGTGTGGCTTCTACAGGTTTGGTTAAATCTGTTCTATTACTTAGCTAAATTTTGTCTTCAACTTCTGATTGATGCAACGAGGAGTCAATTAGCACTCTCCTTTCTTGGGAAGATGCTGGTGTTTTTAAATTCAAGTTTTGGAAGTGGGGGTTGTTGGTGGACACAACCTATTTCACTGAAACCCCTCTTTCTGCACTTGTGAAGTTTTATTCAGATAAGACTGACGGCTTTCCGCTCCCAGAGCTGGGCGGGTGCCCAGTATGCAGGAGTTTATCTGGCACACATGTCCCTCCCTCCATATTTCACTTCTGGTTCTACTCTCTCTTTCTGATAGCTTTATCACTGCGGAGGGGTCAGATGCTGACACCAGCATAAGGGCTGCTTAAATCGCTCTAAACAACATCTATCATGGACTCTATAAAATAAGCTTCATGACATGCACAATACCCTGGCCTCGTGCTTGGAAACGCTCGTCTATCATACGGCTGCTTGACTCTAAAAAGCCTTTTTTTTTGATGATATGTACAGGATTCAGAAGAGGACAGTTCTGATTTGGCCTTAATCAGTCTTTATGAGTAATTTTAGATTACAGACTGCATGGGGGATCTATCACTCATCACGAGGCAGGTAGGCTGTTTTAGAGGTGATGAATGGCACTAGCCTACAGTTCTCTTTATCGATCAGGAAGAAGCTTGATATTGGTAAAAACCCCTTTGGATAGCTAAAAAAGGTCATTGAGAGGCAGTACCATTTGTTCTGTAGTTCTGGAGGCATGGCAGGGGGAAGGCAGAAGGACGAGGTGCGAAAGAGAAGGAAGGCGGACACTAATTGACTTTGATTATTGGCCTAATATTATGACATGCTGACAGGTGGCTCATGCGGCTCAGAAAAACAAATGGAATGCAGATGCTTGAGCAGAGAGAAGAGACGCTGTTGTGGCCCTTAAATCAAAACAGTCCTGCAGGTCGTTCAGCAACCACTAGATTAATAGCTGGATGCCAACAGATTGCAGCAAAGAGAAATGAACACGTGATAAGAAGAAAGAGCTTTCTGTGATGTGGCTAATTTTCCTGTTTTGACAGTCTCCATGTGTTAAACAAAATGTTCTTATTGCCACAAATTTATCCGAGTTATTTTGACTGGCTCGAATAATTAAACATTTTAGATACCAAACACAGCTGCTTGTTTCTGAATCTATGAAGAGGGTATTATGGTAAGTAAAAATGATCTCGAACAGCCTATCACTTTAAAGATCAAGACATTTGCGGGATTTAAGTGCTATACTCATAACGGATATTAAAATGAAGAGTAACAATCTCCAGAATTTTAGATTGTGATTTAATGTTAAACATTGTTATCCTGATAGTTGTGACTGAAAATGAATTCAGACTTAAAATGATTTGAACTGATAAGAGCATTTAATAAAACTGTACATTGCACAGATGGAGACACTTAATATTGGCATTACTTAGTGAGCAAGGGGACATAATGAAGACACATCTACGCTTGTGCTTGAGACGGTGTTGATTGCCCTTTTTCTTGAATTGAAGCGACTCTTCTGCATACAAATAGTGCTAAATGGTGAAATGTACCCAAAGAAATACCCATTTATTGTTGTTATCTATGGTTTTTCTTGAACAATTAATTTCCACGACTACATTTTAACAGTGAGAGCTCAGCCTTATGCCTCCCTTTACAGCCTTGACTTGTCTTAGCTTATAGGGATAAAGGCAAGAGTCCCTGAATGCAAATCTTAAGTAGAGGAGCAAAATGTGTCTGGAAGAGCCAAAAAAGAGAACAATCAATGACCCAGAAAAGAGAAATTATTGTCCAAGCCCATCGCTTAATTTCTTTAAAAGCCTATTGAGAAGTCAGAACCGCTCAATGCGCATCCACTAAAGTTAACACTCTCGGTATGCCATACAATTTAATTATTAGGACATGATTCATTCAGTGAGTGGTCACCCATTCGATGGGACCGTTTATGGCCCAGTGTACTCTTTACAGCTCAAGAATCCTCCTTTTGGTCAGTAATCACTGAACTGTACAAATGTAATTTAGATACTTGATTGAGGACGAGATTTTGCTAATTAAGAGTTTTTGTAGAGTGCATAATCATTTTGGCTGGTTATTCATCAGGAACAATGTGATGATTAGCCCTCGTGGCAGTCTAAGTGCTGCTTATCTGCTGGAAAGAAAAGTAAAGTCTCATCTTACAGGATCCTTTAGCTTAGAACTAATCAGCCCAAGGAGTGTTTCTTTTTTTTTTTTATGCGAACTGTATAACCGCACAACTCGTATCATAACATATAAACTGTGGGAGACTGTGGATCAGTGGTAGGGCGGGTGTGAATGGATGAATGACATGTAGTGTTAAAGCGCTTTGAGTGGTCGGAAGACTAGAAAAGCTCTACACAAGTACATTTCCATTTACCAATACGCAGTACATTTCATTGAACATACGACTCTTCCAAACACCTGGGTTAGGGTTAGGGGCCGGATGTAAAAATGATTTATATGTACAAAAACCATCCATACACTATTCCCACATATTACTGGTGTTACTGTGTGCACACAGGCACTTTCTGGAGTGAGCGGAGTCTGATATGGCGACACACTACTGTACTTTTATGGCCTCGGTAAGGCGAGGGTGGGGACTCGCAATAATATTATGCTGAATCCCTTGTAGACCTTCTCATTTCAGGAGGTGGTAAATGGCCAGCCCACTTGCCTCTAATTCTCTGAAGTGAGCGTTGGGCTGTATGTTATCTTACATTCATTTTGTAGACGCCTTTGAACAATAAGTGCATTAAATCTCAAAAGGGACAAGCGCTAGATCTCGTCAATAATTGAAAGTCCAACCCTCCCAAATAAATGACTAAAAACATGTTAGAGAACTATATCTCAAGTGGCTTTTGAATATTTTTATGCCTGCACAGCGACTACAGCTGTGGCTGAAGGCCTATTTTCGGGTTGTCCGTCAGACGTCCGTCCGTCTATCTGGTCTATTCTAGTGAACGGCATGTCTCAGAACGCCTGGAGGGAATTAGATTTTGGAGGTTGAAGATTTGTACCGTTCTAGTGATATCTCAGGATTGCCTGATTGCCAGAACGAGTTTCTTAAAATTTGGCACAAATGTCCACTTGAAATGTCCTCTGGAATGCGATGTCTCAAGAGCACCTTGAGGGGATTGATTACGATTATGCACACGTGAATAAAGTCTGTTGTATGATGGGGTCAACAGCTGTCCAGAGTTTCACCATCTCATCAAGATTGGAATCAGACAATATTTAAATGTGTTTCTGTCTTAACATAGCTACCAACCAGAGCTACAACAAATCATTGTTTTCAGTATTCATTGATCTGCCAATTATTTTCATTGACATGTGCTTGCTTTGTCTTACCAAGAGTCTAAAACCTACAGATATTCATAATATATAATCATAAATGACAAAGAAAAAAAAAGATGAATTTGTTGTCAGAATTGGTTGCTATTTACTTGATCAACTAATCAATTAATATAATAATAATTACTGTTACTGAAGAGGCTCCTTAATAAGTCTCTGTTTGTAAGGCTTATGTGTTTTGTTGTGAAAGAACTCAACGTTGTGAATATGAGGAGCTGCCTATTTTACGTAACTTGTTAGAAGGGAAGGCCACTGAATTCTCTACACTAGTTGGGAAAATCTTTGGGAAAAGGGAGTGACAGAGTGAAGACTAGAGTTAAGGGGAGTGTGTCTTGGCACCAGACCTTTCATTCTATTTACGGCTTTTAACAGAAATCTGATTAACGGAAGCATTTTAGGCAGAGTGACCTGGAGGAGGAGTGAGGAATGGGGGAGAGGAACAGACGCTTTCATTAAATCAGCAATCGATGCCAGCACTCCTCAGAGACCAGCACAGGAATATAGAAATAAAATCAAAAGAAATAAAGGAGCCATTTCCCATGTTTATCGAGACTGTTTTGGTTGGAAGTGCACGGTTGATGCCACATCACTTTACCTGGGCGAGTTTTCCTATCTGTAACCCTGATCTTGTGTGCTTACACTGTTTTTTTTTTTTTTTTGTACTGTAGTAGTGACACGATTATATACATAACAAGATAACTGTCTGTTTTTTCGATTACAAGCAGGAATCATTTTAAGGATGAACAAAGTTGATGATCTGGCTTGTCAAACAGCCACCTTCCTGCTAAAAAGACATAATGCTATAGCTCAGTGATCAAAACAAGCCGTTTATGAGTGAAAATGATGAAACACTTGAGAATTTCCTCTGAAATGGACCTGAGGCGATGGCCTGAGGGGCTGCTGAGAGGGCCGTCTCTCCCCAGCAGATAGAGCCATTCAGCCCTGCATTATAGCCCCATTAGACATGGCTATCGCACTGAATGGTTTGCCTACCATTGATGCCCTTTCTTATTACGGTTGTACAAAAGCAAGGAGACGTATCAATTTCCCCGGATTAGAGCTCATTATATGACGCCTCAAAAAACAAACACGTACAGTAGCGCTGCTATTGCAAGGTACATCTATTTTTAAGGGCACTAGCTGGTCATTAAAGGTTAGTGAGGGGTTAGTGGTTCAGATTCAGCCCGCTACCACATTGGACAGAGATGCGCTTGAGTATCGTGAAGTTGGATGGTGTAATTCACCTGCTTCAGCACTTCAGTGTTGAGGAGGAAGAGTGGTAATGATAACAATGCTGATTAAACAATACACGTGTGGGCCTGAAATTACTAAACCTCTGAGGCTGCAGCTCTGAGGAGTCTGTATAATGCATCATAATGAGACAATTTTGTCTGTTTCAAAATGTCCCATTATGCTGGTTTCTAACTTTCCCCCATGTTCTCTTTCCAGTACGATACAGTGGTAATGGTGAAGGAGGGAGGCAATTACTCGTACAGGCCGCAATCATTCATTTTCTTTAACATATGGATAATCACTTCTGTTTTAACACCACTTTTGGAAAAGGGGAGAAATTCTGCAGACTGTATTGGAGCACAGTACCCTTATCCCTGTGACTAACGCCACTGTAACACAGAAAGATTGCCCCCTAGAGAGGGTTAGTCTGGTGAAAATAATCTGTCTCCACAGTGGAGCAGCGTCAGTGTAGCAGCAGGAATCACTCTTTCAGCTCCGACAAGGATTTAGCTTTTGGCTCCTCACGTGATGAACGGAGCGTAGAAATCACCGCACTATTGCGAGGACGAGCACGGAGAATGACACGGATGGGCAGGGGAACCACCGGTGGTTACCGTTGACCAAACAGTGACGTGTTCTTCGGCAGTATTTGTGGTTTTTGGATGGTGGTCTTGAGTAAATCCCAGGGACTTTCCTAGGAAGCAGGAGTGATTGGATCATGGTGTGGTCGCCAGGTCATTCTGAAGTGTTTGGCCAGGCCACGGGAATGCCCTTTACAAACAGTAACATCCAGGCATAACTTTTAAAGTTTGTGTGGTTCAACAAAATCCAAAGTGCAATGAAAGTCAAACGGCAACTCCCAAGTTGTGCCCAACCCTATGTATTAATTTGTCCTCTCGGCCAGCTGGATAAGTCATTTTTGGCTTACTTCAGCCATACTGCTCGTCCTGATTCATGCCTCTGATTTGCTTTGTGTAGGCTGATAGCGCTGCCATGAATGAATGGTTAAATGGAGCGGAGGCAGGGGGAGGAGTGACAAGTCGAGTGGCTGCTACACTGATAAATAGCCTTGGTTTTATTTAGCTTCATCTGTTCAAGAGAGGCTCAGCACTCTCTTCCTTTCAGCTTAAGAGCCCCATGGAGATTCTTATCCCTGGGCAAGTGGGATTGGTACACGGCTCTCGTCTTTGGGTAAGCACCTCTCCTTGAGCCACACGTCTAATGATCCTAGCCAGCATCTGGCGCAGGTGGCCTCAGTGATTCTTTATACTGGAAGAGGAATTGACAGCAAGCAGCGCATGTGAGCAGAGCGCGAGGGAGCGGGGAGCAGGAGGATTTTGGGTAGAGCGCAGAGCAGATATTTTGGTGCAGGTGGAGCGTCCCCTTACCTCCCGCTCTTAATATCGCTAGAAAGCATCTATGTTATGCACACCCACACTGTTTTGCCCGCCAGATTACGTGATTTTTTTAGATGTAAGACAGAAGAAACATTTACGTCATGCGTCCCTTTTTCAAGGGTGCAGTTCCTCTTGTTCGGATGGGTCTGCAGGTGCAGCTTTGGCCTGTGCTGAGACCTCCATAAACTCTGGTGGATCATTAAAGCAGCAGATGTGCTCCTAAGGGAGCTCAGAGGCATGCCAGGGAACAGGTTGAGAAGAATGCACTTATAAAAACAGGTGGGACCGCCTTTGGGATCAGTAGCATACTATTGTGGCGCAGTCTGCAAATCGTCACGAACCCCTCCTTTCCTCAAGGAAGGACATAGATCGATGCCACCACATATTTAGCTGTCTTTGGTGAAACAAGAGAAGCTGAACAAAATGTTTATTATTGCTTAAAATACAATTCACACTCACTACTTTTAGGATCATAGACCATTCAATCATGTGTCCAAAAGCCTGTTGAACCACCAACAGTGTATTGCAGAGTACATTAATTTGGTCCCCTAGCGCCTGTCAGCAAAGAGGCTTCGGGATTCCTGAGAGAGTTTACACTGTGCTGTGTGAGATAATAGCATCTGTAAATTAGGTTTATAGGATACTCTCACAGCACCTGATACCCTATATTGTTGTCAAATTAGCATAAATACCATCATACTACCGAAACCATCATGATAAATGAACTTAATTTATTGCAAAAGACATGGTTCTGATATGCTTTGTCAAAAATGGTGGACTCACTGAGATGAAAGAAATTAACTCAAGATATAAATGACATAAATGCTTGTCCGGGGCAATTCAACTCTTTGTTTGGGCAAGTGGAATGCCTCTTGCAGTTGTCTGATCTTAGAATTTATTTATATTGTGATATAATGCATGTCTATCTATTGACAGGGAAAAAAAATAATTGTGATAACTTTAAAACAATGCGCACAAAATAGTGTTTATAGCACGTGTAATGGTAATATACAGCTGTAAGTGACCGCTACATTTTATTTATTTATTTATTTATTATAGTTGTGCTCTCTTCTTCTGCTATGGTTTAATGGCTCCCAGCCGGAAATATAGCACCACCAGCTGTTCATCTTTATGCGCTCAACTCAATAGTGACATAACATTAGTGGATGCAAAAGCTCATTAACTGGCGTTTTCTTTTGCTGTTTTTTAGGGAAAACTAACAATTTGCAACATTTGAAAATCTGGTTTAACCTTCTAACCATCATATCACCTGCCACCTCTGATTGTCAGCGATTCATGGATGGACTCAGGAGTCCATTGCTCATGCTTTTCAGTCCCTTGGACACCAACAGGATGGAGATGCCCGCGAGGGTTGTATAGACACTGTATCCTGGGAACGACTACCATATGGAGAAGAAGCACACTTTCTTTTTTTAGTCAGGTAATCAGCCCATCATCAGCTTTCTTCTGTGTGTTGCAATTAGCGGGGGAAATGTGAAGAAGAAAAGAGGAACCTATATTGCCGAATTCCCAATAGAACGTTTTGTACTAGTTTGTCCAACTACATCGGCAAAAGTTCCGTTTATTGAGTTAAACTCACTGAAAACTGAAAATCATTAACAGATTTGGCCTTGGAAGCACTGCTACTGCTAAGGGGGTCAAATTTGTAAAGCTGCAGAGAAGCTTTTTGGTCATATTACCAAACCCTTACACTCGACTCATCAAAGTCCCGAAACACTTCATTAATGAGTCTTCTCCAAGAATTCAGGGCACTTTAGACAACATTTTGAGTTCATGTTGCCATTTACGACTGTTATCCCCCCCCCCCAACCCTGTCCAATTTACCCCCATCTCTCCCTCTGCTTAGTTTGATATGCGTAAAATAATGCAAATTAGCCACTTAGTAACCACATCAATTACCCACCTGGCCTCTTATCAGCCCCACTGTGTTGTTTGCAAAACACTCGTTATGGTCCTGTGGTGATGCAGGCGGACAGTCGTTGGTGGAGTCTGCGTTATGGTTCGCTCTGGAACCAATTAGTACTCAATGCCCGCTGTCCTCTGAGACCAGTAAAACAGAGCAAGAGGCCGAGGCTTAAAACAATAATGTGCAACCAGGCCACACCTAAATAATGTGTCTATGTAAGTACATTATTAAACAAGGCTCATGGTCAACACTACTAGACTTTATCATGAAGCCAACACATTTAACACTGTGTGTATAATCCATGTATCACCCTATGGAGAAAAAAGTCAAACAAAAAAACCCCCACACATACAGAGAGAGAATTGGAATAAGAGAAGTTGCAGAACAGAAGCCGTATTTCAATTTTATTTTTAGAGGCCAGTAATCTGCTCACTACCTCTCCCCTGTGTCCCCTGCTCTCGATAAGGTGACGTCAGCGCCTAGGCTTTTTCCGGCCCTCCTCTATTTCTAGAGGGAAGATCGTCCCGGTGTGATCCGGTTGTGAGCGAAGATAGGCCCGGGTATAGGTCCTATATCACAGAATGGCAGAGCAGAGAGATGGGGAGGAGGAAGAGGAAAAGCAGATGGAGGTGAACCCGATCTGTCTCTCATTATGTCCTCTGTCTTTGTCAGATAACCCAGGAAACATCTCAGACTAGTATGCAGCTTTTAAAAAGCTTGATTTAGATCCGCTCTTCTCCAGAAGCTTGCTCCATGAAACAAAAGAATTGTGGCATGTATTGTTAGACACAGGAACTTGTGTGCGAAGCATGCGAGTGTCACTGAGAGGGAGCCATGCGTCTGCACCTGTGCGTGCGAGTCATACAATCTGCTGTGGAAGCTGTTTCGATCTTATGAAAGGGACATGGCTTTGGTGAGCCCTCAATAGATTCAACGTGACCTCCGGTGTCAACCTCTCATCCCGTGACTTTTACTGTCCTGTATGACCACCTTCATGCAAAACGTACAAAAGGTGAACGTTGTACTGTGTGTGCTACTGTCGGTGTATGTGTAATAACAGGCTGATGGCTACATTTATTAGTTTATTTGCCAGGGACAATGCAATAAACTAATATTGTAGCAGGTTACAATAACATGATACAGAAGTGTTGCATATAGGATTTCTGGCCATGGCTAATTTGCAACCCTGGTCCCTGGTGAGGCTTTTCTCAGGCGGCAACCTTCGGGTCTGAAATGTAAAGTTGATGCGGAAGTGCCTTAAACTTGCATTATTTCTAATAGGGCGACTCACCTCATTGTAAAAAGAAGCCTGATTGTATGGAAGTCTGAGAAAATGACTCTACTTCTCACTTGATTTATTACATGAGTTAACATTGTAAACATGAGTTTATGGTCTCAATAGCTCTAAGTCTTCTTCAATAGGCATGATGTTCATTTTGTAAATCATGGTCCCATTAAGATTAAAATAGACGATAAAGCAGGGTACACTTTAGGGCGGGGCTACCTTGTGATTGACAGGTCGCTACCCAGGCTTTGTCCAGTCTGAGTCTTGTCCGTGTTTTCGTCTAACAATTCCTCCACAGTGTTTTCAGTTCTTGAAAATTAATCTTCACGTTTTCGGTCACCTAAAAACAAATTTAGTAGAGACACAGATAAAGCAAGGCCCTGCTTTAATATCGACTGGTTCACAAGTCAGAAGTAGCCGGTAAGTGAGGGGGAAAAAAAGCAGGAGAATTGCAAAAAAACGTTTCTACGCTTGGCTGAGGGGGAAAAGTTTTTCTGCTTCTATGGTTTAATGGCACCCAGACGGAAAAATAGCACCACTACCTGTTCATCTTCATCCTCAACTCAAAAGCTGTAAGGCTGCAGAGAAGCAGTGAGAGAGTGAGGCAGGGCTTTATTTCCCACCTTCAGGTCAACGTCTTCAGATGAAGGCTGAACAGAGCTGTGAACAAAAATACGAGCAGTAGGTCAGAAGTGTACGTTTAATGCCATCAGAGTAAAGAGAAGGCCGACTTTGACTGGAGTTAATAGTCTGATTTGTTGTGCTGATAAAAGCGCATGGGCCTGGGTTAAGGTGCGCTGGACTTTTATACAGCTTAGAGAGATTGCTGGTTCAAACCTGACTGGCTAAACGAGGACATGCACATTTCAGTGCCCTGCTCCAAATTGGGCAAATGAGCGTGTACAGCCTGTGAGAGGGCCTGTGCAAAATGGAAATGGAATGGTTTCTGTTTAAAATAATAATGATTTAAGATTTGTTTTGAAGTTAATCAGAATAAATAGCACTACCACCAAGAAATACCATACTACGAAAAAACCATTGGTTGAACACAGCCAAGATATTTCCGAGGCAGCCATCTGATGGCTAATACACACGGCTTTGGCAAGAAAGTCTTTTTTTTTTTTCTCTCACTCTGGGCTTGTTAAAAAAGTGAAAAATGTTGACCTGCTACCGTACATTTCCCCTTTCCTTTTCTACAACTTCGTTAGCTGCACCTGTACATTGGAAGTCACACTCCATTCAGCCTCCTTTTTTCTTTTGCGCTTGTGCTTCAAATAAAACACTATTTCAAAGACCACGCCATATGTGTATTTTCCACACTTTGGAATATGTAATATATTTAGTTTGGTGGTAATCACTCACATATTGGGACAACAGAGGCAAAGTACGGACTGAGAGAGCGGGGCGCAGAGAGTCACTGATGTTTTAAAACATGTATGGATGATTAATTACCTGGAGCTGCTGGTGGAAAATACTGGTTTTAAAGAACACAGAGAGAGACCGCACCAAAACCAATGTTTCCTCTCCTCCATTGGAATAATTGAAATTTGATTAAAAGGGAAATCAGAACAATCTTCTGCGTGGTAAGCAAAATATCCACAGTGGAATGCAAAAGTATCCTTTCCTCCTTCAACATGCTTAAGTTTCCGTCAGAGTTTGTACAGGGTCATTTGCCAAAGGACAAGAAGGGAAGTCATTATTGCCTTTTCCCTTTTACCTGAACCTCCAACAAATGCATATTACATTGAGTGAGGGGCAGTCAATCAATTGCGACCATACAATTACAATCTATCAACAAGGCTGTCAGGCTGAGCAGATCCCCAGGCTGGAGTTGGTAATGATGAGTTCAAACACCTGAAAAAGGTCTTTCAAGTCCCTTATACTTTGCGTGTGTGTGTGTGTGTGTGTGTGTGTGTGTGTTTGGAGAGAGAGAGAGGGAGAGAGAGAGTGAGAAGGGCTTCAGCGGTGGGGGGGGGGGGGGGGGGGGGGGGGGGGGCGTGAGAGATAAAACGGGAAGGGAGAACGAGCTAAAGTCCCTTTAGTCTGCCTTTTTCCTCGCCACCGAATACATTGACAAAGGTCCTGTGGATTTCAGTAATGAAAGAAAGGTCTGAGCAGCTGCTGACCAGCCGATAAACCCCAGCTTTCTGTAGTGTAACATAAGTGGTGATTCATCCTCAGACCTGGTTGTCTCCTCTTGTTTGAGGAGTGCTGTGGAACAAACAACATACATAGTCCACTGAAGACAGACGTAAGATGGGAAGTACACTGACTGTTAATAAACTGGTGATTTAACATTGATCGTGGGTTCATTTCATTGAAGCTGACATGTCGTGAAGTTCCTAAAACGGTTTTACAAGGTATAATACATTAAATTAATTTGCTTTCATTCCGTGTTTTTTTTGTATTTGTTGGAATTATTTTTGTGTTTGGCATTGATGTTTTTCCATCAGTCTCAAGATCTTTTATTTTTTTTTAGATAGAAGGATATAAACCCTTTGAGGCGGAGCCCCGCTCCGATGTGTGCTGTGGATGTGGACTTACAGGATATGTGTTTCTGAGGTGGAAGTGGAATTTTCTGACTTTGGAATAACAACACCCCACCTTTCACTGGCATGTCTTAAAGCAAATTCCTCCCCATTTGTAAGTCTTTATTTCCTGTCACAAACCCACAAGAACATATCAGCCTCTCCTCTATAGGCCCGACGTTTGAAACCAGGCTCCATAAATCCCCAAATTAGTTATTGCACTGGTTCAAACTGCACAGGATAGCAATGCTAAATAAATAAATGTCTGGCCTGGGCGATTGGGGGAGGTAGGGCTTCAGGAAATGGTTTACTTGGGGGTCTGAGTGCTTCCAGGTTGTCATTCCCTCTGATGGATCAGTGTGTTTTAGAATGTCCAAGTGGTGATCTGAAGTGTAGCTTTGGTTTCATATGGCTTAATAGGCTGGAGTGGGCCCAAGTCTAACCATGCCCAAATGGCCTTGATCATTGGAGCTCTGTGCATGCTGTATCAAATCACTGGACTCCACCTATGGATAAAAGGGTGTGGGTGGACCGGGGACTATGTAATGCTTGTCTGTCTTTTCACCAAGGACTTGAAAGATATTTTAAATCTTATGAACATAAACATCAACAAGGCAGTTTGCTCAGCCGTTAAACATTACGTAATTTACTACTGTTCTTTTAATATTGCATCTTCCCTTGAAACCTTGCAGATGATGGCTCCCCAGGGGGTGTGCTGTTGTTAACCAGCACTCCCTCTTGTGTATCCAGTTTTTATCTTTAAACCCTTTGAGTTCTTTAATTTGATTGGTAAATGTTGAACAATAAAACAAAAACAAGGCAAGAAGTGATGGAAACAATAATTAATAAACTTCCTCATAAAAAGAAGCTCAGTTCCATACAAATCAGAACATCAATGTGTCTTCCTGCCACATAAATGACCAATATTATAGTAAATCTGTCTAATTATGGGGTAAAATTAATACATAAACAAAGAAAGACAGGAAATATTATTCTCTCCGGCTCTGAACATGTGTCATAAGAGGTTGTAAAGACTTTTCCTGCATTAACACCTGCAGCAATTCCAAATAAATTTGGACTTTACCTTTTAAAAATGAGTTAATGCAAAAACAACTATAGACGTGCTATTGATGTATACCGCCTCAGGCAGTCCTCACTGTATGTGTATTGCATGTATGAAATTATGTGTTTGTTTGTGTTTGAGTATGTGAGCTGTTCGGCGTGTAATATCACGAGGAGGTGTTTTTAAAGACTTTATGAGCTACTGTATACATGTTTACAGTTGCAGACTGAAGGAGACGTTCCGGCATCAGAATCAGAAGAAAAAAACTCCACATATCACCCAGCTTACAAGTTAATCCACATTTTATTATGGCTGCTGAGCCGGCGAGGGGTAGATTAAAAACATGTTTTTGAGCAGGTTCATGAATCAACTATATTAAAGGGGAGATTAGTTTGCTTTAGAGATTAAGTGTGGACTCACCACAATATCATCTGCAGATTTAAATGAGTGCGACCCAATGTCTCTGCTTCCTAACACGTTGTTATATCTCTTCCTGTGGATTGTATCTGATTGTCGAGGACTTCTTATGCTCTCTCAGATTGGCATTATTCTGGGTGAGGAACTTTTCTTTTATTAGACGGGGAGCTGTCACACCTGGATTTAAAAGTAACTAAAGATTGGCGACAAGTCAAGCGCAGATGGCGATCATCTGGTAGAATCGAGTTCAGAAGGTCTTGACTCCTCCCCAATGAAGATGGCAAAATAGACCTCGTTTAACGTCTCTATTTAAGAATTGACTTTATAAACTGGCAGTTGAGTCATCTGGCAGGTGCAGTGTGCAGTCCAGACCCTTTCATCGCTGTCACTGCTGCTCTAGGAGCCCAGCCAAAATGATAACAATCCAAAGCAGGCCAGCACACGGACAAAGCACTCTACCTGTGAGTTCTCTTTTCATCCTGGAGAAAAGACAGAAATATCAGACACATTAGCTAAGGAGAACTTTTCAACTCAGACAATGTTGTCCGTCAGGAGACATGTACATTAAATCTTCTGCAGTTAGAAAAAGTCTGGACTGTTTCCCCCTCAAGCATGTGCAGACCAAAACCCACACCCACTGGAACATGCACACATCCACCCCACTCTCTCCCAAATCAACCCTAAACAAACCTGCTCTAACACCTCTCTGGGGGGACTTGTCGGTTGGCAGCTTATGGACCACACACAGACATATACACACACTCTCGCAGACTCACGCAAACACAAGTGCACACACAGGCAAATCCACACACTCTAATTTAATATCCATAACAACATAACCTTGAAGGATAAAATGCAGGAGTCATTTAAATGCTAATTTGTTTGTTAACATAACATCAAGATTCCGCACGGGACAGGTTACGGAACTAGGCTGTCACTTGATATGTATATTTTATTCTACTTTGTTATTTTTATTGGAACTTTGATTATGATAATACAAAACACTAAATAAAACATTAATATAAACAGGAAGGACTTGAGCAACATCTTTTATGTATTCAGGTGCTTATTACCAGGCAGGAAATAAGGATGGTCGAGAAGGAAAGCAAAAGCAAAGGGCTTGAGGATTCTGTGGATGTGTCAATATTGAAACTGATGTGCCAAATCATATTTATTTGTTTGGTACTTCATATGCACACCCTTTAATCTCTGAGTCTATGAACAAGCACACAGTTCCATCAACCCTTTTGGTGTATGAGCATGGAAAATGAAGAGAATACAGATCAAGCTATAGTGATGGTATGTATTTCCTCTATGTAGTCCAATTGTGACTTCTGCAAGTAGATCAGTCTATTTTTATTTATCCTCTTTCCTAGCAAGTGTTATCATTTATGGTGTTTTATTCTTGACTAATTTATAGCAGGGAGCAATTTTCCAGACCAGAAACCAGCAGTAGCCTATCCGTAGTCATGATACTGGTATGATGAAAACTGATTAATGATCCATATTGGCAGATACAGATCCATGTATTGCTTGACTATAGCAGCTGGTCTACAAGGCTCCAGACTGTTTTGTTTCCCCACCCTCTCAAAAATCATTTCAACCGCTCTGTAAACCATCAGAAATTCTAAATGTTATCTATTTACGTTGTTCAAGTAAGTTTTTCTTCATAAAAACACAATTTGAATAATAGAAATAAAAGATTGTATTTTGATTGAATTTTAGTTTTAATGATGCATTATAAGCTGATCAGAGCTAATGTTTGAAAGTTAAACAGCTCATAATTCATTTCCAATATCTATTTTATATATTATTTGTGAAAACATCTCCAAACAACTGCAAATTTTAATCAAAACTACATTTCACGAGATTCCATTTGAACACATTATGATAATAATTTACCTTCGATCAATACTCCTTTTCACTGAACAGAGCCTGAACATAATGTAACAGAACAGAACCTTTGTTCTCCTCTCAGTTTAAACACAGATTGGTTGATTATCAGAGATCGATGACTAGAAAAGCATGAATGCTCGCCGATATTCAGTAAAGCTTTATTTCACACTGTGATGGTTAACATTAAACTGTTTAATTAATCCGTGGTTCACACGTGGGCTGAACCGTGAAGGGATCCGTACGGATCACAGCTTGACAGTGGTCCGTTACACCGCTAGTGTACAGGTATCCTGTGGGGTTGTTGACCAATGGTAGTTCTATGGGGGGGCAATGTTTTCATTAGGATATATTCAATTTCTTATCTCACACATCAGTACACACATGCATGGAGGTAATGCAGTACACATCCCTGCCTATAATTAAAGTCCATTCAACAGTTAGTGGCGGTGACATGGCGGGAAACTTAGCAATGAGGCAACAAAAGCAGGGAAGAAAACTAGAAAACATGGGTGTAAACCATGCAGGTTTCAAAATGTGTTATGGGGAATGAACCTAGGACTGTCTAGAATATTCAAAATTTGTATTTATAATTAATAAATAATATGTATTTGACTTGTTGAAAATCCAGAAGAAGCTAAGAGGGCCTATCACCTGTCAGAGTCATTGCGAACTTGTGTGTCTTTGTATTTTTCATTCCATTGTTTAGCCTATAGTTTTCCCATGACCACCTCTGCATTAGAAACAAATAAAAACTCACGACTTTTTTTTTTATTGACCAAACCTTTGTAGCACTTATAATTGCTGTCCATGTATGTGTAAGGCATGCTGTGGCAATGTGTCTTTTATACTCTGCAAAGGACAAAAAGAGATTTCTCTGTTGGAGACGATGAAAGCAGATATTGCTTGCAGCAGGTATGGGTGGTGTCAGTTGGGACAAAATTGGTGTCAATAAAATGGCCTGTAAGGAACAAAACTATAATGAAAAAATACAGGTTGGAGTTTTTTTCTTTTTTTTTCCTTTTACAAAATTGCCCATCTACTTTATTGTCTCAAAATTAAGCCAGTGTATCACTGCCTTTCGTGGTTGTCGACCCCATAGTGAGTTATGGGACATCTGATGCATTGGTGGCAGAAATGATCAATTGGGGTATTGTGTGTGTGTGTCTGTGTGTCTGTGTGTGTGTGTGTTTGCACGTGCGAGTTTATCCAATTTATGTTCCCCCCCTCTGTCGGTCTGTCTCTTCGTCTGTTTATCACTGTGTCTGTCTAAAATGCTCCAGTAACACAAAGCCCTCCAGTGTGCTCTCATCAGAGACGGACGGCCTTGGCCGGTGGAAGTATAAACTCCAGCATCGCCGATACCACTGATGTGAGTGAGAAATGTTAACAGGACGAACACTTTAGCTGGAGAGTTGTGGTGGTGATGGGGAGGGGGGGGGGGTTGATCTGCCAGGACTTGACTCCTCATTACCAGTCTCAACCTTTTTTAGAAATGGGATCTGTTTATTTGGCTGAGTCTCCCCCTCGGGGCATTGAGCTCACGGGGCAATATGGGCAAGTGCTCTGGCAAGCATGCGCCAGTGTGATTATTATATCACTTACCACAGCTCATCAAAGAGACATCACTTCTGAGAGCGTTTAACTAGCGCAACCAGCCGTGAAAAACGTTGAGGCTCGTTTGCTCTCCCTGTCGCTGGAAGTGGGGTACAGCAACAGTGCAGGCCTGTGTTTCTTGGCCGGTGGTTGGGATTTTGTCTTGTTTAGGTCTTTAATTTTGTCTAAGTGAGCATATGTGTGTGTGTATTTATGCATGCATGTGTGCTTGATTATTTTTGTGTGCATGTGTGTGGTCCAAGTAAGAAGTGTTGGCCCACCCTTATGCTCCTGTAGTTTCATACCACACACATAAATGCACTCATAATCGAAAGACACGGTGCGCTTTCTTTCTATTTTAATTCCTGACTGAATGAGGGAGAGCTCTCCGTCTCTGATGATCTATATAAGTGGTTTGGACGAGCCTCTTCTTGGTGAGAGTCTCACTCCAACTTGACTAGCGATACGTCAGTGTCGGCTGCAATATACTGAACCATATGTTGGCTCATGGGTCTCTTACACTGAAGCAACGACTGCCTTGTCACAGCGGCGGAACATTTTCATCATTATACATTAGGAGGATCCCCGTGTGTCATCACATACAATAGGAGTGCGGGTGGATTTTTCACACAAGGTGATTTGTCCCTGTTGCCATATTTTGTGGCTTAGTGTTACGTTGTTGGCAAGTAGGACGATGAATCATGTGACGACCTGAGCGGACAGTGATACAGGGAAGTTCTTTTGTGTTCCGCAGACGAGCTTTCCGGCTCTATAGCCCTTTTCAGACATGGAATACTCAACTTACTTCATCTGTCTAGCATAGATAATTCAGACACAGGTGACATTACTGAACATTTACAGAAAGTCCCATGCTCAGGATATTTGGCACCTGGTGTGAGAGGAAGCGGTGTGACGGCGGTAAGATGCATCGGTATGACGTGAGGGAAGAAGAGTGTTTGTTTTCTTACAGGCTGCATTAGTCATGGATTTTAAAACTTATTTTGCTGTTGACGCCTAAACGAATGGCCATCGCACCCTCACCCCTGCTTCTCACAGTAATCTCTCTAATATTTTCTCCTCAGTTTCATAATTTAACATTATTAGCAAATTCTGCTGTGTTCAAAGTCTGACAGTGCACAAGAAAAGAACGATGAGACATTTAGTCGGAACTATTTGCTCACACATTGTATATAAAGCCTTTTGCTTGATATTTATTCATCCATATAGTTGGCCTGAATTAACATTGAAATATAGAGAGGGAGTACTTTTTTGATTGTGGTTATACAAAAGTTATTTTTTCCTGTGCAACCAGGAAAAAAAATTGTAATCCCCGAAACAACTTTAAATTGGCACACTTATCGTGTTTGTGGCTTATTAAACTGAATTTATTTTCTTTGTCCACAAGAGAAAATGAAATGTAATACAACACTATTCATGAGGCAGAATGAGACACACAAATGTTTCAGAAATATTACTAGGTCCCACCTAGACTGCCAACGTAATTAAAGTAAAAGTGACTCGTAAAGCGGACACCTTCTGGTAGATTGGTTGGTCCATTATGCTCTTGTTAGACTCAATTCTTATTGTTTGGACAATCCCTGGTGTCACTTCAAAAGTATAATAGGCAACATTTTCCTGACAAACAATGTATAGACTAGTACAAAAATAATCCCTCTCTTATAGCCCACTAGAAGTGTGTTATGGGGGTGTCTGCAGCGACCTCCTTAGCATCTGATACAAAGTGGCGGAGAACAGGTTGTTGCATGGCGTTGTGTTTTCATGTGCTTCTGTGTATACTTGTTTTTCCTGTCGCTCTCTCTGCTGTGCGATGCGGAGACACAGAAACAAAGAGAGCAGACAGGCCACAGCTGGATGAAGTGTGCCTTGGGCTGCATTCATTCAACATCCAGCACCTTCCCGCAGGTTTGTGAGGAGGCGTGGATGTGTTTATTGTGCTTCAGAACGTAACCGCCGTGTAGCAATCAGAAAATAAAGTTGTGTTACTTTGATTCAAGGCTTTGTTGTCGTAATGCTGGTTTCTCCTATGGTGACGTGGGCAATCCTTCAGCCGTGACACTGACCTGACACATTTACGTAACAAGATGCATGTGTGAAAGGAGTGTAGTAACTGAATGAATACAGTCCAGTGTCATTATTGAGACGGTGGCGTGGTTCGACTTTTCTGGCTGGTTGCTCGTGTAAATATGCCTCAATGGTGGGCAAAGATCAAGGCTGGGAGTGAGGGCGTGAAAAAGCAGGAATAGTGTATCCTGCCAACATTGTCAGGGTTTCAAGATGGTATGTACAGTCACACCCAGAGTTACAGTAGGAATACCCTGGCACACTCACACATTTGCATGCATCTACGTGTTAAGCACACGAGCACACACTCATACATGTGTTTTCAATGAAGCGGACAGGCAAGAGTGTAATGGTAAGTGGCAGAAATGGGGTTAGGTTTCCCATAGGTCCTGCTGCACTGTGGTGGGCAATGGGTTTAGAAGTGGGTCCAGAAGTGTGTATGTGTGTATTTACACATGGGTATGCCAGAGTGAAAGTGTGTTTGAGATTGGGTTGTTTTCACAGTAATGCGGGTGGAAGGAGAAGGACCCACCCTCAGTCCCGAACAGAGGACTGATTGTGCAGCAGACAGAGTGGGAGAAGGTTGGACAGAATGTTTCCCCTAAAGCCGCACCGTGACAGGTGGCAGAGAGAATGCTGTCACATTATATCCCTCCCTACCTCTCAAACCCAAACCGCCAAGGATAAAATCATGTTATTAAATGTTGTTATCTTCTTTTCGTCAATGTGTAACTGCTCTCTTCAATTATTGATGCTATAAGGAATTGCATGTTTGGAAGTAAAACTGAAATACTTACCCTGGTTCTTGTGATTCTGTGATCTAAACTGCCATCTTTCATCGGCTGTGCTCAAAATCACATCTCTCCCTCCTCACCTCTTCAGGCCTGAAGTGTAATTTCCCAACTCTAAATCCAGAAGTGCTACCGGGGGACACGTTGGGTAGATTACGAGGTTAAGGCTTCATTTTGTCCCTGAGCTGTAGAGAAAACGAAAAGCAACAAACTTGTGTGTGACCTGTGCTGGTTTGTGGTTCCAGGGAGAGCCCAGAGCAGCCCCCAAGGCCCCGAGGTGTCTGAACCACCTGAACTCACTCCTCACACAGCCTCAAATTGTTATTGAGCTGGGGGCCTGGAGGGCATGCTGGAAATATTGTTTAATGTTTTTAAACGGAGAATGGCAAGATACAGTACAGCTGCAGAGGGCCAAAAGCCACAACCCAGATCGTACAAGGGAACGGGTGCATTTCACACTGTGCTGGTGTGTGTTTGATTGCTACATGGGCCACGGAGCAAAACTAAAAAACTAAACATTGATCGACAATTATTTCCCTTTCGACTCTCTATTCAAAGGAGCTCTTTTTCTATGTAGTTGTCAGGCAGAGCACTTTTTCTTTCAAGTCAGGTTAAGTGAACTTGTTATTCTAACTTTGGTTTCTATGAAAATGACTTTCCGTGGTCTGTAAGCTGATCAAAGTTCTCCAGCGAGTATCAGAAACGGATATGCCGACCACATCAGCAGAGAAGAACACAGAGTTGTTTTATGGTATATCTGCTTAGGCCATCTGTGAAAAATGTTGCTACTGGCGCCATGCAATCTCTGTTAAAAAACCCACGAGGAGATTTTGAATGATTTTGAGGATATTACAAGTGAAGTAGAAGCAGATTTTTCTTTTTTCCTGAAAATGTCAATGTGTTTTGTGTATTAGGATTTATACAGAGCTTATTACAACCAGCATGACAAAGTGCTTTGCAGAGCAGCATAAAACAGTGAAAGAGATAGATAAAGACATAAAAAGGAATTTAAGATCAGGTACCAAGAATCAAATGGACAGGTAGGAAGAGTGAAATTGCCGGCAATAAAAGTATATAATCCATCAGCAGGGTTATAACAAGCTATATAAAACTAAAAATGAAGTGCAAGACTTAATTTTAGCAGAATCCTGACCAATATAACACAATGGTTGAAATTAAACGATAAGAAAATGCTGCCAAAATCCAAACAGATTTAGGACAATGTCATATTAGAATTTCTTCTGCATAAATAATTCAGTGAAGTAAAGGCCCTGTTGACAACCCGGAGCAGTCTGCTTAACTTTGCTGGCTGTGTTCGTCTGTGTTCGTCTTATCAAGTGTTCTCATATCTAGCCCGCCACGGCCCTATTTGCTAAATCGTCTTAGCGCTACTTTCATCATTGCTGCAATTTACATTGTTCAGTTGGACGCATCACGAAGGATGGATGAACCAAATGATTTAGATGAATCTTGGATCATAAATGAGATCTAAAACGATTTCCACCTTTTAACAGTGTTCTGTATATAGTTAGAGAGAAAACTGTTACTGACAGCAGGACATTACACACCAATTCCCCTGGTCTCCCCCTAGCCTTCCCCTGCATTCATAAATATCCCCTCGCCTGCTTCCCCTAATTACCTAGCATGAGCATGGCTGTTTCCACTTCCCTCTCACACATAATAGAAACTGCTTTTTAATATCCAGGCATCATAAAATGTCATGCTGACTTAACAGACATGAGGAGCAGAAGGAGCAATAACAGAAGGGAAGGCAGGGCTGGGGGGGGGGGGGGGGGGGGATGGGCAGTGGTTGTTTAGACTCGGGATGGATCCTGATTTTACCTCTCCTTACTTTCTTTCATTCAGGCCTCCTTCTGTCATTCCTTCTTCTGTTCTGCTTTTCTTTTGTCATTTGTCACTTCAGGCTAAGGATGGGTATCGTGAGGATTTTATCGATACTAGTACTATTATCGATACTGCTTATGGGTTCGGTTCCTTATCGATACTGCTTATCGGTTCGGTTCCTTTTTGATTTTTTTGTAAGGGGAAAAAAAAGTCCATTGATTAAAGAAGAATGAACGTTGCTTTTTTAAAAAAATATGTAAACAAATAGTCTTTCATGAACGGTTACAGCAGAGATGTTTAAATAACTCACAATTGTTGACTGTACTATTTAAATGCCAACAACAAATGTAAATTTGGGAACATTCCTACAGGGAGGAGTATACTTGGAGTTGAGAGCCTTGGTCATCTCCGTCCAGGAAAGAAACAATTATTGTTAAGGTGTGTTGGCTGGAGTGGTAGTGGGACGAGCAGCTTCAAAATAACTTATAACAGCACATGGGGGGGAGCCCTTTATTAGTAACTGTATCAAACAACTCAAAAATACAGTTAAATACAGTTGCAGCTAAAACATTAGCTAAGCGATTAGCTTTCATTTATCAGCCGGTTCTTGTGATCAAACTCCGTATGGCATCGCTAACATTACCTGCAGTGGACGAGGATGGACGGCTGCTCGACAAACTGTAGAAACCTGTGCATTTCTGCACATTTATGTTTTGCGTGTTTGCCAAATGTTTTGATAGATTGCTGGTATTTCCTCCCTTATTTTTGAGGGTTTTATTGCGTTTGTGACAACGAGAGTTCTCAGCATCTGCTGGAGTAAAATGTAGCCACACTTTGGATCTTTTTCTTCTCTCTGCCATGATGAAACGGAGAGAGGAGGTTTGAGACGCTGCTTTTTTTTCTGCGGAGATCTTACTTCGTGACTTCTAAAGTACCGATAGCAGAACGGTTAACTCCGGACCTTATTGATACTCCGGATATTTACTACTGTCTTTTCGGTTACCGTTAAGAACCGGGTATCGGGGGGGGGGGGGGGCATCCCGGGGGGGGGGGCATCCCTACTTCAGGCATTTCATTAATTTTACTTCTCAATACTAAGATGTCAGGAAACTGATGGAAGGACAACTGATGTTAGGTTTTTCCTCCAGTGGAATAAAAATAACGTGACATAAAATAAGCAGCTATAAATAGGGTTTGGGTTTGATAGTTATGTCGGCTCAATGTTCCATTGACAATGACAAAAAAGTCCTAATTAATTGCCAAGATCCAACCCTTTCTAACTTTAGTCTTCATATTGTGAGGGCATTTCCTTATTCTAAAATCTTTTCAGCTCTCATCACTGGAAAACAACCAGTAGATTTCAGATTAATTGACTTTGTAGTCAGCTTAGCTTTTAAAGCTTGTCATTACTCGGACATCTGACGCATTTCAACAGGACCATTCGTCAACCTGTAGCCAACACCACCCACTTGGACAACAGAGACGAATGACCTGCCAGTTTCCGCTGCATTTTTCACGATCCTTAGGAAAGACAGCGATGGCTTTCGGGAGTGAGACAAATCAAGTTACCCCCCTTGGTAGAACCTTGTTTGGAATGAAATTATTATTAGTCAGAATTTAAAAGAACAACTGCTTGTTACCCGCTCTGATTCTGTATTTTCATTAGCTCTGTCAGTTCTCAGCTCTTGTTTGGCATAGAGGGCATAATTAGGACATTGTGATGGCTGTTGAATTTCACTTTTTTAAAGATAAAGTATAATAATTTCCACTCTTCCCGTTGGCTAGGCCCAGCCTCCTGTCTGCCTCTGTGGGCTTTCAATAATTTTTCACTGGGCAGTGTGTGATGGATAGGTTGTATTTATTCACTGTTGGGCGTCTGCTATGTGAATATGACTCATTTCTGGGCATTACGTATTCATGGCTTGGGATAGGCTGTATACAGGAAGTTATAATTAATGTGTCACAGTAGGAGGTGTTGGTAGACGGCAGGTTTGTTGGAGGGCGTTCTGCAGCATAATGTGATTTACAGTACAAACAACTGGGAGGATGTTTGTTTGCTGTACAACAACTGAACGGCAGTGCTTCCTTCTCAATGCAGACCCTGATAAGTATTCCAAATTAATAATGTTCTGCAGAACATAACTCTCACTGACAACATCACACAGGATCTTGAATGTTGACAAAATTAATATCTCTTATTTTTTTTCTTTTACCGATCATTACCTGTGAAGGTCCATAGACTCAACTTTATCCTGCGTAAATGAGCACAAGTCAATGTTCCCCTCTTGCCTGACACATTCTTGGGTTATACACAAACAGCCATGGCAGACAGAGGCCTGGTGCTCAAGCATTGAATTATGTCATTTAATTGTCTTCATCTGTGGGGACAATAGAAGTAACCTCAGTTAACATTGTGCTCTCGCGCCAATGTGCATTGAAGAAGGCACATTGTAGTGTGGACACACAGCCTATTATGTGTATCAGTATGTGTATTTTATGTTTATTTTATCAATTCAAGTTCATCATATTATGTCTAGTGGTGTAACGGACCAGATCTGTGATCTGTACGGATCCTCTCCCGGTTCAGCCCACGTGTGAACCGCATATTAATTACACAGTTTAACGTTAACCATCACAGTGTGGAATACAGTTTTACTGACGATCGTTATCCGCCGATATTCAGTCAAATATGTGATCAGGACATCAGCATTCATGCTTTTGTAGTCACCGATGTCTGATAATCAACCAATCTGTGTTTAAACTGAGAGGAGCAGAACAAATGTTCTGTTCTGTTGCATTATGATGCGTTCAGGCTCTGTTCAGTGAAAAGGAGTATTGAGCGACGGTAAATTATAACGTTATCATAATGTGGTTCAAATGGAATCTTGTAAAATGTAGTTTTGATGAGAAGGAGATGTTTTCACATTAATATAAAATAGATATTAGAGAAGAATTATGAGCTGTTTAACTTTCAAACATTAGCTCTAAGCAGCTTATAATACATCATTAAAACTATGATTCAATGAAAATGCAATCTTTTATGTCCCTATTTGAATTGTGTGTGTTTTTTTGTCCACAAAAAAAACACTAAGTTACATTTAGAATTTGTGATGGTTTACAGACTTCAGAGCGGTTGAAATAATTTTTGGTACGGTGGAAAAATAATAGTCTGGAGCCTTGTAGACCAGCTGCTATAATCAAGCAATACATGGATCTGTATCTGCCAATATGGATCATTAATAATCAGCCTTCAGTATCGGCGACAAAAGAACGTGATCGGGGATCTCCAAGTTATATTTGCTACCTTTTTTCTTCTGTGCTGATCCGATTTGTGATCTGATCCCGGACTCTGATCCGCGATACGTTCCGAACCGTGAGTTTTATGATCTGTTGCACCACTAATTATGTCTAGTGAAGTTATCTTACTTTATATGGTTTAACTTTTAACTTTAAAGTATCTAGGGTTGCAACTATTCATCATTGTCATTGTTGAATTACCTTTTTATTTTCTAAATCAATTAATTGTTTAGCAGATAAGATGTCATAGAATGTTAAAATTGCCCAGCTCAAGGAGACAATGTTGACATTGTTTGACAAATAATAAATAATTCAAATGATGACCCATAAAATGATGATTATTATCATAATGATGTTATGTCCTTAATTGAGCTTGAGTAAAATCTAACTTCCTGTAATGGAGGTGCCATGAAAGCCTCAGCATCATCTTGATAAAAAGCAGGTGGTTTCCTGGGTTCACCAGCCAGCCAGAGGGTATACAGATAAGCACAAGTGCATACCTCTGTATGCCAAATATTTTTGTGTCAGTCTGGGTGTGTTTCCCAACACCTGTGTTTATGTTAGTAACCTGTGTGTGTGTGTGTGTGTGTGTGTGCAGTAGGTTGGATTTGGCTCTGTGCTTATATTAATAATTCCTCCGTCCTGATGTGTGTAGTACAGTGCTCCCTATCTCCACCTCTGTCTGCCTCTGGTGTGGGCCAAGGTCCTGAGTAATAGCCAACAGTAATCACCTCCAGTTTGTTAGTGTGTGTGGCTCAGACTATTTCCAGGTGCATGACCTGATTCTCCTGCTGGGTAGGTGGTCCTGAGGAGGCACGGGACCGTTTATCACACAGCAATAGTCTATCAGAGGGCAGGCCTGTGTGGATGTGTGCATATGTGCATTCACTGGAATCATTTCTTTTCTAATGCAAAGTGACAGACACAATGATGGTCGTCCTTTCTGTCATTTGTATTCTCTCTCTTTCCTCTTCAGGATTCTTTGCTCCTCTGTGCCAGTGTGTGTACATATGACTGCTGCCTTGTATTCGTGGACGTCAGCAGATCTAGATCCTCCTCCGAGCCTTATAACCTTGTGGGGAGAGGCAGCTTTAAGGCCAAGGCAAACATGGTAAAACCAGTCCGAGACCAGTGCTATTGGCAACAGTTGAAGCACAAATTAGCAGCGAACGTAATCAAAGACCATTTTTTCTCAAAGCATTTCAAAAAGGGGTTGTGTAACAGAAACACCCAGATTTGATAATTATTGAACATGTTTGTGGATGCTGAAATTGAAAATGGAGGACAGAGGTCATTTGGTCACCATACATCTTATTTTTGGGCTTGATCTGAGACTTGAGGAATGTTCCAGAGACACACCAAATAAACTCACTGCTGCTTGAAGCCAAAGCCCAACACACAACCATGGGCCATGAGGAATTAGCCCTGATCCACAGTTTGGGAAACTTCTCGCCCTTCACAAGTCTTGGCCCTCTATTCATGCTTTCTTTTGAGTGTTTGAAAGGGGTAGTGGTACCCCACTTATCTCTCTTACTCTCTCCCCTCCCTCTCTCTCTCTCCCCCATATCTCTATCCCTCCTCTTGCCAACACATATTTTCACTGGCCATAATCCTATTAGACGCATTTATGTAGTTTATTGTCTGAGAGGATTAGATTTGGAGAGGAATAATAAGAAGAGGTTGAGATTCTGAATGGGGTCTCTGTCCCTCCTGTTGGCTTTAACCAGATTTGTTATTGTATTATGTTATATAATCATATCTGTTTTCAGATCGTGCAGTAGTTTTGCTTAAGCTGCTAACGAGACATTGGTTTTACTGTAAGTCGGCTCTGGTACAGATGGTGGTTATTTGACATAGATTTTGGGGCTTAGTAACAGTTTGTTTTTAGGATTTTGCAGAGGCCACACCATGTGTGAACCTTAATTTGATAACTAGTAAAATATTGCATTGGGGGTGGGCTGAAAGGATTTCTAAGCTGTCTGGGTCCTCTATTGGGAACACTGCTTGAGAAATACCTTCCTTTCGTGCTTCAAAGCCGTTTCTTGTTTACTTCTCTTCTGAATGTATTGACTTAGAACACCTACAGTGATATTGTGGAAGCTGTGATGCTGATCTTGTTTTCTTTCTCTTCCTTGCTTCAATTCTTTTTATTAAATTGTAGAGCAAACACAGGCTGCAAAGATGTAATAAAGTGTGTGCCACATTACATAAGTTGTGGTGTTAATTGAAAAGGAGGATTATGACAATTGTCGTATTATAAGTTTTAGGGAAGGGAGTGAGAGGATTCTTTTCATATTTAGATCTTAATTACTTTCATGGTAATATACATTTTTCCCCTGCTGATTTTGATCTCTGCAGTCATTATTTACAGTAATGAATTCCCATGCACCTTCACTATTACCTCCCTCTCAACTCCAGCTATTCTGAAGTCAATGTGAAATATTAAGATGTGGGAAAAAAAGGAAGCTTTTGATTTCAAGAACCATAAATTCTGAGGAATTTAGTGCCTCCTTCTTTCTTTCAAATGCAAAATAGCTTGTTATTTCTAGGAGGTTTTTAAATGCATGCTGCCCGACGAATCTTAAAGACTCAGCAGTGCCCTTTTAGGTTATATGTTTAAAGATTTCTGTAGTGTTTATGGTGTGTGAAATGCACTCTTGGAAAATGTCCAGTTTGCCCAGGCAGCACGCACATTTTAATTTAATTCCAACACATTTCAGAGGCTCCTCAAAACTCTGCCTCAAATGTAATGTGAAAGCCAGATGCTGCATTGCGCGTGTGCTGTGTTGGTTTGAGTTATAGGCAAACACAGATAGACTCTGGTCCAACAGGCTCGGTTATTGCTCAAGTCAAACACAATCAAAGTGACTTTAAACAAAATATGTGCTGGAGTATAATGAGATGCTGAGTTGCTGAATGCTACATGTTGTGATAATTATCTGCAGTTATGTGGTTTACTTGCTTGTTTTAAGCTGCCAGGCCTTTTCAAGTATATCCTTTTTTACCCTCGAAACATGTTTCTGTTCCTGTTCTGTGCATTTATTCTGTTTATTCCCTCATGTGGTTTAGACATATATGCATTCACTCTTCTTCAACTACACACACATTTACACTCACGCACGTACAAACAAAATAAAGCAAAAACGGCACTTTGATGGCTGTTTCATGGCTGTTCCAATTACTACTGCAAGAATTTGTTTGGATTGATACATTTCATTTTTCTATGGTAATGGCACAAATATCAAGTTCGAAATTGTGAGTTCTGAGTTTGGCATTCGGAGGTCTGACTTCAGCCTGTTCTGTGTCACCGCATTTCAAAACCTTTCTTTGGGTGCAAGCCCATTTTGTTCCCTTTTGGTGCAAACGTTTGTGGCTCACCATCACATTCTTCGTGACCTTGAAACATCCCAATATTTTCAGTATTGACAGTGTATACATAATTGTGTAAGTATAAACATAGCTTGTTATACCTGAATACAGCCCTGTCAGTCATTTACTACAACAACAACAACAAAAGGTAAGAGCAACTGCTAAAGTCAGTTCCAGAAGATGTGCTCAAGGCATTGTTTGAATACTTGTCCGTTGTCATAAAAAGGAGAAATGGACCTCAGACTACTTGCTGGCAAGTACAATGATTCTGCATCTCCACAAACATGAATCTAGTTAGCTTAGAAAATAGTTAGCTTGGTGTAGATTTGTTCCCCCTCATTATTTTGCACCTGTTGGATAAGAGCGTTGGTTTTGTGTTGGGAGAAGTAATCGCGTACGATGCAGCTCTTGGTGATACTCCGCAAGAAAATGGTAAAAGTGCAAACTGCTTTTGCAAGGAATCAGATGAAGTGACTTGAATAGCTTTGACGGATGCCAGCTTATAGCTTCCAAGTTTCGGATGGTGAATTTTCCCAGTAGTGTAAAGTCTCCATGGCACAACCCGATGTTGGTGTTGCAAATTTCTTAATAAATGAATTTTATGGGCGGCTGTGGCTCAAAGGTAGAGCGGGTCTATGTGTCCTTGGGCACTTTAAAACACTGTGAAACAAAGAAGCTTTGCTTCAACTCAAATTTTAATGATTTAGAATAAAGTGTAAAAAAGAAATTGGTTTAAAACACATATGCTGGACCCATGTTAATAGCTTATACAATAAATAGAGTTAAAAATAGATTAAAATCTCTACTAACATAGTTCATTTAGTATTGATAGAAATATAGGCCTCCCAAAACATTAAATGACCCAAAATTCACTAAAACAACACAACAGTTCAGCCACACTGGTGTAGTTCTCTGCTGTAATTTTGCAAAAGTCACATCAACTCGTAAAGATAATGTTACATAAGCTTGATTCACTGACTTAGAAAAAACACTTCTGCAACAAGCCTGATACTTGGTGTTAATTTATTTCTAAATCCAACCATTGTCCCAACACCTATGTGATAGAACATCTGTTCCCTCGACCACATCTTTGTTCTCACCGGTGTTGTCGACCTGCTGCTGCAGCTGCTGTGCTCGAATCTTGATTCACAAAAATGGAGCTGTTCACCTTGAGCCACGCAGTAGCCATGGATTCTCTTTGTAGCACTGATTGATCCTTTTGCATGAGAAAGTGGCTTCTGCCTTCTCACATTGCAAAGGTCAATCAATCCTTCAATTAATCAATTGCATAGTCGCATCAGAATTTTTTTTTAGCAAACATTTATAGTTTCATAACGCTTGTCTATCCATAAAAGTATTAACGAACCAACATCTGGCTGGATGAATGTGATCAGTGGTGATTCGATTTAAGGCACTAACAACTAATTATACAGATATTTGCATTTAATATGAGTCCAGTCCCAAAAGGGTTCCCTTGCTTTCACCTGGTAATTTTTGTCCAACAATAAACGGCATGATTCTTTGCTCCAAATACAATTGACAAACGTTTCCATGCTGTTGAGGATTAGCGAAGTCTCCCGTGTTGGTCATAGCAAAGCTATGAGAGACGTAATCAACAGCCTTAATAATTAGATAGGGCCGGTTAAGCATTTACAATTCTGCTGTTTTTAAAACACAACATTTTACAAGCTGCTTTGTGCGACACTTTCTGTATAATAATCTATAATATAAAGTGTAATATTGTTTATTCTTCAGCAATATTTGTATGCTAACATGCCAAACTAAGATGGACATTATATACCCGCTTAACTTCAGCATCAGCATGGTGGTCTTGTCATTGTGTCGTTGTTGTCTTGCTGAAGTTTGCATGAAAATGAAACTCGGCGTGTTCCCATGCTGTCGGGCACGCTGCTTCAAACTGTCATCTGCCTTGATTATAAATGGCCTTACATGGAATAAAGAGTGAAGTTGCACGTTTGTAAAAGCTTCCCTTTTTGTCACTCTTATCACTTCATGTCAGTTGCACCTTTCACAAATATCTTAACCATGGAACTAAACCTCAAGCTAAATCCCTTGCCCCTCCTTTCCCCAGGTCATCCGGAATCATCTCTAGTAGTTTAACTCTCCGTCATTAATCACAGGTGCTCTGAGTTCTCCTGTTTCTGACCGGACAGGCTGCTGGGAGAAGTACAGTACTCCTATTTCTCTCTGGCTGGAGCACAGCGCACTACAGACCTGATGTGGATGATGCAGCCGGCAAGATTAATTGGGCCCAGTTACAGAGGATCAGCAAGTTTGGTGCTCTTTACATGCTGCTCCTCCATATGGCAGCACAGAAGTCACAAGTTATGATTAATAGTTCAGGTTACTATGTTTCAGGTTGTGGCAGTCATCATTTAAATAGTTTTTTAAAATAAATCCACAGAAATGCTTAATCACAAGTTCACTTTTTGAAATCTTGTTTTAAAAAAAAAATGCAAATCCAAACATTGCATGCTGCTTTCATAAGTAAGACTTTACTGGTGATTTCACCAGTTAAGCAGATATGCTAAGCAGTCATTTACAAGTGGAGCATCTAAGCTACTTTGCAACATTGTCAAGGCCAACTCTGTCAAAGTTGCTCCAAGAAAGGTTAGCCTTGACATAAAGTTAACTCCTAACACCGCCTCTATTTTTAGTTCAGAAAACAAAATTTGGCCTCATTATTTTTTGTATTTATCTTATTTTTTATTTTACATGACTTTGGCCTAAAAGTGTGTTTCCCAGCAAAAGTGGCTGCAAATTGCCTCAGGTCTTATTTGCCTCAGTGGGCCCGTGAAGGCGGTAGTGTTGTGGTCAGCACTCCGAAGACTCTTTGAATTGCAAATCACCTCTGTAACTCAAAAGTAATGCAGCGGGGAACGTCACCTCCTGTCATTTTTCTGCATTTGGGTGCATGGGGGCACCACTGAAGAGGAAGTGCAGTTATTGTTTCTGTCTCTGGTGTGACTCTTCCTTATTGTAGGAATGACTTGGGCCTGCTCTCTCAACCTCCACCTCTCTAATGTGCCAGAGGGCTCCCTTAGCTGTAATATTGGCCCGTCTGCAAGCATTACAGCATTGTGCGCCGGGACTTCTCCCTGATTAAAGGAAAATGAACCACAGAACTGATGGTTTGGCTTAATTCACAACAGCAACCAAACTTTTATGTAGCACTCTACGTGCACTTAAGCTTCAGAAGAACTTCTGTTGTTTGTTTATGTATTTAGTTAATGTGTGGAGGGGAAACAGAAACAAAGGTGTGTTAAAGACGTGTAATGTCTTTGATCCAATAATACACTCATTTATATGTTAACGGAGAGAGAGATAGACATGTGATGTATGATATGCTTTTAATACCCTGCTTTGGGAGCGGAATTTCAGTACAGAGTCAAATTACTAGCATTTGTATTTGCATGGATTATGAATACATTGCAAGCCATAGACATCTGCTTTTTGGTTTCTGAAAATATTTTACATTCTCTTCCAAATCTAAGCCTAAATATTATAGTCTGTAGAAAAATACAATCAACAACATATAGGCACACTCTGACCGCAAATAGATTGATACATTTACTGACAAATGCAGAGACTTCTCCAGCTCCAGCTATAGTGGCACCTTTGAACTTTATATGGATGTGTAAGCACCAAATGGATTACCAGCTTTTATTATCACCCTCTGCTCCTCTGGTGATGTAATTATAGAGTGTGTGTGTGTGTATAGTTGTGCATCTATGTATAACATAATATTATACGTTACTTAAGCTATTCTTTAACACAAAAATGCTGACTTTATAGTCACAATCTACTCCCAACAACAGACCACAAAATACAAAAGTCAAACAGAAAAATTGAACTTCAATCTACGAACAGTAAAAATCGGGGTTTTGTCTGATGCAAGTTACAAAGGACACAATCTGAACTGGTATTTCTTAATTAGTGACACTGCTGATTTGTGTGGCAGACAGAGAGGCGGGGGGGGGGGGGGGGGGGGGGGGGGGACCACTGAGGGGTCAATACAGGGTGCCTCTCTATTTGCCATGCTAATTAATTCACCATGTCTTTCCTCTCATTGCCTGCAGCCCCTTATGACTTCAGCACTGTGTCAAGCTCCGTGGATTTGAAAAAGAAATGATTGTCTCACCCCTTTGGATTATTTCTCTTTCTACACTCCAAAACATCTTTTTTTTGCCAAATGTAATAACCAGAGATAAGATGAGCACATGCATTCATACGGGCAATATTATTTGGAACGGGATATGGTTCAAAATAAGGGGTGTCTTTGCATTTTGAATGCAGTCTAATCCGTTTATAATTACACAGTGAGGAAGTGAAATAGTGGTCCGACTGTTTGACTGTGTAATCCCCTTCATGTGCATAAACATGAGCAAATTTCATCAACGGGGCTGGACTAAGACTTGTGGATAATTACCTGGGGCAAGGAGTATTTCGATAGACCTGCCCTGCCCCCCCCCCCCCCCCCTTTTCTCTGTAAATAATGCATACAAAGTTGAAATCAGAGAGGCCTAGGCAATGTAAAATTACCTTCAAAGGCTGCCGTAAAATTGGGCAGCTCATCCGTGTAGACAGGAAATGAAGCAATATTGCTATTGTGAAAAAGAAAGAGCATAGATTCCATATCTCTAAATGACAACCTCAACGGAAGCTGTCAGATAGGATTTATTTTATCTCTAATGATGTAGCATGTCTACTTAATAAGTTATATTAAATATAGAGGAGAGTCCACTCTTTGTTTTTCTCATCAGCATAAACTGAGGGACTTCCACGGCTTTAGGATCACAGTATTGTTGCCTATTCTGTGCCCTTGCCTACACAAACATAAACCCCCTGCCTTCATAGAACATATGTTTTTAACTGTATCCCACAATCTACCCCATAACAATGATATTGAGGACCAAGCTTTTTATAGAGACCTGTTATTGTTTTGCAATGGCGCTTTGAATTATTCAACAAAGGATATTTAGAACTGTGTCAGAAAACATTGGAACCAAATGTATTTTGTCTATTGCTATTATCATATTAAATTTGACAATAATATCCAATTTTCAAGTCACTGTCGTGATTACTTACAAAATGTGCAAAGATAATGTATGACTGTCTGACGTACAATCATCTCCTATAACTCAGTACTGGCACAGTCACAATAACAGGTTTTCTCGAGCTTCAGGCCAACAGTTGCTGTTTTTCAGTGAAACCATCATGGTGGTGGTACTCCTTATGTTAATAATGCCTTTCTGCTGACTTTTGAAATTACACAATTGTCATTAAACCTTTCCCCAGTCCCATTTTGTGCAAGACAGGGGGAAAATAACAAGTGTTTATCCCCCTTTAACTGTGCTGGAGATATATATATTTTTTTTATCTTTACAAAGTTGGAGCATTACAGTTAAATGTCTTTGCTGAATTGCATAATGAGGCCTACATAATTGTTTGAGATTTAAAAGCTTACTTTGCAGTGCAGATACATTCTAAGATAACATTATTAGTGCCACCATTAGGCTATCCTTGGAGAAGGCAGGTAGTCTCTGAAACTGCAAAAATTTGCATTATTTGCAAAAATAAAAGAAGCAGAGAGAGTTTAATAATTTCCCCTTTTTTATGATACAAGAAAACCTGGAATAACTGTTTGAAAACTAGTTCTTCTCAGTTTTGTTGTTGGTGGCATACAATGGAAAATAGGAAGGAAATTGTTGGGAGGATGAAGTTCATTAGGACTAATGGAGTGCAAGTTATTGCAGATTGATGACAGTCAGGATGAGATTTGATACTATAAGGAATATTTATGAAGCTTCCACTTCTCCTTCATGTAATCAACACCTAAATGACCCTCTGTACAGAGCAGAGAACTCCCAGTCTTAGCCCATGCGTAATAAGCCCAATAAGGTCTCTCATAAATCACTCTAATTGAAAGGATTCCTCCCTGGCCGTTCCTTCCAGACACCTCACAGACACAGACATGGCGACCAATCTGTGATGCTCCATCTGAACTCCAGATGAACTGGAGGCTAAAGCCTCCTCTGGCTGAATGAAACACAAATGACACAACTGAAAGATGAGTTTAGAGACATCGCATGCAGAGAAATTACAAATTGTATTTACGTATTTGATCTGGAAGAAATGGTTTGCTGAATCCGCTCTGTATGTTGTTGTGGGTGCGATGGAAGAAAGCGTCTCAGTGTTTTGCAGGCACACGTTCACCAGATAGTCAGACGTCTGACCTCAGGTTGCAGCACTGAGCAATCGTGCTTTTATAGAGTGTGTTGTGCTTGGAGCTAATACTGGTGATTTTCTGAAGTTAAAAACTGATTATACGGGTGGACTTGGCATTTTAGATGGCTGGGTAGTGCAAATGAAATCCCACTAAGTTAAAACATTTAATTGATTAGTCAATCAACAAGATACATTTTTTACAACCAATTAACTGTTTGTCATTTATTAAAGATCCCCTCCAGAGATGTTTAAGACATCTAAAAGTACTCACAAACAACGTTCAGTTACCTACATTTTTCACCTACTATTTTTTATCTTTTATTACATCTACTCCCTTAATTAAGAACATCCGGAATTTATTTATATTGATATATTTTCCCTTTCAAAAGTTTAACTGCTGAACATAACATGGTGCTAACTTCACTGAAAGTCCATTTTATGCACTGGAGGCCTCAAGTCTTAACATCACACTTGTTTAAGTTACATATTGATATATGATTGGATCCAAACTAGTTTTCTGCACAGTGAAGGTCAAACATCCAAATCAAGTAACAATATGCAAAAGTGGAGGGGAACTTTAAGAAACATCTTTCCATTAAAGCTTCTCAAATGAGACACTTATTATATAAGACGCTTATTTTTGTGTCTCATATATCTTTGTATGAGACACAATATATGAGCCATATAAAGGCTTGTTTTTGCATTTCTTGAATCTAGGCAAAACTAAATGTTTCATCTTGAAAAAGATCACTTTTGATTGGCATATGTTGCTATCTTTGACACTTTATAGGCTAAACAATACAAATATTCCTCATTTGAAGCCCTAAAGATCACTGCGTTATCCAGACGCCCACGCTGACCTTGATGATACAGGGTCTCCAGCAAGCCCATCAGGTGGCAGGGTATTTTGATCACATAATGGTAGCCTTCCCTGGAGCCTTAGGGAGAGGTGAGCGACCTCAGCATTAAGTCACTACATTAAATCTGTCTCACGCCCGACCCATTAAGGACAGTTGAGTGGAAAAGAGTGGGTCTCAACTTGGTTGCTCTTAATTTGATTGAGTTCTACAGTGACGTTTGACATGGGACGAGGTGAAAGCAATTGTGTGTCCAAATTCAGTCAATGCCATTGGTAATTGTGTACCTCTCTCTTGCCTTTCATTGTTTTCAGTACATATTAAGCCCTTCGGACACTTAAGAAACAAGAAAAGAAGCTCCAAAGGAAGCATTTAACTTTAACTTCTCTTAGTACCCACTTCTAAACCTTCCAGTTCAGATAATGTTGTAATGGGTTGAGAAGAGACACCTGCACAATGGAAACATATTAGAGATGTTCTTCAGATGCCACGCTTGCAGTACATACAACAAATACATAAAGAAACGGTGCATTTCATCCCATCACCTTCATCAAATGTGACATATTCACATATCTTTTGTCCAGTTCAGAAGTCAATCCCGTAATATGGATTCCATTGGAAACCACCAAACAATATGAAACATCTAAGTTGTGTGTTCCAAACTGACTTGTGGTCTCCACTGAGTCCCGGTGTCTCCATGACCTGTGCGTACTGCTGAAGCTGCTGTGTTAAGAGTGAGACACCTGTGAGGCTGTCCTCATCCTGGGAACGCTCCGAGATTTATTACCTATTGATACACACCTTCGCTGAACACACCCCCAAAGACACCCACAGTACATTGTTGACTCATGAGTTGCACAGCCTCGAGCCCATGAATCATTCTCTGAGAGAGAATATTCCCCCTCTTTCGCCACTCTCCTTTTCTGTGATTTCACATCCTCTGTCAAATAGATAAAGTACTCTATGTGCAGCCAAATAAAGAAGCGGCGTTTTTCCCCTGCCATCGTGCCTTTCTCTCGGTGGGAGAGAAAGGGAATGAAATGATGGTGGATGTTCTTTCACTACTTGTACTCTTGCTCTTCACAGTCATGTTTTGGTATTCAATCAGTAGCATGGGAACACAGAAGACTTTGTTTAGTATCACACCGACAGGGGTCGTCCAGAGCACTGTCATGTTTGTTTGGTTAGACCTACTATCTATTTGCATATTTAACTTGTATTTTTCTTATTTTTATTCTCCTATACTTCCTACCATCTCATCCCTCAATGTTGTCATTCAGGAAATAGCAAGGAAAAGGCTATATTCATTGATTTGACTCCTTAGCTCTTCCTAATGCATCATTTTGAAAATGGTCTGGAACATTTTCTGAAAGCATCTTTAATCAGCAGTAAAACAACCAAAAGTTGTTATTGCATCTCCACACAACCCTAACTGTGATTCAAGACTTGCTTCCTCCTCCTGGTGTAGCGTATTATGTGCATGTGTGTTTGCTGCGGAGACATTGCGAGGTACAATGACAGACGTAATAAAAATAAACCTGCCTGTCGGGGCTCACTTCTACATTCATCAACCCATCTGAGTGAGCCTTCTGGGCTGGTTCAGCCTGGGAAACTCCATTTGTCACCTGCTAAATGCTGCCAATGTGCATGGAGTTCCCACTGCCTGTGTCCTTTCCAGAGAGTAGATGTAGCTTTTATTCATGGCTTTGGGAAAATACACGAGGAAAGGCCTGTAGAGATGGGGAAGAGTAAGAGTTTAATCTTCATTGATAAGGTGAGTTTTCAGAAACGGAATAAAACTGTTATATGATTGTTATTAGAATAATTCTAAAGTCTCGGACTTTTGGTCTGAGACCAAAAGTCTCAATAAAAGTCTTAAGTCTTAATAATCAGTTAATCAGTCAATTGAAAAAAAAATGAATTGCAGCTTTAATTTATATATTTAATATGTATTTAGGTATTTTCTGATTTATCTATCATCATTTCTTGACTTGTAAGGGACAAACTTATTCTTACAGGTACAATTCATCATAAGGGAGTCAGTGAGTTCTACATGGAAGCATAGCCGTACACGTGCATTAAATATTAAATATGTTTTGTCATGTTATATACATTTATCTATCCCCCATCTAAGCTTTATCTGAGCACTGTTGGTCCTTCCATCTCTTCAATCCCTCGCCTTCCATTTCCTTAAACGTATTACACAATGTGTCTTAAGGAGATGTGACTTCATGATTAGGTTCTTAGGTATAGTAAAGTTGATGTTGGGACCACCAAAATGAGGAAAACCAAAAACTTTCAAAGCATTATAATTGTCAGAGCAAGAAATAAGAGGCACTCATTGACATTTTTTTTTTTCCAGCAGTGGTGTCATGCATTATTTATCTGGAGAGTTTATATCAGATCGCAGATACTGAGGCTGAGCAGAGCAGCCATTTTACATCCCGGTCTCTTCCGTGTGTTTTATGATAAATGTTCTCAAAGTGCTCTGCATTTTACCCAGAGTGCACATAAACTACAGGCTAGCTAAAGCCATAACTCTCCCAGACCCACTCTCAGGATTGCAAGCACCACTCCACAGACTTATTCCGAGTCCCAAAACGTCTTCAGAGTTAGACTGTCTTCCTCCTTTTAAAAAAAGAAATCAAACCATAACTGGATTATTAACCTCATCAGGGGGTCATGATCCTACTGACTTAATGCTTTATTTGTTTTTTCCTTCCAAGTGATACAAAATAATAAATGAGTATGATAACCAATAACTTGCACATTGCTGAATATTAGAAATATGCTTCTGTTTCTCAGCCCTTCCCGTTGCAGCAGTGTGTATAGAGTCCCACAGGAGGAAAATATAACATGCCAAGCATGTTTCCACAGTTACTGTCAATTTCTGCATCAGCTGCTTTTCATTTATACAACATAACGGGGAGTGTCAGAAGTGTCTAAAAGAGCTACAGAGCCACTTTGATGTAATTGCTTATGTTCAGAGAATCTGTCCACAATCTTTGTTTTTGGTAAGAAGTCACAATAAAAGGTCAAAAAAAAAAAATCACATCTACCTACTGAGGTTTTCTTGCTTTAGGTGAAAAGACCGGGTTCAGAACTGGGCTTTGTTTGTTTGATGTTGCAGTTTTAATGAAAATGACTCTCTCTCTCTTTCACTCTCACTCTCTAAGACGATCTTAAAATACTTCATCAATTATTGGTCACAGTGGACGTTGTATGTGGCCATTGTGACCAATATTAGAGGTTTGATACTGTCAAAGGCCAAGGGTCTGCTCTCACTATTATCATGTTGGGTCAGAGTTCACCTGGCATGCAGCTGCAAAATGATCACATCAAACTGGTGCCTAGAGGATCATTGACTATTCCATAAACCCACACTTAAACCAATTACGAGCAAACCTTGATTAAGGTTTGTTGTGTCTCTCATTAAAAGAGAGAGAGAGAGGATTGAGTTGAAAAAAGTCCTTTATTAACTTCCCAAGCTTCCAAATCCATGCAGACCAGTGCATAAATCATAATAAGCTGCAATTACCTCCCACTGCCTATATCCATGGGTAGAAAACAACAAAGAAAAAGCGAGAAACACAAAGAAAAGATAAGAAATGTAAACGTGAACACCATCTTTAAACAGTATATAGTACATAACAACACCAGTGCTCCATGTTAACATAAGTTCAACCATCATTCTACCAGGTTCCTGCTTTTCTCTACTCTTTGTTTTGTAATGTTTTTATATTGTAAGAATGTATTCATTTCTACTATACACATGTCGGTGTAAAGTATAACTAGTACAGGGCTGGAGGCTGTAACATGGACAGGGTACACAGCACAGTGTGTGTAGTAACGGCGTGCAGGTTTTGATCAACATGGAGTAAGAAACTAGAGCCTTCTGTCATGTATAGCTCCTTCTGTCTGGGCATGTTTGCTCAGCTGGAAGTAATGTTTGCCCACAGGAGGACTGACTTAGAGGGTTTCTCATCTGCATGTTTGACAGGAGACTTTGAAGGGATTGTTTTGACAGAAATGTGTGGGAAATTCTAATGGAGGATGAAAGAAGAATTTTTGTCAAAATATTGGAGCCTAAGAAGAAAACACCTCCTTCCTATTCTACGTCACTGTTCGGTTATTAACAGATTCACAGCTTTCGACGAAATGATGTGCAAAGAGAATAGAGAGAAGCAAACGTATTGTTTCATGTTTATTTGTTGCCCAGTAGTTGAGTGGCAAACGTTTGGAAGTTAATAACAGTTTATTTTAAATTTGACCAGAAAAAAAATGCAAGTTGAACACTTGGCTGAATAGCAAAACCTTATTTTATAAAAGGAAGCTTGTAGCTCGGGAGCAGAGAATTAAATCTGAACTCGGAAATATGTTTCTCGATAGGTTCAGTGAAAATGCTTGAATTTCAGGGTTTTTTTCATGTGAGTGAACAGGATGGTCTGACTGGCCACCGTGACTTTCCATTGGATGCAGTTACACTGTAATTTTCTGGGATTAGCGGCAGAGACAAATTCAGACGGGGATGTCCTGGCAGTGAGTTTTTGCTGTGCGACTTCTGAGCAGCTGTTAAAAAAGTAGTCGGAAGGAGCTTCAAATGCGCCATTGTGCAACAGCAAAGCGACAGGCTTCTGGTCACCTTGACAGCCCCAACCGGCTTCATCACAGGGCCCTCTCCTGCGGGGCTTGAGTGGACAGAAGGACATGCGGTTAGAACTTGTGGATGTGCTAATGATAGATGTTGGTCGCACTGACGTCACATGGTCGCACGCCTGGAATTCTGTCTGGGTCAGCTCTTACCGCCACTTCCTGGCGGTTTGTGGACGGCTAGTCGACATCGCGAGGGCATCCAGAGACTGCTGGTCCTCCTGGCAGGGGTCCCAGTGTATTCTGCTGAACTTCTGGGAACACCTCCACTGCACCGGCCCCAGGCAATCCCATACTAGAGTAAAAAAAACCTGGGTCTCATTTATAATCAACAAGTTCATGTACTGCAGACATCTTCATTCCTCAACACCCCCACCTCCATCACCTAGTTTGCCCTCAGGATTATGTCTGTCTGTCTGTCTGCCTGCCTTTCTTTTTCTCTTTCTGGTGGTCTGACTTTTATATTGACTCTTTTTTTTTTTTTTTTGAATTTCACAGTCTCCTCTTCAGGGAGACAGATTGAGGGAAAGATGTGGCGGAAGAAAAGTGATGAGAAATTGAGGGATCTAGGGAGAGTAAGAGCTGAGGTTGAAGGACTGGAATACTTGTTTCTACCTCCTTTCCTGACTTTGTGGTCTATCGAGAGCTGGGCAGGCTTGTCTGGACAAATATACCATTATGCTTTACCATCTGTCCCTTCAGAGATGTACAAGTCACCCTGGATTTAAAGGGAAGCATTTTAATTGGTACTTGGATGATACATCACTTGGGACCCAAATAGATTTCGCATAATGACCAATACTTCAAACCCAACAAAGGTCCTTTTTAGATAGGCCTTACGTGACCTCTTCAAGGACACAGATGACCCAAAGAGGCTGGTCCTCTAACCTTGCAGACCTTTAGAGCGCGTTTCTATGCGGCCTTGCCGGAAGGTCAGAAAACCTAACCTGCAGGCAAACGGTTCATTCTCAGGAGTTCTAAAAAAAAATATGATTGATTATTAGGTTTTTAATGAGCAGGTGAGCATTTTCCAGCATATGTTGGTGACACTTTCTGCATGTTTAATTAACACAGCGAGGTATATCAGCATAATGATGAACATCTGAGGCTCACTTTTTACCTGAGAAGTGAAAAAAACCCGAACAAATAATCTCAGTATTCTGCTCTTACTCCCAAATATCCTTGTTCTACGTGTCCTCCGTCTATCCGTGCTCCCTCTATATGCCCTCTCCTGGGGCCTGAGGGAGCCTTTTGATATGCCCCCTCTCTCTTGGCAAGGTTGTTTTTCTTCATTAGGCCCTCTGGGGGCTGCCAGAGTCCCAAAGGATGTCAGAGTACATTAATTCTCATCAGGACATGGGTCCTCTCAGGTGTGAATGGCAGCCAGCAGCTGTCGACAGGGCTCTCTCAATCCTACCGCAACGCATACATCTCCCAATGCATGCGCACAACACAGATGCATAGAGTATGTAGAATGAAAAGCCAGACGCACATGTAAGTGTGCTGTTGAAAGAATCCTCGCACAGAGGAAGATTTACACTGAAATCATTGGTATATGAACATATCTCAATTTAGGACCTGACCCGTGATAATTACAAAAAGCAGCCATATATCTTAAAGTCTTTAGGGGGACAGAAAGCCTTCTCTACTTAATTTTCCATGTGAGTAAATTTGCTCGGTGCATTTGAAGAGCCTTTGTGATTGCTCATAGCCTCTCCACTGAGCGCCCTAACCACCACAGGGATAGATCACATAATCTCTCTCTCTCTCTCTCTCTTTTTCCCCTTTCTCTCTCTGTCTCCTCTGTTTTTCTTTCATAGCATGACATAGCCGTGCATGTGTCTTACCAAGATATTTTCTCAAGTAATTACATAAAGTAATTCCTCCCAGTGCGGTTGTTATGGCTCCCTGCAGACGTGTATACAAATTACTCATATTTGCTCTGTGGTCAAAGCTGTGAGCTGTCCCACAAGACTAGGTTTACATTATGAAGGTCTGCCTATTAAAGCCATTTGTTAGGGTCTTCACTCCTGGGGAGAGGCAGCTCTGTAGGACACTAAATGAAAGAGTTTAGCCTGAAAAGTCAGTTGTTAATTACTTCATTTTGTTATAGAAGGCTTCACATTGGATTCTGACTCGACAGCCAAACCTTAATCCTCGTATGAACCCAGACAGTGCTCCAAAGCAGTGGAAATTGCTCCTTCTGCTTATAGCAGTCAGTACATGTTAAAATATATGATGGGGTAAATCTAGGAGGCTTTAAGGCCTTTCCTATTATTATTTTGTCATCATGGTGCCATATTTTCCAATGTCTCTGGTTGTTCCATGAATTACTTATCTGTACTCTTCATTACTGGATTCCGACTGTTGCTGTATGGCTATGGGCTGAGGCTCTTTCTCACTTCCAAGAGCTTCCTTTGGTGTCTTAGCGCCCTTTATTCAGTAATTGTCTCTAATTAGGGAATGGCTGGATTGGAATAAGGATGGATCCAATTGAAGCTGTAGGACATTTCCAGGCTAGAAGATTTTCTATTAAGTGGCATAATTTTTTTTGTACGTGTCACATGATTATGATAGTATGGCAGAAGTAAATCCTTGCAGACAATCCACAGTAAACTTCCTGCTTTCTGATGGCCCCATGTGAGGGTGCTGGGGTGGAGCTAGAACCCTTTCCTGCGCCTCACCCCCACGTTCACTTCTGCCCTTGGAGCTGTGGGCCTCCTCAATTTTTGACAGGGACTTTGATTTGCCACATGGTCTGGAGAAGGGTTAGAGGAAAATCTTCGGCCAGATGCAAGCAGATTTGAGCATTAAGGAACTCTAATATGTGGTTAGTCACTGTGTCATGTTCATGTCAGGTAGATTCATCTTTGTCAGAGTTAAATCATTTTCACTTAAACAAGAGGACAGTAACCCATCAGACAGAGACATTGCTGTGCTGTTCTCTGTGCTCTTACCTGCTACTAGATGGTGAACACAGTGCTGGAGCAGGATGACAGAGAGATGAAGGCATAAGACCACAGTAGGAGTGAGGACACTAGCCTCATTCATCCAAACCACCCTGGTCCGAGCAGCTTGTAATTCCTCTGAAGCTCTTGTGTTGATGGTGGCTTGGCAAAGCTTTCATTCCCTAGACAGAGGGAGGGAAAAGATGGTTTAGGGAGGAGCGCAGGAACAGAAGAGGAACATTGTCTCACTCAAGGTCACTCTTCGAATCAAGCAAACCATACATGGAATCCAAGTGAGAGTGTACTGGCTCAGAGCACCCAATCACACTGGGGCCCAGCTAGCACACCCCATCACTCTCTTCACTGCACCCACCAGGGGAGCCAGGCTTTGGGTTACAAATGAACAATTACCATGGCCTGAGTAACGCTCTTTTCACCCTCTTTCATTTAACTTTGTTTATCTTGTATCTCACAGTTTGCTTTAAGAGTGAACGGCCTTTCCCAGCCATAAACAATCAACTGTATGGATGTAACTCAATACAACTGTAATACAAGGTATCATTGCTGTTGTTCAAAGTGGGGAACTTTTGAATAGTAATAAAATAGCTATATATATATATATATATATATATACTGTTTCTGACTATTTGATCCTTGGTACAAGGCTTGTGAGGGCCCAGTGCTGTGGGGCCACACCTTATAGCCTTCATCATTCCCAGCTGTCAGTGAACCTGCACTGGGCCGCCCGGTCACCTCATGCATTTCATCTGTTCACTGGAGCTCGACTTTCTGCATTTAAACTCAGGAAAGGGAAAATCAAAGTGACCAAATTAGCCATGTACATGCCCGAATTTAAATAGCTGTGTAATTGTTTGAGCGTGTCTCACCGTGGTTATATTTCAAGTGGTTGGCATTCCAGTTTGAATGTACCATTCCCGTTTGTTTGTCAGTCTAGCACGAAGTCACTTTCTGTGGCATAATGATTACAAATATTGATTAAAGAAGATACTGTTTGTTATTTAACAAAATCGACTCCGTCAAAGGCCGTCAAGTCGAGAGCCAGTACGCTGTCTATAACAGAAATGTGTGTGGTGCTTGTATAGCCCATCTTACTGGTAACAGTTGTGTTGTACACTAAAGTGCTGTTTCACTTGCAGTTCATTTTACAGACTAATTGTCTGACTCTAATTGTATTATTTGCACAGAGTGTAAGTAAGGAATTGAGTTTTGGGAAGTCTCTTAGTGCAGCAGCTGTATGATCCTCACCTTCTCCTTGTTACTTTAGTGCAGTGTCAGTAATGCTTTGGACCATGGCCCAGACACCCATGCAATGTGACAGGGTAGTCCCATTAAGGTTTCCTAATCAAGTCTCCTCTCCTCCTTGCTTCCCATCCCCCCCTTTTTCTGCCTTCACAGAAATCCAGTGTTTTGGCAGGGAGCTCTGAGCTAAGGATTGAAGGCCGTGTTTGTGTTGGATGTGGGCCAATGGCGTCTTCTATCTGCCCTCCTTTCCCAGATGGGATGGTTGCTGCAAAGCGGCTAAATCGGGGACAGTCGTTGCCTTTTCTCAGAGAGACTTCACCACCGATTTCACTTCATCATTAATTGTAAGAGATAGTTATTGCAGATATGCCAGAACAGCAAGAACATGTAATGGATAAGGAAAGTGTTATGAATAATCTTTAAGGCTTGTACTCATCGTACTCATTTGTAGTTTTGAAAGGATTTTCTGTCTCCACATATCCAGAAGTTGTTGTTGGCGACTGTAAGACGACGCTATTTGCCACTGATTACAGAAAACGAGGTGTTGACGGCTCACAATACAACGTATTAATACTTACAATGGGGAGGAAGTGCAAAGGAGCTGCTGATTATGCACCAAAGAGTTTCAGCCCTGGTACAGGTTTGGAGCTGTGGCCTGTGGTGGAGGCCCTGCTGCTGCATGGTTATAACCCTGGGCATTGAAGCATGAACACCAGCCACTTCCAACTCTCTTAAAGAACTCATTAAGTTGGCCTCATATTTTTTCAGGTGCCTGCCGGCGGCCGTGGTCTGCGATGAAGAGGCCAGTGTGTCCACACCAGGCTGGGGTGGAAACTACAAGGTTACTACAAGGAAACTACACGGTTGGGGGGAGAACATTGCTTGAGGGGGGGCCTGGCTAGAACTACATACAAACTGTTGGAAGTACAGAGCCGTAAAGTACCAAAGCGGGTCGCCTTGGCACTTTACGGCTTGAATTTCTTGTCCATTTCTTTAGTTTATCACAGAGTGTAATCCCAAAAGGGCAGGTCAGGGTATCAAAATAAGGATTTTGGAGCAGCCCCTAAAACAAAAATAAACAATTTTGTCAAAATTGAATTGATGTTTGTGTTAGCTACACTTGAACAATAAATTGCAGCTTAGGGAGGTGGGGAGGATAGGTGGGTGATGGAGGACCGGTGGATATTTAAAGACAACTCTTTATTGATGGATAACTTCAACAATCAGTTCATTTAATCTTTGTTTCCAATTTAAGTGCAGTCCAACCTTTGGCATGACTGTCGTGAAAGTTTTGATGGTCACGACGAGCAATAAAAGGCAAGAGACTAATTCAATGAAAACAATAATAATAGCAGGAGAAAACATGCATCCAGTTTGCCGAAAATAATATTATATTGACTGGCCTACTGGTACGTTTGAGAAAGCAAAAGCACAAGAAGAGGCTTAATTGCCTTTGTTAACTGTGCTGGGGGTTTAAGGATTCACCCAAACAACAAGATTTCGTTGAGTTTCGCCAAAAATCCATTTACCAACTTATTTAACTCGTGCAGTATATGTTTCATGTTTTATTTATTCAGTTGTATGCTCAGTACTCCCTAAACTCATATATTTCCACCAGAATATAATTGTTTAAAACACTTCGTCTCATACTTGAGCATGCGTGCTGTGTGATGGATGTCGATGAAGGTTCAGATGAGTCTTTCGAGTTCAAATCTCTGCGCAGTTAGTTTGTTGTTCACAATAGATTTGAATGAGCCGTCCAATCAATGTGAGGAGCTACGGGCCTAAAGAGGTGAGAATGCAATAGCATCAGTTCAATCAGAACTGGAGAATATTTCTTCCTTGAAAGAAAACCAAACTACGACACTGACGGCTTTTTTTTGATTGTTTTTGCCTTCTCCCGACGGGCTTGGTAAGAGTTTGATTGGACAACACGCATACCTCGGCATTCGCTGATCAAAAACCCTGTAAATTCATTTTAGCTTTATTTAGCTACAATTTGAATGATATGACACATGCAAGTATCTGAACATATAAAGACACAACCAGGTTTTTTTTTTATTTCATGAAAAGTAACGGTTTTCGTACATAGTTTTCAACCTACAGTGACGATATCCTTTCTCTGCGCATTACAGTTTTGTACAGTATTGATTTTCCCCAGGAACGTTTTACTTACTGTTGAATTTGGACTAAAAAAGGCTCAGTGCAATACACAACAGCATTCAGCTAGACAAAAGTGACATTCCTCTGTGGTACCATAAGCAGTCTGAGTCAACCAAAAAGTGGAACAAAACGGATATTTGTTTACCAGAAACATTTCCAGGGTTGACTTCCACGGTGAAAAAACAACTAAACATTTTGACCAGTACGACTCACTCAATGACCAAACATGTTCTCATTTTGGTGGCACTGGCCAGTTTACTGACACAATAACTAGGTTTTACAAGCATGAATGAAATGTTTTGGGCGAGTTACTATATTTTTGCAGACATGAAATAGAATTCCCCATGAAGCAGTTGAGACAATTGCACTTACAGTTTAGAGAATGTTAAGACCGTTTCAAAAAAACGAGCTGAAAAAGCACATAGAAGTATAGCAGGCTGAACACAGTAACACAAATTCTTCACCATCATTTCATTTTGAAATATATCTCTATGGATTCATTTTAATAAGATACCACAAATTAGTAAAACATGCTAATTGTAAATGTAATATTTTGCATTCATTTTGTGCATGTTGTGAAGCCTGCATTGAGATTCATCATTATATAGCATTGTCTGATTTTATTAACAATTAACAACATTTATAGTGAAGAAAGTTAATAAAATAAAAAATAAAAAAATACTTTATTGTTATTCGAATAATATTAAGTGTGATTGTCTGGTCAGAGGCGTAGGACTGGTCCTACAGATTACACTGTCTGCTGAGTAAGGGAACCCTTTCCAGAGTGTTGGGATCTAGCTGTAGCATGGAGTACCCTGCATGACTCTGTGCCTTCCCACATTTTAACCAGGCATCCCAGGCGGAGTGCAATTGATTTTGGCAGTGGCTGAAATAAAGATTGATTGAATCAGAATGGAAAGGACCTCGCTGGAGGATCGACCATGCAGTAACCCATGAGCTGTGGACGCCTTTGCCAAGAAAGTACTCACAGTTATTCTAGCGTAAGGGGCAATACGATTAAAGTCCATAGTTTCCACACACAGAACACTGAAGGTGGAGAATGTGTCCTATGGAGAAATTACACATGTGACCACTAGACTGTGGTTTTACTGTTAATTAGAAGATTGTATAATATCTACCTCACTGTGGTCTGGGATGATGAGAGAATGGAAACTGGCATAGATGAGATGTATTATACATACAGTAATAACAGTCACTGAGAAAATACTCCATCTACGTGGTGTGGTCTTTCTGTATGGCGTCTGTGTAGTGTAAACCTGCTCCCATCAGATCGATCTTAAACAGGTTTTGGGTCTTGTTGCTGTAGTGAAGCAGTGAGGCTGGCCAAAAGAGGGAAGCTTTACTTATCCAATATACACAGACTTTTGTACCGTTTGTAGTTAGTTTCATTCAAACATTTGCAAGCTGTAGCTCGGGGAATTCAAATGTTAACAAGTGTGCTTGCTGAAAGCTTGACACGGTTATATTGCTACAATTATACGATTACAGTATAACCGGCATATCAATTGTGTTGCCTTCACAATCTTCACCCCAACATAAACATCATCAGGGAGGTCCCTGTCATCTCTCAATTTGCCAAGTGCGTGATGTGTTATTACGGGTGTGTATTTACACCATGCTCTCCTTTCTACCCAGGGACCTCGTCTTACACCTGTCAGAAAGCGGCTTCACCAGAGACAATCAAAGAGCGGCGCGTGGCATGTTTGATGTGTACTCAAACATAATGTGCTGCGAAAACATCCCGATGCTCTGCCAACACTAAGTCTCCCTCCGTCTCTCTGGCACTGGTTCCTTTCCACTCGCGTGCCTGCAAGGCTCGAATTTAACTCCATCTTTATGCTTTTTCATGCTCACACACAGAAGCGATATTGTAAACAGATGAACAGGCCTAGAGCTACTAAACAGATCCATCTGTTGCATATACATACACATTGAGTTTTCTCTTTTCTGTTTGTGACTTATTCAAGTCTATCATCTAGTTAAGCTGGTCATAGTGTTGATGGTTAAACTTTTTTATACCAAGAAAAGCACAAGAATTTGAAAGAACTGTCTCTGAAATTATGTCAAATGACAATGAAATGTCATAATGAAGTTATGAGCAGTACTGTAGTGCAGGAGAGAGTTTAATCTAGTACATTCTGGGATCACTCATCATGTTCTTTTGGATCACGGTATCCTCAGGTGAGCACGCAAAGGCCAGCAGCCCGGTACCGTGTTGTGATAAACCAATCCTCCTTACTCTCCTTGAATCCAGCAAAAGCACTGACTGGTGCCAGTTCTGTTGGAAAGAAGATAAATAAAACTGTGATATTCAGACATGATGGACATCCAGCAGTATTTAAAATGTACTGCCATTGAGGCACTACTGTAGCTATCTGTTCTTATGCACACATCTCACCAGAGTTCTCAGTCAATATCATTATGTCTACTTAGTTTTAATGAAGAACAGTATTTGAGTAAATGTACTTAGTTTCATCTCACCACGGCTTGAACACATTGTTTACAAGAGCACAACGTTCTTCATAGATCTTACCTCTTAATTTTGCTCTCAAAATGCACCAGATTGACGGAATGTTCTTCCAGGGGAGCATGCCCACCTACAGGGTCCGAGGTCCACCCACCATAGTCTCAACAAATCATGTGGGAAACACCGAATGACATGCCAGTTTAGTTCAGCCATGGATGAGGGTTCAAACTGAATCTTTTAGTTTACTCTTTGAGATTTACTCTTTACTCTGGTCTGAGTCTCGCTGCCACATTCTGTTCATTCCCTGAAGGTCTTGAGATCAGTTTGGCCAGTTCTTGCACCACCTCAGCAGAAGACCGCATAACCTGGCCTTGGAGGCAACGGAGCTTGTCTCCTTGGCGTGCGTGCGCATTTCACTTATACTATTTTCGTTTTTCTCACTCTTTCTCTCTTGCTAAGTCCCTTCCATTCTCCTCTTACCCAATTTTACACTGACCCCGGGGCTAGGTTGGGGTTCTGTTTGCCCAGCTGCATGGTTTATTTACCTGGGGTAAAGGAAGGTCCCATCAGACCTTTCATAAAACACAGAATAAAATGTAATCTAAAAAGGAAAAGAGAACGGGGCGAGGGCAAATCCACGGCCTGTCAAGAGTAAGAGGAAACTGAAAGCACTGGACTGCTCCCAGCGCAGCACTGTTAAACCTTTGGGGTGAGGCCAATGAAAGCAGCATATTAGGAATCTGAGATGTGGTCCCACACACTTCATGTCTCTCTCTCTCTCCTCTCACCAACACCAGTGTTCTCTCCATTTCTCTCTCTCTCTCTTCCATAATATACACCCCATACACATGTCTTCCAATGCTTTTCTCTTCTATTGTCAGAATTCAGCAGGAAAATGTACTGACTCATGGAAAGGACTTCCTTGCCCTTGGGCTTGTGGTGTGATTGAGCAGAGGGAAGTTCTCAGGTTAAGACCCAGATGGCACCTGTGGCTGTGTGGGATCCCATTGCTCTCTTGTTCCCCTCTAGAGGTTAGGGCTGGAGATTCCCTTGCCAATGCCCAGTCAGCACCACTAAACAGACATTTCTGGTTAGATTCCAGGCCCTTGGATCTTGTGCGAGTAGAGTATATTGACCTTTGGCTGTTACATCACCCTCGATCCTTTCTTATACCGAGACGGCTTAATATCGAGTAGACGCTAGACTGAAGTTGCACTTATTCTAAACTCTGCGTGGTTAATTAAAAGAAATAACTACATTTAAGATTCCCTAAAAACTCTCCCAGGACACCAACGATGCAGAATGAGTGTTGATAAATAAACTTCAGTTTAAATGGGATGCTCTCTGAATTTACACTCTAACTTCAGTGTGTTGTCTTGGTTATGTATTTGATATTATTTCCTTGGAGTCTCTTTAATAATGTGCATGCATTTCTTTAAACCTTCTTTATGGCGGGGTATTAAAAGCACAGAGCTGTGTTCTAATCCAGCTGGGGTATTGCCCCAGACGCCAAGTGTCTTTATAGAGCAGTGACATTAGCTTGTTTATTGGTTGCACGGGCGTAAAGATGCTATTCTTTTAATTGCTTGTACATGCTCATGGGATCCATGGAGATTACGGAGACTGCAGATGCCAGCATATTGGAAATGAGATAACAAAATGAAACTAAAGAAAGCCAAAATATACATTAGCTATATTTGATTTGCTTTGCACTCACTTGACACAATTGCTTACAGTGATTGTATATCCTTAGTGCATTCAAGACAAGCCAGTGGTAGTCAAGGCGAGCGCAATACTTGTATAACACAGAACACACCTGGAGGGAAAAGTAGCATAATTGCATTGTTTGTCAACATCGTAGTGGTCATGTTGACAGCAACTTGGTCATATTTTCCTGATCCTCCAACAAGCTTGATAGATGGGGAGCTGAAATAAAAGGCAGCAGAAAAGCAGCTCTGAAGTGCTAACACAGAAGCAACCATTGATTAAAATTGTCTTATAAGTGGCCTCAGTTTAACTGGTTGAAATGTAAGTGGAATGCTTCCTACCTGCAACAAGCTTGTCGTACTTCTACACAGAAACACACATCCAGCCCACCCAGCCATGGAGACACATGCACTTTTGAACGTGCACACACACACACAAACATGCACACATTGCTCAATGATCTTGCACTTGCGTCTCGAGTGGCACTCACCTAACCTATTTACATATGCACATGCTGAACTTTTGACCAAAGCCCACTGGTGTGACATTAGCCAAGAGAGCAGTGGGGAAGGCGGAGAGGGAGTCGGCGGCTTTAACAAGTTCCTGAGAGCTTTGGGCCTCGTCTGGCGTGCCAGCGGGGCAATTTCACAATGTTGCTAAGGGCCTGTTTAGTGCTTTGAGTGTGACTCAGTCCCTGCTCTCTTTCTCATCCAACTGCTTCCCCAGGTCCCCACCATCCCTCTACCTCTGCCTGTCCCGCGTTTCCCCTTGTTCCCCACAAACCGTCTCAGGCAGCTGGCACTGGGGCTGTGAGCTACCGCCCCGCTCTTGAAGGATGTCTCCCTACTTAATAAGGGTCCTACCTCACCCGTTCACCATGGGGACAGCCATTTAATGAAGTGCCTAACAAGTGACTCCACAGACTTGCATTCACTGTCCTCTAGTCGCCCCCCCCCCCCTCCCCTCCTCTCCTCCTCTTTCTTGCATGTCCTGCCCCCTCCATCCTCAGAGGGAAAGTCTCTGTGCACAGGATTTCACCGGCAAAGCATTGTTAGGCAGGAAGTGGTAAGGGTGAAGGAAAGGAACTTTCACTCGTGGAACAGGGAGACATGATGGCGGTGCCACCGTGACAGCCGTGTGGTGCTGTGGTCGCTGGGGCGGAACACGGTGGGCAGAGGTCCCACACACCAGGCCCCCTCAGCTGCCTCCAGAGCAAATGAGCTGCCAGGCCAGACTAATGGAGTCCTAATTGGTGATTAGGAGGGAGGGAAAGGTGAGGGAGTGTCTGCTGGCAGTCCACTGTTAGCAGGATGAAGCAGCAGGCTGCTGTATTCACTGTGTTAGTGAAACAAAACAGCAATTACTTTGACTTTTTATGCAGATGCGTTATTGTTTACTGCACTAGCTGCATCCCATGAACAGATGGAAGAGATGACTATAAACGGTAATAATATAAACGCATTAATAAATAATAACATTTTTCTTAAAACACAAATGCATTATGCTATTTCTACTTAACATATTAGTCCTCCTCAAAAGTATTAATGTTGCTTGTGTGCTATGACTTTGAATGTGTTTTAGTTATCTGGAGCAAATGAGGTTGGAGCCAAATCAAGAACTGTAAAGAGGTATCCATCAATCAGAGCTCAGCGTAAGAGACGGAGATTTGGTGAGCATCATGTGATTGAATCTGTGGAGAAAAAAGGGCACTTAAGCTCTGATCTCTTACCATCAACCTCTTTATGAATATGAAGAAAGAGCCCTTAGGTGTGGATAGTGTTACACACTTACTTTGTGTGGTGCAATGAAGAGGAAAGGAGAAGTAACATCCTGACAGAATATCAACTACTGAAACTGGACCCTTTCCCCACTTTCTGAATGACACGATGGTGCTGAGAATTGTAAGAGGCTGCTTTTGTGAATGGAGGAGGCCACAGGCTGATACTGGTTTGGTAGATAGGGTGACGTCTGCTGGGATCCAGGGCCTGGTGGGCTAAGGAGGACAAGGGCTGTGATGACTGCCTGTCTGCTTCCTGCTACTAATCCACCACATTAGCTGAGTGTGTTGCCCTATTTATAGCCGGGCCAGGATGTGAATAGACTGTCTAGTTTCACTTTTCATACAGATGGTAATTTTAGTCTTATTTTGCTCCACAACACACCTTCTCCTTCACTCAGAGTGCCGATGGGATGTGGGATAGAGCACTCAACGCTAGCCCTCCGTGGTTGTCTGGATAAAGTTATTTTGATTGTTTTTTTAATAAAAGGATCCACAAACTGGAAGCTGTATCTAACTGACGCTTAACATTATATTTGAATACAACTTTGCCAAGGTACAAATATGTCTGTGTACACACAGGACACTTAATGAGTGGACAAAACAGAAACCCATGTACAATCTCATGTCAAACCTATCATTGTTTTTGTTTTCATTTTATTGTAAAACATTACTATTATTGTTATTATTTACAGTCAATTAGAAGCACATTTCAATATAATGCAGTCCTGCAAAAAATACCACACAATGGAGTCAAAACAATGTGGTCATCTCAACGAAAACTAAATATATTAATCAAATGTTGTGGCTGGTGTGTTGCATTGCCATTTCATTACGTAGTGTTTCTATTCCACCTGATTTAATTGACCACATTTTTAATATTCCTGTCATATACACATGTACACACATTGGGGCCACACCCTAAATAGTATAGGAGTTACAGAAACCTTTCAAGTAACGTTACTGAACACTAAAGTGCCTCCAAATTGAACTCTGAATTGTAAGGAAGCCACTGTGGCAGTTATTCCGGTGATGCGTAGTGGGGTAGCTAATGTCTGTGCTCCTCTTCATTAACTCGCCAGCTATTTATTGTACAGCTTTTATTTTATGCACCCCTTTTCTGTTGACACAGCATCCCTTATTTTTTTACACCTCTATCTTGGAAGAACCCCTCTTGGCGCATCTGTGGCAGATTAATCAAAAAACTTCTGAGGAACTTCAGGGGGGCTTAAATCCTCTAATCGTGTAGGTGTGGGAAAATGTTATGGGTCCCCACCCACAGCCTTGAGGTCCAGCCAGAACACTCTTATTTTTGTGTTCCACTTAAAACCAAGATGGAGAAGCACTTTTACACAGATGGGCACACAGGTATGAGAGCTTACAGACAGCATGTCTGTATGTGTGTGCGCACACAAACACGAAAAAGCCAGCAATCCCATTTGCTAATATTGACATGGGTGTCCCCGTTCAATCTTGTTACAAGGATTATTGTCTATTGAGATCCCATTTCATTAGGCTAAAACACACACCTCAGGGTGCACACTGGGGCTGCTGGTGGGGCTCCAGCCTATTAGCCTCTTTGCTGGTTGGGAGGGGGACTCTTGTAAGTGTTTTTTACTGACAACCACTGTACTTCTAAGCGTGTCCCAGTCAATGCATGACGTAAACCTTAAATGTGGCCATGGCATGAGATGTGTTATACCTTCCGAGACAACACCACATGGTGAGGAGACTGCAGTTCGTGACCGGTGGGTGGAGTAATGTGGTCCGATATCCTGCTAACTGCTCTATTGAAATGCCTGTTCTTGAATTATATCCAAAATGCATATGAGAAAGCAACCCACCACCCTCCTCATGGCCCCACTCCAGATTACGTATTGATTCTTGATATGAAAAGCTCATTACATAAACAGAAGCAGCAACACAAAAAAGCCAGTGAACCTTTGCATAAATCCTTTAATTGAATTTCCAGTGCCAGTGGTTGGAGGTTCTCTTTTTAATTGAATCCATTGCTGGTGTTGTGATTTGCATGCACGGGAGTGGGTCCTGTCCCAGATAAAGTGCCATTGATCCTTATTAAAGCTCACCTCTGGCCGCGCTGTGGACTAACAGGGAAAATGAAATGTGTTCATGGTGCATATACTTACTGGCCGCAAGGCAGGACTGTGAGAAGCAGCACAGAGAAGAGGGGAATAAAAGAGATAATAGGAAAAGACAATCGTGAAATTAATTTTCTAAATTATCTTGGCTTTGTCATTTTTATTAAGCCATTTGACACAAGGCATTCTTTGGAGCTATCATTGGCAACTTATAAATAGCAACTGACCCCTTGTTCAGGTGCAGCAGCTGATCAGATATCATACAAACAATAGTGCCTCCCAAAAAAACCACATTCTAATGCATCTCTCTTGGCTTTTTAATGAGTTTTTGGTTAAATCTAATCTTAAAATAATTATTAGGGTTGTGAAAAGGCACCTGTTGGCTCAGCAGCACATTGATAAATGAAGGGAAGTACCTTATCTATCCTGATTTGGCCAGTGATGTCATGTGTGTTCAATCGGCTGATTGCTGAGAATTGATCAGTGTTTTCTATTGGTTTGGTGGAGGGCATTAGTGACGCTCAGTGTTCCTATTGGATTTCCTGTGGAAGAGAATAAAACAGCCGGCAGGTGGATTGCATCACAACTCATCAATGTAACTTGGACAGGTTGGCCGGTGAAGTATCATGCATTGGTGTTGTGTCTGTTGTGATTCTCCTAAGTGGTAGTTGCTGCTTATTGTTTCATATGTCTTAGCGAGTGTGAAGTCTTTCCCTCCCTGCCTGTAACTGCGTCGTCTCTCCACGTCAGTATCTGCACGGTGAACACATTGAATAGGATCAATGTGAATACTGTATACTCAATCCTGTGGAGTTTTTATTGTAATAAAACAATTTTGTATATTCTTAACAATCATATTGAATGGTTTTACTAAGCCCTTCATAAATGCATTGAAACTTTAATGATCTCTTGTGGCCTTTTCAAGCCACAAAATATCATTAAATAGCTACAATAAACCGTCATATACATCCAATTTATTTAACTCTTATGGGTTAACACACACACACACACACACACACACACACACACACACACACACACACACACACACACACAAATACAGTACATGAACCTGTCCCTCATTAAAAAGACATGATAGAATACTGATGTGAAACAGTTTGGATGTCTTTGTTTATCCTTTCTATCTACGGATTTTGAGAATTTTGCAACTTCAAGATCCAAGTTAGTCTTCCCCTCTGAATCTCACACACACACATACACACATACACACACACACACACACACACTCCGGCATAGTTCTTTGAGCCAAGTGCTAATCCCCATGCACAGTATTGTCAACTCAGATGAAATGTTTAACTGTATTGACTTAAATGTTGTCCTCTCCTGGACATTGCTTCTGTTATGGTCTAGGTTGCGTGTGTGTTCACCATACATTTTGTCTGAGAGCTTGTTTGATGGATAGAGCGTGATGGGTCCATTGTCTTTTCCTCTGGCAGTAATACTATTACCGTGGAACGCAAATAGATTTTTATAATACCCTTTGTAATTGCACTCAAGCATGTATGGCAGACTGACTTTTATGGTGCCATATACACAGCATGCTCACCTGCAAATGGCTCCGTGCAGTGGCCTTTGAGCTGCTGAACATTCAGGTAATAAAGTCAAGCAACGAAGAGACATACAGTAGATGTTGTACAAGCATTATTGTAAGCTAATAGAACACTTCACTTACAACTAAGTGGGGCTAACAAGGGTTTATTGTTATTTGAGAGTTGAATTAGCCACTGCACTTACTGTAGACCAAGGATTTTCTAAAAGATTCAAAATAGTGAGGCTGCACAGGCAACACTGATAAAGCATGTATATGTTAAGCACCACTTTCTACTTAATTGTTTCTATCATGACAATCTATTCTTTTAGACGATTTGTTTACCATCGTTGTCAGTATTGTGGAATACCTGATGCTACTATAAAATGTCTGTGAAACAGCACTAACCATAAAAGGCCTGTCTTCTGACATACTTGTTTCTCTTAGATCGACTACAACTCAAAATAGACAAATAAAGTATTTCTACGTTCTGGTTATACAAGAGAAGCACAGCTGTTCGTGATGAACATTAACGAAGGCTTCCATTGCAGCCGTTATTAGTGTTACTGATTACACCTGTGCTTTTCTTCTATGACATCAAAATGTCTGTCCTGGAAAAATGTAATATTTTATATGCTAATATGTACGGGAAGAAGATGCAACTTGTCAGACATTTACTTCATGTTGATATTTTCTTGTATGTCTATATTCTTATATTCTCTCTGCAAGTTTTCTCACTTGCTTTTGTCTGTTTTTTGTGTCCTCCATGATGCGTGCATGACTTAATATCTAATGGTCCAATTCCAAGGATGGAGGATCCTTGCCAACCACAAAGTATCAAATACACGTCAAATGGGGGCCGGACTGTAAACTGGGAAGCCGCAAAGAGAAATGCATCACAACTAAAATAGACACATCAACATCACTTTGGTCTATACTGATGACTGAAACAGCCAGGGAAACGGACACCCATGCCAAGTAAATAGCATTATATGAAATGTAAATGAACCAATGTGTGGTGCGTACGTAAATAATAATGAGTGTGCTATATGAAACAAATGCTACATTCAGGCATCGCTGTTTTGGTGTAGTAGGTTGTGATGGAAGATGGGAATTCAGTATATATCCGTAATGTTAATGTGTTTGAAAAATTGTTTGTGGAAATGTGTTTCACTAAAATAGTAGGTGACGTGTAGCGTCAGGCCCTGATGATCCGGCGTAGTGCATGTCACTTTGAAAAGACTTTTCCCTTCTCATCTGTCCGTCATTCTCATTGTCTCCCAATGCTGGCCCCGCCTTTTCAATGAATATTTTATTGAACAATATGTGAAGAGCTGAACTGAAGCCGAACTACCAATTGCTACCATTGATTCAAATGTGTCAAGTTTGATGATAATATGAAGTGGAATTATGCGCTGTATCAATTTTTGATTCTTGTCTTAAACATCAATGATTTGTTAATATCAGCGATTACTCCTTTTTAAAATTAAGATGATTATGTGCGTGTGTAGGTGGAAGCTCTTTTGGTCATTCCATGTTGTCATATTGACCTCTGGATTTTGTTTTGGTGCCTTTCAAACTTTAATATTTTAATACGTTTTTTTAAGAACAAAATCTAAATATTATTCAATTTGTCCATGAAAGTGAGGCTGATTCTTGTGAGACTGATAATTGGACACAAAGAGTGCCTCTGTGATATTATTATTTTTTCGCCCATGTGATTTTATTGTAAATAAGGAAATCTATCTCTATATCTGGGGGCAGTGCAAACTTGTATTTTAGGACGGTTGTTGGTGACAGAAATCCACCTCTGGGACACATTCATCTTTCCACCATAGCCCCACCTGGCACACAGTGGCAGCAAGTGAACATGAGGCTGGCTGATACCATAAGAGAACTAAAGCATCCCTAATGGAGGCAAATAGTGGAAACACGTTCCATCAGAAGTGATTACTACTAATTAAGCTGTTTTCACAGCTGGCTGCCTCGCTTTAATATGCATGCTTGCATCATATAAAGCGCTGAGAGAAAACGCATGAAAATGCTTAGAGATCCTGTTGAGTCACAGAACAGTGATTAAATGGAATAATATTACTCACAGCAGACAAACACCAGAATTATCAAAATTATGTTAATTATTTCCTTAAGCAGAGAACAAAGAGAGAGGTAGACTTGTATAAACTGCAGCTAAGAGAGAGCCATACAAGTAAAAGTAGACATGACGGGACCCATGAGAGTGAATGTGTGGTCTCCCCTTCCCGCCTGTGTCTGTGGCCAGTGTTGAGTGACCCGTATGTAGCACTGAGGCCTGCTAGTTCCTTTCTAACAGATGACTGATTGTGCTCCTCTACTTTGTGTGGCCCCGCACTGCTCAGCAGCACTTCAAAGAACAGCCAGGCTTCCCGGGGAGCGACTGTTGTTCGCTGGGGCTCCAACGCGGTGCACACTGATGTTTTTCTTTCATACAAAAGCAGTTAGCAGCCCATAATCCTACACTCTTGAGTGGAGAAAATACCCACAATCCCTCATGCTGGGAATGTCATGTAGCTCTTCCTGCATGGCCTGGTGGGCAATAGAGAGGACTACAGTGTGTATGGTGGCGGCTCACAGATGGATCAATGAGATTTAAGCTTCAAGCATCAGAGGACTGTGACATCAACAACTGTCTGCCTATCTTTTAATAAAAGTTAGTTTTTGTTTTCATATATACAGCTATTTTTCTTGGATCACATTTGATTTTATTTCAAGTGGAATGATTGATGTTGGTATCATAATATTTGCTTTCCAACAAGCGCTCTTTTTTGTTTTCTTGCAGAGGGAATAATACGTATAGAACAGTTTTGGACCGTTTCAGGGTTAACTTTTAATTCTCCTTCGGATCCAACAGCGTTTTGATTTTAAAGTGCTTTGTTTAATCAGAAAAGCAGAATCGTGTAGAAAGCCTTTTTCTTTTTTCTTTTTTCACCTGGCCGTGATGTGTCAGTGTTCATGGCTCTTAACTTGTCTTTTGAGGACGTGTTTTCCTGCCTCTCTATGTGCATATTGTGAGGTTTGATTAATCACATTTGAGGACGTGAGATTCAGAATGAAAGAAAGCCTGTCGGCCCCTTACAGCTTGTGTTTTTTTTCTTTTTGCCCTTTCTCATAGTGGATTGTTTTGTTCACTACTGCCAAACCAGGCGTGAGGTCTTTTAAGTACTCCTGTGCCAGTTAAAACCACAGCAGGTATAGAAGTTGTCCCCTGTTCTGGAATTACAACTTTCTTTTCCACCCGTTTTAATACGACTCTTATTTTCCTGTTCGTCCTGTGGTTAGGAGATCAAAGACACTTTAGATTTGGATGCCTTTGAATCATGAAAGAGCTTTAATTGAAATAAAAAGGGGGGATGGGACTCAGGCTAATAGCTCTGCTCAGGTATGTATCATAACGTCTTTTGGCTGCAATGCATGGCTTCTCTTTCAAGGCTTTCACACTGGCAATGAAAGATACCTCCTATAATTTTCCTCACGGTATTTGAAAATGAAGTGTAACAAAATTATTCATGAACATTGTCAACAGAGCAGGCTTCCTTTCACTTATGAGCAAATCATTCTCCAGGAGATGTGTTAAACTTTGCCAAAACCATTTGTAAAAGCAGCAGCTGCAAATCTTTGCTATAATCCCATTTAACATTGTGCAGCTATTACCATTTCTCTCTATCTGTTATTGCTTTGCCTTGTTGCCCCCACCCCTGCCCCATGTCTGCAAGTGTTTTATGGTCTGCAGGGAGGTGGGAGAGAGGTTGTTTGCCAGGATGGTGTAAGCATACAAAAAGATATCCATTTTTCATCCACACAAGCAGTGAACAATTTGCAAAAGCAAAAAGGGAACAGAATGAAGTGGAAATATACTGTATAATTATGCTTACCAATATGTATTATATGTTGCTTATCCTGTTATAGTATTTGTAAATGAAGAAATATTCTACACACATGTTCTAGGGTGCGTAGCATCCAGCTCTAGGTGTGGTTGGAAAGGCCCAGGGTGACTGACTGCTGCGCATTGCATCCTTCCAGTGCGACTGTCAACCGGGGCAGACTGTCTTCAGGGACTGTCTCGAAGTTTCCCCTCCTATATTTATCTTTATCCAGTGTTATGTCCGCCATTTTTGTGGTTTCCCCTTAGATGCATTCTTGGACATGCGTGGGGGCTGCACACCCAGTGCCCAAAGGCTGGTGTCCATTAACATTCCACTGCTGAATAAGAAGAAAACACAGGCAGAAGGGCAGTGGCTCTGCACACACCCCCACACACAGTGAGGCACAAGTGATGATTGAGAGGAGTTACTGTATGAGCCACTACATTGTTGTTTTTTAGTAAAAATCCTACCTAATTCTATACCTTTTTAAACAACATTTAAGAATGTTTTTGGCCAATCACCACTGAAAGCAACACTATGCAAATCACTCCCAATTCAAAGCTCCTTCACCTGTCTCGAGTCTAGTTGAGTATTTCTAAGCGGCATGTGTGTGATCCGCCATGATGCTGCCACAGACATACAATGTAGGACATTTTCTTCACCCTGAACAAGCAGTCGAGAAGTGTAGCTGTCATATTAAACCTCTGTGCTCACTCACTTAGCTCGCCACACTCTCCGGGGCGCCCCTGTTTGTCTGCACCACTGTTCCGGTTCAGTAGAGAGAGCAACAGGGAGACGAGAAGCTCAATGTGCATTCCTGTCAAGAACTCCTTCCCTAGTCCTGTAAATCATCCTCACACACACACATGCGCACACACACACACACACACACACACACACACACACACACACACACACACACACACACACACACACACACACACACACAGGGCGCTTACCTGCGATGAGAAGCTGTCTGTGAGTCTGCAGACTTCTAATGCTCGAGGCATGCTGGCTACATTTGCACTTACCTACTGTGGTTCTCATTCATTATTCTACTAATTAATACTTTTTAAAGTCCTAATAAGACCCTCTGATTATGGCAGCAATGACTGTTCAAGTTGAATAACGTTTGTGGATTAATAATAAAGCATTCTGTGCTAGCTAGTAGGTTAATAAGGACAGTCTTTGAGGTTCGAAGTGATTGCACTTCAATGTGATATTTCTGCTGAGTGTGCTGGAAAACAAATCGGTGTGCTTTTAGTGCGATGGCCTTTGTTGGGGGAACAGGTGCAGCGTCACACCAATAGAGGGCATTGTTGTTTAACTGCAGGCACAGCGAGCTTATCCTTTGTTTATGTAGGTGTCCATGGGTGCTGCTGTTTGTCTTTCAGTCTGCCCTGTTCTCTCCATTTAGTCTGACTGAATTTGATGCTTTTGTTTGAATACTAATTTGAGCATCAATGTATCAACGTCGTCTTTTTTCACATTCTGTCAGCAAATGCAATGGCTAAACACACTCAATCTTTTGTTTTTCTCCACCAATTGAGATTACTTCATATTACGTTTTATATGAGATGCAAATTAGAATGATTCATTTTATCAAGCTGCAGCCAATCTTCCTCTAAAGGGAATTTGTGTTTTCTTTCTTTCACATACTCCAAGGAAGATAATTTGCTAAAATATGTAAATAAAATTAACTTCCTTCTTTTTGGCACAGATTCATTGTAGACGTACAGTTTTAGATATGCAGTGTACTTTATTGCAATTTAACTGAAAAACTGTGAGGGGAAATATAACAGTCTCTGAGGATGTCGGGCTGAAGCTTTGATAAGTTCTGACAAGTTCTTCTCTTTAATTTGTGTCAGGTGAGGGAACGCAGAACCGATTAGAGAGGTGATTTCAGGTCAGCTTCAGCCCTCTCAGTCTGGCATGAAGTCAATCCTGAGACTTCTGAAGAACCTGTAGTGGGACAGGTCATTTGTCAGGTACTCTCAGTGTAGTCTTTATAAATAAATGGTGTGTGTCTCTTAATGTGCACACACCTGAGCCACATAAAAACTGCTTCCAGGACTGATAACCGTATAGTGTAGCTAACTTTATCATCTATGTTTGAGGCAGAGAGTTTGAAATCACACTTAAATGCATGCAGACATATACACACACATGTATAACAGAAAAAGCCAAATGAGCTGACAATTCACCTTGCAAGCAGAAAGGCCTCATCATATCACAATTAATAAATTAGTCAAGCAGACCCGCTGAGCTTGCTTTTGCCGTCAAATTCATTGTACTGCTGTTTATTTTCTGAAATTTCATTTTTTATTTTTACATTTTTTTTTTCATAATTATTTTATATGACTCTTTTGTTTGCCCTTTTAAAAGGACATTCTGTCTTCACTATATCATTGCTGTTTGGATACATAATCATTCATATCGCTTAATATATATTGATCATTTAGGATTATATGTGAAGTTGTGAAAAGGGCACCGATTATGATCAAATTGGAATGCTGAGGGATAAAAGTTGATTGAAAGTTTATTTTCTTAAAATTTCTACTCAAATGTAAGATTTGCTGACACATGCATATTTGATAAACCAAAAGCATGTTTGTTACAAATGTATGCTTTAACTTGCGTGCAACATCTGAAAGGCTGAGATAGTGAAACCCAACTCGTTGGTCAAAAGGACAAAACTCATTCAGCCTCATTTTAACACAATGGATGAGCATTCAATCAAATAGATGCCAATTTATTGATTTAGGGGAATGCACAAAAGAAAGGATTTAAATCTTGGCCGATAGCCATTAACAGCGAATCTGAAGATAGACAGGCGATTGGTCATAGATCACAAATGGCAGGAAATCCATCTCTCCTCTCATTTCTCCTTTTTATTTGTTCATGCGCCCACTCTGAGATTTTTCAAACCAGATTATCATACAGTCCAGACATATACTCCAACTAATACCCTCCTTCACTCACGTGTCTTTCTCTAAACTGCGTGACGGAATCCCTCTTCCTGCTCTTTACCATGCAGCTTGCTACAGTGCTTTGCAAAAGAGCTTTCAGCAAAGTCTGTGCGCAGGACGAAGTGGCACTACATTGGGTTGTCCTGTCTCTGGTGCAAAGATGTAGATTGGGGGAGATGGGTAATTAATATGAACCTGTCATGACAGACATGAATAGTTGAGTCTAAATTGATTTCAGATTCATAATAAAATCTGTCTGCTTCCAAGCGGTCCACCCAAAGTGTTAATAATGATGACAAGCCGGGGATCAAAGGGGGAATCAGAGTTACAAATACAAGCCCTCTTTCAAAAAGCCCTGACTCTGCTTTAGACCACATTCATCACTGTTAAATATCAAATAGAGATCTGACTAAATAAATGAAACGAATAAATGGGGATCAACACACTTGTGATCATGAAATGCATGTTATGTGCACATATCTCTTATTATCTTCAGATTTATACTGCTTGAGAAGTATACCTCTTTTTCTTCTTGTAATGAAGGACGAAGTCACCAATTGTAACGTAGACGCATGTTTATGTGACTTGCATGTATACAGCACAGAGGTCGTTCATTCTTTAGGCACACATTTTTTATTCTACCCCTTAGTTCAGCAAGCAATTGATATGTGATCCGGGAGAGGGCAGCTTATTGATTATTGTGGGGACTTAAGCGGTAGTATGGTGGTGTGTGGACAGATTGTTCAGGGTCCTGTACACTTAAGCCCCTGTCTTACTCATATGGAGCCACATAAGGTTTCCATTTTTGACATGTTTATAGCAAGTGCTCTTTGGAAAACAGCAAACATCAGACATGCACATAGGCAAGACTCGATAAATGAACTATTATGTTACACCGCAAACAATTAGCCTGAACACTCTTTTAAATGCATGTATTTAGACTAGACGCTGTTGACACCATAGCCCCCTTTTTTCCCCTGAATGGGTGGGCAAAGAAATCAGTGTCTCGTTCTTTTCATTTCATCAGCTTTCATCTCCAAATCAGACTGAACATTTCTGTGCCGTAATTTGATGTGTGTTTCTTTATATAACATCTTCAGAGTATATTGACATATAAAATAAACAGACCTCACCATTAAAAAAAAAGAAAGTCTTACCAAATTGGTGTGAGGATGTCCAGAGGGGTTGGAATGTGAGCTTGGCTGCGGTCTGTGTTCTCAGGTGATGGATAGCGAAGGGGAGTCGGTGGTGGGGTGGGCAGGCTTTGACCTTGGCCATGGAACAGTAAGCGCTAGCTCAGATATCTCACATGATACCCATACATAGCGGTTCATTACGGAAGAGCCCCCTTATGCAAAGTGCAGAGCTCAACACTGGCTGGCTGACAGGGGCTAGCCTAGCACTGCTGACCGAACAATAAGACAACAGGGCCGGCCCCACCTCCCAAAAACAAGCCAGCAGCAGCTGCTGCTGCTTTACAAGTTAAGATGATCAGGACTTCATACACAATGAGAACCAGACCCCAAACCGCACAGACAACCATAAAGGTTCATACTTATTCTTACACATTTTAACCAAGTTTAAAGGAGAAGTTACGTACCAAACTATTTCTTGACTGAAACCATTAACATCGGCACAAACAATCGTCATTTATTTTACTCTTTCTACGCATTAAACAATGTAGGTACATGTGTGTGTGCTTTAGGGTTGCTAGTAGGCATATTTTGTCGCCCTTGTTACAGAGCCAGGTTGTTTGGTTCACCCTGCTGCCGGTCTTTGTGCTAAGCTAAGTTAGTGGACTGCTGGTAGTAGCTTCATATTTACCGTACAGAAAGAGTGATATCAATCTCCCCATCTAACTCTTGAAGAAAGCAAATAGTTTCACTGCATTTCACAAAATGTCAAAGTGTTCCTTTAGGTGAACTCTGATCCAAGCAGCAGTGCTGCACACTGTATCTACATATGCTTACTATTGATTCATTTTCAGTGTGTTTAAATCTTTCCACTTCGACTATAAAAAGAAAATGGCATACTCCAGTGTGCAAGTAGTAGCTCTGGTAATTGTATGTCACGAATACTGTGTTATTGACAGTTTTGATTGACTCTCTCTCTCTCTTTAATAACGGCCCTGCTGTAAACCTTTTTATCATCAGACTTTACAGCACTGGACAGTGACCGCACAGCTTTAAAGCATTGGGGTTTAAAAATCCTGTAGCGATTACTTTCCATATTTAAACCAACATGTTCCATTACCATTCAGTTTAACAATATTCATACAGTTATATGAGTGTGAAGGTAGATTTTTTATAAGATAATGTTAACATGATCCCTCTGCTGTAGTTACAGTTGTAATATTGTTTGATACTATTACACTGTGTATTTCTGTGCACTGTCCAGTACAGTATTTAACCTCTATAAGTAAATTGTACGGAGGTCACATGGCAGTGACGTGAGTACAGCTGAGAATTGGTATGATCCACATACTGTACATCAGAGGAGAAAAACTGTCAATGCTGTAAAGTGCGGTGGGGAGTTTACACACTTTTGCATCACTGAGACTGAACAATCTTCTCACCAAACATGCAGTGTAACATAACGTCTAAGTGTAACCCCTCCAGTTTGCACTCAAATTTGGTACAAGATACACAGCTTAGAGGATGTACTGTATGTAAACACTTACCTGTACACGGAGAAAGCTGGCTGTTTCATAGACGCAGTGAGATCTCAGCATTCCTAAAGTGAAGCAGACTTAATTTAAGTCTTTACATTTCATAACCTGGGAGAGTAGGGTCACCATAAGTACAATACTTACGGTCACCTGTAGTTATGCAGCTCTAATGACTTTTAAATGAATGCCATGTGGACTCTCAACTCTCACAGTAACTTGGTGTCAATTATCCAAAAACAAAAATTGAAACAAAATAATTTGCAACTAGCTCTGCAGTAGAACTCCTAAACATGTTGGATGCTTGGCAAAAATGTTTCAGCTGGTCAATCACAAATCGTTGATTTTATTGCTAAATTTGGACATTTTTGGATATGTTTGATCGTTACTTTTTCCCAAATAGGACAAATCTCTGCTTCACTGTCGCCAACAAGACAAAGTTCTAATTAAGTTGAGGGAAAGTTGTATGCTAAATATTCACAGTGATGAAATTTCAAAATGGCCGCTGGGCATACTGCAGGAACAGATGGTGTGTTAATTTCAATGTTTAGGTCTCAGATGAGCAGACATTAGCCTGTGTCAACAGAGAGTAGTACTGTCTTCAGTCTTCGTGTGTTAATGAGTGAATACATAAGTGTGTACATAATGTGTGTGTTTGAGAGCGAGAAAGACGTCGGACTCCTGTGAATCCATTGTGGGAGCAAGGCCCATATTGTGTTTGTGTTTGTGTCCAGTAGCCTGGTGGACAGGCCTCTCTGCTCCAGGCTAACCTCCTATCAGAGCCATTGGCATATCTTGAGTGGGATGACATAATCAATAATCAGAACTGTTAATCAATCGTATTCTAAATAAGCATTGATTTGGCCCACAAGGTTAGCCAGCTTTATCGGTTTACATTAAGTAAAGCAACACAATAGACAAAGGCCCGTGACTTGGACAGACAAGTTTAACCCCTAACCATCCGTCTCTCAGTTACACAAAGTACATGAGTGGGGAAAAGAGTGTGTATTCTCTCTCTTTCAGTTCCCCCTGCTCAGTCAGGCAGCTCCGCATTGCCTTTTTTTACACTTCTGTATGTATTATTCTTAGAGAAGTTAATGTTGGTCTTTGTCCACTGGTATCTCTTCAACATTATTGTCACGCGCAGCCTCATTTGAATACAATGAAGCTCCAGTTTGCATCTCATTATCGACATGGCCAGGTAGACAGAGGTCACTGATTTGTGTCACCTTCCACAAAACGGCCATCTCTCTCGGGAGCCTGTTGGATGAAGAGGGAGGAGTGTGGCACCACACTGCGAGTGTGTAACCCATGGGGGCTCCACATCTCCCTAATTACCAGCTAGTGGAACACAGTCACAGCTGTCTGCAGGTTAGTCGAAGATGACCCATGAGAATATACAGTTTTGCATTCTCGATAGAATCTTGTTGTTCTTGAAAGACTATATATTCTAAGCAGACAGTGTCAAACTGTCGAGGGTGTTCCTCAGTGGAAACAGGAAGCTGCCTGTCTCATACGTGTGGGCCTTAACTTCACAGTTTTCAGCAAGCTAACTCATATTCGCCCAAAAAAATTAGGACGACCCCCAATGTGCTTGAATCGCCTACTAACAGAAAGACTTGTCGGCAAGCGTGGAGAATTAGCCGAAATAACCCTTTTAGTCTCCGCTCACCGCAACAAAGCTTAGTTACATGATTATCGTGTCGCCAACATGGATCCTCCATCATCATTTTTCCCCACTGGCAGTGGCTCAGTGCCAGAGATGGGCTTAGGTTTGGCCCATGAGAGAAACCCTTTCCACTGCTCATACAGACCACCTGGCATCATACGTTCTGTCAGAGGGGAAAAAAAGTGCTTGTTAAAATGTCTCTTACACTCACTCACACAGTCGTGCACAGACGCACACAAACCCAGTGAAATATTTGGCACTGTCGATAAGCTAAGAGGAATAGTAAGCAAAATTGGCTATTTGTATGGCTTGTTATCTATTATTTATATTCGGAGGTTTCTCACAAGGCTATCCTGAACTCTTGGTGGCGAGAGGCAATGGTGCTTCTTTGATCTCTCTGAAGCGCTCTATCGGTGCAGTCTCTCCGTCGGTTCCTCGCACACCTCGTGTCTTCCCTCCACCTCTTTCCCTGCCCATCTATCCCTCTCTCTCGTTCTCTTTGTCCCTTGTGAAAGCCCCTGTCACCTCTGGCCCTCCTCCTCTCCTCCCCCTCTGTGAGGCTATTACAGGCAGCACTCCTCCCTCTCTGCCTTCCCCATGTATTACCATTAGAAGACATGCATCTTGGGAGCTGCTGCACACTCCTCTGTGTTTTGATTAATATTTTAGCAGCCTCAGGGAGGAAATGGGTCTTCCTCAGAGCTAATCTGTTATGGGGTGGATGCTTGGAGCAGAGGAAAGAGAAGATGATAGAAGAGGAAGGTCAAGCTCGACTGTTTTTATTTTCCATGTCAGAAGCTGTGAAGACATCCAATACAAACCAAATGCCTCGCAATTATGAATAATGCACCAGCACAGAGTTTAGGGGAGATGCTCAAGCAAGCTGAGCTTTAAGTAGATTAAGGTTCTGAATTATAAAGGTGCCTTTTAAGGAAACATGACAATCACGACAAGCATTTTTGGCACCGCATTAATAGAAATTAGGAACGACCAGTGTATTTCTCTTCAGTCCACCTCCGTTATCCTCAGTTTAACAGATTTATGCTACGTCAAGCTGAATATTAAGCATTCTTCATAAGAAAATATAAATTGAGCAATTATCTTACACCCTTTATGGGAGACATATTAGGGACAACTTAATTTTGTGGCACTGCTGTCTCTTGTCCACCTGCTGAACACCACTCTGTTACTACCCTATTGTGTCACATAGCACAACTGCCAGACATGGACACAGTTGTCATCTGGCCAACTGGTGTAGAGAATTTTTTTTTTTTAATTCTCAGCCACTGAAATTCTTTGTAAATGATGGTTGACTTCAAATTGAGTGTGTGTTCTACGTATGTTGTTTTTAGCAGAGCCTATGCTGCATTGGCCTGAAATTTTGGCCATTGCCAACCCAGCCGTTTAAATTTAGGCCTTAGCTGTCAAAAATGTGCAGGCTGAAATCATAACAAAGTAACCTGATTCCAGATCCGTGAATCTTCGTCCACATCTTGGGGCATCCTCTTTCTACATACAGAGCTAATTACCAAGCTGCATCCATGAATAGTTACAACCGCAAAATAGCCACAAAATGGTGATAAGCATGAATTAATGGAGTTGTATGGGTTACTGTGTTGACTTACAGAAAGATGCCAACTCTTTAACTAGCATATTTCTTCAATTGTCTCAAACAATGTTATTTAATTGTATTCTGAATCTAAACTCAAAACGTTGCCTTTCTTTTTCTGTTTTTTTAACTTTTTTGTTTGATCTCACTGGATATCACACCTCTAGTTTTGCCCATACTGTATAAAGGAAGCGATCCCTGGAGCCATGTGACTATTATCTAGTACGGTGCCTATTCAACAGGCACAACATTAAAATGTTTTTGGGGACTGCACCAATCTAAATTATAGTTGCATTAAATAATACAGTACAGTAATACAAATAAATGTGACGATTTTACTTGATTTTTTACAATTTTCTTCAAAGCTATTTAAATTGTGTTTGTGGTACTGGTGGTAATAGCTGAGTGTTGGTGTATCACCTTCTATGTCTGTGTGCTGCTTTTCTAGGCTTCCTCTTTCATTGATTCCCACTCTCTTTTATTTATGTTTGTTTACTGTGCTGCTTGACTCAAGAACTGCCTATTGCTTTTATTGTCGAATGCAATGAAGGGTGCTTTTATCACCATTTGCCTGCAGGTCAAAGGTGAGAATGGAGACAAATGGGCCAACTGTACAATGATGAACAGGGTGTTCTGATCCTGGAAACATACACCCAGTTCATGGATCCCAACTGTCCATTCTTTTGTCAACCCTGAGGATTGTAATGTAGGGCTTACATTTAAAACTTCAAAATAGATTATTGCATCAAGCGTATATGAATTAATAAATAATAGCACTGAAAAACTCTTTACACAGAGTGAGACCCTTGTCTTTGTAAGGAACATAAATAAATAAAAGTGAAATTGTTTGGCTCCATCATCAGATGGAGTATGAGCAAATTATTAGCCATAGACTTTGGGTCATTGGCGTCTTCTTTCTCTTCCTCGTCGTCTCTCTTGGTATTTTTCTCAGATAGCATACAGTAACCTTGACTTTGAATCCTCTTACACCTTGACGCAACGCGCCACTTTGCACATTAGTTCTGTTGACCAATATATGAATTATTCTGGCTCTATTGTTTGTGAATTTTTCCCCATGGCGTTACCATGTTGATTAAGTGCAGTATGGAGGTCGAGTGTTGGCAATTACTCACCATGTGTTCGGAGCAGCGGGCCATGTACAGTGAGTGAAGCTGGCACATTAGGAACATACAAATGAAGGCGAGTCTTGTGGACTTATTTTAAGCTCGGCCAGTCCATTTAGCGGTGTGTCCTTGGGGCGGGGGGGTATTTTGTATGCCTCCGATAGGTGTTGGCTTGCTAATGAAGGTGGTATTTAATTTGGTTAAATGCTGCAGGGATCAAGCCTTTGATATCTGTATGGATGGGATAGCATTACAATGGCGGATAGAAACCATTGACTTACAGAGGCCAAGTCTTTTATTCTTTATTTATAGAGGGCATTAGGTGCAGAAGGACAGGGTAGCTATAGCAGGGAGCTAATGTGAGCATAAGGAGGATACACCTGCCCCTAGGTGTTTTTCTTAGCAGGTACAATAGCAATATATTTCCACACATGACATTCACTAATGTTTGTTAAGGGAATATCTGCAAGAGCAAGTCAGGCTTTAGCTTCGAACCCTGTGGCAAACCACTGCAGAGTAAGACATTGGGGCTATTAATGGGATGACATGCTGTAAGTAAGTTGAACTTACTTACAGCATGTCATCCCATTAATAGCAGGAAACCGACTCAATGCATTTTTAGCTCTTCAGAGTATTTTACTTTTTACTTCCAATTCCAGTGCAGTTCCTGTTGACCTTGTTGTATGTGTGTGTGTGTGTATATATATATATATATATATATATATATATATATATATATATATATATACATACACACATACACATATGTAACGGGGTGTAACGGTTCACAAAATTCTCAGTTCGGTTCAATAAGATACAGTAGTGCCACGGTTCGTTACGTTTTCAATACAGCAAAAAAGTAGAAATGCCAAATCCTCGCTGGTGGACTCTCAAGGGGGCTCAAATGGGCTCGTGAAGGAGTAGTGTCACAGGGCTCAATAGCATTAAGCATGTTCGTACAGCCTGGTTTTCCACTCCAGAGTAGGGTCTCATATCCGCGGCTATAAATATAACAATATACAATATAACATTTAGCCCCATTTGAATCGGTAGGGAGTAGCTGCCTAAACGCTGCGGGGAGATTTTATAGAGTGTGTGCTGCGGTTGGTTTTCCTGCTAAGCTAGTTTAGCGTAGCACACCTCCCGAACACACGTGCTTCACCAGATTACAATGTTGTTCTTCCGTGGTGGGCGTGTCAGACAGCACGTTGTCTGTTACGTTGGGTGGGTTGCCATCTTGAGCGCAGTGGCTCCACCGAGAGAACATTATATTTCCCACAATTTAAGCTTCTGCATTTTCCAAATGCAATAGTATTATTCAAACGTATTGTTCGGTTTACGAACCGTAAGCCTCGTACCGAACGGTTCAATACGAGTATGTGTATTGTTACACCCCTAATATATATACTGTGTATATACATACACACACATATGTGTACACATATATATATATACATATATATATATATATATATATATATATTTGTGTATATGTTATGTGTGTATGTATATGTGACGATTCACAATCATTGTGACAAATTTGAGAATCGGTGAACAAAACCTCCAGTCTCTCCGTCTCTCTGACTGTGTAGTGTGGAGAGGTTTCTTCATTAAAACTGACAGAGAAGCCAGAGGCTGAGGAAGTGTTATAGCTCTGCAGACCTGTCACCACTTTTTCCACAAACTATAATTTAATGCTGTACAATAATTGAAATAATTCTTTCATTTACCGACGAGGCTGCCAAATGTTGAACCAGAAAACTGCCGACAGCAAAGATAATGTGTTCCCTCATGGCGTTTTCTTTTTAAATTCATTTTCTATTCTAATGTATTAAATGCATAAATTCTCTCACTAATGGTTTGTGTGAGGCAGAGTAACACCATATTCAATGATGCAGTGTAGAGGGGGTTTTACACTTAAAACAAGAACAACCATAATGAATGCCAATAAATCTGTGGACATGTCCATTTTTCCTTAGCCCTAAATGTATGCTTAGTTAATCCCTTTTTCTGCATTGGCCATTTGCAGAAGGTAATGGGAACAGGAAGTATGGGCATGGCATTCAGTAACAGCAAGAGTGAAGTATTCCAGTGAAGGCGTTTGATTGAGTGGTGTCCAATTACACTTAAACTCAAAAGTGACAACAAATGGAAACTCATTCCAGTTTGTTTTTGAAATTGCAATGAATTCTTTGTACTTTAAAGTTCCTTATAAAGTATTTCCAGGATCCCTTATGACAACTCAAACTCAGTGACAGTCTTAACTTCAGAACAAGAAACAGTCACTCTCTATGCTGTGCAGGTCATGTGCTCCATGAAGTAAGCCATTTAGGCAATTATACATTTTCCTGACATTCCTAGTGAATTAGCATTTCATTTGGCTTCATTATTCATAGAACTGCCATCTTTTAAGGCTGTTTTCCACATGTCAAAATTGAGGCACGTTTTGCAAACTGAATGCATCAGGCATCAAATTGTCCCAAAGAGAAAAAAATATTTCAACTCTCAACGCAGATCCTTCCTTTGCTGTAGCAGTATGAGATAAATGTCCAAGCTTCAATATAGACATTAGAACTTAATTCAAATACAGTCACTCAGCTATTTAAGATTTTGATCAGAGGAATTTCCGTTGGTGGCCAAATTTTGCACTCGCACTGTTTCCCACCTAGTGTATATTGATACATTTGCGAAACAACATTTTGCTCAAGAGATCTATCGGTGCCCAACTCTTTTTCTTAAAATTGTCTTATACTTGTGTGTGTCGAGATTCTCTTTCGCCATTACAGGAGTGCTCAGAAAGTTTAAAGCAACGTTCAAAAGTAATTCAGGGGGCTGGAAGCAGTGGAATTACAAGGGGCTTGTGCTCTGTGTCTCATGTTCAGTCTGTATTTGTAAAAAGGAGCAGTCACAGGGAATAACCTCTGTAGCTGTAGGCAATTATTCAATTGCTGTGTGCTTTCTTTCTCTCATTCTTCTTTATTATATTCTATAATTGTGATGATTCAGTGTTTGGCAAGCCCAACTCTTTCTCTTTCACTCACTTTCCCGGGGCGATGTCCTGGGAGGGTCACTGTGGCCATCATGACAACTCCATTGTGTTGATTACACCAATGATAGATAGGTTTTGCTATGAGATGAGTGGAGAGAGAGAGAGAGAGAGAGAGAGAGAGAGAGAGAGAGAGAGAGGGGCTGAGACACAGGAATATGAATGCAGAGCAGATGAGATGGAGCAAGACAAAAGAGAAAGGGGAGGTGACCGAAGAGAAGACGAAGTAGAAAGGAGAGTGAGGAGAACATTCGACATTAGTAAATTGTGGAATTTAGAAATCACTATTTGGGGGGGTTGGAAACATATTTGGAAAATTGTAAAATATAAGCTGTCTTTGTGAAATTTTAAATTCTAGTAAGTTTATCTTTTTTTGTATGCAGCGTGCATGAATTATTCCTGTAAGCCTAAAAGCCTTAAGATCTGAAATTCTACTACCGTCTCAAAAGTTTGCTTTCCTTTACACAGCAGAAGTGCAGTCTTGAATATGATACAAAGGTATGAGTCTGTGAAGATGTGTTGAAATTAAAATGTTTAGAATATGTGGTATTTCTGTTAAGCACACTAGACGGGAGGTCACTGAGTCTTTGCCTGATGAACTGCAAGATGAGTGCCTTATTTACTGAGTGCTCCATTCTTACATCAGTGGAGTGTTGGTTTAATCCAAACACACTTTGTAGTATATGTTTTGCTACTGTCACATCTTAGTCCCTCCCACTGAAGAGTGAGAGAGATGAAGGAGAAGATGCAAGGAGAAAGGAAACTCATTCGTAGAGAAATGATACGTCCTTTCCTTGGAACCGTCATCTGAAGCAGCATCTGTTTCTGCTGATGCCAGCACAGCTGGATCAGCTGTCAGTCCGTCTGCTTTAACAGTTCTGCAGTGACTTTTGATGCTTTAGAGACTAGAAAGTTGTTTATGGTTCTTTTTCTCCATCAGACCTACAGTTAAAAGATCCACTATCTGAAATGATGATGAATCTGCTGAAAGTAAAATCTAAATTTCGTGAGTTCTGCTCTGGTCCAGTTTGTTGTCTGACAACTTTGATACAAAACTGCAGTGATGTTGTGATGCAGTTTCTGATCAGTCGGATCAGCAGGGGTGTGTCAGCCCGGTAAAAGTCTTGAAGGCTGGTCTTGTGCACGCTCCCTAGAGTCTCAAACCCCCCTCCCCCATCCCTACCTCCACAGAGCAGAAATAACATAACAGCCTTATTGATTATGGACCGGAACAATTTCCGGGTTATGAAAACGAGTAGTGAGGAACGATCAAATAACGGATTGGCATGTTCACATAATCCGGAGACAATAAATCCTTCTGACCGTAGTGATTACAGGACTTTCCCTCCAGTGCCACCAATAGGTTGATATTTGTGGTTTTGGATGCCATGATATGTGGTACAGAAATCAATGCCTCTCTAAGGATAAACTGTTGGGATTCCCTGACATATCTTTTGTTCGAATTAAGAAATGGAATTATGCTAACATGCTAAAATGGTCAGCATGTTAGCATGCTGGCATGAGCATTTGGCTCTAAGCACCGCTGTGTCTAAGTACAGCCTCGTATAGCTGCTATTTTGGCTGTAGTCTCTTAGTTCTGTGTCACTGTATCCCTTATAATTGATTGTGTTTGCCTCTAAATGGGATTTTATTCAAGATGCAAGTGGGTTCAAATGTATTTCAGGAATATGTGAGTACCTGCTAATGTTAGTTTACAAGAAAAAAAAAGATATTGGCTGACGCTATCATTATTCAAATTTGGCCACTTGATAAATATCCTCATTGCTTTTTGTCAGCACCATGATGTCCATGTGCATATCAGGTTACATTATTTAGATGTTTTGCTGAGATACGCAACATCTCACTCCAACATGGTATTTGTAATTTACTATTAAGAGAATCTGGAGCCAAAGTTTTTCACATGCACAAACAGTCTCACACACACACACACACACACACACACCCACACACAAACAATCACCACGGCTACACTTCATCATGACCATCAATAGGAAGAGATGTATGATTGATTAATGGAGCTTTTATCAATACAAGGATAGGAAAACGACCCCCGAAATCCACTTACATATCAGCAAGGCACTTTTATCCCTCCTCCCATGAACATGATTTACGAAGGCAGTCAATGCGTAGCGCTGCTTACACGTGACTACATAATGAAATGGTGAGCTGACTTGGGAGAGCACAAACCCCTCGCTGAAGAGCATTTAGTTAAGTGTACAGATTAGCATAAGAAAAGCAATCTCATAACACGAACAGACCTATCTAATTGAACTATTGTTGATGTAAGCCATGTGATCTTCTATTGGCCCAGATCCCTCCAGCCCGCACTACTGCTTCTGCTTCTTTAGTAATGGGCTATGATGTTATGTGGGTCTAAATGTGTGTGTAAGTAAAGGGGAACGCATCCCTCCAAATTGATCACTACTCCTCAACAGGAAAGGACAAGGGAGGGGGGCGTTAGCGAGCAGATGCTAACTCAGCCAATAATGAACAGGGTGGTTATAATGTGAAATCCATTGCCTCTCAATCGAGGCCATTGATCAAATGCCCCCCCCCGCCCTATACGTTTGATTCTCCGCCTGGCTTTTGTAGTCTGAAGCAGTGTCCTCTTGCTTTCTACAGTAATTCATTCTCCCAATCTGTATGTTGTCTTGCTCACTCATCTGTCTGTCTTTCAGTCAAAGAAGCTGGTTGTGAAGGAAAGTGACACTCCTACTTCAGCTTTTAATGTAGGTGGTGCAAGGACGCAGGAAGTGACCCTCGTTCCATCAGAAACGATTGCAACCTGGACAGAGAAGAATGAGTTTACTCACCTTAGTACAAGCTCCCACAAAGCTCTGACTTTGACTGGACGCCTCCCTCAAAGCTTTTAACAGGCAGATGTAATAGCCCTGTGGTTTGGAAGAGGGCATGGCTAGAGCGCCTCTGGAAGAGCAAGCTGGCGTCTCTTGTGGCTTCAGATGCGGTCTAAGTTGTACTTAATGCACTGACAGGTAATCCATCTGAAGGCAAGATGCTTTATGGCGATTTAGACAGGAAATCAGAAACCTAGTGTGGTATTGGCCCCAGTGTCTCCTACTGTTGTCCCAGCCCATTATGTGAAGGGGATTTTATATTATTTCCGTTTTGAGGACGCATATCTTGTTGTTGTTGTGATCAGTGCATTTCTTTGAAAAGAGCACCTTGACACGGATGGCTGTAGTGAATTAATGTCCATGTTCCACCAAGTACGAGCACCAGATACCTGCTTTCATTTGCAATGTGGTTTCAGAGAAGAAACATTGAGGGATTGAATACTGAAGTATTTAAATACTAGTGCAAGTTGTAATTTGATCATTTGAGTACTTCTTTGCATTTGCAAGTTACAATGCAATTCTTCACTGTATTTACTTCATATATTTGGACCATATACATAAACAATGACGATTATGTTTGTAATTTACAACCATTTCAACCAGATATGTCAGTCTTTCATGTCGTCTTTTTGGAAACTCTGGTGGTTTCTGGAGGAAGTGTGAGAAGCTGTTTTGGTAGCTTTGGTGATACATTGTCAAACTGCAATCTCCCGTCATACGAGCGTGTTAAAATATCATTAACACATTTTACTCTCAGCCTAGATTTAATTCAACTATTTAAAATTGCTTGACTAATACCGTTTTATCCTTTTTGTAAAAAAACATTTTATGGAATAAGTTAAAAGCAGGTCACATTGATATTGCCTCCATGTCATCAACAGCTGCTAATATATTGACGTTGGGGTCTTTACTCACAGCTGATGAGATCATGTAGCTTTTCAGTCCAATAAATCACCACTCTCGACTTACCGATGGGATATTAATCTTCCTCAACAAATGTTCCCATCAGAAATGAATCGTATCATTGCGTGGAGATGACCGGTGCCTCATAAGATTAAACGGATTGATGCAATGTATGAAAATATACATACCTGCTGTTTGTAGCCACACTATCTGTATACAAACAATGTACTTTACCTGCAAGGACACCTTTACCGTTTGTTTACAGCTGCCTTGTTGAGCTAAAAATTACGGAGAGAATAAAGTCCAAAAAGGCCGTGCATAATTAATGGCGTGTGTTTTCTTCAATTTAGCTGCTCTGTTTGTGTTCCACCTCATAATTGTGAGATGAAACCAAAGCTGGAAAATTAATTAATCTGCCGTATCTAATATACACACATTACAGGAACACACAGACCCGATCAGTCCTCTCCAGTGATATTTTAAAGCCATCGTTCCCACAGACCTGCTCTCCTGAGACCCCCATGCACTTGCATCCCAGGGAAGGCAGCAGCTTCCGGAGGCAGCAACGGCACTTCTCTCCCTGAAACGGAGGAACCCCATTCCATCTTTTCATTTTTCAACCCCACCTCGATCTATCTCTCTTTCTTTCTTTCCCTCCCTCTCTTATTTTTCAGTTCCTTACAGTACATCACTCTGGCTTTATCCATTTCATGTTTAGTGAAACTCCCCAGGCGAGCCCAACACAAGGCAACGAGATGCCGCAAATCTTTGATATCTTAAACAGAGGGCATAGTGCCAGCGCTCTTGCCAGATAGGAAAAACGGTAATCCAAGGGTGGAACATCATCCTGAATCAAACAAAATGAATAAATAATCGGGGCTGCAGACACACTTTCATACTTGCGGTGCATGTCCGTGGAGGATTGGTTTACTAGCCCAAGTGATTAGTCTGCTGGCAGCATTGTTTGGTTTCTGTGGCTCAACCATTTACAGTATGATATAACAGCAGATCACATTCACTTCTTAACGCAGCCCACTGTAGAGCCAAAAAGAAAAAAACCAGCTCGCTGCTACTCAACTGTCACTTTAAATTTGTGGCATAATGTGTGATGCTTTAAATCATAATCCATGCTGTTTGCTCCCTATGGATCAAGTATCGTTAGTTTTATTATACAAATATTCACATTTTTGGGTATGACACATTGTTACATCACACACACATGTTACTAATCAAATAGATCAATTAAATCAAACCTTTTTGTTCATCCATTTAACCAAAATGTTCTAATATATAATTTTTTCTCTGCAATTGTTTGCATTATTTCTGTTTGTTCGAGATAAGGACATTTTATTCATGCATTTTGATCCCAATCTTATTCAAAACAATACTGCAAATTTCATATCAGAGGTAACTTCATAGTACGTTCTTCCCAGCCTCTTCTTATAAATTCTCTCCAATATGACAAATAAAATAGGGGCATTTTCTCATTGATAGTGGCTACATGCCAGTAGTTACATTAATAAACAACCAGCCAGAGATAATATTTTTCAATGCCATTCGATTTTCAGAAGGTTACATTCCTAATGTTTATATTTCAGCAACCTCTCTCCTGTTTATACAATAGTGGGTATTAAAAGGGAGATTAAATTTTACCCGGCTGAATATAATGCAAACACAAAATGATGCTTCTATTTCCATGGCAAGCTGTGCATTGTCATTTATTTATGAGTTTTTTTTTGCCCTCCTCTCCTTTTCCTTTTCTAAACCCAACAGTAAATATGGAAATTGTGTTTGTCAGTTTGTGTGTATACACACACACACACACACACACACGCACGCATGCATGCATATCCATACGTGTGCCTTTGTGTAGAGATCTTTTAATGTCCGTCTTTTATGCTGCATTGAATGCAACTTGTGCCGTGCTCCTACGTGGATGCAATGGGCGTAGGAGGGTCATGTGGTTCCTGCAGAGAAAACTTCTCCAGCCTTCATCAATAAACACACTCCGTCATCCTGTTGCAGTATTGACGGTCAATCATCCGTCTTCACACACTTGTTCTCTCCCTCAGTGACTCTCTCTCATCCCTGTGAAGACACAGCCAGACTTTTATTGCCACTATTACTGTGAGCTGCCATTATCCTTTCGAGAGAGACGTAGTCTCGGTTGCTCCCACAATCACTGTACTTTAAGGTTAAAGAGAGCACGATGAGGAAATATTTCATTCTCAATTGTTCAAATTTATACACATAGAAATACTTCTTTCATAATTATTGGTTTCCAGTGGTCATAATCACTTAAACTCTGATATGTCTCCATTTCCACTCTCAAAGGATAATAGTGCTGAAACAGCGTTTGATATTCCTCTCTTATATACGCTCATCTGTTGAATGGATTCTAAGAAATCGTATCAGACCATAATAATGATAGCTCATCACAAATCAAAACTGAAGCGGTATCAAAGTTCTTTCTTACAGTAAAACTGTAATAAAATCTTGGCTTTCTGGCAATGATACATGAGTTTTTCTGAAATCTTTTGTATCGATTTTTAAAATGTTACGTTTTGGCTCTATCTCTGAAATATATTTCATTTAATGGTTCTTTTAATTTTCATCTTAATAACCCACATTATATCTAATGGATTGGTCCTGACTAAACTAAAACTAAAGTCTGAATGCATGCAAGGAGAGTTCTGTTAAACTGTGTCCCTGTTGTAGATTATGTATGATTGTAGATTAAATGTTTTCCAGAGGACCGGCATGCAGACCAAATAGTTATCATATAGTTAAGTAAAAAGACAAACAAGTTTATATAAACAGAGAGCTCTTTGATTTTATCGTGTATCATAAAGTGGCATTTTCCTTATAGCTAAGATACATTTTGTTTTGCAAGTGTGATATTTTGGGGATTTAAGATTAGTGATGGGGTTCAACTGCATTTCAAAATTTAAAATCCAGCATTGAATCCACTGAACGACGGGGGCAGCTTACTTTACAACTTGTACCTAGAACCTAAAAATGAGATGAGCATCATAACGCATGAACTGTTAATTATACTCCAAATACAGGGGGTTATCATCATTAAAACTGTTGGTATGTTAATTTAAGTTTAACTTGATTCTTAAATTGACAGAGAAAAGCCACTCCGTTAGCCTTTTTTAACTGCAGAGGAACTGTCCACTCGCAGTCGTAAAAGTGGTGTTACGTGAACTTTAAGTTCCCAAACAATCACAAGCTGAATACAGACACAAGCTGCAGAAAGCACATTAACCAGAGGCCTGCCAAATCTTTCATTTTAGCTGTTATAGAATTAACTTACAGCCGATTTAATCAGCTTTCAGGGATGTCTGTAGTTTGAACCAGTGATAGTCAGATAGTCACAGTGAAGTTTTCTTTTACATCAAATGTAGTAAGGAGAGAGATAAAGAGATTTGTTAACATCTGATTTGTTTCTTTTCTTTTTTACTGATTTTTTATTTTGATTAAGAGACTTTGGTAATTTGGAGAGTAAAGATTCTGTAAGTTTTCCACAATGCCTGCCTGCTTGGACCAGGTGAACATACATATGCTTTAATACTCACACTACATGTAGTCTTTTTATGTTGCTGTGTTTGGATTTCGTTGGGTAAATGGTAAGAAAGTCCCAGATTTTGATATCTGCATCTTAAAATATCACTTACCAACAGTACTGTATATCTTTCACTAAAATCCCTTTGCCACCCTCTTACACACTGACACACACTTGTCTGAGCTGTGTTTGAAAACTGTGTTTGTTCCGCATTGTGCTCTGTTAACATGGGTTTGTTTTGGAGCAAACATCCATTGCACATCAGAATATGAAAGGGAATCTCAGCCCGGTTGGTTACTGCGTTCGCCTCTCAGACACCCCAGCATGAATTAGGCATGAGGGCTGCAGTCCAGTCCACACTAGGGCTTTAGTTGGCTTACAGAGAAACAAATATCTAATTTGGAAGTTTTTAGATCTCCTACAGAATGGCCACCCAATCAGAGAAGATGTTTACGATTTTTTTTTTCTTCCCACTGCAGGTTACAGTGAGTTCAGGAAGTTATTACAGAGTTTGAAAATAGGAAGTGAGAGTCCTGAATCAATATTTAAAACATCCGACACATAATCATCCAATCCACATTGACTCCGCCTTCAGCCGTCTGTCAGCAGCAGCTCCTGAGGAGCTGAGTGGCTACTTTAACGATGATGAACGAACAATTTCTGCATTGCACTGTGAGGTTCCCACACCAAGAAACCAAACAGAGGGTTAAAATGGACTCAATAAAGGATTTATAGAATAAAGCCATCAGTGTCTTGTCCACATTAAGACTCCTCTTAATGTGCGCAGAAAGTAAAGTCTCTGCAGGCCCCTTTTTTGCAGATCGCAGCTGTGTTGAGGTCACGTTATTGTCAATCACTCTTCCCAGGTACTTTTAGCACTCAACTGTCTCAACAAGTCAGCCCTTAATTGTAGCTGAGAAGGTTGAGTGGGTGGGTTTCCTGTAGTCCTGTAGACGTTGGCCGTATCTTTACTTTTGTGAACATTTAACATCTTTCTTTCACGACTGGCCCATAACCGACCTCTCTATCCTGGAGCACACCAATCAAAACTTTAAACTTCAGGAGATGGCTGTATTTGTAGTAATGTTGTGTATATATGTATATATAATAAATAACTACATGTTACTTTTATCATTAACACCTCTAATACCCTGATAAGCTATACAATGTTCTCCCCTCCTCTCTTTCATGCACTCTTCTCTCTCTGCTCTCAATCCAGCTGTGAGGTACAATTACTGCCATGAGTAAAATTCTACATTTCCGCAGGGCCAGATCATTTAAACCACAATGCCAGTCCTCAGTAACTTCAGAGCCCCTGTGGGCCTACTTCAATAGACCCCCGGCCCTAGGTGTGAACCTGGTAACTTGTTCGGCAAAACACACAGTGTGGTGGTTGTGAAAGCATCAGGATAATGCACCACTAATGGTGCAGATGTTTTAGACCAATGATGTCCCTGTCAAAGGAACGTTATACGTAAAATCCATTGGTTTACTCTCAGCCTTGAAATAGGAGCAGACACCGACGCACCGACTAAAAGGGTGACTTTCTGGAGGTCGAAGCAATGTGAGGTTTGCCTAAAACTACATTAAATTAAATGTTTTTATCTGCAACATCCTTGCATTAAATCAAACATGCTCTGTGTCTATTAGGGAAACATAATGTTGAATGTTAAAGACTAAAGTTGTATCGTACACCTAACCATACACCCTCTGCATGATCATGTTGAATTTGGCTGGAGCGGCTTTTTCCTGTGGCTTTAACCCTTTAATGTCCTCACTAAGAAAAAAGTAATGGAAAAATTATTCCTTTGCATTTTTTATTTCTTTGGGGCAGTTATAACAACAATCCAAAAATTGTTTTCCAACAGACCCCACAGTTTTTTAAATACATGCCTCTACCAAACGGTTGAGAGGTCACTTTATGGTAAAAGTACCAAAATACATACAAATACCAATATAGTAGAATTATTCAAAATAAATACAAAATGATTGAAGTAATAAACAGCATAAATGTTTGATACACTTCACACTTCCGATTTTTGGTGATATATTCTGGGGTCTTGTACAGGTGTACCAGCATGTCAGACAGATCAATGCCTCCCATATGCTGATTGTAGGCTGGAATGAGTGATGGGCACGGGACAGTAATCTTTGCACGGGCCTCTTTGCTCCACCGTTTGACAGTTGAAAGAGGCATGATCCCACAGGCATTGCTCAGAAGGTTGACATATTTGTTGTCATACCATTTCACTGCGATCACCCCTTCAGCAGACCTGTGATCAAAAGCTCCACATCCTTTCTTCATCAGTTCTTTGTCTGTCATCAAGGTAGCTCCACCAATGCGGTTTGGTCGGACAGTGCCGATGCACTTGACACCCAAGTTTGCGTTCAGCTTCTGTATCAAGTCGAAACTGGTAAAGTAGTTGTCACAGAAGACGACAGAAAGACGTGGCTGTGTTATGGTTTTGCATAAGGTTGTCACCACTTTGGCTCCTAGGAGTAGCCCCTGCTCCTCCTCACTTAGGGCAACATTGAAGAATGTGGATGCCCCTTGATAGAGCAGTAGGTCATGGATGATGCCAGATGAACTGGCCCGGCAGAACAATTTAAATCCCCATTTGTCTGGCTTGTTGGCAATATATTGGCGGAGAGTGCCAGCCCTTGTGCCTTTTATATGCCACCATGACATCATCCACACTGTGCTTGTAAGTGGATGGGATCAAGAGACACTGCTCACGAAGCATATCAAAGAGGGGGCGGATTTTGTAAAATCTGTCTGGACTGTCGTTGCACTGCTGATTATCATTAAAATGGATGTACCGGCGTAACAGCTGGAATCGCTTCTTCTGCATGATATCAGCTATCAGATCAAAACGTGACTCGTGGTGCTAGTAGTCCTCCATGGATGGGAAGTTGAACACACCCATGAAGAGTAGTATTGCCAGGAAATCTTCAATCTCTTCAGGGCTAGTCTTGATTGGATCCCCCAACTCATGGGCAGAGTACAGATTGGTATGATAAGTAATATGTTCAATCATTTGGTCAGTGAAGAGCATTTTGTAGTACTGGAAGGGTGTCTTTACAGCCTCAGGGGGTTCAAATATTGATTCAGGAACCTGGAATTCCTCAATGTCTTCAAGCTTCCAGATTCTCCTTGTGCCTTTGTTTGTGCGTGAGGGAGAACTTGGGACAGGTGTGTCCTCTGGCTCCTCCAAGGAAAGAGTTTTTAGGGTGTTCTTCCCTTTTCCTTTTCTGCTCTTCTTACGAGGAGGCAGTGTAGAAGATGTGCTTGTTGAGGCAACCTCCTCCTCATCCATGGATTCAAAAGAAGTGTCCCCATTCTCTTCAGCAAGCATGGGCTGATAATCAGGATCCTCAATAAGGTTATCTTCATCACTCAGATCAGCATCAGAGTCTTGAGGACTAAAATTTCAGATTATTTCTAGTGTAACTTCAACTGCAATTTGTACGGGGACAAACACTGACTGCTTACTGATGAGGTTAGTTTCCTTACATGGATGCATCTACAGCTTTGTAGCATCTGGCTACAATGTGATCTTTCTTGAATGCTTCTTGTTTTGTCTCTAATGATTTACCCTTAACTTTTTGTAATATTCGATAGTTATCCAATCCACCGAAAGCACATGAAGCGTAAATGTATATTATATTTTATATTCCTGTAATTATTGATGAGGATATATATCATCTTCAGGAGTAATGCCATGGAGCAGTACCCCTTCGCCAAGTGCTACTGATACCTACTGTCGACCTGGATACATGTTTTCTGATCCCTGTCATCCAATGTTGATCTTGCTTATAAATTCATAGGTAGAATTTAATACATTCCACTTTCAATCTACTTTTAGAATAACTACAATCCATTTTCCCTTCCGTGCAAGTGTTGGATTGATGTAAAAATGACCTTTATTTGGGAGGTAATTGTGCAGGCCCTGTGTATATGCCTGATTGTGATCTCTCTCTGCAGAGTGCTGGTTCAGCAAGGTTCCATCCTGTTCCTCAACATGGTCCTCTCTTTCCTCCCAAGGTGTCCTCTGGCTGCGCTGGCCTCTTTGAAGGTTCTTTCTATAGAATGGAATCACTGCATGTGCTTCCTGGCCGAAGCACGGAGAAGCACTAATTCCACACTGATAAGGATCCGACTTTCTCTCATTTCATAAGTCTTCCAACAGATAGAAAGCTGTGCTAGATTAGATGTGTTACTCTTCTCCCCATCCCCTGTAATACAAAAATCCTCACAAGACCCAACTTGGGGGGGGGGGGGGATAATTAATTTAATTGCTATTCAAGTGTGGGTGAACAAGGGGGAGATGCACATTGCACATTGGGGTGGAGACTGTCTCCTTTTTTCTTCATAACTACAAAAGAAAGATTCCTGCTTTAAAATCTGTAAACGTGAATCATATTGAGGAAGCCGAAGGTCATCTCCAATATCTGTTAAATTCAGAGTGTTGTTGTCAGATGTGTCAGAGAATCTCCTCTCGCTGTCTAAGCTAACACAGGAGGGGGTTAGTTATGATAATGAAACCCGGTGTGAGTGAATGCCTGCGTGCACGCAGGTGTGAGCACACTTTCTCATGCTTAATGAAGAGGTTATAAAAGACACCGGCGCTTTAGCTGAGGGGTCTGCCATCAATTTCTCACGCACAAATGTCACTTAACGTTTTATTGGATTAATGAATACTTTCTTGCAAAAAATAACTCTTAAGTGTAAGTAATATCCATCCAAGTGCTGGTAGCATTTTAAATCTTAAAGGAGACAAATTATGCTTTTTGTCATTTCCTCTCATTGATATACTGCTATGATGTCGGATGTTAAACATAGTTACATTTTAAAATGTAATTTATTTTTTCCTGTTAACTGCAATAGTAAATAAAAAAGGAAACGATATCTCCATTGCAGCCCATCGGGTTTCAGTGTTTTTGGACAATTTGTGAGGAAACCTTGTCGACATTGAAGCTTTAACCTACTAACCCTCCTATTAAAGGACACGTATCTTAATATATCCACTTTGTTGTAAATTATCAACAATCACTCAAACAAAAGAGGCACTTTCGGGGCTATATCTGTCCCACTGCCCTGTTGTGTTTTAAGTGAGGAAGTGGCACGTTTATGTTTGATTGAAATGTTGTGTCATTTGTGTCTTGAGTTCTCCGCTTTCTTTTCCTTCTTCCTGTCTCTTTGTGCCGGGTAAAAGGGACTTCCCTCCAGATGTGGAGGCTGCTCTTTCTGAACCTTTTCATCTCGTCAAACAGCAGTTTGATCAAAGCTTGAGAATGCGGACAACAAACCTGTCTGTCCATGGCCGTGTCATAGCAGTACTGTAAAAATACCCTTTATCCCATGTCTGTGTTTTCTAACTGCATGTAGGGTTCAAATGTGAAAATACAGACATTTCTCTTGAAGCATCCAGTTTGATTTTCCACTCGTAGTATCTTTATGTGGAAACCCTCTTCTCTCAGACATCTGTTGAATTGTATTGTGCCACCATTCACTGCAACTACATTTGTTAGTTATTGCAAATACCACAGACTAACAAGTTCTTTCCCTGCAAATGAAAGAAATACAGCAGAGACATTTTTAATAATATCATTTGTGAATGCTATGTGAGAACCCGTTCTCGTAACCACAGTTTAAAGCAGTTAAATAAGTGAAATTAACAATAAAAGTCACACGAAGGAATTTATTGAGTTTGCATTGACTTTCCATGTTCGAATATTATAAATTGCTGAATAGTTTCACTGTGATGGTCAGACCCTCCCATACTTTGAGCCACCTTGTTGACCGCAACCACAGCGATCTATACCGTCTAGCAGGTGTAGGGTTGCGTGTTGGTACGTAGGAGAGATTTTGATTTATTTATTTATCTAGTTTTTGCTTGGTCACCAATAATTGCGAAACTTCAGCTATTTCTTTTCTGGCTGGACACAGAAGCTGTCAGGCATCATATTTCCCTCAGGTTCAAATGTGCTGTGTGCTTTGATAATAAATGGATAGAGCTCAGGTGACCAGGCATGATAGGCTTCTAGGTAATGGTGGGAACTTACAATACACTGATATGAAAAGCAAAATTCCTGCATTGTAAATTGGCTGTAATTTTGTTTGTCCTGCGGCATTTCAGCATTTTGACTCAGAGAGTTATTTTTTATTTTTTTAATGAGAGGAATAATTCACTGTCACATTTTCTTTACAGTCTCTGAATGACTGCTGACCAGGACAGAGATTTAAATGTTTGATCAGTCGTTGGGCATCAGCTTTACTTGACCTAAAATCTGAATGTGACAAAACAAAACTTTTTTCACTCTGATATGTTAATAACCCAGATATTTTTAATACATTCTTTTATCGTAACCTAGATCATTAAGCCAGAAATACCTTCTGTAGAACTGGTAGAGGGAGGCAAAACCAGGACATTGTTTTGCAGACCAATTTTCTACAGATAAGAATTCACTACTAAATGCTGCACCGCACAAACAAACAAAACAACAGGAAAATCCTGCTCTTCCTTTTGTTTGTTTGTTGTATTTTCAGGTTGCACACAGATTAAACATTGTAAATGAATGTGGTAATTAACGCTGGGTGTGTGAGTGTAGGCGCTGGTTTATCTACTTGTTTGTCTCAGATGAAAGGAGCATATTTTCTATAAAACAAAAAGTGGGATTGTAGTCGGTGCATCATACCCACTTGTTTACAATGGTCTCCCATGGGGGCTCCCCTCTCTGTTTGTTAGTGTATTTGCAAGCGGAGACTTAAAATAGCCCACCAGCTCAAGCAGAGCACCATCTATAGGCAGACTGTGCTGTGGATGTGTTCACAGCAGCCACCTTTACTTTACTGATCTGTAAACAGCATAAGCTTTATTCAGACCGTCTCATCCTTTTGTGTTTGATCTTTGCTGCATCGGCTCGGAAAGAAAGGAAAACAATATTTTCCATTCTCCATATATAGGCATTTGTTTGCAATTGTTGGAACATGAACAGCCACTGAAAGTAAGAGAGACATTTTCATTTCAGCTAACGCTAAAGCCAATATGAGGTGTTCTTCATCTAATACACACATATATATATATATATATATATATATATATATATATATATATATATACATATATATATATATATATATATATATATATATATATTCCATCACATTTAATATGACATCCTGACCTAAGCATTATTACTGAATATTTTTTATTTGAGTTGTAATTTGCGGAGTAGTTGAAACAAAATGTTGTATGTAAAAACGCCATCACAACTGTAAAACTTTAACATTTCCAAAAAAAATCTACTTTATACGCTATATTAACGTTTTTTCATTTGACACAACCTTTGCAAGGCACAGAGGCAGGTTTGCATACAATATGATTGTGTTATGAGTATCAAAATTAGGAATCACTGAACACTACACACACACACACACACACACACACACACACACACACACACACACACACACACACACACATAAAACAAAGCCATATAACAGGTCAATGAAGATTTGTTTTTTAGCTACTGGCACCCTCTCAAAAACAAACAACACAAAAACAAAAAGAAAACATGCACCTACTACCATACCTGACATACCTGACAGTCATTAAAGAAGCTGTACGTAATATTCTGAAGGGTAATATAGCAGCAAACAGCTATTTGCTATGTAAATATATAATGGAGTAATGTCTATCTTAGCAGAGATTGCGGTCGCTCTCCCTCTGTGTGTGTTGTGATCTGAGCTTCTCGTTGCTGTGTTGACATAGCCGGGCTGGTCGTGCATGCTTTTAGTGCGTGTTCGTACGTGTGCCCCACTGGCTACATCTGGGCCACCGCTCTGTATCGACGGCTACAGCTGATAACGCCGTCCTGACAGACAACGCCGTCCTGACAGACAACGTCGTCGTGGAAGCGTAGCTCCCACCCTCTGGTAAACACTGTTAGCTCTGTCAATCTTGCACCTTTTAATAAACAGTATATTAGAAGCTGCAAATCCTGAGCCAAGAATTACCAGTGAAGAATTAAGCAGATTAAGTATACATTTTCCAATTACCATACACCTCTTCTTTTTTTTTTTTTGCAAATAAAGGTGCAAAGAATCTTGTAGAGCAACTACTCCCCTGGGTTAGCAGTGTGTCTTACAGTATTATTCACTGGCTCGACATAAGGAAATATGGCATGTTAAATACTTGAATGCAGATTAAAAGGGACGGAAATAGACTGTTAAACAAGCCTCCCTTGGTACATTTCATATGATGTTCCGTGAGGCCGAGTTAGTGACCTTTATAATCAAAGCATATGCTAATTACGGAGATATTATTAGACGAGGGGGAGACTGTGCTCAAAGCTATGTTATCTCTGCCTGCACAGAATTCACAAATCAGGGGATTGTCACTGAGAAGGTTGACCGATAAATGTCACATTGTCACTATTATGTCTCCACGCTTTATGTAATGGAAGAGAGAAAGAGCAGCTCTGAAATGCCGAGGCTGTTGTCTCTGCTTTTAAAGCTCCCTACCCTCTCCTCTCCTGACCTGTGATTTGTGTCATTTTGAGGGGCAAAAATACATGCTGTGCCACCTCTGCAAGGTACGCACCACAAGCCAACCTATGAGGAATGGAATTTTTTCAAAGTGTGTTTTTTTTTTTCTACTCCAAGTGCGCTTCATCTCTTTCCTTGTTCCACCCTTATCCCTTTGCTTTGTGTTGCCTATCTGGAAGTTTGCATGGAAATAATTTGTGGATGAAGCATGTTGACGGGGAGTTCAAAAGTTACCTGAGAAGGACGACATGACTGTAGTGACTCATCACAAGTAATGAGATACCAGCATTTCAACTTCCATACCTTCTGTTTACTTCTAATTGGCATTTTAGATATTTTGTTGCTTTCATTTCATTTTTGTTTTGTGTTGTTTTAGTTATGTTCCCTGTCATGTGTTTTTGTCATGGCAAAACAATGATTTATTCTTGCACTATATGAGTACCCAACTGAACATCAGGATACCAAAGCCTAGGTGTAGGTGAACATTTCAGTGTGCTGTTTATCTTGAAAGATGGATTCTGGTTCTTGCTCTGTAACTAGAACCTATTGTCGTATGGATCTGTTAAAGACGGATGTTCAACATGGGATTTGTTTCATTGGTGTTTATCGTGCGAACTTCACCATGTCTATCTCTGTCTCTTATATCTCTGCACACACACACACACACACATGCCAGGATCTAAATTGAACAGACCAGCATGGAGTAGGCCAATTACATCACTGCCCCAATTAAAATAAAACAACAGGACTCTTTCAAGCTGTCCTGCAGGGGAGAGAAAATGAGACGAGGAGAGAGAAAGAAATGGCAATAACAAATCCCAATCCAGTCAGATAGTCATGATGTTCATTTTAATTAAAAAATTGGATTCACTGCAATTAACTCCAAACTAGTCCCCCGTGGCTCAATGAAGAAGAACATGATTGGCTCTCAGTTTCCAAGCAACTCTGAGAGTTTCACAACATCCTGTGATAATCTCTCTTTAAATAGCATTCACTGTTTCTTGTAATATTTTGATGTTTGTTCAAGAACAATGCTGCTTGATAATGTATGACATGAGTCATACACATCAGTGATATCACACATCTGTGAAATTGTATGTCCCTAGCTTTCTGAAATTGAGATGAACTGGGGGTGTGTCTTCAAGCTCAATAGGTGATAGTTGAGAGGACACCGGATTGTGTCCTGTCTGACACTCAGACTCATCATGATTGATATCTTCACTGATCAATTTAAACATTCACTTATATTTTTACGTGTCAGCCTCAATCGGCCTTGTTGTAAATCAAATATCGTGTCATTTGAAGTGATATTTTCCACTGACTATGATGATGTGCACATGTGTTAATGTGTCTGTGTATTGAGATGTGTAGAGTAGCCATCTGAGGGTATGGATTACTATAGTGATGGGGGTTGAGTGGCTAAAGCCTTATGACTAATAGCCTGTCAGAGTGGCACTCAACTCTACTTGGTCACACAGATCAACGCCTTTCTCTCCCTTTCTCTCAAACATGAACACACACACACACTTTTATTCTTTCTCCAAATACATTGTAAAATATATTGTATAATTACAAATTGACAGTAATAATTCTCACAGTAAATGAAAATGAAATTGTGCTGTTCTTTATTCTCATACTCCAGTAATACATTCACAGCCTCCATAGCTATGTAAATGTGCTCAAGGTAACTTTGCTTAAAGACTGCTGCAGTGATTCAGTTATAGCCCGACCAATGCTAGAAATGTCATGCTGATACAGTTATTGATATCGGTGTTGGGAGTTTAAAAACTCTAATGGTATATCAGCAGATTCACAGTAGGATATTCACAACTGCTGCATTTAAGCAGTCCTCGACTACTCCCAAAAAGCAGTCGACTAGTCTATTAATCGCGATGGATACATTGTTTTTTGTCACCCAATAACAATGATTAATTCTTGTATTAAAGATCTCATTCAACCGATAAGCGTTAACTAATGTAGACAAAACCCACCTCGGCTCTGAGAGGTGTCAACAAATGAGCTGCGATCTGATTGGACTGAAGCCAGCGAGCTTTCTTGCAGGGATAGCAGAAGGCATTGCCTCGCCACTGCTTTAATACTCCCCAGAAAACTTTGAGCGTCACCTCATTTCCTCTATTCTGGTGATTTCTTTCTGCACAAGTTGATGGAAATGTTTATTGGTATTAAAGAAAACACAAAATTAAGGCAGCAAGTACAACTGCAGCGTGCTCTCAGCACTCCTCACAGAGATACCCCGTCGAGGACTCGTATCATGAGGCCATTTCCTCTGTCGCACACAGAGTGGCTGCTAAAAAAAAAACTTATCAGTGGCCTCTGTTCAAGAAACTGTAATGGTGACACACTTTCTACCTCAAACATAGTTTGTCATTTCTCTACTGCAGTTTCTTGTTACTTATTAACTGACACTGCAATCGGTTAATATTGGTCGATATAGCAGCCTGAGCAATCAAATGATCAACACAATACTCTAAATGTAGTATTCCATAAACTACACAACACCATACCATCTATGAAATCATGAAGAAATTCACGAAGAACAAAAAATCGTAATCAAAGCAAGAGAGGCAGAGATTTTTTTGTCTCTAATATAGCTGAAGCCTTCGAAACAATTGGTGTTAAATTTCCCATGATGCAACCATTGGCATCATTTTATTTGACCCATCCTTCCTGGTAAATGTCCACATCTTTTAAACATCATACCTACAGTTTGTAACATTCTGTTAACATTCAAAGTCTCCAGGCCCAAGCCATGATTTCTTATATTTTATATTGGCAGGCTTTAGAAGGCTCCACAGCCACAGAAGACATTATACAAATGTTTATTGGCTGACACTGACCCTCGTGACGGGTAAACTGAACTTGAAGTGTACGGTTTTTAAGGTGACCCTTTAAATGACATGGCAGGGTAGTATCTTCTGTAGGACTGTTTACTGATACTCCAATTTGAGACTTGCATGAGCGCACCAGCTTTTTGCTGGCGATGAATAAACCTTACTCCATCCGAAAAGCACTCACTGGCAGAGATGAAGAAGAATAAGAAAACTACACCAAATCAAGCGTATGTATGCACACACGAAGAGGGAACAACTCTGATACTTCCGTCGTCATTTTTTACTTGCTGGTTGCTTTTTTTCTTTGACGATGAACTAAGATAAATATTCACTTATTAAAGCGTAACTGGAATTGACTGTGTCATGCATCAGGCTAATAGCTGAAAGCCATGGTTCAATACGACGGAGTTGGGACAGGCTTCGCTAATGGAAGAAGTGACGTGGTTGCAGCCCAAATGTCATTCATCAGACCGCACACTGTTCGTTAGGGGCTACAAAACCCTGCCATCTCACACACTCAGGCTCATCCATTAACCCTAGGCAATGGCACCCGCTGGATTATGGAAATAACAGATTCAGGAAAATAGGACACCGATAGGCCATCCATGTGGAAAGGATTGGTGTCAGGAGAGTGTCGCGAGTACGTCTGACTGCAAGGGATGTGGCCGTTTCTCTTTACTCTGAAGATCTATCTAGGTGCTGTTGCACCAGGATAGCTACGGGTTGCATCAGGGGGAACCTGTGCCAAATGTTATGGTCCCACTTATTCCATTCCTGCCCACCACTAATAGGGCACGCTGACTGTGGTCTCCATGTTCTGCGTCATTGAAGGAACTCAACGTTATTCACAAAGATCTAATATGAGGCTTAATGTCTTTTCAGTTTTTGGAATGGAAAGTGCAGTAATACTGAGATCAGACAATGACAGGAGGAGGACTGAGAGTGGAAGAAGCTGGCAGGAGTGAGTCTATGGCCAGTGAATTGGTCCTCAAAGATTAGGACACGTAACACTCGGTGGTCAATTCCAAGGTAACCACAAAATCAAACTACATGGCCTCATTTCTTCAGTTTTCTGATAAACCGAGCCATAGAAACCTAAAAAGACGAGGTTTAGTGTATTTATTCAGGGTTGTGAGTATTTATTGAAAGGAATTCTGTAAGGCAAAGATCATTTCCAAGTCATCAAAATAGATTTAAACGATTCAAAGAAGGCATCTCGACAAGGGAGGGGGGTACATATGTTAAGCTCTTTGAATAAACTATTATGATTTTGAAGCCAAATGTCCTTCACTTTTGAGTAAACCTCTGGACCATGACAAGTGGAGAATGTTTCTCCCACACTACCTCATAGTGTGAGAATGCCAGTGTAGTGCGTCCAGACCTTTTGACAATAGAGGTGACATGGCAGGATGATCCGGGACACGTGTACAGGGTGCTCTGGCTCTGGATAGACAAAGGGCTTGAGCCTGCCCTAGATCCCACACAGCCCCAGGGATGACGTGATGTCACATGCACCCACCCTGCAACAAAGATTGTGTTTAGTCATCAGTTTGTAATGCCCAGGGCTTGGCCACAAAGGGCCCGAATGCCCAGAAGGCTACTTGGGATGCATGGCCCAGCACCCTGTTAGGCAACAGGTGTGATGTGATAGGGATAGTTTTCTTTTTTTACCAGCTGTGACTCTGCTTGTCTTGAGTTGATTGCCAAACATTGCACCAGTTGCATCTCACTCATGCCTCATTGTTTTAAATAGAACTGGTGTAATGACTTCAGTTTGTGAAGACCCTCTTTGCCCACATTCATGATGGATGTTTATTACCTCTTCTTGCTGCCATAATTGTTTTTGGTGCTGAAAGTGCTCTGACTTGCCAACATGAAGGTCCAATTTAACACTGACCAAAAAATCGAATTGCTCCATGATGTTTACATTGACTGTTCAACAGTAGTGCAGAATATTATGACGGGGCTCTTATTAAACTGTAAGAGATTGACTGGCAGCCACTGGGATAAAAACGACTCTAAAAGTATAGATGTTTACGAAGTTGGTTTGGGGACGCTAATTAGTGTTTATGCTGGAGATCCAGTATAGATGAGATATTATAGACACCAGGGGACACTGTCTCCCAGGCTGCTGGGGCTGTCCTCAGAGCTGCCAATGCATTAAGTATGTCTCATTCACCAATCATTCTGTCAACTGCTCTGATGACTTCTCTACAAAATATGTGAGGGATGCTGAAAGGTTCTCTTTGTAAATGTTTGAGTTGAGGTGAAGATAAAACAAAAAAAAGACAGATGAAAAAACAAAAACGAAAAAGAAAAAAATCAGATTAAGAAGAAAATCTTATTTTCATTTCATCATAATCATCATAATCTTTTTATTTGCAGTGTTTATTTCATTTTTTAAAATCAGTTACATAAAATATTGTCAAATATTGTATATTTGTCATGACGTTCAGAGTTATACATGTGAGCATATCGACCACATCTGCATACAAACTATATATTTAAATTCATCCCATACATACATCCATACAAAAAAATATGCAATTGCCAACGCACATAGCCACATACATGCAACTCTCGGCTCAAGGTTCTCCTGACAGTATCCCGGTACCCACTCAGACCCGTATCAAAGTCTTTCAGTAAGATGGCTACTCTGGCATCAGGAAGTACCACTTTGTTTTCTTCCCATCCATTGCTGGTGATGAGTGAGTCCTGCTCTATGAAAGTAATGGCCCTAGGGATGCCAGTCGGTTTTATTTGTTGGTCGATCGGTCTACCACTTTGGTCTGAATTATCTCAACAACTATTTGATAAATTGCCATGAGTTTTTGTACAGAGGATGAATTCTACTGCATTTGGTGTTCCCCAGGTTGACATGTTTGTCTCTCCTGGCTCATCCTCTAGTGCTGCTTAAAGGTTTTCAGATCAACAACCTTTTTACTTACTAGCGAAATATCCAGACATTACTCAATGGATGTGCAGAACACTTTGTACAGACATTCATGTTTCCCAGGCGACTTTGATGGTCGCCTGAGTTCCCTTTGTTCCACAGTGAAGTTGACATTTGCGATTTTGAGTGAAATGTCTCGACCACTATTGGATTCATTAACAGAAAATTTCAAATGTCAAAAACTGTATTAGTTTAAAGCTTTGGTTTATGATCAAAAATATGCAATATTAAAGACATTCACAGCCCTGTTTGTGTTTAGTACTACAGTAATTAGAAAATGTTTATTAAGTTAGTATTGTCACTGTGAGCATGTTAGCATCATGGATGTGGTTAGCATGCTGAAGTTTGCATGTAATTTAAAGCATTGCTGTGAAGCCTCACAGAGCTCCGAACATGGCTGTAGTGGGTAACACGGAGAGCTCTTTGTCTTGTTAGGTTTTCTGTCAATAAAACATTGTTTTTAGTTCATGCACTTTTCACACGGATGAATAGAGGATTGTGAATTCAACATATCACACAGTACAAGACTTTAGTAAAGTAATTTGTGCAAAATTCTCTACAGCAATCAGCAAACATGAACAAAGTGCACTACCCGGCCTTTTCTATTCCTCCTTCAGCTAAACATCCTTTTAGATTTCATTTGGGGTTGGAATGAGTCCCTGGGGAGAGATTTCAATGTTCGCAAATTAATCAAATTTCATGGCATGAACTGTCTGTGTATCAGAGAGCACAGCACTGTGATTTAAACTACGCTTAGCAATTGAATATCAAAAGGCGTGCAAACGCTTGCCAGATGCTGCCAGATGCATCAGATCTGCTCCCTCTGAGGAAGTGGAGGGAGACTTGTAGCCACCAGCATCACTTCACTTCCAGCAGCAGTGTGGATTTCACTGACTGAGCCAAGCTTGGATTCTAAATGGCTCTGTGACTCCCTCCCTGCTCATTGCCAGGATTCTCCTGTGTTGGCAAGCTTGTGGCAGGGTTATTAGATAAGGAGACAGACTCTCTGGCCCCTCTTAACATCCCTCTCAGCAGGAGAAAATAAAATGGTTTTACTCCCCTCCCTGTTTACCCATAAGTGGAAATAGAACAAGACAAAGCAAATGACTACACGCAGAGCACAGTGCAGCAGACCTGTGGCCTGCTCTAATCCGATTCAAGATTTAGGCTAGTTGAGGTTTCAGTTGTTTTCATCTTGCCAGTGATTCACACAGTCACTAAATCATTTAGCATGCATGTTTTACAAGCCTTTGTAGTCACTGATCGTCATCAAAATGTTTTTTCTCTGTTGTGAAGTGCTGTTTTAAATACTGATCATATTTTCCACTTGGTTAACTGAAAACCACATATAATGAAAGTTTGTCAACCTATTTAACGGAGGTCTGTGTTCCTTGTGTGTAACACACTATTTAAAACCACTTCTCATGTTTTCAATTCTGTATACAAGGGATATAAATTAAATTAAACCTGATTTTCAATCAGAAATGTAACTGTAATATTCAGTCCCCTGTAATTACCTGGAATGCCAGCTGTAGGCCCCCTGCTAATACAACGTCTCAACAAACATGCTTTCTCCTGACCCAGCTAACCCTGGGGCTAATTATCATCTTATGGAAATGTGGCTATTTCTGCAACTTCCATATCCCTAATTATTTCTGTTATTCCAATATCAGCCTGGCTTTGATGTCCCAAATCCTGTATTTAAATAGTGTAAGATTCCTATTCTTTGTTCCCTCTGAGGATTGTTCATGTAAAATACATGGACTAAGAGTGGGGTATTACCGGGGCCTCCAGGGGCTGGACATACCAGGTCTGCAGCCTTCTCGGGTTTCTCTCCTTTTCCCTTGTCCCCTCCTCCTTATAGGGTGTCTGCTGGGAGGAAACGGACAAAGGTAATATACATGTGAGTTATAAGAATACCAGGCTTGTGGAAATGCATCTTAGTCTGATACCTTTCGTCTCGTTACCAAGGGAGGAGAAAAATACTCACCAGAGCAGTCTATACATTCCTCATCTCAAGTACTCTAACTTTTAAAATGACAAGGTGACCCTTTAGAAGCAACTCTTCTTCCATTGTTGTGACTGTTCTGGCTGAATAGATGGTATCCTAATCTTCAATACGTCTCATATTCTTCAGGGCACCGTGTAATTTATATTGACTGGTCAAACTGTACAAACTTTGGGCCCATTGAGAATGAGAAATGTCTAACAAAGACATCCATCATTAGTGCATAAAGAGAATGGTTTCATTAATTAGTAGGGTTAAATAGCATTGTACCATATGGTCTGGCACCATCATGGCAGGCAATTTGTTGAGTATGAAACTGATGTACAATCTTCTGAGAGAAGAATTCCATCCCCCCCACGCCTCTGTCATGCATGAGCCACATTGTGATTTGATTCCATTCACCTGCACTGCAGGTTCGACAGAATCCCAGATATTAACTGCAGACGTATGTAGAGTTATGACTGTCAGTACTTCTCAGTATCAGCCCGGCTCTGGCACATGGGCTCCATTCTAAAAGATGACTCTGTGTAAAACCATCATCATGTATTTTCATATAGATGAGCTATGGCTACCTGCGCTCCAAGCCATGCTTTTATTAATGGGGAGCTGTCAGGAGTGGGATGCTCTGCATATTCGCATATTAAACAGGAAGGGGGAGAGATGCCCAGTTTATTACCGTTCGATATAAATCAGCTTAAAGCATCTCTCCACCTCCTGCTCCACCTCTTTTCTTCTGCTCTAAGGACGGCCTCCTCTGCACGTCTCCTCTTTCATCTCTCTCCATCTCTATTTGTCTCATCCGTGATATTCCTGCAACTGTTTCTTCTTTTAACTATGACACAGTACATTTTCATTATAAGATACAGGGCAATGACTCCTTTACTAAATGGTGTTTAGCTCTCCATCCGCTCACTTAAACAGAGTTGAACAGCATCCCAGCTGTCCTGATATAGTTGAGTTATGAATACCGTGGCTACAGCGATTAAGCAGATTAAATTTAATCATAAAATTCCTTGAGACTGCCGTCTGTTTATGACTGTGTGCTTATTAAAATGCAACATGTTCCACTACATTTGGATTAATTTTCCTCGTTGTAACACTATGTTGCTGCTATTTTGTTTTCTACTCCGGTTAAAGAGTTGAGATTGCATATGGTATAAAACAAAAGTCTAAAATATGAAGCACCGCAGATTATACGTCAGCAGTAGCACGAAACACATTGCAATTCTCACAATTGGATGAAAAAGTGGGGATATGTATGAAAACATTGATTTTCTGTACCCTTGGATGATTTGTGGAACACAGCCTTCAATAAATTAGCAATTTGGCTCCATTTCTCTTTTTTGAACAGATCATGATTTAGGATAACTGCTCTACACATTAGATGATTGATCAGAGTATCCTTTTCATTATTTTCTGTATATTGTTTCCTCAAATAACCAAGAGGACTATAGAACCGAGGAAAATATGTATTGGGATGGATACACAGGTTTTAATCTTTAAAGACACTCTCCCCACACTGAAACAAAATAATATCAATGTGGTAGAGCTGCTACTTTAATTTACTCTAACCCTGCTTTGGGGATACAGAGACTCCTGGGCTTCACACATCTCAAATAAGAAAAGGCAACGGCTTCATGTCTCAACAGCCTACCATCAGCTCTATTAGCCGTGTGTTTGCTTTTAATAAAGTGCAAAGTCTTAAACTCCACACAAACCCCTTGTGGAGATATGAGCCTATAGAGTAAATGTAACTTAACTGAACTTGTTCCTTACCCCTTGTCCCTTTTCTTTCTTTTTCCTTTTCTTGTTTATGCAAATCAAACGTGGCTTTTTTTTTTTCAACCGGGCAATTAATGTGTAAGTGGATTTAATGTGGAACAATCAATTTAGCGATTACGAAATACCCATCCTTCAGACATATCTGACAATGACATCTCAGCTATGGAAATGTTGACACAGAGTTTGTGCGGCTGCAGTGTTAAATGGAGCATTGAGCTGGCACCCGTCCCTAGACGGGGCCTGGGCCACGCCGTGCTTGCTCAGGCATGGCTATGACACTAAACTGTTTATTTCCTGGCACCTCCAGACGACAAAATTATAAATGCCACTTAAAAGAAAGAGGAAACTAGGTGAGCAGAGAAGAATATATTCCTCATGAGAGAAGAGTGCAGGGCACGCCATGATGTGGCTCTAATCATATCTTTAGCCCGATAATGATCCTGACATGTTTTGTTATGGCCTGCGATACTGATTCCTCCGCCACTGGCTTCAGGGCATATCACTGACAAATCACAGGGGAGATTTAACTTTCTTTCTCTTTCTGTTTATCTTTTGCGCTGTCTTCTCTTGGGGTTTTTTCTTACTATCTCTTCCCTATTTTCTCTTTGAATCTCTCATCTCTCAACACGATACTCTTGCTCCCTATCAACAGACAGCTTGCCTAGTAAAAGATGGCCAATTCACTATTCAATGCAAGTACGGTAAGTTTCTGTCCACTAAAACTAATTTAGCTTTGTATTTAAGTAATTCAAGATAAGGCTAAAGGTACTTTTTTTTATTTGTAAGCCACGGTTTACAAACTTACACATTTTCTTTGATGATGCTGCATGAAACCATTGGGTTCAGTACAATTTCAATATTTGAATATAATAATAATATAAACATATTTGACTTTTTTGGAGGGTTTCTCTCCCATCATAAATGTGACCATGTTCGACCTACCTGGTTTGCAGTGGTGAAAGTTAAAAGAAGGGCCAGAAAGCCCTGGTGAAGACAGAGGCATACATGCTTGATAAGAACAGCAACTCCTGCCAACTACCTTCCGAACTACAATGGTCTATCAGTGGGTGTGTCCTCTACACCCCCCCCCCCCCCCCCCCTTTGCTCTTCTTTTTGAGGACTATTCTACTGTACTCCAGGAACAAGTACATCTCCTGTTTTTTGGGAAAGGGTTAACACTAACCCTTCCCAGAGGTATTGTAAATTACCCAAAATGCGGTTTGGTCTGTGGGATTGACGCTCCTGGTGGCATAGTTTCCAACCACCTTGCTTCCTTTGACCTTGTCTGGCTAGGCAGATAGGAGAGATTAATCAGATATATACAGTTACATTGGCGAGCCAAACAGCCCTATAAAATTAGACTCCATGATGACTTAGATTTGTAGTTTTTACATCCATTATTTTAATCCAACGAGCTCCCATCTATCCATGTGTCATTCTGTATTTCAATTTCTGCTTCCTTTTATTGCTCCCATCGAATCCATGTTCCTCGTGTTAGATGTTCAGGGGAGAGCATTCTGTTCCGTGTGGTGGGCCACGTTGTCTGGCTTATGCATGTTTAATGTTGTTGAACATGAACGCACAGTCAGCCTGTCATAAACATGGCAGCTGGGACACATAAAAGGTCATAAACCTGTCAATGAAATTAGAGTGGCAAGTCCACCAGTGCCCGTTTACCCACACAACACCTGCTTGAAGACCAGGATGGGGAAGAACATTTGCCATCACTATCGCCTCCATCCCACAATGCAGTGCTACACTGGCCGTCAATAAATATGCAGCTGAAGGATCCGCGTTGGCTAAAATGACAGTCATAAACGTTCCCATGGAGCGACTATTGCATCACACATTAATATGCATGCGCTCCTTAACACGTGATCACTTTGAAGCATTTTGAGCATTTTACTGCAACATGCAAATCACATTCTTTGATGCCGAGTTCTTGAATTTGGTTGAATTTAATTTTAAAGATATTCATATTTAAATCTGTCAAAACAGATTCATTGTACCAAAGGGTCTTTTTTTTTATTATCCAACATGTGTGGGAGGACTTGAGAAAGTGCCCTCAAGTGTGATCTTCACTTTTTAGGTTAACTGTGTGCGCTACCAGCTGCCACAGGGTAAAAATAACACTCTTCTTCTACACCATTATTCATTCAACTCCATTAATCATTAGAGCATTATCTGGCATGTGAAAATTTACTTCGCTGATAAGGAATGCATGACCCCAATATGAGATTTCCGGCTATTGTACAGCTAGACTAATTGATCATGGTCGGTTTCTGAGACCAGCTCTCGGCCTGTCTCTGTCTTTCTTTCATTCTTTCTCTTTCTTTTTTTACACTGCCCTTCAATAGTCTTTTTCCTCTGTTAATATATTTTCAAAAGAAATGTTCGGATCGCTTGAAATACACTACAGCAGGGGTCTTCACCGTTTTTCAGGCCAAGGACCCCCAAACTGATAGAGAGATGGAGCAGGGACCCCCGACTATATATATTGTATACAATTGTGTTTTATATTGAATGGGCCTAGTGTCATGTATAAACATACCTCTTTATTGTGCATTCAATACTAAGCTATTCAACTAATACACAGGTTCATATATTCATGTTTTTATTTTAAACATGTGCAAGGTACAGTGAGTAGGGTGGCCGTGCCACTGCCATTTATAAACATACCTTGTCAGCTGATAACAATGCCAACATCAACATTGTCTGTCAATTGCATGATGATCATGTATACAAGCTATTCAAACAGATGTTTTCATTTTAAACATAAATGTAGAAACGAAAATTAGTGATGGCCTATTAGTGCCACTGCCATGCATAAACATACCTGTTATATTGTATACAATACTGAACTATTAACATAATTGACAGATTCATGTTTAGAGAAAAAATATATATATTTCGCGGAGCCCTTAGGGGCCGCGGACACCCTGTTGAAGACCTCTGCACTACAGCATAGTTTATAACTTTTGGTGTGCTGTGCTTAAAAGAAGTCAGCTGGGGGAAAACTTTCATAATGTACAGTCGTACGGTATTTAAAACCAATCTCATTTATCAGTTCAAAAGATGTGTCAAAGCATACATTTGTTAGGCCTTGTTGTTCTACTGTTGCTGTTGGACTGAGACCTGTACTGTCAATGCATTAAGAAAGGGACCCTTGTTGTTCTTTGGAAAGAACAGTTCAAACAAATACAAAATATACCAAAAAACAACCATTGTTCATACTCAGAAGGAAAGCAGCATGTAGAGTGATGTCCTGTTATCCCTGCCAGAAAAGTCTTAGTACCTAGATTCTGATCTCAGTAATGAAGGCCATGCACCTCAGACCAACAGTTAACACTGTTTTTTAGTAGCCTGATCAATGAAGAGCTCATATGGTTCATTTTGAAATGCACTAACAACAAGAACTTGGATTGAGCCTGCAAAGTGTTTCATAGTCTAAGACTGCCTGTTGTACTTATCGTTCAGTCTTGATGCAATAACCTGGTGACCTTATTATCAATGATTGATAAAAGATGACATTTACCCCGCACAAAGACGTACAGAACATGTTTTGCAAGAATGAAGAAAACACCTGTAACGTTGGTTGTGTGTCTGATTCAAATGTTCTGGGCTAGTTGTGAAAGCTGTCAAAGGAAACTGAGAGGAAGAGTGTGGTTACTTTACACGCTTTGAACTTTTTATTATGTCAAAGGAAAATTACTGTTAATGACATTGTCTTTCAGTGGTAACCGATCACAAAGCACCATGTCTTTGTTCCTCACATGACCTCATTTAATAGAAGTAGGTTTGTGTGAACGTGTATTCATTCTGTTGACATGTGTGGGCGGTCACATGCGAGTGTAACATGATTACATAGCAACTCAGGTTGTCACACTGACCACCCTGTGGTCTTCCCCCGGCCAAGACTACAGAGCAGCCAATTTGATGTGGTTTGTGGTCAAGAAACAGCCTTTGACCTCCGAGAGTGGCATGCGCATCCATTGTGTGAGTCCTGGGGTCAAGGGTGGGAACGTCAGCCAGCCAGCTCTGATGGAGTTACTTCAGGCCTAAGCTCTATTACCTACTCCTCTCTTGTTTTGTTGAATTATTTACTAGGTGTCCACAGCATCCGAAAGGACAGAGATCTGAGAGCTTAAATCACTGGACAAATTAGTGAGGGGAAACTGCACATTGCTAAGAAACAAGAGCTATTTTTTGATTAAATATGAATTTTAACCCTTTAAGCTTTTCAGGAACATTATTACACATTGTATACACACACTTCTTTGTATTCTGTGTTAGCTGATAAGCATCTTCCTCATCTCTTAGACTGAGAAATGCTGTTAACTTAAACTTTTGTGAAGACAACTTCAACTGGACACGACCACTTGATAGAGGGAGTTGGCTGATTTTTGACAGGTACGTACTTTTCCAAGCAGGCCTGAGTATCCAAGAAAACATGGTTAAATGACAGTGGAATAGCCGGGCTGTTAATTTCCCTCACAGATCCAGATGTTGGGAGTGTGACAGAGAAGGACTCGGGTTTCACAGACGCATACTATGATTGCCTGATGAGTTGTGGTGTGTGTGTGTGTGTGTGTGTGTGTGTGTGTGTGTGTGTGTGTGTAGCGGCACATAGTTGCAGTGTGTATCCACATGGTTGTTTGTTTGATTTTGTTTCTGTTTATTTTTTATCAAAATAGTTACCCGTCTCCTCTCAATAAAAGCATATGTTCACATCTGTACACGCTAACATTTACATTTATTATTACACTGTCACATTTATTTTCTTGATGAGACATTATATAGCAATTTTTCTTCTTCTGCAGTCATCCAAGTTTCTTGGCAAACTGGTGGAGCAATGCATGTTTCAGTCTGCGGAGGCCTCCAATACAATGCCCATTTGCTGGTAATGGCAATGGATTACTTTATTGTATTCTGTTTATGATCTGCATTGATCGCGTTTCCTCTGCTCTGTGCGATGTCATTTGCCTGCTCAGATTCAGACATCCATTTTCCTGAGCAGTCCCTTTCAATATATATGAAGCATTTTTCCAGCTGCAAAATAGATCCTTGAAAATCCTATTCAGAATGCCAACATGGGACATTTCTGTAGTGAAGCGTGTGTGGTAGACAGGCATGAAATAACATAGTTTAGATATTTCATGTTCCACTAAAATTACATCAGACATGTTTCTCCTTTGCTCCTGAGTTGAGTTGCTAAACTATTGATTTTTTCTTCATGTCTGGCTTTTAGGCTTTACCATCTGTTATCACTAAGTATCTAAATGTAACGCTTGTAATCAGTCCAGTAACTCAAGTTATGGTGAACCCCCTCATGAGTGGGCATGTTCTGGTTGTCTGTGAGCGAAAAATGCAGAAGTAACAAAAGAATGGATTCCCGTTTTTCTCCGGACGTCTTTTTAAGGCTTATGGTCAGTTGAGAAACACAATTTGCATATTTTGTATCTATAAATAAAACTTCCTATAGACATCTTGAAGAAAAATTATGAATTGAAAAAAACACAAACATAATACATATAATAATAATAATAATAATACATTTAATTTATATAGCGCTTTAAAAGGCACTCAAAGACACTTTACATGTTAAAAACAGAAACAATAGAAGCATTTATAATAAGAACAAAATATACGACATAACAGTAAGAAAAAAATAAAAATAAAAAATAAACATGAAAAGAAAGAAAGAAAACATACATGACTGACTTTAGAGGTTAAAAGCAGATTTGAATAGGTGAGTTTTAAGTGCAGTTTTGAAAGTGGCAAGTGACGAAGAATGTCTGAGGTGTTGGGGCAGGGAGTTCCAGAGGGAGGGGGCAGCAACGGAGAAGGCCCTGTCCCCCCAGGTCCGATGCTTGGACAGAGTAGGGGGGGTAAGGAGGTTGGCGTCAGCAGATCTGAGGTTGCGGTTGGGAATGTGATGGTACAGGAGGTCCGAAAGGTATGAAGGGGCAAGGTTGTGGAGGGCTTTGTAGGTGATGAGGAGGAGCTTGAACTGGATTCTTTGCTGTATGGGGAGCCAGTGGAGGTTTTGAAGGACTGGGGTGATGTGGTCTCTGGTGCGGGAGTGGGTGAGCAGACGGGCAGTTCTGTATGTATTGTAGTTTATTGATGATTTTGGTGGGTGAGCCGTACAGGATGCTGTTGCAGTAGTCCAGTCGAGAGGTGATGAAGGCGTGGATGAGTGTTTCAGCGGCTGCGGAGGAGAGGGAGGGACGGAGACGGGCGATGTTTTTGAGATGAAAGAAGGCGGTTTTTGTGATGTGATTGACGTGGCGTTCATATGAGAGAGTTTGATCGAAGATGACCCCGAGGTTACGGACATGTGTGGAGGCAGGAACAGTGATGCCATCGATGCAGAGGGAGAAGTCGTGGTGGGAATTGTTTAATGATTTGGGGCCGATGATGAGGACTTCAGATTTGTCGGTGTTGAGTTTGAGGAAGTTTGCTTGCATCCAGGTTTTTATATCTGTGAGGCAGTTGGTGATGGTGGAGTGGATGGTGGGGGTGATGGATTTGGTGGAGATGTAGAGCTGGGTGTCGTCAGCATAGCAGTGGTACTGGAGACCATGGTGGTGTATGATGTCACCAAGGGGGAGCAGGTAGAGGATGAAGAGGAGGGGACCGAGTACTGAACCTTGGGGGACACCTTGAGAGACTGGGGCTGTGTCAGACTTGAATTTGTTGATGCTGATGAACTGTTCACGGTCGGAGAGGTATGATTTAAACCAGGAGAGGGCTGTGCCAGTGATGTGGAGGGAGGACTCGAGACGTGAAAGGAGGATGGAGTGGTTGATGGTGTCAAAGGCTGCGCTGAGGTCGAGCAGTATCAGGATGTTGAGGGAGTGTTCATCAGAGGAGAGGAGGAGATCGTTGGTGACTTTGATGAGGGCAGTTTCTGTGCTGTGATGAGATCTGAATCCGGATTGAAATGGTTCATATAGTTGGTTTGAGTCCAGGTGAGTTTTCAGTTGATGGGCAACAATGCGTTCCAGTATTTTAGACAGAAAAGGGAGATTGGAGATGGGTCTGTAATTGTTGTGAATGTCGGGGTCAAGGCCAGGTTTTTTGAGGATGGGTGTGACTGAGGCGAGTTTGAGGGCGGGAGGGACGGAGCCAGTAGACAGGGAGGAGTTGATGACAGAGAGGAGGTGCGGGCGGAGGGCCGGGAGACAGGCCATAACTAAAGTGGAAGGGATAGGGTCGAGGTCACAGGTCGGAGTCTTCATGCCAGAGAGTGATTTATTGAGATCCGAGGGGGAGATGAGAGAGAATCGGAAGAGTGACCGGTCAGTTAGTGGAGGATTTGCAGATACAGGGTTGGACAAAGCAGGGCTGGAAGTGGCCAGTTGGTTGTAGATGGTGTCGATTTTAGCTTTGTAGAACGTCAGAAAGGAGTTGCATTTCTCTGCTGTGGAGGAGTGGGAGAGATTGTCCATAGGTTTGAGGAGTTTGTTTATTGTGGAGAAGAGGACCTTGGGGTTGGTGGAACCAGAGCGGATGATGCCAGAGTAGTAGGTGGAGCGAGCAGAGTTTAAAGCCAGTTTGTATTGCTGTATGTGTTCCTTGTACGCCAGGGTGTGAACTGTGAGGCCGGTTTTTTTGGAGAGTCGCTCTAGTCTGCGTTTCCGGGATTTCATGAGGCGGAGTTCAGGGGTGAACCAGGGAGCAGTGTGGGTGAATGAGACAGTTCTGGTTTTGAGAGGGGCAAGCTGATCAAGGCAGGAGGATAGTGTGTTATTGTAGAGGTTGACCAGGTCTGAGGGGGAAGGGCTAAGGGAGGGGGAGAGTGTGGAGAATTTTTCAGTGAGACAGGCTGACAGGGATGAAGGGCAGACAGACTTGATATTTCGGAGAGTGATGGTGCGCGTGAGTTTGGGTTCTGGGATGGGGATGTCGATCTCCATGATGATGGCTAGATGGTCGGAGATGGTGAGGTCATAGCCGGAGAGGTGGTTGATGGTGATTTCAGTGGAGCAGACCAGGTCCAGGATGTGCCCGCGGTTGTGGGTGGGGAAGTCTATGTGTTGAGTGAAGTTGAAGCATTTAAGCAGGTCCAGAAATTCGGTGGCAGTTTTACAGTCTGAGGAGTCGATGTGGATGTTGAAATCACCAAGCAACAGGATGGAAGGTGAGACGGAGCAGAGCTGGGTGAGGAATTCTGATAGGTCAGAGAGGAAGGCAGGGTTGGCTTTGGGGGGGCGGTAGATAATTGCAATGACCAGGGGTTTAGGACCAGAGAGTTTGAATGTGAGCTGTTCAAAGGAGGGTGGACTGTCGATGTTAGTCAGTCTGGTCTTGATATGTTGGCGGCGAAGAGCGGCAATTCCTCCACCGCGGCCATCAGGGCGTGGTTTATCCAGGTAATGATATCCAGTTGGGGTGGTTTGATTGAGTGCGTAGTAATCCAGGTGTTTTTGCCAAGTTTCAGTGAGACAGAGGATATCAAGGTTGTTGTCAGTGATGAATTCATTGATGATTGGGCCTTTGTTGCTTAGTGACCGAGTGTTGAACAGAGCAAGCTTCATGGAGTGTTTTGTGGTTGGTTGTGAGGTTTTGGGGAGGGTTCTGAGGTTGGCTGCATTCACGTGCTGTTTGTTATGATGACGTAATGAGGGAGTGGTGGTACGCCGATGATGAGTACACAGAGACGGGATGGAATTGACAGAAGTGGGGTTGTGGATGATGAACTTGTGCTGGGAGCCGATATAAACATCACTGGGAGGGATATAGCTGAGGTTGTTTTTGTTTATGGCTTTGTGAATGCGGTGTGGACGGGGCAGCCTCTCAGTCACAATAGTCTGAATGGGGAGAGCTGCAGCTGAAGGAGTTGATGACAGGGAAGGCCAGGAGGGGGAGCAGTCACGGGAAACTGTGCTCAGAGGTGGCAGCGTAGAAGAAGAAGGGGCGTGTGTGTGGAAAGTAAATAGTCAGTCATGTGGACAAGAGTGTACAGCATGCTGTAAATTAGCCGCTAGCAGGCGGCTACCCAGCTTGTTAAAATGAATACCATCGTTCTTAAAAGAGGAAGAGCGGTCCCAAAACAGGTTAAAATTGTCAATGAAGCTCACGTTGTTGGTCCTGCAGGCGGCCTGGAGCCAAGTGTGGAGGCTGAGGACTCTGCTGAACCGCTGTGATCCACGGCCGAGTGTTGGAGTTGGACCACTGATGAAAGCAGACAGTCCACAGTATGACAATATAGGGAGGTATTTATTTTTTATAAAAACTAATAAAACAAAATACATACAAATTCAAGAACACAACACATTTATATTTAATGTCAAGATGCCCAGACAATTCCCCCACAATTATTTTTTGCAGTTTATATTCCTCCTTAAATTCCCCACAAGAAAATCCCTACAGGGATGTTTCGTGTGCAAACCTGTGTTGTTCAATGAAAATAAAATGAAACTTGAACCCTGGAACTTTGAATACCATTTTTACAGAAAAAATACTATAGGCAGTTCTGTTAAATATCCATACATTGGTATACACATATATATATGTAAATAATATTGCGAAAAACTACAAAATGTTATGCCTTTTGAAGGGAAAAACAAATCAATCAGACAAAAGGGTGTAAGCTCAGCATTCTAACACACATGCTGATGATTCTTCAGAGTGACCTGGCTCCAGATGCTTTATCTGAAACTGTATGGGCAGGTGTCTGTGTGCTCCTCTGTGTGCTGTCATGTTTGCGTGGCTGTTTGCGTGCACCGTCTTGTGTCTGCGTGATGGCTCTTGGGTCGGTGGGTCCTGTTCATTATATTTTCATGAGTCATGCGGTATAAAGCGGACCATTCCCCGCCATGCTCCCTATTGCCCTCCAGTCCAATCCACTCTCGTGGCAGTGAGCTGCACTACTCCCTACTGGCTGTATATCGCCCCAACCTTCCTCTCACTGGGTTTGCTGTTTGTTTTTCCAGATGCTCTCCTCCGTCTCTCCCACTGAGACTATAAGGAAACGATTCTTGGAGCAGAGCAGCGCTGGACACACGACTTGGCTTCTTTAGAAGAGGGTGGGGATGTGGCTGGGTTTCTCTGAATCAATACAGTGGCTCTTCAATCTGAAGCAAAGAAGCTGAGTGGTCAAGAGATTGTTGCACATATGGTTGTTATGTACTGAGGTTAAGTGGATGCATGCACTGTACATATTGACAGTACAGAGTGCATATAACTCTAGTATAGTATATTCAAGTAAGTCCTCTCCTGAACCATTGTAGAGGGCTGAAATTCGCAAGTACAAAAATAACAGGAAATTTTGTTCAGTTACAGTAAATTCAGAGATCCTGCTTTTGTAATTACCTTTGACTTTGATCATCAGCGTGATGCTCAACCCCAAATCACCCAATTCCTGCAAAGCACAGACACTCTTCTCAAGGTATAGCTGTTGTTCCCTAACTACAGTAGCCATCAGCTTAGTGCTGTACTTTGTCCGATTAGGCTCCAAATGCGGATGTTTTAAAATGGCATCTTTCCTGCTTCCTCTGTCGTCTTCGCAGCTGCCAACAATCCCTGAGATTCTTTTTTTTTTTATGAAGCGCTCTTAATTCTGAAGTAGTTTATCCTCAAGGAAGGATTTTCCACTGGCTGTGACTCCCAGGACACTTTGTGAAAACATATAATTACCATGAAAGTGAACGGCCCTTTTACAATCCATTTTATAGTGTGAGCCGGTAGCAAGTGGCTGGCAGTGGTCATTCACCGGGATGGGAGACAGTAAAAACACAAAGACCACTGCAGCAGTTTTGATGAGACTGTAGGTGATGAACACAATATATTCTTGATAGTTCATATGAATGTGTGGATATACGTTGATGAATTCTTTCATTAATAATTTTCAGCCATGATCAATGCGGTTTTTTCCCCCATCACCGGCCCCTTTTTATGTCCCAGTAAGGATTGGCAAAGCCTGCCTTCTCCACACAGCCAGCCCCAGCTATCTAAAGGCCACTAATAAAGCAGAGTTTAAGAGCCTCAGAAGTCTCCTGTTGTAATACCATTAATTATTATTGGCATTTAAGAGGATGAGCAGGGCCGGTAAGGTACACAGGGACATGCTTTTTACTGTACTGTGCACTCACAGGTTTACAATGAGGCTTTCTCCTGCCCTGCTCGTGGCTCACAATGATGAGTGTGGTAGAGAAAAATCAAAAGAGACATAAGCTGAAGGCATTCTTTAGTGATCCAATACACATATCTTTGTAGAGAAGGTTTCCGAGTCAATAAATTAGTGGTGTGAAAGTCTCTACTTTAAATTTTTTTCGGCTGTATTTACAGCATGGAAGCATGGAAAACTTGGATGTTAATAAAAGCACAGTCATTCGGTTAGATTTAATTAAAAAAAGACGGTAGTGTTGCTTCGTATTCCCCCTTCTCTCTGTGTTTCCCAGGAAATGATAAAGATTTAATCCAATTAGGTCGGCACTGTTTCCCCAGACTGCAGAGGGGAATAGACTCTAATTGGGCTGAAGACAATTAGCTGAATTAATTCCAACAGAAGTCAGAGAATATTGTCAGATTTTAACAATATTCCCTCCGCCAGCTTCACCAGACGCTCCCTCATTTTATTTAATTCAGACAATGCAAGCTATGTTAAGCAGCAATGTAACTATGGCTCATATCGTGTGGAACAACTGCTTAGAACATATTTATTCATGTTGGTGTGCTTTTCATTTCTACTTTAAATAATTATCTATGTAAACTAGTCAGGACTCGTAAAACAGATTCTTCAACACCCAGGAGTGATGGATCCTACTTTTTTGACCTCCTTTTTATTTCACAGTCACACTTTTATTCATTTATTTATTTTTGAATTGATTCCTTCATTTCTCTAATTGATTCTCAGCACAGTGTCATATTCTAGATAATGAAGCAGGAGGATTTGCTCAATGTTTATCTTTGAGAATTTAAAAGAGAGAGAGAGAAGGAATGAATGAATTAATGAATTACCCCAACTTATTAACCATTGAAGGCAGAGTGAGAGAGAATCAGGTGTTGCTCAGTGCTCATTGTGCCTCACCGGCTCAACCACCCCATCAAGGCATAGGTCACAGCTTACTTTGTACAGCAGAGGAATGGAAAGTAGACAGTGAACGAAGAGTGTAGAACACAGGACAAGGAGAGGAAGAGGCAACGGAAGGCCCCAGGTTGAATCAAAGATCGATAGAGATGAAGAAACAACGAGGTTCCCCGAGTGGTCCGGTTTACCTCCCCCCCCTTTTTTCTCTTCTAAACAAATGCATTTCAAACAGGCTCAGGGAGCACCCCTGCTAACAATGACAAACGACAGCACATGGAGTTTTCTCTCTCTATTAACATAAAGTAATATAAACCGAAGGACACTAGTCTATAGAGAGAGTTAGGGGCTAATGTTCCATATCAGATGTGGACAATGTCAGGACTGAATACAGATTAGGCTGTGTCCTTCTCTCCCGGGGGGAATTAAGGGGTTGACACCATTCTAGCTGCCAAGTGTATTATTATAACATGCTGGTGCCAGGCCTGTCTTCCCTGGACTATTAACCCCACTGTCCCCAAAACACTAACACCAGATAGCCTTTTGCCAGCTTCAGCTCATTGTACTTTAGCTCTCTTACCCCCAATCTGGCCTCAACTTCATGATAAGATTCTCCTCGAGCCTCTGCACAATTATTATATTATACGGGTCCATGTAACCTCAGTTTATCTAATGTCTCTCTCTATGATTAAACGGCGTGATGCCATCAGTGTATGAAGGGGTCAGAGTTTGATGGGTGTAGTGTAGAGTGACTGAACCTGTGCACTTTCAGAGAGCAGTAGGTGTGGAAAGCTGTCAGCTGGATCTGTTTGCTGATGATAGATTGCTGTCCATTTTCAGTATTGGTAAGGCTCATTGCTCATGAGGTATCGGGTGGGTGGAAAGATTATCGGAATAGTGACGCTTTGAAGAAAGTAGAAGTTGAATGTGTCCTGTCGCGGTTCCGTGGGAGTTTTTCTTATGCAATCTTGGTAGAAGTTGCTGGAAAACCTTTCTACTACGTGCTGTTTCTATATGTGTGTGTGTGTGTGTGTGTGTGTGTGTTTTTATCAAGGTCAACTAGTTGACGTCAGGCATAAATAGATACAGGTCTGCTTTTATAAATATGCGTGGAGTATATTCTATGAACTCTCTTAGAAGGATAAGGGAACTGCTTTAAAACTGTCCCACTGACCACAGAGCAACTTGGGCAGAAGCAGAGGGAAGAAAATCAGATGAAGAGGCTGAATGGAAATACACTGGCTTCCTTACAGGATATTTTCCTTGAGCACTGATGGTCCTGAACTACAGCTACAATATAATGGGTTGGGAGACCAGTTGGAGCAGACAGACACGTGGATTCAGAAGTAAATACTGTGACTGACATGGTATTCTAACAGTCATTTAATGTTCTTTCTAGCGTTGAATATCAAATTCTAATCTACGGTAGTATTTTTCTTCTTTTTTTTTCCAAGAGAGATAATTGACTTACGCATCTGTGCATTATGCGGTTCTTCGATTTATTTTGTTTTGTTATCACAAGTCATATCTATCTATCTACCGCATCAGTGTGTTTCTGTTATTGTAGGTAACGTGTAGCTCTTCATAAGGTTTCTAGGTATCTGGCCTGTGCTGTTGTTTTCTCAGGAGTGGAGAGACACGGTGGCTTCTCCACAGGACTTCTGTGTTTGGGTAGGTTAATTGCCACCACACATGGAAACACATTACGCTGGTGATGAGATTCTAGTACTGGAAAATTCCATGCAATAATGCCTCTGGGTGTCGGTGCCATGTGAGCGATAATGTGTGGGCAGAGGCTTATTTTCTCTTTAATACGGGCATGCCCACACTGGCACCCACAGAGCCCCCGTTTGAGCTCAATAATGAAAGAAACAAGCCGTCATGGAGGCTGGGGTTTGAGGTGTTGTTAAAGTCTTTGAGGTTTTCTCCCTGTGGGCCTCTGTCTGCTCCCCCGAATAAGAGGGGCTTTGTTAGATCAGCGACAGAGGCTTTGGTGAAGCTTGTTGGACAGGCCTTTCTCTGCTGGATTCTCGGCGGGCTCTATCCTGCCTATAACTAGCCCATTTCGCCCAGACACAGAGGCAGAAGGATCTTTTTGAAATACTATCTGTTACAGTTTAGAAACACACCACATTGCTTTCACGAGCAGCAGTGATGTCACAAGCTGAAGAGGGAACCCCACAACACTTCAATGTTTTTTTTGGGGGGCGGGGTCGTCTCCCCTCCCACTCTCCTCTTATCGATCTGTGCAGTGTCCGAAAAAGTGAAGATTGTTTAATAGGCTGGTAATTCATGGTGAGATCTGGACAACATTGTACTCAAGTGGGTGTATTTTTTGATTGTGCAGACCAAAAGAGAAGAGTCTTTTGGTATTTGTTCAGCACACAAAGACAAAGCTTTTCCCCTTTAAAAACTTCGGGTTTTCTCTTCCTAGCCCCCCTTCTTCCTTCCCTTACGGAGGGTCTTTCTCTCTCATTTAAACCTTCACCCTCGACCTGGCATTGACTGGACTCCACACTGACCTCTCTACATTCCTCCTGTCCAATCAAAGCATGGCTTCCTGACCCATCTGTATCCCCTCTTGACCAATCAAAAGCGCCTGTGAGCAGCCAACAGGAAGACGTCAGCATTCCTCTCCCCCTGGCAGGAAGTCAGTCTCCTTAAAGGCCTGCTGGGAAACATTTTCCTTCTTCCCATCTTTTCCCTTTTCCCTCCCCTGACAAACAGTGATAAACTAGTCATTAATATGGCTGCCACTCTTCCAAACAGAGCCTTCTCTGTCAACTCTGAGTCCCATGTGAGTGAGAGATCTTCCAGGGCATGTCATTCTTCATGTCCCCTCTGTCTGAAACTCCCCACCCTTGACCGCTCAGCGGTGCAACCCCGCGCAGCAGGAACATGTCAGCCATATGTCTCATTTTTAACTTTCTCAATTTGTTCTCTTAGCCGTCTGCAGTGCCCTCTGAGCTTTTGGGATCATCAGGATTTACCTGCTTGTGTTTAAATCATCTACGCTGCTGAAAAGACAGACAAGCATGTTTCCATGTAGCCTACATGAACAGTCTGGAGAGCAGCACGGCTTGGCAGATTATTCTGAAACACGAACCACAGAGTGGTCCCTTCACACTCGGGATCTGCTCATTCAATTTTCTTTTCCCCTTTTGACGTGGGACATTCACTTTTTGTGGGAAGAGATTGGTTTGGGTTGGATAGCAGTTATCGCTGCATGGAATCAAAATAATATCAATGTGTCCACTGTCAAAGTAGTCTGCCAACAGATGTCGTCATATGTGAATGGAGATTACAAAGTGAAGTCGTTTGGAACAATGTGACAGTGCTCCATCCTGTAGCTGGCCCTTCAGAGTACAGGTACAGTGTTACTCAGCTTTTTTTTCATAAATATTGAATAGTGCTGTGTCAAACACAAAGCTTTGTGAGGAGCAGTGTGGATCTCTCACTATTGCATCTGATGGTCAGCTATAAATGTTGAGAGGGTGTCTCTAGCCAATGGTGGTGGTGGGTGTGTGTGTGTGTGTGAGTGCTTAGCGGGCAGTAGAGGGGCTTGGGGCAGTGCCATGCCCCCTACAGTAGTTTATCTTGGGCTTGTACATGCCCCCCTTAGCGGGGTCGATCCTCAGGGCGCCCTGCCCCAGCACAGCTCCATTAGCGGGTGTGCTAACCTTGCAACAATGCTGTGACACTCTCGTTTTTCATCCGGCCCTGCCTTTAACCTTCTTTCTCCCCTCAGCCCAACCCCACGGCTTCCCAGATGAGGCAGAGGTGAGAGGGGGTCTCTTGTCCGGCTGTGAGAGACAGTCCACTGCCATACCAGTCAAAATACCCTTAACTGAGGAAGTTGGAAAGGAAGCCTATAGTTTGCTTTCTAAAGGAGATAGGAACAATGTAATTCTCATACTTACTATGAAATATGTAACGCAGGACTTGTGAGTCTCTGAGCTGCAATGATAAATCCCCCCATTACGCTTATCTTTTAACGGTTGAAGTACAAACTCTGTATTTTAGAGTGTCAAGTAAAACAACAAAAAATGACTGCATTGGTTTTTTTTATTTGCATGTCTCCTATCTATATTCATGAGAAGTGCATGTCATTGAATCTGGATGAAAGAGCTGTTCAAGCTCTCCATGTATATTGGAAAAACTGACTGCTCCCTATGTCTTCATCCTCTCATAAAAGAAACATAAAAGGAGCTGCGCTCCCCTTTATCGAAAGTGTCTTTTCAAGTGTTACAAAATTGCCCCTGCGTGCTCCTCTTCCTGTTGCCTTGTTTTTCTCTCTTTCTACCGTCTCTTTATTCATCTTTAGTTACTGAATCCTTGGAGGTTCCCAACTTCAGACATGCAGCAGTTAAGTTGGGTAAAAACACATTCTGTTGTGCTGAAGGTTTGACATGTCGTACAGCTCTCTTTGAATAAGGACAAGAGACATGTTTGCATTTTAGTACTGAAAGCAGCTACTGGCTCTGTAAATGAAATGCAGATGACACGTCCTGTAAAATCGATTTAAGACCAGATCTCTAATCATCATCAATCACATCATCACTGCCGAGACAGCAGCACCAGCGCTGTCTCACAGCTCTTATTTTTTCCATTCATGCAGATCACACTTCATGAATACATTTATCCAGGATGACCTTAATGGCCCAGTTTCATGTGGGTGTAAAAGGCTGTGAGTATTTTAACTCCGAGGTTAAATAAGGCCTAGGGCTTCGAGACAGATACGTGCTTGGAAATGATGATGGGATTTTAAAGCCGGCGAACACTTCATCAGTTTTCCATGTTTTGGTATTCCCTCCTAATGACCTGCTTCCTTTTACAGGATAGTAATTCAGGATCCTCTAACTCACAGCTGTGAAAACTGTGATATCCTCTGACATTTCACCTCAATTCTCTGATGAACTTTTGTCTTTGAAGGATTACCAAACTGTCACTGTGTCAAGGTTTCCTCTCAACATTCCACAAGTGGCAAACGGATACGAGAAAACACATTTGGACTTGGAGTGATGCATTTTGTGTCGCTGTGCTGGGGAGCTAGATTTCCATCAGTACTCGTCATACTCAGTCAGAGCTATTTATCTGGGTAGCTAAGCAGTCATCCATTCTTTCCTTTCTCACTGTCTTCCTGCATGCTTTTTGTGTATCAGTGAAAAAGCTTACTGCCTCCTCTTCTTGGCAGGTGTTTTGCAGCTATGCTCGCTGCTTCTTCGTATATAATCAATCTACGCAAAGCTTTTGAAGGTGGCAGGAACAGAGAAAGCAAGGCCCGCCTGCCTTCTCTAACACGCACGGATGATTAAATGGATGTAATGTATATTCCTGCCCGTTTTGGCCTCCCTGTATTTTTTGTTGCATGTCTATTCATCCCAGACATCACCGTGATCCATCATATGTACTGCTGATGGATATCCATGCCCTTCCTAAGCTGCCCTGGACACATACTTATTGTATCCTTTTACTGAGGCGGAGTGATGAACTCATGTGGCCCTGGTACTACAGTGGCAGATACTCAATAGGTGAATGAGCGAGGAGGTTATAAAAAGCTGAATTACAGCACACGATACCCACTGCACTGTAGAGCGGAGTGCGGGAAGAAAAAAGGATGAAAAGACATGAATAACATGACAAATCAAAGTGCTCTGAAAAGGCAAAATCTCAAAGGAATTACATGGTTGTTACAGTTCTTTACTTGAGCAGGATGAATGAATTAGTTTCTTTTTTTCCGCCACTCAGGATTGTCTGTGATAAAACATTCAATCAGAAGTAGCCCTGGGTGATACTATTTTAGTGCTGGGTGTAGTGTCCTCCTGCATTCTAATTTCTAGGGAATTTAGCCTGATTTATGGTGAAGCCTGCTACATGAGGGTTTTCCTGCTGGTAAGATATATCCATGCATGGCTATAATGAAATTCTCTAGCACACAATTCAAAATGTGTCATTGAAATGATAAAATAACTAATTAGAGTTAGACACATATGGAGTTTGGGGATTTGTAAAAAAAATAAATAAATAAAACGCACCTCCATTCATTAGTCCTCATCATACATCAAACTTTTTTTGTAGATAAATTAAAAAAAATAAAAAAGGTAATATTTATTTAAAAAAATAAATATGACCTGTGCCGAGAGGAAGGATTTGTACAAGGGAAATGAATCAGGGCTAAGCCTTTTATCTGAGGACATGCCACCCACTAGCTGTTATCAATAAAATAATCAGATCTCAGATCTGTGCCTTTCACACAAAAAAAACCCCTTTCAATCCTTTAGGCGCTGGATTTAGCACATATCTGACTATATCACCCACAATGATTACAAATAGCGGAGACGTGAGGGCCAAATCTAATACAAGTGTGCTGTCTCCATCTGGTATGCACGGTTAAAATTTAAAAGGGTAGAAGCACCCTTATCTGCTGCAAATGTAGATGTAAGCCCCCTAATAAGTAGGCTTAGGGAGCGATGAGAGAGGGCCACACAATGAATTAGCTCCTGATTATTTGCTATCATGGCAGTATAATCTTTTATAAGCTGCCTTTTTGCCTAACCCTGTGCCGAACCTTGCCTTTACCCATGCTGATGGGGCGACCCAACTCGCTGATCTCTTGCCTGAGGGCTTTAGCTCAACTGAAAAGGGGAATGGTATATGGAAAGGTTGAGAGGGAATATGACTCCTGTATATGCAGAGGAATTAGAGGAGAAAACCCTTTTCCTCTCCCACTGACTTTGTGCCAGAAGTGGTCTTTACATCGATTGCCCTTCGCAGACCGGCCAATCATGCATGTATCCTGTACAGTATGTTGCTCCATCTGGGGGTGGGGGGGTGGGGGGTTTCCACAAGGACCTATATGAGGGTGAGAGGGTGAGGAGAAGGACAGGTGGGGCTGGCAGAGTACCCAGGTGACCTCGGCGTGCCCTGGAGAGTGAGGTGCCTATGTGGGCACAGGTGTGGTTGGCTCTGAGCTGCTGTGTAACAGCGTGTCTCATGCAGTCTCACCAGCCGGTGTGTCCTGGCAAGGAGCCGCGTCCTTCCCCTGTTCTGCCCTCATGGCCACAGACGTATATAGTGTGTGATGACTTAATTCTCACAAGCTGCGTGTAATTAAATATGCTCTGATGATGGTATTGATCAAGATGGTACAAATCCATCTCGAAATGTTCTCCCAAAGTAAAGCACACATTATGGAATGTTTGAAGTGGCGTGTGAGGTCTGCCCCAAATCTTTTATGATATGACAAAGAGGAGCAGCAAATCCTCCATTTGGAGAAGCTGGGACAGGAACATGTGCAGCAAGTGTAATTATGAATCAATTTTATCAAATTATTTGGCAATTTGTTTTTCCGTCAACCGACTCATTTATTAAGTGATTTATTCAGCTCTAGCTTACAGTTTACTTCATAGTGACACTCGCAGCTCTTGTTTAATGGACACTACTACTGAACATCTTCTGCCCCACATCTTTACAGCAGTGCTTTCCATTTCCTAGACGGTCACGGGGATAACATGAATTATGGAACTAGCAATTAATGACTTTTACAGGAACATTTGTGTGTTTTTTTCTATGTGAAAGACCATATCAAAGTAGGATATTAGGCGTTATACAATAGCAGTCCAAGTGTTGCACATCAGAGATTTAAAATGTCCACAGGGTATTGCCTCTTTGCTAAAGACACCCCTCACATCTACAACTTCAAGGACACCCTTTAATGTAAAGATATGCTATAAATGATTAATTTAATATTGATGAATATTTAACATTTCTTAATAAATTATTATGTATGCTATTAAGCACTACATGTATCTGCATAAGCAGGACTCTGAGGTCTGTGGATGGTTGATTCTTCTGAGCATGTGTATCTGTAGCTAGTGTACTGTGTGTGTGTGTGTGTGTGTGTGTGTGTATGTGTGTGTGTGTCCATGTGTGCACTGCGGGAATTGTCTTGCTCTGGTTGTATTTTGACATTTGATTTATGTTAGTGTGAAACCATTTTCATGCAAGCCATTATGCAATCTATAAAAGCGAGCGTGTGGTTTTCACTGAGCATGGGGATCTGCTGCCGCATCGCTGGCATACCAAGTGGCTCTTCTTCGTAAATTTCATTACACTATAGACACTGCTGCAGCTCTGACCATAAGCTAAAGGTGCCATTGGCTAATGAAGGGGGAGGCTTTGGCTAAGTGTAGATGGATGCTGGCATCACCGCTGGGGGGTGTTATAAATATGTGTGCACATTTCTGAGAGATATTAGAGTAGACTGGCACTTTTGCCTTGTCCAAGATGTGACTGCACTTTACTGACTTGTAAATAAAACAAAAGCCATTTGCATAAATAGAAGGGTTTGGGAAGAAAACCAATGAGTGAAAGATGGAATAATTGTATGGATGGATTGTCCAGCCGACCAAAAATCACAGACACATCATGGTTATGAATTTCAAAAAGTATTTACTGTTTACAAAAATCTGTCAGAAAGTGCTTTTGACTTTGTTAAAAGGTTTACAGTTTGACCTATCAATAAAATTAGGATATGATATATTTAATTAGTCTAGACGCTCAAACAAAGTCAGCGTGTTGAAATTAGCTTAAGGAATGTTCTTCTTTTTATATTGAATCAGGGAGAGGGTTTAATACGTTCCATGCTGAATATGAAAGAGAGTGGCCGATCACGCCATGCATTTAGAACCAGACAAAGAGAACCTCGCCCAGGGATAGGTAGAAAGAACAGAGACGGGGATCTCTCTCCCCAAATGACCTTGAATCATAACCTGATATTAATTTAGATACTTTGGTTGTTCTTTTTGTCTCTCACCTTCTCTCTCTTTCTTTGTCTCTTTCTCAGTTTTTTTATACATATGTAAATATTCTCTTTCAGAAAATACATGTTCTGATATTTTCAGCATCGTGTAATTAAAAGTGTCTTTGCCATACTGCGGGTTGCTTTTCTTTATCTTTCACATTTTTTCTAATCGGTACATTTCTGAATCCTCTGAATATTCTTGCCGTGGCAATATGTCAATTTGTGTAACGGTACCATTGAATGGGGATTGGATGGAGATGTTGGGCCTTGATTACGCTGGTGCATCATTCCAACCGAGCTCTATTGTGAAGCCTGAATAACACCACTACTCCAAAGTGCATCATAATACTATACTCCACTCCTTTAAATCAGTTTAAAGTCGCCTACACAAGCCTGAGACCTATTCATCTACACTCCAATCCCTTCATGATACTGAAAAGAGATGCCTTTTACATTGGAAGGCAATACAATGACAATTAGATTATGGTGGCTGCACTTTGGTCATCCATGCGGCTGCTCTGACCCCAATGATTGGTTAAGCGCTGGCTGCGTGGCTCAGCTGGGAGACAGAGGTGGTGCTCATGGCAGCTCCATTGTTCAGTGGAGAACTTCTTTATGTGCAGCTGGTGTTGCCTCTGATGTGATTTGGCCTTTCTCTCCTCCTCAATTTGGATGATAAAAAGCTTTCCTTTAGGGGCTGACTGGAGTGGCTCATACGCCTGTTGATAGATGAAAATTAGAGGAAAGACCTAGGTTGGAAGACCTAGGTGGAGGGTCTCCTCCTATTGCTCTTTGTAAAGTCTGACTTCACTTGCAGGTGGAGTTCCCAACTAATTGAATTGGTAATGTCTTGTTCATGAGACTGAATGAAAAACGTATCAAGTTGTTGACATTTGGCGCTCTGTATCCTTACCAGAAGCAGATAAAGATACAATGTTGAAAAAAAGTGACAGACCAGGTCAAATGACATGCGCTCGTGTTTAGTACGTTTTTTTGTTTTTGTTTTGTGTCTTCAGTGAGTCGGTCCTTATCTACAGTTGTCCCTGTCGCTGCTTCTCTAGCAAATATATCTGATGTAGAGAAATAAGGCCTCCTCCCCGATGCTCTACATTTACATGCTCCTTCTTACACACACCTCCACTCCAGCAATACCACAAGATAGAGATAAGACAGCGTTCTTCTAACCACCTCCATCGGTTAGGTCACCATTTCCCCATTACTTACTTAGTATCATATCACTGTGGTTGGGAAGCAGAAAAAGCCCCGTAAACAGTCTAGAATAAACCACATTTAACTGACTGTCCCTCTTCAGTTGTAGAATATTGTTTCTTACTCAACCTATGAGGCTTTTCTTAGATTGGGTAAGCATCTGCCTGTGGTGCTATTTTGTATCTAGTGCAGGCTGTTCTTCCTCTCCTGTCAGACATACAGCAGAACACACAGGCCTGCTGTCAGAGAGTATTTTCCAGCAGCCAAAAGGTTTTAAGAATAAGAGACAGAAGCCTCCCAGAATTCCGCCTGTTTGCTCCACACCTCTCAGAGCTCCGTGGTAAGTGGGAGAGGAGCTGTCTGACAAGACCACCTCTCCTGCCAGACTCGGAGAGGAGGTGGGGGAGGATGAAAGAAGAGAGAGAGAGAGAGAGGAGCCTAGAGACTGTTTTCCTAATCTTTATGTATTAACAAAAACAACATATTCACTCAAGCTTGCCAAAGCTTTCACAATCTCCTGAAGGAGGAGAGTCTTGGACAGGATTTGTTTACCTATCCGATAGATTGTGCATGTGTGTGTATGTGGGTGTGAGATGGAGAAAGAGAGTGTAGCATGACTTTTCATTGGTTTAAGTGTGTCTAAGTGTACGTCGATCAACATGCATGTGTTGTGTCCAGAGAGTTGAGTTTCAGACTGTAATTGGTTCATGTTTTTGAACTCTGTGCTCTCTGAATGGCGTCTAGGTAACAATGGCGTATGAATTTTTCATCGCAGGGAGCAGCCGCAGCTCCTGGCTCCTCTCTGGGCAGATCTGTGTTTGTCTAAACTAAACTTGGGGTGACATGGCATCTGCATCTGGGTGTCAACAGGAGTGTGAGCGTGTGGGATACATTACCACCCCCGATCCTTCAGCCTCAGTGTGTCAGCTTGGGATACTTGATGCAGCTCATCCTTGTGTGTACAGTAGATAGTAGATATTGTATTGTTGCTCCGAATCACTCTTTCTCTCCCTAATGGGCAGGATAGTTTTTACTCTATTCACAAAAGATGGATTTTTATCTCTAATAAAAATATCTATTTGATTTATTCTTGACACTTTCTTCACATTCCCACCTCTCTTGCTTTGATTTTTATCGCCCTCTCTGTCTGTCCAATTGCATTTCTTTTCTCTCTCTAACCTTTTCTCTGGCGGTGGTGACTCTCTGGGGCTCCTCATGTTATCCAGCCAGTTGATAGTGTATGCCTCCATGCATCACAGCTCCTAAGCTGTGATTGAAACATCAGACAAGGAGGACGGGGCCCTAGAGATGCTCCCGGCCTGACACCAGCTCGCAGCGCCAAGTTTTATCTTACCCGGTGCCTGGCTCCCACACACATCAGGTATGCTCCACGGCACCAATGTATATTAATCAATGACAATATGATTACCTCTGAATGGGCCGTATACATTATTTAAAGCAGTGTCCCTTGGCTTACAGTGCGTCTGACTTTCAAATTAAACTCGGAGTCAATAATTAATGTTGAGATTAACTGAGAGCACCTTCAGAGGGCAGGTGTTGAGAGCACATGTATGTTGTGTGTGTGTGTGTGTGTGTGTGTGTGTGTGTTTGAGAGAGAGTGGGGGAAAGACAGGGTAAGAAATTCTGTGTGTGTACTGTATACTATTGACATGGAACCAGTCATGTGGAGGAGTGATCATGATCTTGGCTCTGTTCCCTGAGGGATCATTCCTAACAGCCCCGGGCAGAGACTCTAAACTCCCTCATTTCTGTTCGGAGAGAATCTTCTCTGCGTCTCCCAGACATGTGGATGACACTAACCGAAGAGATGGTGAGGTTTTGTTTTTTCTCAGGGTGACATGGGCCGTAGAGTTATCTTCACCTCTCTGAGGCAAGGGGTCATATTGTCTGAGCGAGAGCCTGGGCTTTATCACACGTGGATGGACTCTCTGCACGGTTCAAGGCCCCTGAAATCTGTCTGGGTGATAAGCTGCCAGCGCAGGGGGGGGGGGGGGGAACAACAGCGGATAGGGCTTTTAAAGCAGTTCGGCTGGACTGGAGGGCTTCTGTCTGCCTGCCAACAGCCTGATTACTCAATCCAGCCTTTCTGTTGCTCACAATCTGCTCAAAGAGCTCCTGAGACTGGGCCTCACGGCTACCTGTCAATACCTGGTACTGGCATGAATACTGCTGCTCCACAAAGACTGTGCAATGTAAGGTTACAGGAAGTGAAATCTTACAACACCTTTGGCTCTAAACAACCTCAAACCCAGCATCTGAAGAAAACAGGCAGTTGTCTGCAGTCAAACCAGAATTGACACTGATAGCTGCTGTATGATTAACAAGCTTCAACAAAAAGGAAAAGGATGAAAGTCTTTAGACAGTAAGAGCCAAAAAATACCATAACGGATCACATATACTGTAGTATACCGTCCTTGTAAGCAAAGCTAACCAAAGATGCCAGTCCAACGAGTGTGTTCAAGAATCAAGCTCGTAACCAACTTCTGTTCAGAAAAGTATTTTTCTGCTGTTTTACTGACGGAACTTTCTCCAGACTTGCGAGAGGTGTGGGTTCAGTGATGATGGTAAGTGCAATATCAGTTGTCCTTTAAATAAATAACAGAATATGAAGCCTCAACAGACAGACATTCTAGTTATTTCAATGTTAATTGAAACAGACAACCTTTTACATTTTTTTTATATTTTTTTGTAAAAAGTTAAAATGAAGTTATTGATTATTATAAAATTGTTGTCTTCATTGTACCTTCAATTCCATTTGCAAGTGCAATTCAATAAATTGAGCAGGATTTTATGAAATTGATTGCCTCTCAACATCGAAGGTTCTGCAACTAAGAAGCCATGAAAATTATTTTGAAAAGTATACAAATTAAAGTAAATAATTCATCAGTAAAGCTGATTTTAGTAAAAACAAACAACTGAATAACAATTCATCCTTAGAAGTCACTGACAGAAGACACCCTCTGTTTCAATGGCCCAACCTGCAATAGAAGGCAGGGCAGCTCAGTCAGTGAGACAGTGAGATAGCAGCAGCAGTCAGTCAAACATGGAACACATAAATCTTTTGAGAAAACATCCATCGGACAGTTGGTTCATTACAACAGTGCTCAGCACAGTAATTAAAGTAAATTGATTTTGGTTCTTGGACTTGTAGAATGGGTTTAACAAACAAAAAGAAGTACTCTTAACACGTAAATTACCTGGTTTTCCACAAAACAGTTTGAGACTCGAGGCCAAACCTTGGTTTAGGGTTTTGGTGGTTTAGATGCTTAGAAAAATGTTCCACATTGTGGAAATAAAAACCACCTCCCAAACCTTCTCACACACAAATCCCACACACATACTGATACACCACATACTTGTGATCATCTCTCTGATGACCTCTGCTTTCAGTGTATGATGGATCATCCACGGCTCCAGAGCATCTATTTTCCTGCCCAGGATAAGAGGCATCAACGTTGAGCCTGGACAGTTGGAGCCAGATGTACGACACAGAATCTTCTTGGATTTCACACCACAGAACTAGAATCACCATTGAGGGACTATTCTGCGTACAGGTGCGTTCAATTCAATTCAACCCATTTAAGTTAATACTACATTACAATTTATTTATTTTTACAAAAAAAACAATAAGGTAGAATTTGGGATTAAGTGTTGACGATAATGGGTGAGGTTAGGTTTCGTCCCTGAAAGGATTACATGAAAGGAGGAAGACGTTGCCACCAAAGAAATGTCAAAACAGTCATCATGCATCATTACAACCTGAAAATAATGAATCATAATGAAAGTGATTTTAGTATTTCCACACATCATTTTCACATGTATTTCTTTCCCTAATAGACAGATTTATAGTTTGGATTTGAAAACAAACATCTGGTAAGTAGATCAACCCACGGCATGTAAAACTATTACACAAAACACCTTTTATGTGGTCCACCAGAAGGGTGAAACGTCAGCGCACCCACGGTTCATAAAACGTGATGAGAACAAAGTGATGAAAGATAAAAAGAAGAGGTGACGTCGAACAGGTTAAAGGGACAACACCAGGCCATTCTGAACACATTGAAGAGCAACATCCGCCTCCCATTGAGGAAACTAGAAATTACAAATGTAAAGATGGACAATTACTGTACCACAGTGCTATTCATGCACTGTGAATTATCCCACACATGACTGACTTCAAAGTGTGCATGCACGGGATTTGTAATGTGATTCATTTTGTTTTTGAAGATAAGTGTTACGGTTACGGTTGTGGTTATGGTTTATGAAATTATATATTTAATATAATTGTAAATTATTCAATTTCAAATTGATGTTTTAAAGTTGAACAGGGTGATTTCTAAATTGACACATTGGTGATACTAACTCTGTTCATTATGTCCTTTCTGTAAAAGCATGAAATCCTTTAGTCAATAATTTACAGGACTGATGAGCCTAAAAGTGAATGTTGGTTTCTATTTAAAAAAAAAAAGTTTTTATAATAAGTTCACATTTACTCAATATATTTTTTGTCAGTAAGCCTTACTGTATGCTACATCATAAATCATTTAGATTCTGAGACATTTTAATGTGATGAAAAGCACATTTCAACATAAGTTTGCATGACCTCTATAGTTGATCAGTGGAAATATGTCCTCGGCTTTTTTTCTTTGCAGAGAGTGTTGACGAGGCCAAGCGGAAGTCTGTAGTGGTTTGCAACAGTGTATAGAACCACCATACACAACATGCGCAATTTTCCAGGTTTCTTCCCCGCCCTGCTAACCTATTTTTTTCTATCGCAAAGGTGTGCTTGTGGTAGCAAAACAGACAAACGGCACATCTATTTTTGACTAATAGGACAACAATTGTCCCATTTATTTGTGGTAGCAGAATTTTCTGTGAAAGCTAGCATTTCTCACCTGAGGTCTTAGACAGTGCAGGGTCTTATAATTGCGTAACACGATACAGACACTTGGGACTGATGTGCCGTTGTCATTTTAAATCTTGTATCTTCATCCTTTTCTATCTTTTTATTCTTATTCGCCTCAATGGGCATGCCTTGAAATCTGTTCTGAAGAGGTTTTAACTTTTTGCCTCGTTTATCTTCCAAGAAACAAACAACTCGAGGCCCAGCTATTAATTCATCTCTATGCCATAGACAGCATGTGCTGTTATTTTATTGCTGTGCATCAACATTAGAACCGGGCTGATCCCTGAGCACTTCAGACCCTTTCCCTGTAATTACCTGCCTCTCACATTGTTCTGGAAGAGTTGAGGTGAGCTTCCTCCTGCTCCTCCTGCACACTTTGGGGTATTATCATAAATACGGCACATTAACACTTGTTCCTGGCTTGTCAGGATATAAATTAAGTCTGCAGGTGTCCCACCGAGGTTTACCCCTGATACTAATTAAGGCATGATAATTAGGTTTGTTAAATTTGGTCCTTTCAGCCCTGATACCCCCCTTGGAATACAACAATCGCAGATTGCAGACAAGAAAAGGGCTTAGAGGATCCTCCCCCAGCTAACACATGAGAACAGACCAATGGGTGCCTGATAAAGTCGTTCCCCAGTGCTGGAGGGAATATGCAGGCTTGTAATTATGATTTTGCGCGTGACAATTCTCATTCATCTGACTTGAATGTGGTCTCGTTTTGAGAAGGGACCAGACAACATTTTGATGAGGTTCTTCCTCTTCATCTAGAGAGAGATATAACTATTCATTTACACCAGAGAAATACCCCCGACACCCCCCCCCCCCCCCCCCCTTCTCCTCGTCTCTCCTGTCTCCATGACCTTGGCGGCTGGCATGCCTTATCAAGCAAGAGACAAGAACAAAGAACTAGAAGAATAACAGAAGGTTATGGCATCTCTTTAAAGCATTTCAGAGGCTTAAGCATAAGTTCTGCCTCTTATAAGAGTGAAAACAAAGTCAGTGTAGCCAGTGATACTGGGCTCATTAGGTGAAGCCAAGATGTAGGCTGAAGACTGTGCACCTTTTACAAAGAGGTCAATAAAGGACAAAGATCTGAATAGCATTAATCACTTCTATGCCTCCATAAAGCCATGAAGTAGCTCTAAAGTTGGAGTGTGCTCTTATTTTGATGGAATAAAAGAGAAGTGCATCCAAGAAAAAAAACACATTTATGCTATATTTTCTGAGTAGAATGGATGGTGTTTCTCATTCATGAAATGAACACAGTGTGACACCCAGCACTGATTAATGACCTGGAGGTTGCTGTGATGCGTCACCGTTCATTGCGACTCTCCTCTGAGGCTTCACACGTAGAGTGTCCCTCAGCTCCATCACTCGTAGCCCTGCAAGACTGAAATGAGGGAACGGTGAACTGGGGAGATACGAGGGAACGAAGAAAGAAAAGGAGGGGAACAAGGCGATCAAGGGAACAAGGCGACAGTCCTACTGCTAAAGAGTCAGCTGGCTCAGTTGTAGAGCTGTTCATCAACATTTCCCCAGGGACTGCGACCTGTGGACCCTTTCATGGAAGGAAAGAGAGGAGAGAGAATTGGAGTTACAAACAGAGACAGAGATAGATTGAGTGAGATAGACAGAGAGGCAGTAAGATATAAAAAAAAATTAACAAAAAAAAAAAAACAGAACGTGAATGATCCCTCCCTCCTGTGTAGTCCAGATGTCAGACGGTGTGCAGGCCTCCCAGTGCAGGCCTTTGGGACAGGCCCAGCCTGGTGAAGCCCACTGACAGCAAGGGGAGAACAGCTGTGCACAGGTCCTCAGTTCTGCCGCTCACTGCTCAGATGTGGGACAAACGGATACCGCTCTTTGTTTACACATGGTCGTTGTGTACGTATTGTGCCTGTTTACTTGCTTTCTGTGTACGCGTTGTTTTTTTGATGGTCTCCCATGACAGCCATTGTTCTGCATGGTCATCATTTTTTGAAGTTTTAGCGTCTGGCAGCTGATGGCTCTCCCGAGGTGTTGTGGATGCACGCCACAATGAACATTTTTAAGAGACTGTTAGACTTTAGGTCTCTTATTGGGGAAGACTGCACCTGATGTCTAGGCCTGTAATTCTTGTATCTGAGATCTACTGTCATTAAATAGTCATCACCGTGTATTCTCATCCATTCTCTTCTTTAAATTGCCAAAGGTGTTACAGCCATTCATGTAAGCTATGGTTAAAAAGTAATCAGACTTTCAGCCTGCAGTTATTATTACCTCTTATGATCCAAAGGCCAACATCAGGAATCACTGTTGCTTTTCGTTCATAAAAAAACAAAAAAACAAATTTGAGTTTTGAACTTAATCTGGCCTCATAATGAACACAACAACAATTGGATTTGATGTCTGTAAGAGACTACCGCTGTCTAGATAGCTGGATTTTCCGTCATTGATAGACTCTTGGTGACAGAAACCCAAAGAGCTATCCATTATGAATGAAGCAGCGAGAAAGAAGACTGAATTGAGTGAAACTGAAGAAGGCCAGGCAGAGTGCCTCACATCACTGCACACTTGACTGAGACCAGAGACAGGATTGCTTTAGTAATGTTGTACAAAGAACAATGAAAGTCTAGACGTCCCCCTTATGAAGTGGATGGTGATGGGGTCAGGCAGTACTGGTTCCTATTGCACCGCTGACACCTGGGATTCATTTTCATGTTTAAATGATAACCGTGTTATACAAGTATTGCAACCAAAATGCTGTCATTTTTGTTTTAGTGAATAGTTTACAGAGGAAAGGGAGGAAAGAAATATGACGGGAGGGTAGGGTAGCCTGCAACCAATGCCCTTGTGTGAATTTGATTGGATGTCAATTTTGTATTGTTTACGCACCACAACAGAGCAGAACACCTCAAAATAGTCCAGGATTTTTGTTATTTTTTTCCATTAACATTATTTTCATTCAATGCTGTTTTGCACTTTTTTGTCCAATTCGATTTGTGGGTGTATATGTCTGCATGAATATATATGTGCAAGTACTCTTCTGTATTGCACTGCTTGTTAGCACCTGTGTTTGTATATTGTAGCACACTTTACACACAGCCCAAATACATACTGTATGCAGCCCCATAATAAGTGGCTGGAGGAGAGAGAGAGAGAGACCGAGAAGTGCATTGTTGCAGCTAAATACCCTCACTAACCATATTATCAGTGTGTTTGCAGGAACCCAGCGGTTCCTGGCTTTCTCCTCTTCAAATGGTGATAACCTGTCCCAACCCCCTCCTGTGATAACTCCAAGGTCCAAGGGGGTCTGCCAGCACTGCATCCCCGCAAGAGGAGGGGGAGCTGGGCCACAGGCATCCTGAAGACTGTCTTTATGGAGGGGAAACACAAGCGAGCAAACAAAGGGGTCTGCAGCCAGGAAGCCTTAATCACTGCCACAACCATTAGAGTAATGAGGCCTGATGGACGCACAGTCTAGTGAGAGACGAGGGAAGGGGGGAGCTTTCCTCACAGATGAGGGCTGATAACCCCCCTCTCATTCTTCTGCTACTGCCACCGTACTCTCAGGGGCATATTAATGAAACAACAGTGCCCCTCTCTCTTTCTTTCAAGGGTTTCTTTTTCTTCCTGAGATTAGCAGGGCATTGTTTGAAGGAGCGCTGTGTTGTTCTAAACGAGGCCCTGGTGAGGCATGTCAGTGTTTGAGGGAGGTGTATATGAGAGAAAAGGCAGCACCTGTAACTTCTATCAGTAAAATCAGGATGATCAGATGATCGTAGATGCCACTAATAAAGACCAAGATTGAAAAAAAAAAGGGAACCGATCCCTTTATAGGATTGAATTAGCTGGAATGCCGTCTCATAACTGTCAAAAGTGTACAGATATGTTAAAGAAGCTATTGATTTTAGCAGTAAGCTTCAGAAATGATGCTTGGCTGTGGTTATATGTGACCAGAGTGCTTTGTGAGCTGTGTTGTGACCATCACTATCCAGGGATTGCCTGTTGTGTACTCTCCTGTTTATGGATCTCATAGCTCTTTACAACACACTTCAAAAATTAATCACCCCAGAGTCCCATACAAGTCTCTAGCATGCATCTGCTGAACTGCTCTGGCCAAGCTCGCTCACACTGGAAGCAGCCAACAGCAAACAAACTGCTGCAACGCGGCGGAGCCCTTCATTAGTTAAAAAGGAAAATGTATATATATAGATGTGGCTTTTGCTATGTGAAGATTGCAATTAAATCACCCTGGAGAAGAATGAATAACTCACTTGTGTGCGTCTAGCGTAACATCGCCGAGCACATTTGACACTGATGGCTTGTCACTACACCGTTTGCTAATGCTGCGTGCTGCTGGACCTCCCGTCTGCCTGTGTAGGCTAATATTTCCAGCAGGTTTCAGTTTTAAAGCTCTCTGGTGGGCCTTTAAACGGTCTCTCAGACGACAGTGAAGGCCTCCCTCCGATCTTTCCATCTCTCTCTCCTCCTATCCACTGTCCTTTTCAATGGCTGATTTATGGCCCATATAAGTGTGCAAGAGACGCCGAGATTTCAGAGGAAGTCATAAATAGAACAAAACCAGGGAAGAGGAAACAGACTGAAGAGGTGATGGGGACATGCAGAGTGAAGCGAGAGCGTGAAAGAGAGAGAGAGAAATAACTTGACTGATTGTTTCACTCAGTTCTACTGTAGAGAGGAGGCTTTCTATGCTGCTGTATTTACTGTACTTGCTGTCTGTCTAGCTGCCTTTTTGTTTCATTCCTGTCAGCTGACCTTTGAACTGCTGACGGTGTGAACTCCTCCCTGTGGTTTGTTATCCTAATTGGAGTCAGGATGCAGATGCTCTGGCAACTCATAAGCAGCATATATACAGTATATACATATACACAGACCTTTTTGAGGTGGAGCCAACACAGAGGAGGAGTCAGTGTGACGATTGAACAGAGGGGTCTATTGTTGTTGACATTAGCTGGGATTGGTTCTCTGCATTCAACGCATGCAAACTCAACTTTTAGTACATTTTCATGCAGTTGACTTTTCGAGAAATGGTAAATGGACTTGCATGTTATGTTGCGCCTTTCTAGTCGTCCAACCACTCAAAGTGCTTTACACAACTATTACCCATTCACACACATTCATACACTGATGGCAGAGGCTACCATACAACATGCCAACCTGCCCATCAGGATCTAATATAAATGCTCATTCACACACACACACACACCGATGGCTCAGCCTTCAGGAGCAATTTCAGGTTTGTTGAGGATACTTTGACATGCGGACGGAGGAGTCGGGGAATGAACCACCGATGTTACGATTAGTTGACAACCTGCTCTACCCTTATCATAAAAATATATAATAGTCAGTGGAACAATAAATTCCGATTTTTCTCGTGGGTTCAAGAGGAAACCAGTTCACCTTGAACAAACCCTTCAAAAATGTGCAAAGCCCGGTAATGATCCCCTGTCTCCGGGCTTACATCTCATTGAGACAGTTGGCTCCTTAACACCACACTGAAAAAGGGTTTCCCCATCACATACCCTCTTTATCATAATGATGAAGAGGCTACTGCCCCTCTGTGTCCAATAGAGCCATAACTAGCCTACCTATCATCTGTCCCACTCAGGCCCTAATCCAGTGTGATCTTAAACTCTTAAACAGAATAGCTGGTCCCTACTTTGTAATACTGACTTATTTGTGCTTTGAAAGCAGAACCACCTTTTACAAATCAAGACAGGAAGATACCTCTGGAACAACAGCAACTTGCTTATGAATGTGGGAGCCGGTAGGTCCCCGTGACCTTTTAATGACCTTTTTGTAAAACAAAGCTCTATTCTACACACTCTACACACGCTCTTTCCTATTTTCTGTCTTGTTCATTTGTAGCTGTTAAGCCTGTAACTTGGTCAAAACTGGTGCAGCAATCTGCTCCGTTATTCTCATGTAGAGATTCTCTGCTGTATTATAGAGTGAATTGCCTGCTGAAAGCATATATGGATTTGTGTGTGCATTGTGTGAATGTCTCTGTAAGATCTTGATTCATTGTTTTACACTCCAATCAACTGAATTCCCCAACTTTTTCAAAGGGAAATATGAGTTACGTGAGCAATGATATTGTCACAGTGATTATTGTGAGATTAAGCACAATACATGGAAAGGACCATTCTTATATATTTTACAGTATCAAACAACAGGTATTACATGTATAATTTATATTAGTTATCATAGAGAAAAGAAGAAATATTTCTGTAGGTTGTTCTGTGAGGTACTGTTCCTTTGTTGTCTGTGTGTTACTGTTTTGGTGTGTGTGTGCGTGTGTGTGTGCGTGTGTTTGTGGTGCACAGACGGGCCATACATCACATCCTCTTTACAGTGTTTCCCTGTGAGTCATTTGCATGTCATTACAGCTTTGTTTTATAAGTGAGTGGCTATTAAGGAAGCTGCTCCATAAAACGCTTGTTAAAATGGAGGAAGGCAGCAATACGGATCTTAAAAAGCCAAGAGCATTCACCATTTTCTCACCTTACGTAGCTGATGAAAAGTGTCTGTGTGTGTGTGTGTGTGTGTGTGTGTGTGTGTGAGAAAGAGACAAGGAGAGGGAGAGAGAACCCAGATGTCTTTCCTTTGGGACTCACACATCTGTTGGGTTTTTTAATGACAGCAAAATTCATGCAATCCCATTTCTCTTCCCACTTTCTCTACCCTCCCTCTTTTTGCAGTCCCTCTGTTCTTCCCCTTTTCACACATCTGGACATAGCTGTGTGAGCCCTGGTGTCGTCCCCATCTGTGAAGGACGACAACTGTTGACAAAAGTTTTTTCTTCATAAAAATAATATAGAGACACATGTACATTATAATTTATCTGCTGTGTATGTGTAGGAACTCTTTTTTTCAATTTAGAACTTAATCACACAATCACTTAGAATCGCGTCGTTCAAGGACTGGATCTTGGTCTTAAATGTTTTTTTAATTTAGGAGCAAAATTAGTTTAGTAACGAAACAAAACTCAGTCCAGGAGCAGAATGACTACATGTTAAATGTTTGTTTTCTTGTAAAAGGTGAAACCCTTTTGCTAACAAACACTACAGACGGAGTGTGAGACCTGACTCCAATTGTTAAGGGTTGGGTGGTTTGGGGTGTAGTATCTAAGCCCCAGTTTGTGATTGGAAGCATGAGGCTCACATCTGGATCTGCTTACAATGTCGAGGAGGGTGCTTTCGTGACAGCCAGGCACGTGGCAACAAAGTAAACCCTTCAAAGAGAAAATATCCCTGTAACTCACTCGTGAAAGAAATTGTATTTTGGCTACCCTAAGAGTGTTATTTCCTTCCTCTAGCATTTGTAAAAAGTTGTATTTGATACACGACTGTATGTACTACATACTCTTCAAATGTCTAGTTTAGACTTTGTCCTTTCATGACTGTTCTTCAGTAGCACTTTCTCTTTCTCTCCTTCTCCTCTGTCCTTCTCTAAGTCCACTCTCTCTGTACACTGTTTCTCGCAGCTATTTCTCTCCCTCCCCCTCTGCCCCACTCGCTCTCATGGACATGACAGTGCGGGGGGATAAGGGAAGAGTAATTATGGTTCAGTGAGGCTGCCAGGTGTGATAAATGACTAATAAGGGGAGCGGAGCCCTGGGTCCTCGAAGGAGGACTATTACAGTCTTATCAGCACAGGGCTGCAGCTCACCGCCTGGCCTGGGACAGAGGCCCTTGTAGCTGTGCTTGCTCCTCTCCTAACCCCTTCACCTCAGTCATCCTCCACAGCTAGCATCAGACCAGCCCACCCCAGAGACAAGCTCCAGTGTTAACACCGTAGCTGCTGGTTCTGAAAGTGCACATTCGTTCCTTGTCAATTTGTTTTCTTTCCATATAGATTTTAGTACGAGCACATTTGAAATGAGGAGACACCATCACTATGTTTTTGTGCTGTTGATGTAATGTACGCCTACCACTAAAAAAATGCAGTTAGATCCTGACAAGGATCCAACTATTTGTTCAACTACGAGGCCAACTGTTTGTTTCTCAAATTGTCAATGCTGAACTTAGAATTAAGCTGTATCCTGTGTTAAAGGAAAAAAAGACAACCTTCAAGCGTTTCAAGCTGTGTTTGTGGGACATTTTCTCCAGAAATTGCAGATAGTACTTCTGATAAATAGTGATACCACCTTATGTGGCATAAACACCTCCAATGAAGCATCGCTAACATTTTTATTGGCCTTTGAAAAGCTCAGTTTCCTTGCAAATATATTAAGTGTAATCTACAGTACCAATGACTGTTTCCTATAAGTGACCTATTTTTTCCACTGGGTGGTTATCATGCATCTATGCCAATTACTACAAGGAACAGCATTCATTTTCCCTCCCTTCGGTTAATTAAATTATATCTATATTTATAGTTGTTGAGAGCTCTGCAACTTCTCGTAGCCCTTGAAGGAGATTCATAGGACTGTGTTGAATAACAATTCAGTAGACAACACAACCAACTGAGGCTATATGGAACATTTCCTTACAATGACCATGCCATATGTTTCCTGTCAGTCTAATTTTAATCTCATGTTATGGTAAACGGCAGGAAGATATTTTGTTGTTTCTTGTACCTCTGATACAACTAAGCCACACAAGTTCCCTATATGCAAAATGTTCATGAAGGAACTATTGCTCAGGGCACACAATGTGTACATTCTTAGGCAGCTGAATGATATCACTTCTGGTTTAAATTGCCTTGCAGCCAGTTTTATCTGATGGTAGTATGGCTTTCTCTATGCATTACAACAGAAAGATGGTGTAAAACATGATAAGGCCTCACTAAAAAAAACTTCAATGTCACCAATTCTGCTGTATGCTCATCTGTCTCCTCCCTTCAACCTTCACAATAGAGAAATTCATATTCTAACCATGTACTTTTTTACCGACTGAAAAACTCAGTAGCATTCCTTAATTAGCCCTGTACAACCTCCCAAAAAGCATGTGTTATTATACCGCAAGCTGAGGCTCTATACAGGCTATAGGATATACACAGTACATACATTCTGCCTAAATTGGCTGGTTTGAAGAAACCAGGAAGTCCTTTGAGTTCCTCTAGTTGAGCTTCTCTAGGAGTGAGCCCGGATATAGAAAAAACATTTGGCCTCCCATATCTGCAGTCTAAGTTGTTTAGTTACAACACAAAACCTACACTCAAGACCCCAAGATCCTAACACCTTTTGGCAGCAACTCACTCCCAAACCAGAGAGGGAAATCCACTGTTTTTTAATAGAGAGTATGTCCTCAGAGTAGAAGTGCTGACGATCATCCTAACAACTTTACACAGGGCTACAATGTAGAGTGAAATGTCTGATGAAGTCACCAAGACTACATCGTCAGTAACAAGCAGAGATGCAAGCCACCAAACTGGAACTTAAACCTGACATCCTTATAAACAACAAACTGAATCTGAACAAAGCACAACTTTTGATTCACTCAGACACACTGAAAACAAGTTTGAATGTGGAGTCAAGCCTTAGCATCATACCCTAAAGGACGCACCAAGGGACACAGTAAGTCTTCCACCAAATCCATAAACACAGGTTGACTGAATGGGCAACATTGTATGACCCCTCCTGTATTGAAAGGGTAAGGGTGAAGATCTGGTCCCCCAAGACCAACCTCTGCTGTTCTTGACCCTGTGATTTCACAATCACTCATAGTCACCTTTCCAGCACCCTATCCTACGCTTTCTAGAGAGGATAAACAGTGGTAAATTATAACACATCTTTCCATTCTCTTCTTTTAAAACAGGGTCTGCCACCACTGCCTAAATTTGCATGAGCTGCTGCTTGTCAAGCCAAGACACCAGGCTTTTACCCATATTTAGCTCTCAAGGCTGCCTCCAGAAGCAAGCCCTGTATCCCCTTTTCTTGGCTATGGAGCTCTTCCTAAGTGTCTTCAAATAGTTTATTGTCTAAGCCCCTGCCTAGAATAATTTTGCGCTAGAAGATCCCAACACAACTTCCATGTTGGTGATTCCAGAAAAATAATCACCAACATGAAAGAAGGAGAAAATGGTGTATTTGGAAATAAAGTCAGTAAAATTGACTCTAGTTGCAAGGAATTCCCCAAAGCTGTGAAGTCTCTTCAAGGTAGTGACCGAAAAAAAATAACAAAGAAGCTGAACATGCCCATACACAGAAGAATGTTTCAAAACCTAGGCTGTGACAGAGGATCTCCAAAGGACCTACACTGAACCTTGAGTTATATAGATAATACACATATGTTGACTTATTCCAGATAATTACACTAACATGATACCACTAAATGTGTTTAGTGTATAGACTGATCTTAGTCTCAGGTTTCATTGCAACCCAAAATATTTCAACTTTTGATTTAGAAAATGAAAAAGTGAAGCAAATGCACACAATAATATCATTATTTACTTCTGTGGTGTAGAGGCTTGAATCTCCTCACGCTTTATTGTGCTGAGTTTTCAGTAGATCATCTGCATGTTTCAAATACTGTTTGGTGTCCTGCCTTCCTGACCATCTTGGTGTTCCTACCCCAAGAAAGGGACACCAGTCAATGCAGCCTTAAGTGCCGCAGTGGAAGGTTAGTTTGTTTCATACCAACCTAGAGCAAGTAGATGTTGGATTGATGACTGCTCGATCATCCAATGGAGGCCATTATCCTGTGAACAGAATCTACAGAGGAACAAACCGAGTGAGCCTAACATTTACCAAAAGAAAGAGTGAGCATGATAATCTGTGCATAAACACCCGGGATATGTATATAGTAGAGAGTAAATGGCCTTTATGTGCATTCTCCTTGCCTTAAGTGCCGTCAAGCGCCAATGCCTTTTGCTTTACCATAGGTTGGAGAGCATAAAGTTGCTTATAGCAACCTCTCTGGACTGATATTTTGAGAAGGTATGACCAACAAATGAGTTAAACATGCACCAGATCTTTACCCCCCCCCCCCCCCCCCCCCCATTCTAAAATTCACGGCTAATTCATAGCCCCATTGATTACCCAGGGGGATTCTTTTATCTCCCCCATTTCATTCCTGAAGCGCTCGTCGGACATTTTAATGGCTGCACTTTCATCGTCTGTCTGATATTTAAATGGGGAAGTGCGTGCGGGTGGTGAGGAGTGAGGTAACGTGGGGGCCTTCTCAGATTCTGCATGTCAATCTTTAATGTGTAGAGATATGGGCGAGCTCTGACCCCTCACTTTGTCATTCTGCCTCTCCCTTGCATAAATTGACCTCCCGATAATCATTTCCTGCTCCTATCTGCTGTAACGAGCGTTCCAGAGCACTTGGTAGTCACATGACCCAAAGAAGGCCATTAAGGTTGAGAGATTGACCCCTCGGCTAGGCCATAGAGCTTCCCTCTGACATATGGACTACAGTGAGACTGTTATGGCAAGTGAATTTCACTCCGCCTGTTATGACCATGAATATCGCAGAATGACACGTAATAGAAAGGGGAACCATTGGTATAATGGAACTGCCAGAGCGAGTCATTCGCCATTAATGCTATCTATTGGTACTTAGAGCAATAGGAATGTGTGGCAAAAAAGACAGAGTGAGACGTTGAGTGTGTAGTTTGATATATGTGAAGTTCTTTGTCAAAATTGTGGTCAGGTCCATATTATTTGTTTGTATTGCATTGCTCAGGTATTCTTTAATATGTTGGCTTGAAATTGCCCTCTGATGGTGCTGCCTTTTGAGCACTGCTGCTTACCTGGTTTAGCACCAATTTAATGAGGCCCCAGTTTCCTGTCTTTATCCGTCCCAGGCCACCCTTTTGCAGCCACGTGCATATGGCTACACACCTGCTTCACAGCAGTGGCTGTTCACAGATGACCAGACATTTCTAACAGGGGCTAAGGCCAATATAACTGTTATTAGCACTGTGCTTTTTACCAACTAATCAGAGTCATTCTATTTCCTTCTTAACGAAGACTACTTCTCTCACCAACTCATCCTCAAGGGTTTCCATATGCTCTGTTTGACATTTTTGTGTTCCAGCCGTGATCCTTTCATTTCATTTGATTTGTCACCTGACTTCATAAGCCCATTTTTCAGACTATGTTGGACACAATTTACGCATTAGACACTTCTACTTCATGTGAATGGTGAAAAAGGATAAAACAAAACCCTGACCTTTTGAATCCCTCCAATTCTCTGAATGTTTCCACCTAATTAGCTCCAGATGCAAATTCTGCTTAATTAGTTTACTTAATCCTTTCAAGAGTAATGGCCACACGCCAGTGGTCCTCAAATGAACATTTAATCCTTTTGGGGAGACCTCTAATCTTTTCATATTAAGAGATAAATAATCAAATGTAAGTATTGATCTAATTACACATGGATTTCTCTTGAGAGTGCTGAAAATTAAATGAGTTCATCATGTAGCACCCCATGTTGATTTGTCAGACTTCCGTGTAATAATGTCTAGTACTGAGTCACAATCCATTGTTAGTATCAATTTAAAATGTGGTGCTATTGGTTGGCTGCCAGTTAAAAAAAATACCAACAGTTAGTTCCCAGATTGAAAACCTTTATTCTCTAGCTTGACATGTTTTTCCCTTGTACTTACATTTATGTTTCGGTAAGCACAGTACTGGTACACCATTGTGGGATAAAGTTACACTGTAAATTGTAAAGAATTGTGCTGTGCGTTCAAAACCTGAAATCCAAAACATTACCTTTCATTCTGGTCCATGCAGAGATCTGATTTGGCATGCAACGTCCAGGACAGGCTTACAGAAAGTGTGTCCCGTTTGACAATTCATCTAAAAAATGAAACGGTGATTTTGATTTATCCCAGACAGTGCCTGGCAGGCAAACTGAATGCATGCATTCCAACCATGGCTAGTTAGCTTCCATATCAATTAACCCTGGTGTTAGTTGTCGGTGTGTTTTATCCATAATTTGTATTTATTTGTTTTATTCCTGTAGAAACCTTTTAGTGGGTACAAGCCATAATGGACTCAATCGGGTTTGAGGCATTACTCTTAGGTGGTGTTGTATGGATTTATTATACTGAGATTTTTATAAAAGTTTGCACACCTTATTTGCATATGTGACAGAGCACAATATTAGAAACATGCAAAAAGCACAAAAGTATGTATTTATTACAAGACTATTGTGTTGGATTTTATAACAATGGCCAGTTTATTTTTTTATTTTTCTAGCCAACTATTAGAAATTAATCTAGGTCCTGTCATGTGGTCAGGTTTATGTTTATTGTCAATGGAACAGTGGCAAAACCACTGCCAGATGCTTCTCTCTTTTTGTGAACCTGGATTCAAATGTCCAAGGACATACAAGCAACATAGGGGATTTTTTTTTCCTTGTAAAACATTTTGTGCATTGCCAAAGGACATGTCTTGTGCCCTTGGTAGTAGGCAGTGCACTGGACTGGAAATGTAATTGGTTTTGTTTATTTTGTAAGGAAATGCAGTTTTGTGCTTATGTAAGTGAATCATTTTTAGACAAATATGTACCCCAACTTGGCTGGCTCACAGGAATACCACAGCTGTGCTGTTGAAAAATAGATGGTTGATATAATCGCTGAGCAAGAGGCAAAGCTCAAAATCTTTTTAAACAACAGTGTTTGTTCTGAGCAAGAGGGCCAAACACATCTATAGATCCAGTAAACGATGGCAGTTTTTTGAAAAGCATTTGTTTTTGTAATTCAGTTTCAGATGATGTGATACGTGTTTCCTGTTGTGATCATGTATAGATGTGTTTCAGCTGTGATTATCTCAGTGGTGAAATCCCGTGCTACCAAGACGTATTGTATGCATATACGTATATATGCATATCATGAAAGAAGAACATAAAGCAGCAGCAGGTAAAAAAAAAAAGAAGCTATCCACAAAGGTATAAGAAGACTGAAGTACAAAAGCATGAGTAAAATTTAGGTTTTTAGTGAAAGCAATGAATGACATTCTTATCACTTAAATCAAGCCACACTGAACTGATACTGGCCCTGTTCAGACCTGGCATTGATAACTTTGACAAAAACAAAAGCAGACCTAATGTTTCCTGAAATGCAACACACAACTTTAAAAAGCCCGTCAATTAATTTCCATATAGTATAGAAATAAATGACAACCGATCGACACCTGGAATGGTAAAGAAAATACCTTCACATTTACAAAATGACTTTCTGTGATATAAAGTGTATGTGAAATGTAGTACATTGGCTAAGACGTGCAAAACCACTGGTATGGTCCTTTTAAAGAGACAAACTGTGGGATGCTGATGAGGTCTGATGGGAGTTCTGAGAAGTCTGGAGCATTAAACTGTTGATTCCTTCAGTCTATGAGAGCTCCCGGCCTGCCAGTGTTATCTCCTTCTCCCTGGTGGGAGGAGACATGCTCCATGGGAAGGGCTATCACCATGGGCTGGTGTGGAATCAGATTCTCCCATCAAAGCCCCTGACCTCACTGTTATATGATATAAAGTGAAAGTTAACCTGGATCAGTGCCTGGGGACAGTGTCTGCCTTTGTCGAGGGAATATGATGTTTCACCGCGTTCTCAGACTTCTCTCTCTCTCCTCGCACTATCGGACTTGCATGTGTGTGGACATACACGAAACACACACACGCGCATATAAAAGCTTTTTAGTTTTCTAAAGCTAAAACAGCCCGGAAAGTAGGTTTCTGAGTTGTTGCAGGCTACATATACTATTATGTGCATTTTTGTTTATTTGTCAAGTAATGTATTCTTTCATCACCCCTTATTTACTTGCTAAAATACCTCTTCCACAAAATGCTTGCCAGTGAAAAACAGAGGTATGAGAGATAGAGAGTAAGTGTTGATGGAGTACAATGTCGACAACCATTTTTCTTGTTTGACCGTTATTTCTATACAATAGTGACTCAGCTTTAAAATATATCATGTTTGATGGTCTAAACCATGGTTTTCAAACTTAATGGGGCCAATGACCGCTTGCAGGGGGGACATTTTTCCAATGAACCTCTCTTAAACGTAACACAGTTAAAGCATATACTTACTACCATTTCTACTCTTGGAACTTTTTGTTCATAACAGAAACACATTTATAATTGATTCATATTAAGATAAGATTTATTTGTCCCACAGGAAATTTAATGTAAAAACAACTTACATACCTTTAAACAGTGGGGGATTTTATTCAAATGGAATTTAGACTCAATTTGACAACAAGCAAATGCCACATTTCAAGTAAAGTAATAAGACTGGCACTTCTTTATCAGGATGCACCTCATTTTTACTGAGAACTCTTCCTGGTTCGGCTATTGTTTAGCAGTTGCGGTCACTAAGTATTGCTATTTATGCTGGACAAGTGCCAACACTGAGTGCAAACCACTAAAGCAATGAAGGTTATCACCAAACGTTTAGGAAAACAAGAATGTTTTACCACCTTAAACTTTAACACGGTACAGCTGTAACTTTTAGTAGATGTGTGGGAGGACTCACTGCCTATAATCTGCTGGGGAGGATCTGTACATGCACTATTCTGTATAAAGGTTAATGAAATTACACAGAGGGCTGGTACAGCAGCTGCAGGTGTGCACTCTCACACACAGGCACACTTAACAGTGACGGGCTGAGTTCTTTGGTTGCAAAATTAACTTGTACAATTGCATTTGCAGGTTGCAAAATCTGCACATTTCATTTTGTACTCGCAACAACAAGATCAACCAGACAGAGAGGTGTTATTACGCAGACGTTTACACCAGTGATTAGCTTAATCTAAAATCTTTTCCAACACCATTTAGTATTATTGATGAAAACACAGTGAACTAGCTTTTTTTTTTTTCAATAGCAGGCCATGTGTTTCATGACGTTTTTCTTGTCTTGGTTTGCTGCAGAAGGTCAAAGGGCACATAGTGATGACTACATCTGTGCCCTAGTGGGTAAGAGTGTAGCGAGGATTCGAAGCAGCCAAAATACAAAAATGACAGCAGGACAAAGATATTAAGTTTCACTGTCGTCAGTCTGTTCTCTATTCTTAAAGCTGTTTACAACTATGTCTGATCCCAGGGAACAGATGGTCGTCTCTCCCCCCCATTTGCTCATGCATGTTGAAACGATCATAGTTTTTTTTAGAGTTAATCCCTATCGTGTATTTGCAGAACAAAAAAAATGGAGCATTTGGCTTCCTTGTAGATCGTTTACTGTGTGCGATCTTAGCAGGTGGAAGCTGGTAGGGAAAACATTGAAAGAAAGGTTAGGTAACATGCAAGTTAGACAAGTCAAGATTCTGAAGCAATGACGAAATGATAGAAAAAACCTGATTGTCACGGCATGACATGGAAAAAAGAAAAGAGATTGCAAAAAGCACAAACAGAATAGATGGAAGGGGAATGTGGTGATACTGAAAACAAATGAGATAGAGTTGCAGGCATAGATGAAGTTACAGACAGGGAGGGCTAGAGGGATACAGGCAGTGTTCTAATGACTTCACACCCCATTAGCCACTTAGTCTGATGCGTCACACCTCATTATGCCGCTGGAGCAGCAGTGCATGAACGCGTGAAACCGTCCACTCAGCCAGACCTGTCCACCCGCTCCAAGCGCTCACTCACTTACAGCAATTAGAGCGTGTGCGTTTGTGTTCCTGTGTTGTTTGCATGCGTGCATGTGTGTGTAAAGGTAAAAATCTGCTTTCTGAAAACAAATGGTTAAAATCGATTGTTTAAAGCCCATTGAAGACCTTCTCAACAGAGATATAGCAGGTCCCACTATGTGGCATTTCAACAGAAGTTCACCATGGCTACCCCGCAGCTCAAGCTGGAAATGCTGTGAACAGGCCAGAGCAGTTCTTTCTTTGTCAGCCGACATAGAGGAGGAGGACCGAGTAGCGTGCTTCAGAAGACTCTCCTTAATCACTCTCCCTTAAACACGGGAGTGCAAATGCACACACTCTTGCGCCACACACACACACACACACACACACACACACACACACACACACACACACACACACACACACACACACACACACAAGGATAAGGCGATAGGAGAAAAGAGAGGTCTCCCCATGCCATTCCCTGCACGGGCAGCCCCAGTTGGCAGAGTGTGAAGTGTTCCTCTCCAGGACAAGGCCTGCTAACTCAAATCCCTGGCCAGCAGCCACACTCCTCTCCATTACAAACACTGGGCCCATTTATCCCAGTGCCCCCCTCCCCATCTCCTGCACACTGCCCACCCCAGGGGGAATGCCACATAATGGCTCTGTAGCCACTGTAACTGACATCTCTATTCAGTTAATGTTTATTGTTTTGCTCCGCTCGGTTTGTTGATATTCAACAAAAAAATGAAGAGCACACAAGAAAAACCAAAATGAGTAGATAATTGTTTCATTGCGCCAAGCTTTGTATAATTCATAGATCAGAGACAAATATTCATATTTAATCTGAGTAGTTTCCTGTTTCCAGCCAAGTTAGACTGTGTTAATTCCAAGGAGATGGAGGAGCTACTTTATTATGCAATTTACCTCTGACTGGCATTTGATTATGAGGTTGAACACTTGGATTATTTTTTTATCTTATTTTTGCAGCTGACCTTAAATGATCTGTTCTTTCCCCTTTTCATCGTCCACCCTGGGTGTGTTTGCCCCATGCACATCACATGATTTACTCTTCATAAGTGTTTGGTTTTTGCTCGCTTGCTGGGGCTATCCCCTGACCTTCAGCAGCACACTGAGAGATAATGTAATCATGGTCAGGGAGTCGCTGCTGTCAAACATGTCTCCTCCCTGTGATGAACGCATGCTGCGTGAGCATGTCAAACATCACACACCTGAACACCTGTCTGTTTCTGTCTCCAACCCCATCTCGCCCCCATCATACAGGACAAGCGAGGAAAAGGACAAACCGGGGAAGGGGTTGTTCAAGAATTCAATGAAAGAGAGGAAATCTTCATGCGCGCTTAGAACCAAAAGGATGTCGGCGTACAACAGATTACAACTCACAATAATTGCATTGTTAATTTGCTGGAATGGAAGTTTAATTACAGAACCTTTATCAGTGTGTGGTTCACAATGGTGGGGTACACAAGTACCATCATTTGTCAGTTATCAAACCTGGCTGACTGGCAGCTGTGACAGTGGGCACAGCTTGCAGTGTGTTGGCCCCTGCAGTGTCCTGTTACTGGGTCACTGAGGCCTTGCCGTGACGCTGTGCGCTGCAGACAGGGGGGGGTGGCCTTTGGTGTCACATTGTTCTGTGACCTCCCTCTTGCATCCTCCCCTCTCTTCACCCTCCTCATCTTTGCCTCCTGTCCTCCGGGATAAAATGGGGGTAACTCGTATCAGCTGGACGACCTGGCATGCAAAACATGTTTAGCAAATCATGCTGGGATAAGAGTTTAGAGGGAGTGGATTGATTGCATAGCAGGCACACGGATGCATGTCTATTGCTGTGTGTGTGTGTGTGTGTGTGTGTGTGTGTTGTGAGTGTAAAAGGATAACGGGGTGAATAAGTGGTATCACACTCTGTCATACCCAGAAATCCTTTACACGAGCAGGCTGTGACTGCTCAACCTTTGAACTCAACTCTTGCTGCTGGGAGGAACCAGTGTCAACAAAAAGGGGATGAACATACCCTTGCCCTGTCCAGATGTACAAAGAATAAATATTACTGTTTATTTTGAAGACATGGGCGTGTGGGGGAGGGCTGATAAAACGTACTATGGTCAAATATTCTCATTATCCCTCTCAGTTCATTATTCCCTCCACTGCCTCCATTTGCCGACCCCAACCCTCTCTCTCTCTCTCTCTCTCTCTCTCTCTCACTATCTCCCTCTCTCTCTCTCCCCACCTCCTCTCCTCTCTCTCACTCACCCTCTCTTACTCATTCTCTCTCACACTCCCTCTTCTCTTTTGGACAGAGGTATGGGTGAGATCATAATTATGTTTTGACACATGGGGTTGGCCCCTAGAGCGCACAGATTTTAACTCAAAGTGGGAGTTGTCAGTGCGACAGCCCTTACTGCTCTTAATTGGAGGGGAGGACCAGGAGGCCCGCCCACAGACCAGGGTGGCAGTTTTAATGAGGTTATGTTTGTACAGGAAGTCAGAGTTGTGACAGGAGGAAACTGTCATTGGCCCGTTAAAGAGAGCGGCTGACATCTCAAAGCCTACTGTGTTCGTCAGTGAGAGGGGAAAACCTCTCCACTCCTTTCTCTACAGGTGGAGGCAGGCAATTAAAACAGAAATGAGTAACTAAAAACACCCACGGTAGCTACACCAGCTTGAGTACATTGCCAATAAACACCAATCAGAAGAGGAAAAGCTGCTGATAGAATAATAATTGCTAAATTAAATACTTAACCCCTACGGCCTCACTTCAACAGGACTCAGTTGAAAAGGAGCAATGATTACCCCAGCTAAATGGCAATTAACACAAATCAGAAAGAGTAAGTGTGTGTGTGTGTGTGTTTCTTTTTGTACCTGCTTGTGCACACACACATACACACACATATATATATATATATGTACGTATATGTGTCCAGTGTCCATCGTTGCACACATTTGCAGTCTGTATTTCATTACATGTCTATAGATCTATGCATGTTGTGTGCAGTTTGACTTTGCGCTGATGTTTTTCAGGCTTTGCTTCAGTCTCAGAAAAGGGGGAGCGAAGGTGTTGAAAGCAAAGCTGCAGATTTTTCTAGTCAAAACACTGGCCTCAGTGTTCTCCAGGTGCACCCTGTTGAGAAAGGGTGCTATTGCCAGACTTATGTGGCTGTTGGTTGTCTGCCCTAACAAACACGCAGTGCACAACCTTTGATCTACACCACCCTCAAAGTGAGAATCCCCCGAGCTCCCCACTTTTATGAAAAGTCCATTTAAAAAATGTTTTCCATTCTTTCTCTAGGTTATGACCAAAGCCAAACTATTGGTCCAACATTTTATTTCAAACAGACATTTATTTGGAATGGGAGCTGCGTTTATTTTCCTAAGTAGTTTTCGAAAAGGTTTGCGTTTCACCGATGCTTTTAAGCACACACACGATGTGTGTCGGCGTCCAACCAAAATCATCACAGAGATCATAGCCATTTCCTCTCTGCGTGTCCCTCCGCAGACCTCTGCATGTTTTACACACACCAGTTTGTTTTGAAGACAAGACAAATTTTGCAGGCCAGGAATTTTGTGGGATGTTGAAAACGTTGTTTTACAAGAAAGAAAAAGAAAAAAAGAGACGGTCCAAGTTTCGCACTGTTGGTGCTTTGTGGGGGCGTAGCTCAATTCGTGAGTCATTTAAGAGAGAGCCATATAAGAAAACAATTTGGGTATCAGTGGAGACATTTGAAGACACTGTTTATGTTATATTCATTTACGTGTCTAAGGTACACACACAGCTGATGGCAGCTGGCTTGGTTTTCACACGTCACAGTCTTTGGTTTGCGTCACCTGGACCTTATATTATGAACTTAATAGACTCTCTTTGTCCACCATGACAATGTGTGGCTTCACACAATTAGAGCGGACCCCTTCCTGCCGTACTAGAGATAAGCATCACCTGCTGGTTCTATAGATTGGAACAGGCCCTCCAAGGTTGTCTGGAGGTCTTTTAGCTCTGCATTCACACAAACACCACAGAGCTCGCTTCTCTGAGGACACGGAAAGCAACGTGGGAGGATCCGTCATGACCTTGTGTGGCATGGGACAAGGGTCATGAGGAGTAAGATGGGAATGAGGTGCCGAGCACGGTCCTAAGCAGATTGGGACAAGGTCACTGTTTTATTTGATGGGCAGTAGGAGGCTGTTTAGTTAGTTGACATGGACCACGGCAAATGGGCTTATCAGGAGATGTAGACACCAAGGTGAGAAGGGGCAAAGTCCTGTTTCAATCCAATCTGAATTTAATGCTGTGGTGAACATGATTCTTTCCCATGTTGCACATCAAAGCATTCCGTGAGTGTTTTCTTGTGATCCGATCTGAAAAACAAGAGAGCAAGGTGCCTTTTAATAGCTACTCCGTCAGGACGCAGGGTGTCTAAGATCTAACAAGTATATTGAGTGGCTGCTACCCTCAGGCATGCAGGCTTCAGCAGTGATATCAATTGGTTTCAGCTTGTGACCATTGCTCTGCTGCGAATCTGTGAGAACTGAGAAATGTGGAGAACTGACTTTTGAGATGAAACTGCAACAGGAGTGAGAGGCATGCATTACTTGAGCTGGATCTCTTGTGTGTGTGTAAAATGAATGCGTGTGTGTACGTGCATTTGTCGGAGGCCTACAAGGTAACTGACTGTAATCTTACCACAACTCCGGCTCACTCTGCTCAGATTCAGCCCCGGAACATTGTCATGAGTTTCAGTGGAGAGCACTATTGCCTAACTGAGAGAAAATACTAATGCTCTTTGTGAGAGCTGCTAGATCGTGAGAACGTTACGCAGTACTTCCGCAGTGTGTCAACGACAGAAAAGAAGGTGCTGGAAAAATGAACACCCACGTATAGCTATGATGTGCAACACTCTGTGCACATCTATTTTAAAATACAATAAAAAGATTTACAGCTTATTTTTGTTTGATTTGATCAGGAATTGGTAAAAACGGTCATAAGTCAGACATCATCAAATTGGACATTATCAAATTGGACGTTTTGTTGTGCTTTTATTTAAACCAGGACTTAAGGTTGAATTGTTGCAGATTCATTTCTCCAAAGGTTTCCAGTAAATCCTTCTGTCACACTGTTGTAGAATCATGTTGTACAGTATAGACTCTGTGAGTCTCTACAGTGATCACCTCTGGTTAAACCAAGAATCTGTAATGCTCTAAGGTCCACTTAGCCTGTCTTCAGTGACATTAATAATGCAGAACATTTTCCTAATGAAGGAACATATTTTTCCTTTTCCATTTTTTCTTTCAACATGTTGAAAAACTGTGTTAATCAAGGCTTTACTTTCAGATTTCCCCTCTAATGGCACAGCCAGTGGAGGGAAAAGGTCATGGTGGTAATAGACTGATATGTAGTCCTCAGGGAGAGTCTCTCTCTCTTTCCCTTTCCCTGTCTTCTGCTCCCAGACAGACAGTCTCAGTCCCAGACATCCTCATCTGCCTCCCACTGCGCTCAGCCCAGCTCGCCAGGATTTCAATCACGGGGCCAAATGAAATTATTGAGAGGTGTTAAACTTATTAATCATTGAATTAGCTAAATGGTCCTCCAAGTACGGCCCAGATGAATGACATGTCATTCTCTAATGCAATTTGCGTCTCCGGCAGGTGAAGGTCAGGAGAGAGCCCCCAGCATGGCAGTTGACGGCTTCTTTTTCTTTTCTTTTTTAAATTCTCTTTTCATCTTTTTCTCTCTTCATCTCCACTCCAAAGCTTCTTTTGAGCTATGAAGGAAGAATATTTACACTACACAATATGCAGTGACCGAAACGAAAATGGCAAAAACAAACAAAAAGATAGAAATTCATTTCATGTGTAACTGACACTTCCTGACACCATTTCCCTTTTGATAATAGAAACGCACCAAACCAGGACTCAAGTTTCGCTTTCCTTCTTATCTTGATTTGATTGGAAAGTAGGCGAGCATATGCACCTCCTCTACACAACACCAATGTCCTCTGTATTTGGTATGTGGTGACATTCTCTTGATTGCATATAAACATCCCATGAGAACTACAATACAGATACTACAGAGTTGATGTCACCTACCCTCCTGATGGCTGGTTCACCTTTCAGAACGCCAAGTGTCGCCATGCACTGAAGTAGGTTTGAGTGGTTATGATTCACCTGCCATTATTTATTTTTACTCTTAGTTTGATAAACTCTCCAGATTCAGCACTTATTTGGTATCATTTTTGCCATTTAAGCGGTGCTATTATGAGCCTTCTCTTTTCCCCTTCCTGATTTATCTTCAGTGAAACATCAGCAGAGCCTTTCAAAATACGACAGTGTCAGGCAATCAGTGAAGTTATTACAGAATTTACAGAAGGCTAACAAAGCGTACCTCTGGTCTACCAATCACAGCTGCAGTTAAGGTCAGTGCTGTGGATGAGCAGGCTGAGTGGATGGGGGGTGTGAGGAGGGACACACAAGGTCAAATCAGCTAAACAGAAAAGGCTTTGCACTGTGAAGCTCCTCACAATGAAGCATTTTGATACTGATTTCCTCACTTTGTCTCTCACAATAGTATGGCGATGGGTTCAGACCTCGGGTAGCTCCATAGATGTCCTTGCTTGTGCATACAGGTCACACAAATGTTTCTGCTTTACCTGCAAATTACCCATCTTTCCCCCGCTACTACCCATTTCTATGTAATGTTTGCTGCCCGACCTGTACGTGTGAGTGTGTGTGTGTGTGTGTGACATACACACCAGCAGCGTAGATTACAGTCCTGAGGGATTTAAATATCATTTTAATTAATCTGCTCACCTGAATTTAATGAGACATGTCCAAGGGGCTGTATGCATGTGTGAACATGTGCATGTGTGTGTGTGTGTGTGTGCGTCTGTCCATGTGTCCATATATGAGTGACGGTGTGTGTGATGCATGTGCATGTACTGTATATGTGCAAGTGTGCATGCCTGTGACTAATGAAGTTCATTGCTGGACTTCAAATTGCCTCCTTCATTTGGTCTTTTCAAAATTTGCATACAGTAGTGGGATCAATGACAAGACTTACTGTGTGTTTACCACAAGGACACTGCGCTACTGTTATACAACAAATGAGTATCTACAAGTCAAGTCCGATTGATATTAATACATGTATGATGATATAATTAGGCTGTGATCAATATGACATTGATTCCAATGCAAACAAGGGATTAGAGCTTTCTGTGTTCTCTGGACAGTTCAGCAGACATGATCTGGACATGTTCGACAGGCTGACCAGCTGGCCCGTACAACCTTGACCAAGTTTACATCAATATGTGATTGAACAGAACACAGAGGTTATGGGAAAATGTAGAGTTAGAAGTAACCAAAAGGAAATGTCTTTTATCATAATGCACAAAAATACACATTCAGAGTTTGGCACAATTGTGTGATTTTTTTCTTTTCTTGATTGGATGGTTCAGCTGTATTCATGTAAAGATTGTGTATGACACAGCCACAACAAAGTTGATGTTAGCGTTTATGCTGATCACTTTTTAGATAATTATTTTTGCTTTTCAACACTCTTGAATGCTGCAAATGCAAGGGGTGAGGGAGGGAGGGAGGGAGGGAGGGAGAGAAAAAAGAAAGATGTTCATAAATTGGTAAAAGATTTGTGTGTGTGTGTGTGTGTGTTTCTGTTTGTGTTGAGTGTCACTGTTGTCAGAATGCGGTTGTCAGTGTGAAAGACGACAACAAACATGCGAGTACATTGCCAGACATTACACAATAGGCGTGCAGAAAACCCTCCCTCCCTCTATCACAATTGCCTGTTTCTCTCTCTTGTGCTTTTGTTTTGTCCAGCCTCATTTGTGACGGTATTTATCTCGGTAAAAGATACAAAAACCTCGTTCTCGTCTGAAAGAAGAGTCATTTACAATCATTTACATTAACAAAAAGTGTATTTTACCATTACAATAACCTCAGACAATAGCACATATCCGCCTCGTTCATTTTGAGCAAAAAAACGAACAGAGGTACACGAGCTCACATTGTTCTGGGTAAAATGTGCCACAGACATAATCATCTCCCCCTGCACTTTTGCATTAGATAATGAGAAGATGCTGATAAGTTCCTCAACACAATCTGCTCCCCATTGGCTAATCCACATCATTCAGTATTGTGAGGATCACAATGATGGTTTATTATTGCTCATTCAGAGCTCAACAATGATTTAAACGTTTGCAATATATGAACAAACGCACTGTTTCAGATCACTCATCCATTTAAGAGGATGCCAGTTTGGCGTAGTAGCAGCTGTGTGTTGCTTGGAGGGTGTAGATCATTGTTAGTCTCAAAGCTCTACAGTACCTCCCCTTGAAAAGCTGCATGATGGGCCGAGAGAATGTTTTGCAAAAAGTAAATACACCCAAGGATGTGTGTGGCTGTGAAATAAGCTTAATTATACACTTGAATACATACGTATAGGTTTACAGTGAAACGCAGAAAATGAATCGAGAATGGAACGTCGACATGATGTGGCTGCAGTAAATGTTCCCATTTCCCCAGGATCTTGTAAAGAGAGAACATCTTCTGTTTAGCTCATCTATCCCTCCTCTGGCAGGCACCTGGATTATTGAATTCCACTGACACTCAGGCCCTTAATGAGAAGCGGAACGACACCCTCGTATTATAGCTTGTGCCCTACCTCTCTCCATTTCTATGACTTGCTTTAATAAATTACTGTCCAATAAGAACTTTTATGATCTTGGCATATGTTGCCTTTTATAGGTGAAAATAATTGCGTTCCCAGATCACCCTGCCCATTCTGAACATGAGAACGAGACTAGCCGAGCCTACAAAATGAGATAGTTTCACAGTGTCTGCACAAGTCCTTCTCATTTGAGTCGTTGTGCCTCCCCCTCCTTTTTTTCTCAGTTTCCTGGTATACCTTCACTAGCACCACCCCCTCCCTTTGCCACTCTCGAATCCACTCATGCCTAGAGAGGCCTGCGCTTGCATGCCAACAGGCATTCTTAAACCCACAGCACCATCCCCCAATCGACTTCACACACACACACACCCACACACACACACACAACACACACACACTGAGTCTTGTTTTAGAGTTCCCACTGAAGTGTGACAGAAGCCACTTGACAGGTGACACACACACTTGATGTTATCGGGTCAGGGCCAGAGATTCAGCCTCTTGAGTGATGAGAGACTGTCACTCGCATTGTTTATCTACGCTACAGGGGGGGGGGGGGCAAGAAAGAATGCTTTTTTCTTTCTTTCTTTGCCATATATCGCTCAAGGGGAAATGGGAGGGGGGGGGGGGGGGGGGGGCAGAACCTCACTCCCCCACAGAAGACAGAGTCTACATGTGGAATTTATGGGTCACGAACAGTCACTAGAAGAACTTTGAATCACTGAAGACAGAAAAGATTCTCATGGTATACATGATGATATGGTTCATTACATGGGTTTGTGCTGAAATGCCAGAGAGAACTCATGAGGGCCTAAAATAGAAGTGCTCTTCAATCATTTAGAGAAATGTGCTGGAGTCGGCTCACAAATTGATGTGGTTTTGTTATCGGCATTGTCAATTGATTACACCTCGGGCGATAATGAAATAACTAATTGAATGTGTCCTCTTGTAAACAATTTGTTAAAACATACAAAACACAAACGGCCACATTTTGCCTCACTGTCTGTGACTGTGAGTGGCTTTTAATTAATTGTAGACTAAGTGTGGTAACCTTTACAATACAATTAACCATACCTTTTGTTCCAGAAAATAGGGATGCACCGATATCACTGGTTTTCAGTCCGATTACAAGTATTTACATTTCTGTACTTGCGGATACCTAGTACTGATGTGACTATGTTAAAATAATTATTAGAAATAAAAAAGCTTGCGCCTTGACACTCAAAGGAGAATATCTGGTCTACGGGCTAACCCTTTCACTTCAATCAGCAGGTGGCTTACATGAGAACTTGGCTTGGGTCTTGAGGACTTGTAGCATTGATTCAGCGACAAATGACCTGCTCACACACTGCACTGCTACGTTCACAGCTATGATGTTACTGCTGACTTCACACCCATCATCACACACGCGTTTTCTCTCTCTCGACCAAACACTCTAACATTACGCCGGGTTTGCAATACACTGGCCGAAACCCTGACAGAGTATACAACACGAAAAAAACATGCAGCTTAACTAATTGATGCGGTGGAGGAAAATGGCTGCATGTGTCCACGACAATGCACGCAACATCGTGGCTGCTACTTTACCCAGACAGGTGAACTGGAGACTCGGTTGCCGGTTCATACACTGCAGCTGGTGATAAATGATGGACGTAACCTATTTGTGCATTGGTTATGGTTGCAGCTGCGTAGCTTGTTAGGAACTTTAACTACAGCACCACTGCATGCAAGGCACTAATCTTGTTGGTTAATTGTTAATGATTGGTTAACGAAGGTCAGCTATTGGTAAAAATAAAAAATACTTTTATCATCATAATTTATCCTAAAATATCTCTCCAATCTGCTGACATTTCTCCGCGTCCACCTACGTGCTCAACTGATGAGAGGTTGCCATAAAATTGTATCCGAGTAGTTTTACGATTATGAGTACGAGTACATGAGCACAAGTATCGGGGCAATACCTAATTCTGGTATTGGTATTGGTCCATCTCTTCTAGAAAATGCTTTAACAAATATCCCAAAGAACACTATTGGTGTATTGCCAATAATCTAGTTATATTTTGGTGGTTGGTCTGTTTTGGCTCAGGCCAAAGTGAAGGGAAGCTGAACCTCCCGTCTCCAGCTTTCACAACTGAGAGACAGGGTTCAAAGATCATTGTTTCTGAGACTGTGGTTTCTTTGTATTTCATCATGGATATAATGAGTGAAAAGACTCATCACTTAAATTTACATTTAGAGCAGAGCACTTTACCCAGACACAAATGCCCCTAAAGGCCTTTTATAATTAAACTCTTTTATTCTTTCAGTCTCTCTTGTCTTCATGACATCCTTCACGTCTGTAAAATATAATCATGGAAAATATGCACAACGTAAGAGGTTAGTTAAGAACACGACACATGTTTTCTTCTTACAATAATTATTTATTAAATTTAAAATATCTTTAGCACAGGTTAAAAATTAGACACTTCCATCTACCATGAGCGCCTTGGGATACAACATGGTTCTAACATGGTTGAAAATAAACACTCTTAGAAACCAAACCGATTTCTCCCTACTTTCTCCATCAATGTCTTCATAAAATGCCACATTAGAGTTGCAAGGGCAGAGGCAAATTTGGCATATAGATAATCATCATTGTCACTTGACATAGTATTAGAAATGAGAAACAAAAACGGTCAAAGTTTTCAAAATGTCCTCACGTGCAAATCATGATTTGGAGAATTTGTAATGAGTCAAAATTGCTTGTTGTACCAGCTTCTTAGTTTATTAATGGTGTTGCATTCATTTATCAGAAACAAATGTATGCCATTTTAAAATAACGGCACACTTCGGAGCTGGTGATACGTCTTTTTGGTGAGATAACCCAAATGGCAGCCCATTTTCTACTGCTTTTAAGCAACAGTTTTGCCATGTCATTTTATTGGCTGTGTTAGACACTAAGGATATGTTATCAATTATTACGTGTATGCATGTGAACGTGCAGTGGCAATGAAAAAACTACAAAGAGTATGGTCAGACGGCCATTCTTCCCCTCATCTTGTTCTCCAAACCGACTATTCCACAAATCGGTGATTTATGGTCCTTTTTGCCTCAGCCCTACCTTATGAAACATAAAAAAAGATAACAGGTAACATGAGCAGAGCACTGTAGTAAATGGCAGGCCAATGCATTAGTTATCAGTAAGAAAACATTAACAGCAAAGACATATATTTTCCAGTTTTTAAGTTGTTTACAAACCATATTCGCGTTCATGTTTTTCCATGTTTGATTTTTTTTTTCTTTCTTTTTTGTCATTACATGCCATATGAGAAGTCTGGGTTACAAAAGTACCTGAACAAATTGCTTGTATATTAGCATGCATAGCTGTTTGGTATTTACATCCTATTTACAGACTAAGAAGAGAAGGATCTACAATACATTTTCTTTTCATGTGTTTCATTTACATTTCTAAGATGGAGAACAAAACGCATCCTCATACCAATTTGCAGAGTACACAGGACATGCACATGAAATAGAATGTTTGCTTGACTGAACAAAGTGTGTTGTTTTATTCCATATCACTGAAAAAGGAATAGCTCAATTCTGTAACAGGATATGTCTCTGACCAGTGCTACTGCATTGCATAACATAGATCTATTTTTTTTCCCTTTGTCTATACTGCGCACCAGTCTCTGAACACAGGGGGCTTGGAAAGGTTAATTTACGATGTTAACCGTGCCGTGAAGGGAAAAGCAAATAGGAAAGAGCATGCACAGCACCAGAGAAGGACATTAAGCTGCGGCTACATCTTTCTCTTTCTCGCTCCTTCTATCTGTCCAGTGACAACAGTAGGGCCCCCTGATGTGTACAAAGACACAGGGCTATCACCATCCATCATTGCAGACATACTGAAAGGATCTTTCACCAGTGATAAGGCTGTAAGCAGGATCACACTACTGACACCTCAGTATTTTAATTTATTTTTTGTTCCTAGTGTCGTTCATAGCCACAGGAAAATGCCCATATCAACATAGCACGTTCCAGAAATAAAAACAAACAAACAAAAAATGCATCCATTGGACAACTTACTAAACGGGATCAGTAGTTAGTGTAACACAAAGAGGAAGACAGTAAAGGAAATGGCTGTCACCCACAGTATACAGTAGAGCTAATGGAATAAATGACTCCAAAATACAATGCTACATCATATCCATATGCACATTTTATGTCCCTTATGTTATGGTAGTGTCAGTTTTGTAGAAAGATTGGAAGACACGGATATATTTAGACTGCAACCAGTATTTATAATCCAGCTCATGGGGTGTTGCAGTCATTAAAGATATTGCTCATTTAGTGAGAATAACATCAGTATCGCATCCTCAATTCCCCCCACTAGTGCAGGTCCTTTGTCCACCTCCTGCTCGTTTACACTCAACCTCTAATATAGGCAATGAGCAGCACTATACCCTCACCGGGGGTCCATAAACACTTGATTTCACAGAACTACCTTTGATAGAGGAGGGAGGTGACTGCAAGAGCATGTTAATGTGCTTTCCCATAAAGCTTATCTCTGACTGGGGTCACAGAGGCCAAGTGGCAAGGGGCTGATAGCCATAGCAATAAGACCCTAGAAGCCGTTACTGCGTCTTACGACCCCTCTGACAATAACAGAGCAGACCAAGGTCTACCTTTGGATAATCAAACTCCTCATCCAGGCCCATGTGGGAAATAATGTGGACATTTAGTACATTACAATTGAAATGAGGGGCTAGCACAAATTAACCTCTGCTAACAGAGGAGGGGCTCACTTTGATAGGATTCATGAATTTGTAATTGTCCACCAGCAGCAGTAATGTCAAAGCATGTAAATACAAAATCATGAGCTTACCCACAGTGTTGGGACTTGGCTACTGTTTCAACAAAGTTTCAACAAAGTCATTCCAGAAAATACATGTATTCCTTCACAGTTCAGAGGCAACAGATTTCTGAAAACATATTTCTAAGGAATGTATTGTTTTTTTTCTGTTAGTGTGTTGAGCTGCATGATTATCTTTCTTCTATATTTGTCAGGTATATGTGATGATACTGTATAATTTAGTGGACTAAAGATGGGAGCTTTGAAGAACACTTTGATAGCATATGGTTATCCCCTGCTGTCTCACACTCTCTGCTCTGTCGGGGGCCCAGAAGGGATGTATGCGTAACTTTCTGGACTCTGCAAACTTTTCACTTCTCTGAAACTGAAGGATTACACCCTGTTCACAGCAGGGGGAACAGCATGTATCCTAGCATCTCCCCTTGAGTCACTTTAATCTCCATTTTACACCCTAAAGACAAACCCTAATGTCCCCCAAAGGATAACCAGGCTCAGATGGCCGAGTAAATCAAATCAATGCTATTGCCTTTCTTACTTCCCGGTGTACCTGACCCTGACTGAGTGCACGCAGTGTTTTCATGACCACGATAAGCTTAGTACGGCTACCAGGAAGTCCATTCTGTGTTTTCCATGTACACTAGTTTCATCAATAGTGTTTCAAAACAGGCGAATTGGAGTCTAGTTAAGCTGCCGTTAATTTTCTCTCTTTTCTGGCTCAGGAGCAGGAGACTAAATCAAGCTGTCAGAAACCAGACTGCACAGCTAAACGGTGCACATGCTGAAATCCCACCTGTCCACAACTTCTGGACGTTTATTATTTTCCTTTTTATTTATTTCTACAGTGGAGACTTGGGTATTTGGAAAAGTCCCTACTACTTATGACTCAAACTCATTTTGTTTGTGTTGTGATGCTCGTACAACCCTTACGTGAAGGTTTGGGCTATTCCACCACAGATAATGATTGCTAACAGGATGTGTTTTCCTCCATTACCTAATCAGATGCTAAAGTTTTGGTTTACAGCATTTATAAATGGTATTACACTGAGACCAGCCCAGAGCATATACTCCAATTGAGGCATTTTGGTTAATCCGATTCTCTCCAACCCCCTACAAATCTTCTTGGGAGCCAATCTCATCTCAGTGAGGGGCTTGAAGGCTAACTGCTCACCCAGAGCACAGGCTTATGCGCAGGCCAGAATGGGGTGGGAGTAAGGGCTTTAAAGGCTGTATTATTCATCCCTGTCATTATCTATGTGACATAAGGAGGTCTGTTCTATCTTTGCAGCTGTCTGGCTATTAGAACAACCCTCATCCACTCTATCGCTACATCCAAATCCATGCTGCTTTAAATGCTACATTTCAAGTATTTTTACAAGTCGTTTTTAAGTCAAAATACCCAAACAAGTCAGCAATTATGTGAGTAATGTCAGTGTGTACACATTGCATGTTGAGCTCATACATGTGAATCATCATCTTGGGTCGGCTTGGCGGTCAGGATTAAAGCAGAGCAGTTGACACAGGGTTGCCTCACTGTAATCCTTTCCCCTTTGACCCCACTCCCTCTACCCCAACCATGTCTGGCTTGAGGTCACTGTTAATCATGACACCCCACCAGACAGACACACAAAGGAACAGGAGTGTGCGCGCACATGTGCGTGTAAGAGAGTGAGGAAAATGGCATGGATGTGTGTGCCCCTGCATTTTTCTTCACTATAGAGTTGGTAAGTGTGAGGCCCTGCTGTTTTTTCCCCATTCTGTATTGCAATAGTGCAAATCAGAGTGGTAGCTTATTCGATACCCGCACATGCATCCAGAATCTGAAAGTGAATTAATTTAAGCTGCAGATTGTAATATCCATCTTCTTAACACTGTGAACTTTAGCTTCTGCCTTCTTAGCTGTGTATGTAACAGAGCTTTAAGCTTGGCGCTTGGATGTCGCTTGCTCAAAAAACGCACATCGGTAGTTGTTGTTATTGCCTCCATTAAAGTTTTTATCTACAGGCCTTCTACTTTTTTATCAAAGTAGCAGATATTTTCAAATGCAGTTATTATTCTTTTGCACTGATGATTCAAGCGGCATAATTTCATATCAATTCAAGCGATACAAGAGACTTTCAAACAGCTCCTTCCACTTTGCAACCCTATTATGCAATATGAAGTGGATATATTTAAGATTTTTGACTATGCTTAAAATGTTGTTCAAAATGTTCAACTTGTTTCATTCTTTCTTGTCAAAATGAAATGGAAATTGTTACTGGTAAGCCTGGTTCAAATTGAATAACTGTTTGTTGAAACATTTAGACATTGTATCTGTGGTCATCTTGACTCATCTATAAGACTGTATTGTGCCGAAGACCACATCTTAAGCCAAACATCAGTGAGGCAAAGTGTCTTGACTGTTACTGTCATCATCAGACTAGTCACCTTTGTACCTATTGTCTGTCTTACAGGTTGTTTTTCTCCCCAGTGTTCTGCCTCTGTGTTTACTCACTTGGCCCCGATGTGTATCTGCCTCAGTGGTCCATAGACGTACACAGTACACACACAAGCTAGCCAGTGATGACACTAATGGAGTGTTTAGTCAGGAGGACAAAGACTTATTAACCAGTTGAGAGAATAGGCTAGGTGGTAATCAAATAAAGCAGAGATAAGTTAATAAGCTGTACGTGCAATGGAGTAAGCTACACAGGATTTATCTTGACTGGCATGGAACTTGTATGCTGCTACTCATTGAGATACACAAGCATGGTCCTTTCAACATGGTTAAGTGAAGATAACGCATGGGTGTGTAGATGCATATCTATCAACTTTATAGCTGTTATATTTATCACATAGTTCAAAATGGCCAACTTCATGCTACAAAATGCTGTCTTTCTGTCCAATCCTTGCTCTTTTGCTCACTCAGACCCTTGTTTACTTAATCCAAAAACAAGATTGTGGAGCTGCTTTATCCTGCTCTCACACTGACCACTGAGACGTATGGACCGCTTTGCTGAAACAGAATATATTTGTCCAGAACAAAAAGGGGGATGGAGGGACTTAAGACAGAAAAGGACAGGGTTGAGGTGTTATAGCAGAGAAAAGAAAGGAAGGAACAGGAACCTGGTGTCTTAGAAGGAGGTGGGTGAATGGGGGAAAGAGCAAGAAAAGAATGAGAGGCTGATTAAGCGGGGCCCATACGAGGGAGGTGGAGGAGAGGGAGGCAGCGGACGGGGCCCAATAGGGGGTAAATCTGAGTCAGTAGTGCTCTATATCTTTCGTATCCCTGCCCCCCTCCTCTTTCCCACATATCCATCATGTTAATATACCTACAGCGTGGCCCTCTGGGTAATATATCTTTGACCTGTGATTACGCTAACAGCTTATTGTTTGCACACTGAACAATCCCATTATGTCGAAGATCTGTTTACATACAGTCTTGCTGTTTAGATTAGCATGGTGTGTGTGTGTGAGAGAAAAAAGAGCAAGGATGTGCCTCTATGCCTTTGTGTGCACTTTCACACATTGTGTCTACGAATATGTACATCTCTGCATGTTTACGTGGCTGTGCTGACCCCGGTCAGGGTCATTGCCAGATAAAAGCACCCATGCTGTCGTGATTATCACCGCAGAACAACGCAGTACTTGCATTCAAAAGCAGAGAAAAACAAATCAGCCTGTCACACATTGCCTACAGCTGCGCAGAAATGGAGCTTTGTTTGACTTCTAAGAAAGTGGAAAGCCTTGAGGCTCAGAGAAGATCAGCACTTGCTCAATGTCTTGTTTCCTACCACATGTAACGTCTCATGTTTGAGTGACATCTTCATCCTTCCTGTATTTTAAATCTTCTTTAAATAATCACTGCTAAGTCATAAGTCCTAATTTCAAGTTTGTTTACATGTTGACTGTAAATACCCTCATGTGATCCAGTGTGCTCTGACAGAATTTGAATTAAGAATATTTCCTCATATTGGCTGCACAAGGGGGCATACAAATTAAGTGATCTGCAGCCCCTGTTTTCTGCTGAAATCACAACTTTTCTTGATATAGTGTGCATTTTTATCAATTTGATTGTTTTTAGTGAAAAAGGAAACACCTGTTATAAAACGTTTTCATCCCGATTCATCATGGTCTACCATGAGTTTCTGAGTGTCTGTGAAAGTGTACAGGTGTTGTGGGGAGGCATTGAAGAACCATTGGGACAGAAGGGTATAAGTATTGAACCACAGGGCTGAACATCTGGTTGAGCTAAGGGCCATGCTCATTAACACAAAGTTAACCTCAGACTGGACGTGAGGTCATGACAGCCCAGAGAGCCGCACGACGGTGTAACAGTGAGAGGTTAAGGGGTGATTGAACTCTCCAAGGTGGCTGCCGGTCAGAAAAGAATATTCTAGATGTGAAAAGACCAGGAGAATTCTTCAACATAAGCTCAGTACAACCTTACATTTTGATATATTTTCCTCTCCTTTCCTTTCTCCAGAGCCTTGCTTCCTTTCTCTGCTCTGCTCTCAGACTTCTCTGGCAGTGCATAGAATCATTGAGATGTGCAAATCCCTTTGACATAGGATGAATAGACAGTTGCTGGCAGATTGCCCCATGCCACTTTGTGTGCTGCCACTTAATTGGAGCGCCCCAGTTTGCCTTCCCTCCTCTCTTCTCCTACCCACGCTCACTGTGGCCAGGTTCTGTCTGACATCAAAGGCGAGGTTATGTGTCCCTTCAAAGAGTTTAAAACCTATCAGCGCTGCGGTTTGGCTGAAGAGGACCTTTCACAATAGGAGGGCGGTAAAACAATTTCTGTCATGTAACTATACATTTTCTTAAATTAAAGAGGGAGATGTTGAGCCGACGAAGACCTTGCATTGGCTTAGAGAGTCAATCCAGTGACTAGGCCTACCTGCGCAACCTCTTCTATGAATATTGGTCACTTTCCATCTACAAGTCAACATGCAAAGTACAGCATCCGAGACTATACATAGTTGAAATACTGTACATATATACAGCAACATATTGGAGTGGCGCTGTGTACAATTGTGCATCTGTATGCATGCGCTTGTATGTGTGAGTATGTTTGTGTCAAAGTGGACCAGTGTTTGTTTTGTATTCCCCCATTGCCATGGGCATCCATTGGTAGAATGGACACTTTCCATGAGGCTCTGAGGACATGCAGTGCAGAAACGGACTGTGGGGACAGTAGAGGGGTCACTGATAAGTCATGGTTCCCTAGATGCACAGCACAAGCTAAGAGGTAGAGGATGCACAATGGTGGAGATGGGGTGTTCAACAACCTGGTATTTTCCCTGTTGTCCATGCAAAGGTTTTCTGTCTTCACCAGTGACGGGGTACCCTATGAAGTTGTACCTTCATTGGCGCGGCATATTATACGTCAGTCCATTTGGTTATCTTCGTAGTCCATAGAAGATGGAGGGTCCTTATGTCTACATTGCAATCAATGAGGTGTTCTTTTGTGTAGGCTCAGGTTCGAAGCACCGTTTCAAACAATGCTAAGAAAAAGTTGTCGCTCTCAGGCTGACAGCAGCTGCACTACAGCAGTTTACAGCCCACACATGGGGAGGGAGAGGGCAATTATTGCAATGGAAGAGAATAAATAGGTAGGTATAGGAAAAAAAATGTAAATAATATTATAGAATATAATATAAAAAAATGATATTTAGCAGTGCCCAGGTAGAATCATGGGTTTGGTCTTTTCCTCTTCAGTTTGACCGTTTGTTTCCTCATGGAATGGATTGATGATACCAAAGGAACTGCTGCCTTAAAATCCTTGTACGGTAGTCAAATAATAACATTACCTATAACTAATGCCTTTATGCATCTATTTAAATACACAGGACAAGTGTTCAGACACCTGGGACTATATTTACTATAACTATCAGAAGTATGTTCAACTTTTAAAAAGGTTGTCTGAAATATCCATGTATTGAGATTTGTGTTCTACTAGGGGAGTGGTAAATAAACACTATAGTCTGTTCCATGCTGTTGTCTTCATTCATCTCTATTTACATGTACTACTGTGGATAATCAAGAGGAAGACTAGGCCGTTATGTAAAGAGAATAAGAAGAGTAGCAAGTACAATTTTTACAGTCCAAATAACTCCCAAGAGTAGAGAAATTATATTGGAAATGATAATTACATGGTCTCTGAGGAGGTAAGAAGAAAACTGACTTCATATGGAAAATATTGAACCATGAGTACTTTATCCACAATCATGGTGGTTTATGTAGTTGGTGAGAGCGACTTGGTATGTTTTCTATATTAGGAATAAGAATGGGGTTTTATTATGATCTATTTACAGAGGCATGCATCAATGATCTTCCCACCTAAGAGAAAATAGTCCTTCAAATGTATCTATCTGACATTGTCAACCATCTCATGAGTATGAGTCTGTCCTTTTTTTTTCTTTTTGGTGTTTTGTAGAAAAAAGCTGGAAGTAAAATCTCAGGGAGGAAAGGAGGAGCGTAAGAGGCTCTCAAGAATTTCACTGCAGGGATTTCCAGGGATCTCAGCAGGTCTTGTCTCGTTTGTTTTTTAGTGAAGTCATTTTTGAATGTTGTGCTTTGTAGGTGTCTTCCTACGATTGGTCAGCCGCTCTGATGGCATCACTGCTCTGTCGTTGGGTTCTGTTAACAGAAAGAGAAATACAGAGGGAAGAGAGGAGGGGTTGGGCAAGAAAAGAAAAGAAAAGTCATTAAAGTGACACAGACAACAATGCTTCCATGCGCACACACACACACACACACACACACACACACACACACACACACACACACACACACACACACACACTCACACAAAGTGCACCATGAGGCAGTGACTAAAGTCCACATTGTCAGCTGGACCCTTGTCTAAACTCGGTTCCCCAGTCAAGAGTTTATGGTGACAAACAGTGAGTCACAGCAACTGTATTTGGGGGTGGGGTAGGCTATGCTGTCACTTGTGCCGGTGTAAAAACAAAGGCAGAATGACCACCCTGTGAGTGTACATGGCAAGCCCACTTGGCCGAGATACAGAGTGACAGTGGCGTCAGCATGGGGGGTGACTCTTTAATCAGCTTTAATTAAGGCCAAGGAGAGACGAGTAAGTTCAGTGTGGATGAGTCTACTCCATGTCTACTTTCTATTTTATTCTGTCTATTCTATTCACAAAATTACAATTCTTTATTGTTTTTGTTTCATGAAATACACAACATTTGGTGGGACCCCTCAGCAGCTTGTGCACTGCGTAAGGATGATTCATGTAGCCAGAAGGAGCACATTGTGGGTGGGCCATTAGACACAGAGACTATAGTGGAATTCAGCTACTATCTACTAGAGATCCAATTAAATGACCCTACAGTAAAGGTGCCTAGCTTGCACCCATTATAAATCACCATAAACAAAGAAAGTATTGACATCGCATTGCATACTGTTACAGCTCCACTCAGGCCTGTAAAATCTGAAGTTATTATCTCAGTCGTATACACTCAATTCGTCCAAAGAAGGTGTTATTTATCAGCCATAAGATGTTTAATTTTTATATTCACATCATTTTATTTTTCCCAAAGGCAAGGATAGAGCTAGAGACAACTTGTGCAATGTGTTGATAAAAGACAAAAATGTAATTGAATTATTATCAGGTTATTTCCAATATTACTGTTATTTGTGGTGTCATCTCACACACACACACACACACACACACACACACACACACACACACACACAATTGTATCCATACACACTTTCTCAGTGGCCCCTCTAATGTGACATTGTCTCTGTGTGCCTCTCACCACTTTCAGCACAAATCACTGCAAGCTATATGTCCGTGTTGTGTCCACCTTTGCACAGCAGTGAGCCGTGTTCTATGAGCTAATATCCTAACAACTGAGATCACAGCCATTGCCCCGGGCATGCTACATCCACTCTCAGAGAACACCAACAGTCAAGACTCCAGCCCTTCAAGAATGAATGTGGTCCCAGGGTGTGTGATAACTGAGTATGTGATGGGAATGCAGGGCCATTTGGACCTCCAAAGCCAGGTGTTAGCACTTCAGCTCACTGCCTCATCAATAATTGACAGAGGCAAACCAATCAGAACAATTTGCTCCCCACAGCGAAGTGCTAGAGCCGCCTAACACCGGTGAATCATTAATGAGGCAATTAGCTGAAATGGTTAGACGGTTAGCCCACACTGGCAGCGCTCCTGTGACGCTACTGCGACGGGTCTCCTTATACAGGAGCTGCACATGATGGAGTGATGTACTGGCCAGTACAAGCTGAGGGTAACTTGTGTCAGTGATGCCAGCTCTCCATCTGTTGACCACGGATCAGAGAGCCAATAATGGGAACAAACCCAATTGGCCATTACCATGGGAGATTGACCTTTATTGGTTGTTGTTACCATTGCGCAGACCAACAGAAGCCGTCTCCCGGGTGATTCAAGTGTGGGAGAGCCTTTATGGACATGGATAACATCGACCTCAGTGACATCACTCAAACATTGGGGAAGGAACAACAACAATAACAGCAAAGATGGAGTTTGCCTTTGAAGAGCAGAGATCCTGGTTTGTTGTTTGAAAGGAAAATCAAAGCCCCAAGGGAGCTGCTCACAAAGCCTCATTGATCGGCCATATTGGAACCATTTCATAGTTTATCGATGCTCCTCTGCCTGCTCTCTCAGACCTGGGTCCAGTATATGCTCAATTAAACCAGCAACCTTGATGTCAGGAACAAACCATACAAACACAACACGCTGCATGGATTATTCCCAAACACACACTCCTATCTAAAGTAAATATTTCACACTCCATTGTCCGTTTTGTTTAGCCCAGATGAGATTAAAATTATGTTGTTTACTGTTTCTCACTCACAGCTTTTCCCTGCAAAAAAATGAAAAGTATTTCCTTTTTAATATTTCAGCCTCCCAATCATCCTAATGCATTCTCAGCTTCAATATATCTTTGTGATGGAAGGTTGTGAAATGTTCGAATGAGAGTGAAAAAGCAGTTGCAATAGAAAAGGAGGGAGCAAGGCTGAAGGGAAGGAGGGGGGGGGGGGGGGGGGGTGCATATTAAACTCTTAAGGTTCATTGCTGAAGTATAACCTTTTAGCAAACAACTATAATATGCTCCAAAAGTCTGCAGGTTTTCATTAACAGAGACTATAGCATTAGATCTCAATAAAGTATACTGTATGTTATGCTTTCCCTGATAGTATGCACAAAAACAGAAATACTTGTTTCGATAGTTTCAATTTCAAAACGTACATTTGTTGTTTATTTATTCCAAGCTGTCACAGGGGCTGTTTCACCTGTCTACACTCAAAAGCTGAGCAATGGTAGTATGCACACTGGCTTTTTAAAGTTGTTCTCAATTGTATAGTGTGAACATACTACATACTTAACATGGTTTGAATTCATTTAAGTATGTGATTGAGGCAAAGGTTGATGATGACAACTTTAACCAAAGTGTAGTCTGTTGGTGGAATAAAACCTTCCGGCGTCCATGGCATGATGGCCTGTATGAAGAGATCACCAAGATCATTTCGGGTTTTTTCTCGTGTGCATAGTTATTTTTAAGGGTTCCCCGTGGTACTTTTTTTTTTCCAGATTACATGTAAACCCCTATATGTGCGGAACAGAAAAAAAACTTTCTTCATTCACCTATTGTAGCTAATAACCATCAACACTAAGTGTATAATCCGTCCTTAATACGCTGCTGTCAAATTACTTATGATGACATATTCCAATGTGAATGGGAGGTAAAGCAATTTGCAGAAAGAAGAAAATAGCCCCAATGATCTGCTCCATTATTTGCCCCCATTTTAACACTCTTGGGCTCCATTTCCTAAGAAGTCTGAGAAAACCCCCTCTGGTGTATTGGTAAGTTATGCTTCACAAAGCAATCAGTTTGGGAAATAATTATGTATGGCGATAGCAAGCACTTCACAGCTATAGCACATAGATGGTTGTTATCTAAATTAATTTGATAATCATGAATTCAGATGTGTTTTATCCCAAGAAACATTTTGTCAATTTAAAGTCCAAGTTCAAGTCAACCTGAGATCGCAGATTAGAATAGTCGTGACATTTAACATTTGAACTCATTTTTTGGAGAACAATTCAGGCTGCGTTGAGGCTCCTATTCTTAAAGCACCATAGTGAGGACGTTAGATTCATATAGCCACTGTTACAGGTCTTTAGCCTGATTATCCAATCTGTCAAAAACTATCAAAACATCATTTGAATAAAAACTTGTCAAAAACTAGATTTTGTTATTTTCAGATGACAAAGAAATGGGCATAAAAGATCAATGGAATGCATCCCCCCTTTTTTGAAGAATTTATTTTATTGTTGATGCAAATGAAAGATAACAAATAATTGATTAGTAGTTAGGTTGACCTGTGTACTTAATATTGACACTTGTGCAGATATTGTAGACAGCTAGTCTCTGTTTAATGAGTGCTATTCACTTTTATAGCCCTCTCAGGATGCCATCCTCAATAGATATTTGCAAACAGGAAATTTGCAGTATGGCTTGAGAGAGTCATAACCCTGGCACCTATGTGTTTTGAGATTAACATGTAATTAAAATAGTAAATCAATATTTATTAAGCAGTAGTACAAAGAAAATGAGAAATGTAATCAGGTTATATAATGAGTCACTGGAAGGAGGATAGGTTCTTCAAAGTGGCATTCTGCAATGCACACACACACACACACACACCCACACTGTTCACATATAAGCACATTCACAAATGCAGGTACAGAAACCTCACCCCTTACAGACCCCTTCCTTTCCAAACCACACTTTTTAAATGTGGAGTCTACACCTTTTCACTTACTCACCACAGCTTTCCCACAGTAATCGTTTTAAGACTTTCATGCTTACAGAAGCTGTGACTGCGGAGTGAAAACACCTGACAGCACGCCCTATCTCGCACATGAGCACAAAGAGAGTAAAACAGGCCGCGCTGTCCATACTTTCCAGCCATCTACTGGAGTATGGAAAAGAGATGTTAAAAGCTTAATGGACCGCTCCTCTTATTGTTTAAAAATTGCTCGACGTATAAATGGCCGAAGAAAACATTGGTTGGCCTCAATTATGCATTGAAAATAAAGTTATGAGCTAGTGGCTGAATTATTGATGCTGGCACCGGGAACAAAAACATGTTGGCAATGTGTCACTGCTTTTTCGCTGATGCTTCATGTTGTATTGATAATTTTCCATCTAAAAAGCCCATGAAGTCTTGATCTGTGAAAGATGGAAAAACACAACGAGTATTGGAAATCTAATGCAATATTACTGGAAGAAGAAGACGGATAACATAACACAGAGTAACATAATGGGAAAATAAAAGAATAAAGAAATATGTAGCTTCGATACAGTCTGTTGTTTGAACAGTATACTGTCCTCGAAATGTGTTCTCCATTTATAGAATTGAGACAATACACTCTCTAACCACTGCATTCAGTGCCTCATAGAGGTGGTTCATTAATGACGGCATGTCTGTATACTGCGTGTGTGTGTGTGTGTGTGTGTGTGTGTCTGCGTAGGTGTGTGTCTTTAAAATAGGCCATAAAAGCACTAAGGCTCTTAGTCTTGGGACTGTCCCGTGTGGCTGACGCACTTCCTGCGATGCAAATGCTTGTGCTTCATCTGCCCATAGCCTCTCTCTATCCTATTTATCTCACTGACTTTATCTCAGCTATACTCACACACATGTATGCGCGCACACATGCGCACACACATCCGAATGTGCAGAGCAAGAAAAGAAACAATAATGTTTCCCTCTTTTTCCCCCACATAGTTTTTCTTTTCTTTCTTTTTCTAGATCACCATTGTTGTTGTTCGGAGTTCACTTATACAGTAAATGTATACATGAATTCACATATTGTTCTGATAGAATGAGGTGAACGTGTCCTCATCTTATAGATTGCACAGATCTGTAGTCTGTGGGGTCAAGTGTGACTCTGCAACACTGCAGTCTTGCTGACTGACTTTCTGTAAGTCATCCCTCTTTTTCCCTTAAAGTACAGCAGGTTGTGGCAGAAACTCTCATCAAACACATTCCTACTCTGTGCAAGTCCAGAATGATCACCAATCACTACAGAAATGACTTATTATGATGGACTTTAGCGCTCCACACCTGCATGCCTGCTGTGTACATCCCCCATTAATCTTATCTCTGTGGATATTTTGAGGTTATTCTGAAGCTTTTCAGTTCACTGAGGTACATTTGCTGTTCAAGAGACCATTGTTGAGAAGCCGATTACACAATCAGATCCTGTGTTTATAGACATAGCCGCAATGAGAGCGGCACCGCACTCATTTAGTGTTTCACAATCTGCAGCCATTTAGCAGTCACGGCACAGCCAAACACACTGTGAAGTGACAATTGTTGAACAGCTCCAATGAGACTGTTTTTCTCTCTCTGTCCTTTTTTTGGTGTTGTTTAATTCTTTTATTTGAGTGCAAACAGAGCTCATTCTCTACTGACATTGTTTGATGTAGTTCCATACAAGTTTGTTTAGTTACATTTCACACCTATACATACTTCTGCTAGAAAGCACAAACACTTTTTTCTCCTTTTTTTAGTTTCTTTAAACAAGTATTCAGCATGATTATGGAGATGAATATACTGTTAAAACACTTACGATTTGAAAAGGACATACAATCAAATTTCTTTGTAAATTATAGGATGTCTTTTTTTTCAAGGGTTCCATTGTATCTCATCTGCCGAAATGGCGATTCATTTTTCATTGTTCTCTAGTTACATTTTGTCCACAGATGCTTCGTATTCATTCGAAAATGATCGCTCTATGCTATGTTTTTTTTATCGTTGTTCTGTGTTTTAATTAGTCTAGTAATTGTTCCATAGATAAAAGTAAAAGCCTAAATGTAAATACCTTTTTAATAAAAACATTTTCTAGAGTTGCATAGTATCTTAAATATAAAAGTGAACAGAAGTTACCTGTTTTACGTTTTATTAATTTGTGCCCTAGCAATTTAAAAGAAAAGAGTCAGTTACTAAAGTCCATAGACCTCTACAGCAGACATTTCCAGCAGGCATAAGGAAAATCTTAATGAATCATCTATCAACGTTTGGACACAGAAAGGTTCAGAGGTGTTGACAAAGACGGTAAGATTAGAAGAAAACTAAGGGAAACTGAGCTGAAAACCAGTGCCTGCGATATTTCTCACGAAGCCTTATGACTGGCCTCGGCCTGCGACCGAGTCTAGGCCACTCACAATCAAACATGCAGAATATCTCCTTGCATGATTCACTGTGCAGTGCTCACACACGGTTGATGCGGCGCTACAGGGAAGAGGATGTTGTAGTAGATGTTTGAGTCAAACAACCACAGGTCACAGCCTCAGTTTTACATGCCCGTACCTCTCCAGCCTACTCATGTGTGCCTTTGGATGTGCAGCGCAGCCTTGAAAAAAAAGCATGTGGATATATATTTTCTGCTCTGTGTCAGTTGTGTGACTCCCGTGACTCAACTCCTGTCACGCTTTGGTTTTTCATCTCCGTAACGGTGACTGCTGAGATGCTCTTACTATATTTCCGATAAATGACAGATTTTATGTTGAACTGGCAGTCAGAGGCCACCGTTAACCTTTCCACACCTCCGCAATAGTGTGTTTTTCACCTCATTTGTGAGGTGTGAGATGTCTAGATGTGTAGTAGAGAGCCGCCCACTCTCTTCCGTTTCAGGGTCCCATAATGTTAGCCTGTGGAGGAGTCGCTGAGGAGATCAATATCTATCAGACTGCTCAAATAAATACATTTATCACACCCTGATACTTGCTACACCATGCTACCACAGCATGCTCAAACTCTCCTCTACTGTTCCTGTAAAACAATAAAAAAAAGGTCACATAACACAAGGATTGTCAGTCGTGTCAAGAAAGAAGATGACAGACTTATGGCTTTCTCCGCCTCAAAACGAACGAATACTTTTGAGTGTGTGCTTCGTCTTTTGCAAGTGTTTTAAAATCTCATCTGAGGAAAATGTTCCTTCTGTCCTCCCTCTGCTGCAGATAAAGAACAGGCGTTTGAGTAATTATGGTGCATTATCGGCAAGGAACGTTTCATTACTACATTTTAAGCTGTGTAGTGAGCGGTGACAAACGAACGACCATTTTAATTTCTATCAGGAGGAAAAACACATGGCTGGAGCCAATGAAGTCGGCTCTCTCATTCTGCCACTGCCTGGGACCATCTGGACCAAATAAAGTTTTTCCCTTTGAATCAACAGCTGTTGGAAATTACACGGGAACACTCATTCTCTACATATCGGTCTTTTGCATTCAGTTTAAAACCAACCATGTTTGTTTTACTGTTCTTTAGTTTGATGCCAGATTTGATCAGTGCTCACAGAACAAAACAATATAAAACATGACTCCCTAAATGCACCTGTTTTGCCTCGTTTTTTTTCTCTCTCTGCATGTCTTTCTTTCTGTGTCTTTCTCCCTCTAACCCTGGTGATCGAAGGGTGGAACATCTCAGTCAATCTGTCAGTGGCTGACAGTTTTACAACACATGCACTACACTGATGGGTACCATCACTCACGTAACGATTGCCCTCCGCACTGAAATCAAAAGACAAGACAGAGTGAGAGGGTTGTAGAGGATTGACGAAAAGGAAGTAAAGGCAGTTGAGTAAAAATAACACTGAAAGGAAAAAACAACCAATTTCATCTCCGTTTCATCTACGGAACTGTATTGTCTTTTTTTTTTTCATAAGATTTTCATAAGGTTTTGAACTCAGAGGTAGATTTTCCCCTCTGTGCTGCAGAGGTGGAATCACCGTGGTTTTCCTTTTCCACTGGCCAGAGAAGAATGTGTTCCACTCTGCTGGCAGACATGATTTTAGCACTTCATTTTGTCATCATTATAAGGCCAAGAACATTTTTAATTTTTTTTTGAAACCCCAAATAATCTAATATGTGTTTAAAGCAGGATTTTCTTTGTTAAAAATCACATGCGTTTGTAACAGAAATGTAACGGAAAAAAATGAACAGAGAAGCTTGACACTGTGGTTACTTGCAGCTCTTTCAGTTGTATGTGCTATCCTCTAAGATGGCACATGTAATCATCCCATCCACATATACACGTCTTAATAGTTAACGTCAATGGCATTTTTTCCACCTGCTAGTTGACAGCAGTCGGTGACGGGAAACTGTCGGACCTGGCGGCACATGTCCTAGACAGCTGTGTCAGCAAGAAGCCACAAGTATTCACATTTGAGTCTGGAATTTTACTTACATTTTAGCCAGTTTTAGGATATAAATGACCGGCTGGTTTTAGGAAAATGTAGTTTGAATTGCCAAACTCTTTTTTTATTTAATAAAACAATCAACATTTCGACTGTTTGCACCATGAAGAGACACAACAAAGAAAGGAAACAGTTTGGTAGTTTTGTTTTTCTTTGAACAATAGAAAGTGAGGGAAAAGAGAGCAACCGTCAACCAACAAACTTGCATACAGCTCTTTGACTTAAACACTTTTAAAATTATTTAGATCAGGATTCTTCAACGTTTTTCAGACCAAGGACCCCCAAACTGATAGAGAGATGGAGCAGGGACCCCCGACTATATATATTGTATAAAATTGTGTTTTATATTGAATGGGCCTAGTACCATGTATACCTCTTTATTGTGCATTCAATACTAAGCTATTCAAATAATACACAGGTTCATATATTCATGTTTTTATTTTAAACATGTGCAAGGTACAGTGAGTAGGGTGGCCGTGCCACTGCCATTTATAAACATACCTTGTCGACTGATACCAATGCCAATATCAACATTGTCTGTCAATTGCATGATGATCATGTATACAAGCTATTCAAATTGACGTTTTCATTTTAAACATAAATGTGGAAACGAAAAATGAGTGATGGCCTATTAGTGCCACTGCCATGCATAAAGATATCCGTTATATTGTATACAATACTGAACTGATTCGTGAAAGTTTTAATTAAATCAGTAACATTTTTAATCACAGCTACTTATAAACTAAATTGTCTGAGATCTGCTTTTAGCATTACAGTTTGACACTTGACAGTGGTGTGGATTAATTAAAAGAAGCCATGCTACAAATTGAAATTACAGCCCAAGAAGAACTCTCTTCAGAGACCGAGGGGAGGAAAGTCCTAAACGTTCCCCAGAAAGCAGGAGGCAAAAGCTGCCCAGAGGAGAGAGGCAAACGAGCCAATCTGTTGTCTGTTTACGGGGGAACGGCAGCAGAAGCATCCTGCCACCCTACACCGTCATATGGGAGCCAGGCTCCCACACACACACATGCTTAATGACTCGATTTATTCACCCCGTCACTATATCTTCATCTTTGCCTCTCTGTTTTCTCTAATGGTCTTGCCCATATGCACTTCCAGTTTTCCATCCCGATTGGCATATTCAAGTTACAATGTTAGTAACTTCTGTGGAGTGCGGAGGAGCATGCATGGGGATATAAAACAGAACTGTGGCCTTTGGAAAGTGTGCCCTGTCCCAGTACAAACTCAGGGCAGGGGTCTCTGGTAGTTCCCAGTCATGCGGTGGTGACGGTGAAGTTGTGTTCTGAGCGGCCGTGTGATGCGTGTCAGTGACATCTGGGCCAACGTTGCCAGAGCATCGATCAGACTGTAGCACTGGAAGGTCTCTCAAAAGCTTTATTCTTAAATCTATCCTGACAGGCGATGACATGATGGAGACGGGGCTGCTGAATTGATTGCGTCCTCTCTCTCCTTTTACTCTGCCGCTCCCACTCCCACTCCCCTCTGCCTCTCTCTTCTCCCTCGCCTCTTTGTCCCATCACTCTCTCCCCTTCCATATCTTCTCCCCCCCCCCCTCCGTGCCTCCTTCTCTACTCATCGCCTGGATGTGTCGAGCACAAGATGTCAGATTATTTCCCAGCAGACACTGCGCCGTGTGACAGAGGACTGGAGCTGTATTTCACCGGATGACATTTCCTTTGCCTCCCCCCTCTCTCTCCGCAGACAACATCAAATATCGCCAGGCCTTTTTGATCACTTAAAAGGCTGGTATTAGGAGAAGAGCCGGTGCTTAAACAAAAGCAAACAAAGTGTTTCATCTGTCATGTTTGTCAGTGGACCATATGTGCGGCGTAACAGCTTTTCTATCGGAGAGGTGGTAAACCACACGATATCACACGTTGTGGGACTCCAAACAACTCAGACGCTCTGATTATTCAGAAGAGGCTATGTGTCCATTCTAAAATATTTTAATCTATCTAAATATAAAAATGTTATATACAAAAACTCAATTCAAACATGTATTGATGAAACACATAAAATCCCTTCAGCTTTCAGCTTTTTTATGTTCACTAAAGCTGGGCTTCAGTCCATTTCTTGTAATTGTAATTGAATGCACTGAGGGCTTTGGCACGGGTGGGGTCGTCCCAGTATACAGGCCAACCGCTCAGCATATTGTTTCTATGGCACCTGTCCCCCCAGATTAATAACTCTGAGGTCTGCGCTGGCAAAGCATGCATAGATACCAGAAATTACAATACTAATTCAGGACTAGGGATTTATACACCTTCCTCTCCCAGGATTTATGATGATGTGAGCATGAGAGCAAGAAGGGAGAGAGGGAGAGGAAGAGAGACTAATAATGCTGGCAAAAGTGATTAGCTCAATGGGAGGAATTGTGTGTTTGTAGTCCTGCGATTATTATTGTGTTTCTCATCACATAATGAGTTTGAACAATGCAGTTAATGGTATTATTGGCGGGCCACCAGAAACGGGGTGTATATAAGCTTGATAGCACTTTTTCCTCAATAAATCACTCCAGTGCACATGGCAATATTTAAATCTATGTTATTAAAATTGTTGGAACAACACTATCAGATTTATGTTGTGTTATTTTATTATGGATTGATTATCATCATCACAGGCATATCTGATTTGCGTGGAGGCAGCTGGAGCGTGGTTGGTTTAATCCATTTTGATTGCTCTGCAGAGGAATGCCACTGCTTTGCTTGAATGGACAGCCGTGCACCTCTGATGATTGGCTGAGAGAGAAAATAAACCGGAGTGGTTTTCCTTCTTTCTTTTGTTCCCCCATGTTTGTTAGTATTTGTTTCTACCAGTATTTGTAGCTTTAAAATATCTCCATCCTCTTTCCTGGTATCGTCTCAAAAGAAAATGAATCATAATGACAAAAAACCACCAAACTGAAAACATTACATCTTCTACTTGTGCCTCCTCTTTTACTATACTGTAGGTCATTCATCTTGGTAACACTTGGGGACTCTTTATAATCATTATCAGTTTGATGAAAGCATTATGAATCATTTAAAAAAAATCCAAAAGCCTATTTCATTCAGTGGAAGAAGACAAATGATAAAGAGATACATAAAAGGCACACTGGATTGTCCGAGTAATTTCAGTTGCATTAAAGCAGAGACAGTGGGAAGAAAATGTGTTAAACCAGAGAAACACAACAAAATAGAGGGAGCAGAAGTGCGACCACCATATAGAAACGGACTCCGCTCTCTGTTTACAAATTAACCCGATGCAAATCGAATTATAATCAGTTCATTTCTTCTGTTTCATAATGTATAAATATAAGTCGTCTGGACAATGAGGGAAGAGATCAGTCTCAGCACAGAGAGGCATTTGAATACGTCCGTTCACCGATACCGCAGAGGAATTACCGGCTCTCAGAACTGTGACAGCCCTGAAATTACAATTGAGTTTCACTCTTTCCTGCTTGCACACCTACCTCCTTCTCCTTTCCTTGTTCCCCCTCCCTCTCTAACACTCTCTCTCTCTCTCTCTCTGACGGCTCAATAACAGGTGCCATGCTAAGAGAGCTGTTACAGCCGTCCCTGAGTGGTTGTGTCAGCAGCAATGTTAGGGTTGAGCTTTCCAACCTGCTCACCATGCAGGAAAAAGAAAAGAGAGAAGGAGGAAAAAGAATCTCTCTGGTCCCCAAATGATGCCCGCTGGGAGCCATCGTGCGCTAAATTTCGCCGGGTGGTTCTCCCCTGTTTTCTGCCTTGTGGCCCCCGGACTCCGATTTACAGACAGAGCCATATTGGGCCTTTCTGCATGGTGGGGCCCAAGCAGCTGTGTTCAGCAGAAAAAAATGACAACAACAAAATAAAGAAATAAATAAACAAATCAACAAACACATAAGAAAAGCTTATTTCTTTTGCAAATGCTTGAATAAGGACTTTTTGTGTGCCATCTGCAGAAAATGAACCGTATAGTTGGACCTTGATTGCAGTTACACAGGTTTGGCCTGATTGTTCAAAAAAAACCTTAACTGTTGTGGAAAATCCACTAAAGGGTTGGAAATCTTTCTATCCACATCAAAACAAACTCACAAGATGTTTTGCGTGCCATCAATGACTTGAAGAGCTAGTTCAGCTGATACTGCCTGCCTTTAACACAAACAAGGCGATTTGTCGTCGTGATTGCTCATCTTTAACTCGTCTTTAAAGCACGCTCCTTAAGATTTGAGAGGTTCTTGGCAAAATCTATGCAAATGAAGCTGCTTTGTGAAAAGACGCATCACTGTGCATGAAGCCTGCAGCGGGCAATAATCACAGACGGATTGTGTGCAAACAAGAGATGCTAAGCACCTCAAACCTCTGCGAGCGGCAGAAACACACAGAGAGGAGCACGCCACAGGCTGAAAGCGATGAGTCAAACAGTCAGGTGATTGCTCAATTTTTATTTGCTGATGAGCAACAAAACAACATTATGTTTACCTTTTTAAAACTTTTTGATTCTGGGCGTTTACTCTTGAATGACTGTGCTGGATACAAATGTAGATACACTGCTACAAACAATATAACCGGGGATGAAAGAACAAGACAATCTTGGTCAAATGACCAAGATCAGGCTTTTGATATTACATGGCACACAAACACTAGCATATGGACTCGGCATCTCAGCATAATCATACAACTTTTTTCCCCTTCCTTTTAGAGGGGAGGAGGGGCAGAGATATGTTAGCCTATAGGTAATCTAAATTTAGCTTCCATACCATCATGGGGCGTTTCATTTTACACACACAAAAAAATGATAAATTTCAAAGGTGACCTGATGGGTTTCATTACATCTGATTGATCGGCTTATGTGAGGGTGTCACGAAATGGACAGAGCAGACATAGTACACCTTCAGGATGCTACATAGGACATATAGGCCATCTAACCACGGCACCCATATACAGTAAGCTTGTGACTTATATTACCTCTGAATGATAAGTCTGCCGGTATCTGAAATATTTGATGTCATACATAAACATTTTACAGTATTTACAATTATTTTTCTTTGCTACCTACAATTTTAACCTGATTAAGAAAAACGTAATTGTCAATCACACGGGGGTTGGGAATTTGTCTTGGACATGGTGCACAAGCAAAAACACAAAAAGAGCAAAACATTCATACAAAAGCTATTAAGACAACATACAATGACTCAACTGCTAATTTGCTTTACATTCATGCTAACAATTATTATTCTTTTAGTCTTTTCAAAAACAGACAACTCATCTAAATTATATAAAACAAACGTGACGTAACAGCTTTAAACATACTATTTCCAAATGTAATATGCAGTGTCTACTAATGAGACATACACAAGAAAATCTGATATGATAAAGATTTAAATGTTTCTATACTGTTATATTTTGGGGGAGTTAAACAATTTGAGGTTATTTTGTGTAGATTTAGCATTTTCTGGCTATAGCCAGTTAATAACTGGGTTTCAAGGAACTTGACGGCAAAAGTTCCTTGAGCAGTTATTTTTATGGATGTTTCTGCATTCTTTGCAAGTGTTTGGGGACAAAGCAGAGATCTGTGAATCCCTCCTATGAACTAGTAAATAACCCCTGCAATTCATCATAAGAACAAGAAGGAAATGTCAAGGGCACAGGAGTCCCTTTTTTGTTGAGGTCACACACAAAACATAAACAGTAACACGCATGCAAATTCATACACACACACACACACACACACATGTACATGCTGCATTATGACCACGCTGCGCTTCATAGAAGTTGAGGCATTGACAAATCACTGAGACCTGAAAGTGGGGCCGAGGTGGGACTAATTGAAATGAACTTTAGAAATGGGGGGACACCTAATTAAACATGAACTTTCTATCCCGTGTTTGTGTTGACATCATGGGGCCTAAATTTAAGCTCATCTTTGTTTGGCCAAAGCTGGCGATGCAGCTAAAAGAATACTGTATATGAACGCGGAGAAGGAATAAGGTCATTGCTTTTCCTCAGTGAAAACATATTTTTCCTTGTCTCAAGTCACTCGCGACACTTTTCTGGAGAGTGTGAGGGGCCCATTCATTATCTACCGCTTTTCCTCAGAGACACCGTGGCGCATATGGTATCTTGTGTTGTGTGTGTGTGTGTTTTCCTGTTTATCTGTGCTGATTTGAGCAGCTATTGTGAGCAAATGTGCTTATTGGCATACATACAGTATGTCCTGATGCACCTGTGTACGTGCGGGTGGGTGGAGGATAGATGGGTGTGTGCATACATGCATTTGTTTGTTGCTGTTTATTGCCTGTTCTATTTTCTGTATTACTTAGTCAGGGACACGGCCCAGTGCAGGAGCCGTGAAGTTTCCCAGTAACAGGCTAATTCCTCAGTGGCTGTTTAGAGTGTCTCCAGCAGTGCTAAGTGTTCTCCTCTCTGTGCCTGATCAGAAAACAGGACCACTTTAGTCAGTTTGTTTAAGGTCCCCCGAGAAGGCTCTCATATCCTCCCTCTACTCACCCCTTCCTTTCCCCTGCTCTGTCTCTCTCGTACTCACACACTCAAACACACTTTCAGAGCCACCTTCACAGTCCCTAACTTACATAGAATGAAATAGATGAACTTCACATGTGTAGGTGACTCAATTTATCTTTTTTTAGGTTTGTGCATAATTAATGTTCTTTTTGTTTTTTTGTCCTTATTGTGTTATACTTGTATTTTAAATAACTACAAGGTTAGTGAGGACGATGAGTCCATGATTATCTATTTGGAATCTATGGGAGAATTACTGGAGCTTGTTTTGCGTCGATAGGAAGGATGCAGTATATAAGGAGCTGTACTGATGGTGCTGCACCAGCAGAGACAGATTCAGATGTGTAATGTGCATCCTCTTTGGCACTACATTTGATGCAAAACTTTGAGTAAGCACTATGTGTTAGTAAATGTAGAACATCTAAGGATGGGGTTAGGTTTTGAACAGACTGCAGCTACAAGTTATGTTAAGGATAAATGCCTATGTGGGGTTTATTAAACAACACATTCATAAAACTGCCTAAACTTTTTTTTATATAGTAAATTATACTCAACAGGTGTTTCTTTCCATAAATTAACAATCTAAACTGGTAACTGTGGACAAATTATATTCATATATGTCCAATGTTCAATATCTGTATCCAGTTTTTGCTGCAAATTGGAGCCCGACCTCAAAACTTCATAAAGAAAAAGTAACATTAGGATGGGGAAAATCATGAACTTGATAGCAGCTTTTCATCCCATATGTGGATGTGACTTAGACATGCACAAGGACCATCACTGAAAATAGTCCACATCCAGGCGTAATGAATTCCATCAAGGTGGTAAAGAAGTACTTTAAGAAGTAGTTTGAATGCATTTCTTATGTCTATACTTCATGTCTACACCTCACAATTGAATTAGATACCACCCAACTCGTTGTGTAATGAGGGCTCTAATATAGAGCCCTCATTACAGCTCCCCCAACACTCCCTTACACACATTCACACTCTCACGTTATGCACACAAATATATTCTCTTATACAAAGATTGCAAGTGATTTTGACTCATTGTAAGTTATTCTCGAATAATATGTTGTATCCATCCATCCATCCATTTTCCACCGCTTATCCGGGGTCGGGTCGCGGTGGCAGCAGAGCAAGCAGGCCGACCCAGACCTCCCTCTCACCGGCAACATGTTCCAGCTCATTCTGGGGGATCCCGAGGCGTTCCCAGGCCAGCTGGGAGATGTAATCTCTCCAGCGTGTTCTGGGTCTTCCCCGGGGTCTCTTCCCAGTTGGACGTGCCTGGAAAACCTCCAGTGGGAGGCGTCCAGGAGGCATCCTAATTAGATGCCCGAACCACCTCAGCTGACTCCTTTCGACGCGAAGGAGTAGCGGCTCGACTCCAAGCTCCCTCCTGATGACCGAGCTCCTTACCCTATCTCTAAGGCTGAGCCCGGCCACCCTACGGAGGAAACTCATTTCGGCCGCTTGTAGCCGCGACCTTGTCCTTTCGGTCACGACCCAGAGTTCGTGACCATAGGTGAGGGTAGGAACGTAGACCGAGTGGTAAATTGAGAGCTTTGCCTTCCGGCTCAGCTCCCTCTTCACCAAGACGGTCCGGTGCAGCGCCTGCTTTACTGCTGCAGCCGCACCGATCCGTCTGTCGATCTCCCGCTCCATCTTACCCTCACTCGTGAACAAGACCCCGAGATACTTGAACTCCTTCGCTTGAGGTAGGCACTCCGTCCCCACCTGGAGGGAGCAATCCACCGGTTTCCGGCAGAGCACCATGGCCTCAGATTTGGAGGTGCTAACTCTCATCCCCGCCGCTTCACACTCGGCTGCAAACCGTCCCAGTGAATGCTGGAGGTCACGATCCGAGGAGGCTAACAGGACCACATCATCTGCAAATAGCAGAGAGGCGATCCCGAGACCCCCGAAACTGACGTTCTCCGCCCCCAGGCTGCGCCTAGATATCCTGTCCATGAAAATCACGAACAGGACCGGTGACAAAGGGCAGCCCTGGCGGAGGCCAACACCCACCGGGAACGTGTCTGACTTATTGCCGAGAATGCGGACACAGCTCCTACTGCAGTCGTACAGCATAATATGTTGTATCATTTGTGTATAATGCTTTCATTGCATACTATGTAAATTGCTCCCGTAGCTGTGCCTACGGTGTAGAAATGTGATAGACTGAATTGTAAGTCGCTTTGGATAAAAGCGTCTGCTAAATGACTGTAATGTAATGTAATGTAATGTAAACCTTTTTAGGATTGACAACTAAAACTGTATGTTTTTTAAACTTTAGTATTTGAGTGTAAATTCTGCCCTTTTTTGTACAATTGAGAACAGGATATATTTGCAAGGGAAATTCTTTGCATAGATAATTTATCCCACAACATCAAGACACATTCTCTGCTATCCTTGTGTAAAGGTGAAGTTTCCTCACAAGAGCTGACAAGTGTGAAATTACGATAGGAAGTGTTTCATACCCTGCCATTTACCTTCATTCATTACCACACACACACACACACACACACACACACACACACACACACACGCCCTCTCCCTCTCGCTACAGTCCACAGCTGACTGGGTGATATGGCAGTCATTCCCTTAACCAGGAGTCAAGGAAAATACCACACATATTATGCATGACAGTTTTGCCTTCAGAATCTCTCAAACTTTGGTGGAGTCCTCAAAGGCATCGGCTTGCCTTTGGAGTGGTATTGAATATAGAGGTACAAAGGTATAAGAAAGGAGGTTGCAAGTAGAGATAGACCTACATGGATTATAGCTCATCTATACCACTAGTCTCCAGCCCGGGAACTAGATCCATATGACGTTCAAAGGAGCACTGGACCACAGAGATTTTCTACCAAGAGGTGAGGCAGGTCACAAGGCATGATGTCTCTCTTTCAGTTAAAATGATTTAATTGCAAATTAAAAATGAGGTACACAAAGCATTATTCCAGGGTATATTATGGAACAGAATTAAAAATAAAGTGCTCATCATAATGTTTTGAATCGTTTGAATATATATATATCCTTCTCCTCCTCCTAGTGTTAGTTGTCTGAAGGTTATTTAGCTGACTCTGTGGCCAAAAGCAACTGAGGAGACACTGGGCGGTCATAAGTCTTTGTCTTTGAAGACTGCACGCTGTGTTCGTATCGCTGTTGCAGCGTAATTGATACAGGCTCACGCTGTTGAGCTTAACGGAGCCCCATCATGGCCTTACACTCAGATCTCTCACAGCTGTAGGGCTCAGAGTACTGAGCTCTCACAAAATCACACAAGCGTGTGCAGGCGCGCACACACACACACACACACACACACACTCACAACACCCAGCTGGCTTCTGGCGAGATCACAGCTACAGAGATCCAGAGCAGAGCTGGTTAGACTAACACTAATGGAGATGAGCTGCCTGGTTAGCTCAACGGAAAATTGAGCAGAGTTGATGCTTATTTCATCACAGCAGTAGTCCGTTCCGTAGGGAATACACAGTCAACTTACACTGATCTTAAATCTTTCTGAACAAAGAAAAAATATATTCTGTGCTGTTAGTGAGGGAGCTTGTTGGCTCTCTACAGAGAATGCTTTATAATCTGAAGTGTTATAGTTTATGAAACTGCATGTGATAGATGATTTTCTTCTTAGTAGAATGCACAAAGGATACATTTGTAAGGGCACGCTGTGCTCAGTCAGAACTCTTCCACTGACAAGGAGCTCTTCTCACTTGGCTCCTTAGAAGCAAGTGCATTTAATCATGTCACCGGTCCGTCCGATGAAATCTGGGCCACACCTGAGTGCATATGTCCTGCCCGGCAGCACTGTCGCGTAGTAAAAACTACCGAGGATCACTGGCAAGCATGAGGAGGTCCTCTGCTTTTATCCCTCCGCCTGACATTCTGTGACATTTAAGAAGTCGTTAAAGGTGTGAGCATGTGGACTGGGAGAGCGTAGCTCCTCAGGCAGAGAAAGACCCTCAGCACTGTCACCAAATAAAGCCTTGTTGGATGAACTGATTATCCTGTCAGAAAAATCTTAATATTACATTGTACTCTCCTGGAAAGATGTATATTCTGTGTTAAGAAATCATGTACAGTGGTGTACGATATAAAGATGCCTGTGGAGTATTTTAACCCGCTCTGTGGTCCATGTAGATAAGAGGATGCACTGCAATTATCAGATGGAGTGCAGTTCTTCTCTGGCCTGGACTGTTCTGGTCGTGTTTCATTGTGGTCAGTCTTGTGGTCAGACACAAACACACAGGGTCCGCAGAAGATAAGAGTCTCCTCTTTATGAGGCTCTTCCTCTCCACCAACAAACAGCTATTAAAGTGCAGCCAGATCTGCCTCCTACTGGTGCCGCTGACAGCTAATGTCTTGCTATTTGTCCATCTCTGGCATCTGTCTCCATAAAGGGCTTGCTGTAAAAAGCCCCGCTGACCTACATCGTTAGGGGCCGACCCTGTCTTTACAGCAGTAAATGTTTGTTTAGGGGCAGTCCCCTGTTCTGAAGTAGTGATTAGCCTTTGGTAGAGAGAGGAGCCCTCAGGTTCAAAGCCCTTCCTCCACTGACAGGCTGTCAGCTCCAATACTAACAGAAAACACAGACTGAGAAATGCAGAGGCAGAGACAGGACGGTGATTACAAAGCCTCAGCTCTCTTCTCTGGGCCCTGCACTTCTTCTCTAGAGAAAAAAACAAAAAAAACACTACCCTTCTCAACCCAATGAACTGACAACTAGATGTGTACAGGCGCTGTAGAGGGGAAGTGGAAAGGATTCCACCACGCGAAAAGGTCGATTTACATGTTAACCATGCAGTACAAAATATATAAAAATATATTTCTGATGAAGTGGTATGGATGATAAATATGTTAGCATGACATAAAAACGTATTTTTTTTTAACCTTTGCGTTATAAAAGGCTAACCACTGACAATTTGAGGCTAATTAGCTGAGTAGTAGGCAACTCAAAGCTTATTTAAGATATAGAATTTGACAGTGTGGAATCAAGCACAAAAAAGCATGTTGAATATGTTGTTTGTACTAATCTAGTGGTTTACATTTTTACCAAACTGCACGCTGTAACCCCACTGTAAAAGTGGATACTGAGTTGAAACTTTAGGTCAAAGGTCATTAGTACAACAATGCTGCTCTGTCACAACAGATTGAGGCTCATTAATGTTGAGGCATATGCACAATACAAATACACACCACCCTAACTATAACCCAAGCACTGTTTCATGCCAAACTACGCCGTTTTTTTGTCTTCTTCTTTTCTTCATGTATCATCGCGATCATGATCGCATGGTTTCTCACCTTTTGTGCACCTATGTTCATTGTGAGACATGGTGCTCATCTCAAGAAATTTCTGGAGCCCAGGCCCTGTATACAAGGACCTCACAATCCTCTCCCATAATGCACAAAAGCCTCATGCCTGCACCACGTACATCTCTCAATAAAAGTGAGAGTGAAAGTCAGCCAGGTCACAGTTAGACCTCTGCCCATCAATCTGAGACACACGCTCTCCACACAGGGAGGTCCTGACATTCCCACAATACACACAGGGGTAATGGAGTCCCAAAGATGCCGGAGGGGACATAAGTCACAGAGAAAAGAGATGGTGACAGGGTGACAAAAGCTTGCTACAGTTGGGTGCCTCCAGCCTCAGGTACAGGCCCAAAGAGGTAGTTCTACTCCCAAATCCTTTGTGGTAACCAGCTCAGGTCTGTCCTCAGATACATCCCTCATCGCATAGAGAGGACAGGAGGGCTGCATGATGGATGTTACAAAGTTGACGTCTGGAGGTTTGGGGGGTTTAAATAGGGAGCACATCTGTAATATCCTGTGTGGCCTCTCAACTGCTACAGTATACATTTTAAAATATCATCCTCTATCTCTCTCCTGTCTCCAGTATGACAGCCACAGGCTTACATTCGTTTTGTGAGCAGGTAGCCTCCAGATTGATCTTAGCTGCTCTTCCCCACAAGACAGACACGCAAGACCGAAACCAGAGGAGCGTCTTCATCTGCACATAAACATCCACTACCTTTTAACTAAACAAATTCAGATTATATATAATACCTTTCCACATCAAAAGCAGCTTCACACTACTCCACTGTACACAGAGACACAATGGCAGCATTATGAAGACTGCATACATTCACATTATGTATTTAGGCAGGCGTCAATAATCCAATGTAGTGACGTCTTACACAAAAAATATATTTAGTCACAACAATAATAAACATTAAAAATGGAATTGAGAGCTCCCTTTGCTTTGTAGGCACTTTTGATGAATAATTGAAGTAGCACTTTAAATTATTTACATAAAGGTTATAGTGTAATGTTATGCGAAAAAAGAAACTAGCTTCCCTGTGTAGCACTGTCTTGAAGTTATGGGGGGATGTTTCTAACCCTCCATGATAACATATGCATGCTCTAGCTGTTATGATATGGTTCATACTGTTACTATCAGCACCGTGGAACACAATGGCTTGTAAAAGAACGCAATGCATTATTTTCAGAAAAATATAAATTTTGTATTTTGTTTTTTTCTGTGAACTTGCCCAGGCCAGTCTGACTTGAACCTGTCTGGGCTAAAGCCAAAACTGAACACACAGACATCTGGTCCCTGCAATCCTCTTATATACCCCCCCCCCCCCCCCAACACACACACACACACACACACACAAACAGAAACGTTGTCCTCAATGGTGAGTCTATGGTGTCTGTGATATTGTGACATGGCAATTAACTTTAACATAAGTCCATTGATTATCCAAAAAGCAGCTTAGCCCAGCAAGGGTCAATGAACAGACTTAAACTCTAAGCATCAAACAAGACAAGAGAGGACAGGTCAAGGGGCACTCACACCCATCTGACCATGACCACTTGTGAGAGTCTGTGTTGTGTATATTCTGTCTCTTTCTTTCTATATATTAAATTACATATTTAGATTATACATAAAAACGCATTGAATCTACGTTTGGTCTTATGGACAAAAAGTTAAAGGTCTTACCATCCAATTAATAATGTTGTGTTACTGGAACATTTACTTGGTACTTCAGAGCTTCTCTGTAATTGCCATACTGATTTGTTGGTGAACAAAAGTTTGAGGATTGTTGTGGAGTATTTCGTTCACTCAAGGTGTGACGCTAGTGTGACGAATAAACAACATAATGTCTTGGGCTTTTAATATAAAAGGAGCATTTGTTTTGTTATTTCTATGAATAAAGGCTCAACTCAACCTGTTTAGCACAACTTGCTTGGTTGATGTCTCGCAGTGCGAAAGCTCAGAGAAATCTGCCTTGTTACAAAAAAAAGTATATCGCTTTTTGCTACATAATACTTGTGTATTATTTGTAAGTATTCATGACCAAAACAGTGTGAAAAACGTTATTGTCGAGTGAATTAATCACACACAAAAAAACACCCTAGACATGTGAAGGCCTTTAACCTTTGTATTTCTATAAAAGTTGCTAACAAACTCGTATAGCATGCACACAAAAATATTTTTAGGGCTCTGTTGCCCATGAGTGTTTTTCTCTGAGCCAGTTGACTGCCCACATTAAGATGACATTAAAATAACATGCAGCTCTTGGTGACTTTCAAATCTATATTGGACTGAATGGCTCAAGTTTTAAGATTTTTTTTGAAGATTTGAAAATTGTCTTCATTGTTTCACAGTGGTTTCTTCTTGGAACGGTGGTTTATGGCAAATAGTCTTACTGGACTGTGGGAGACTATGCCAGAAAGTTGCACAGCACAGCACTGTTTCTGGGGTTCTTGCAAGTGATTTGTAGCATGCAGTGGCTAAGTAAAGCTAACTATTATATATGTTGTTCAGAGATTATTTTACCGATAACAACACTGTGCTGCACAGTGGTGTTTCAAGTGTCTACATGAACACTCACCCTAATAATGCATTTGTTGCCCCCCATATATAGAGAGCAAAAGCACAGTTGTTTCCAAGGAAGAGAAGAAACGTTTGAGAGCAACAGGAAAGCTCGAGTGAGGGCCCTGAGATAACAAAGTGGAAACTGCAGTGTCCCTGCCACAGTACAGGACCCTGCTGTCATCACTCACAGGAACATCCTCCATCATCCAAGTTTGCATCTCATTCTTCTTAATTTATTATATGTTCCACATGTTTAGTGTGCAAACCTCCAGGGTGCAATTTTAGCAGCGGCAAACTGTCAACAAATCTTTGTGTCTTCGCTAGCAGAGCGCTTCGTAGAAGCGATAACAGCTTTTTGAGAGAAACAGACTGGAACAATGGTGGGGACAATACTCTAAACGGCTTCCTGTTGCGCTGCAGCGCAAGATTGAGCACTGCATCAGAAGGGCAGAGAGAGCGAGAGAAAGGCATTTCATATCATGGCTACAGAGAGCTAAGCAAGGGATACAGAGAGTGAATGAAAGTGAGAGAGAGACACTTAAAACAAACAGTTTATTGACTCTGCCGGGGAGAGCTTGTGTGTGAAGTGAGAGCAGTGCAAAGATGCATGTGTATTTACAGAGACATGTCTTCAGTCTTTTACACAAGCCTCTCCCAGTCCTTTCAGCCACTAAGCACCCTGCCCAAGGGAGCTAAGGGACTGTTGTCGCTTTGTCTCAGGGGTAAAAAGAGCCAGACAAATACCCCAACAGAACTGTGCTTTAGCTTTATGTGTATTCTTAAATCATAAAGGACAATATATATTTTTTGCAGTAGTGCTTCATTAGTGAAACTCTAATCAGTGCAGTCATTTCACATATTCATAAAGGTTAAGACTTGCTGAGACTCTGTTCTCAGATGAAAAGATGAGAGGCAGAATCAGCTGTAAAGAATTGCTTTGAAGATATGCAAACACTGCTTCCAAGGACCAAGCAACTTTCTGCTCTTTGCATCTTTTTCAGTCACGCTTTAAAGTTTTAAAATACCAAAAGTTACTCAAGATTCACATTGGATCTTAGAGATTACACATATATGTGCTTTATATGCAGATTTGCATCTCTGTCTCCTAAAAATGATGTTATTATTCAACAGATTTTATTGCGGTACATTGTTTTAAGAAATTGAATGCTGGCTGGATTTTGTGTTTATCAATATAATGAAATGTTCACTGTTTGTCTGTGCCTGTCCTTTCATCCCCCTGTTTTCAATTTGCACAAACAAAAAGTCTTACATTTCTTTAATATAGATACAAAATACAGTTCCTGATTAGGAAAAATTGCCAGTGAACCTAGCAGAAATTATGTTTTCTCCTAAATGCCAATGACAATATACCACTACGCTCTTACTGCATTTAGCCATCTAGATCAATGTAGCTACACAGTACCCTACCTAATTATAGGGAGTTAATGGCTGAAGGAGTGATATATTCTAACCCCCATCTCTCAATTTAAACTGAGTGTGGGCACCCATAGCCTTGAACCAGAATTCTTGACAGAGCCTCACCCAGCTTAAATACGGGGTGTTCCTTATTAGCACAGTGCCCAAGATAGGACCATGAAGGCTGGATAGGTGAGAACTCCCTCAGGGGAAATAGGAAGTATGGATGACACTTTGGCTTTGACTCAGACCTATTTGGATTTAGTAGCACTTTGTCACTGTCTTGACTTGCAGACATAAAAACGGAGCTGCCGAGAAGGCAAAAGAAAATATCAATATAACTTTAATAACATCCAGACCTAATGTAACTATGAGCTGCAGTAATGGTAATCACAAACAGAGTGGTCCCTTCAGAAGCCAATCTGCTGTCTGTTCTTCATTATTAAAATGCTGGCCACTTCTCACATCTCTGTGGCATTTAAATAGTTAATGGGCTGCCCATCAGCTTGGCTACTGTAAGTTGGGGGGCTGAGGAGGCGGATGGAGATCTTAAAAAGCTTCTCTTTCAGATCAGAAAGAGTGACTTTACAATCTTCAATATTCATGATGTGTTTAGGAACTCTATACCCTTCCCTGCCTTTGAAGTTAAAGCAGTACCAGATTTCATCCATCTCTAGAAAACTCTTAGTCTCTTTGACTGGTCAGTAATTGGGCACCAATATAAATACGTACAGTACATACATATTTTTAGCTGCGACTAGCAGCTCTATAGCTCACTCTGTCGGTCAGTCAACAAAAACTTCCCCACCCTGTGGTGGCCACAGTTTTCGCCGTAGGAGGCTGTAATTTGGCATGGAGGTCAAGCGTGTAGGTGTGAAGGTGTGTGTTTGTGTTCATGCTAATTAGCAAAAAGGGGGTGTGGCAGTGAGAGTGGCGTAAAACAAAAAGGCGCCCTAACTTCTAAATGGACACGTACCATGGCCCAATTTGTGAACCGTCTGTCGTAGACTCTTGTAGGAGGCATCATTGCACTGAACAGAGTTTGTTTTTCATAAGTGTGTGAATGCATGCATATGTGTACATGGTCACAGTTGTTGCGAATTTGCGTTTGTTTCATTACTTCTTGCTGGACCTTCATGTGCTAATGCCAGTCCAAAGAGCCACAAGTTGTTTTTATCCTCGTCATGCAAATTTTCAATATGTTCAATCCTTTTTTTTCTTTGTTTCCCTTCATCTAAAGCAGCTGACGACATGTCCGTGTTCACTGAAAGTGTTCAGAGGGAATACTGCTCGTGGGTTAAGGTGAAGTGTGCAGTCATTGTTCTGCGGAGAGAAAGTGTGTGATAAAGGAGATCAGTAAAGGACTGAAGAGTAACTCTATACCGGTCCAGGATACCAGGTAGGAAGTCAGAATTCTTTCACTGAACCCATACAGCGCCTTTAGTACGGGGAGCGGGAACTCTTTGAAGGAAACTATAAAATATTAAGGGGAAGCGGATACCTCACTTGGCTTAATGCAGAGATGAGTCAGGCCACACATTGGCTCATAAGATAAATCCTCTTTTTCTCTTCTTTTCTCTCTCTCTCTCTCTCCATCTCTGTCTCTCTCTCTCTCTCTCTCTCTCTCTCTCTCTCTCTCTCTCTCTCTCTCTCGCTCAGTCTGTGCGCTAAGAAAAGGGCCATGGAGCTTTCCTCTACAAATGCTTCGAGTGTGTCTGTTGGCAGTCGTCCCACAGGCAGGGGGTCAAGTTCCTCAGTCACTCCACCCTACAAACGCCAGCTCCTCTAGTTATGTTAGAGTACCCAAACTAGGCTTTGTTCTGTTGCAGTATAGCTGATATAGAATGAAGTCATTTTTACCTTTCAGTGTCAAGTAACTTGACTGATTTTCAACCTTCTCTGCTTTAATATATGCAAGGGAAACTTTGAATTATTCAAAAGATTATACTAATGCTCCACATTTATGTAATAAAAGTACTTAGAGCTGAAACAATCCTGAATCAATTATTCAATCAACAGAATATTAATCTGTACATTTTGTTCAGTCTCTCAATCGTCAAAATAAGCAATATGAAGACGTGACGTTGCCGTGGGCTCTGGAAAACGGATTGGCATATTTCACAGTTTACTTTTCTAGATCAATGATTAATCTAAAAATAAGGCGAAAGATTAATTGATCATGAAAGTATCTCATTTGCAGAAATGGACTGAGTTCACTTTCGCCACAAAAAGAGAGACAGAGAGACAGAGGGAGAGAAAGAAAGAGCGCTATACCGAATACATCAATCAAATCGCTGCCACTAAACTCTGACTGCTTTTAACCCTACAGCTATCTACCCCTCCGTTTCCACCCATCCATCTCCCTCCTCTCTCTTGCAGGACTGCTCAAAGTTACTGGTACACAGTATGCCAAGCCAGATGGTCAGCCACACGGTCGAAGCATGTACCGCTCGGCTTCAACACCCCTCCAACAAACCCTCCTCCCAACTCCAGATGGCATGCCGTGCCTGGTTCTAGTGCCACGGGGGGACTGCGACTGTATCGGTGTGACTCAAGTCCCTTGGGGCATGGTCCGTCTGCATGTGTGTGCGCACGTGTGTTTGGGTATGCGTGCATGCCTCTGTGAGCATATGTGCTTGTCCCTTAAGTGCTCTTGTTTGGTTGTGTGTTTTAGAGAGTCCCAAAACTCAATGTCTCGTGGGCTTCTGTTGGCTGCATTGGTTCAATATGGAGTTCCTTCACTCATAATCCTCCCCACTGAGCCTCACCGTTTAAGTAAGTGATTTCAAAGGGAAAATACAGCCTGTAAAAACTTCACTGCTGGAGGTATACGGTACACAATATAAAGAAAATGTTCCTTTACTCTCTCACACTAGCCTGTCTAACGAAGAAATAAGCGCACTGGCAATCTTTGCAAATAGCACGGATGACTTAAGAGTTTTGTTTTCATTGTCACGGCTGTGGAACTGATAACCTAAAAGAATCGGCGTCTATCGATTCATCCTCACACCTAATCACCACAGTATGCTTTAAAGAACCAGTCTGTCGACAGCTACGGCTGTAGAGAGATATGGCAGAATTACTGACCAAACTCCCCTGGGACTACAGACCCTAAGGGGCCCCAAAGTCCCCATGCAGCTTATGCATTAGTGGTGTATTGTGTTCATCCAGGCCGAACACTGAAGTCCAGTTTCCATCAGTCGTTTGTGCTGTTCCATCCGAGGCTCATAGTTAACTAGCGACGTATTTATACAAGCGTTCTGTTCGGGTTAGCTTTTACAACTCATCGTCATGTCGACAGCACTTTGCAGGCGCAGCTCTTTACACCACCCCACCTGCTCCTTCTTTTGTGTTTAAGCTTGTTTTTCTACTGATCATGACTTTGCTATGATTTAAAGTTCGAATTCGTGGCTACCTGACTTTTATTTACTGTTACTTGTGTGTAGTACACTTGAGGATTCTCATTTTTGCTCAAATTTGTTGAAATCTAACTGATTTACCATCTACAATAAATGGTCTGTTTATCATCATAGGTGTTTCTGTTGGGGGGGATTTGTCTGGTGCATCTTTATTTTGCAAGATGCGCCATTTAACTAAAAATAAAAAAATGATGTTGTGCCCTGTGGGGCCCTGCAATGTTATCAAATATTTGAGGCCCTGCTCTGCAAATGGACTCTTTCTTCAAAGTCTAGCGAGGAGGCCTCTACTTTTCTTCTTGAGGTTTATGTGGAAAATATGTCAAAATCATTCATATTTATTTAAAATACCACAAACTAATTCACAAAAGCTGATAATAGAGTATAGTTCAGCAGGCTACAGTTTGATTCTGGGGGCCTGGATAAAATATAATTTGTCTTGTCACCGTAGTGTGTAATTTGGCTCTGTGTGCAGCAACATTACATTATATTACATGAAAAGGAAACGCACCAAACGTGCTGCACTGTTTGTGTTTATTGTTAAAATAACAGGGACGTCTCTTTTCCGCCGTGTGTATTCTCCTGCTTCACCCTCCGAATGTCAAGGGGCTTTGAAAAGCAGTGAAAGGGGAAACCAGAGGAGGGACTTTGCGTCTGATCCGGGGAATATTTCTGCTGATCACCCTTCTAAATTAAAAAGCAGTTATGAATAATCCTCACTAGAGACTCTACTTAAATTAATGCCTCAATTAGATTTGGAACATTAAAGGTAGTAATGATTCCACTCCTCTGTATTGTAATTTAAGGCCTGCTTGCTCTTCACCGGGAAAGCAGCTCTTTGCAGTGAATGTATTAGAGGAGATTAATGAGGGGAGGATATGGAGGTGGCTGGCAGTGAGAGCCAGGCCATTCTGCATCCTCTTTTCTCACTCACCCTTAATGGTGTGGAAAGAGGAGCTTTATCAATCATGCGGTCTTTGTCAATCAGAGATTGCAGGATATTTTTGCCAAAAGTTTTGTTCATAACTCTTTAATGTAGCTGTCATCTGGGCAAGGGCACAATTCAGTGAGGACCATCACCTCTCTGCGCTCCTGTGAGTCACTCCATGGCTCCACCTGAGCGCTGGGGTGGGGTTGTAACGATCGCTGCGTGTAAGTGATCCATCCCTAATCGATCCTGACTGTCAGCATGGACTAGACATTCACCTCTGCCTGTTATCTCTATCTGTAAGGAAGCCTGCCTCAGTCACAGCAGTGACCACAGCCTAACCTAGCTGGTCAGCTCCAATCACAACCTACTGTAGCAGAGATGAGTCACTTTTGACTTCCAGTCAGGTGCTCGAATATCGGAATGAAGTCAGGTTTAACTTAGGTGAAATTAACAGCGGAGGGGTGTTGGCTGGCTTATATTGTATTAATAGGTTAAATCTATGGCGACCTTATTTTTGGCGAAGCGGCGTGATAATTGGAAGTCCTGCACAACATTGGGGATTACCATGTTTATCCTCGCATAATCCCCATAAACATTAAGACACAACAAGCTACATGCTGATTAGCTTCAGGCAGGAGCAATCAATCAGCGAGAGATAAATAGCCCCCTGGCTTTCAATCCACATGAAAGAAGGGTAAGCAAACAGCTAATATCTCGCTCCTCAGGACTCTCTGTGGCTTTGCCACCTCTGCAGGCACCATGTGAAATGTCTGAATACCTCCTCACTAGTAAATGTCTACGACAGAGCAAAATCACACTCGCAACAATAAATCTTTGTACTATTGCATTTATCGGGAATATTTAAAGTCTGTAACTTTAAATTAAAGTGGATTTTTTTTTTGTGTGACTATTTCAAGTAAATAGTCAATTCTTTCCATAACTCCTAGTTGACAATCAAATGTGGAAACATTTATCACATGCCCCAGGCCTGTGGGTAGGATGGGCCATTTTGCCATGTTGCATATTTGCCTATTCAGACGGGGAATGGGCAGAACCCCTCAAGCAGAACATATTCAGGGGGTGCGTTTTGAGGACTTCATGTTTGCAAATGATTTGCAGGTACACACATAAAACACTCTACCTGCTCTCGATAAAGAGACTTGTTGAAACTCGCACGGCTGCTCAGCGACTCTAACCAGATGCAGGATGGAGGAGAAAGGTTGTGTGGTGAGATGGAAGAAGGAAAGGGGGGGGGCAGGCATACGCTCTTTCCTTGTCCGTGCGACGCCATGATAAGGAGACACTAGAGCTTGTTTACATGCGGCAATGGGAAAACAAATTGAAAATTCCTGCCGGGACGCAGATGCATATCAAAACAGGATTATTTTAGAAATAATCGCCCATGCCACAAACTGTCACCAGCTAATCTCCACTTTGTTAGAATTCAAATTACTTTCCCATGTTTACATTGCCATTACTGCAAGGGCAGGGACTAGGGACTCTATGGGGGCCTATTTGCACAAGAGTAGCAATAAAAAATAGATAAAATAAACTTTCCATAAATATTCCAGACCAGAAAGAATGCTCAGGTCCGGTTGGTGCAATAGGAATATTGAACAGGAGAAGCTTTTGGAACAATAGGGACTGAAAGACCCAACTATAAAGTGGGGATGAGAGAGACTGGCAAAGGGAAGAGCCAATCAGAAGTGGTCTAAAAAACTGCTGGAATAGCCACCGCTGACCTCCACTTGGCCAGGCCATGTCAGGCTCAGCAGGGTTCTGGACTTGGCTAAGAAGAATAGAAGTGCATTAAGTTTGAACTCTGTCGGAGGCAGAAGCGTCTCTTGTCTCTGGATCAGGTTGCCAGTGTTTATCACTTCTAGCTGTGCTGGCACTGAGGGGAGACACACTATCCCTTATCCAGGGCTGTCAGTCAGCGGGCCGAGCTATCTCACACATATAGCAGCCTGGAGCATCAGCCTGCTTCAGAACTGGAGGAAGCCATGGAAAAACACACGAGGCTTATTGCCCCATATCCAACCGATCAATGGGGCTTGTCCTTAAGTGAGAACGGAAGTGCAAACCTGTGCGAAACACTTCTCATGTATCAGAAACCCTGACATTCATTACGATGCTAATTCTGAATATGCAGGTAAAAAAATAAATGAATATTCAAACTTACAATTCATTTTGAAAAAGCCTACAAGGAGTCAAATTGTGCAAATGTGGTGAATGCTATGAATCTGATATAAAGAGACAAGCTTCTGTGCAGGCAGAGACAAGTAGTTGCTCCTCCTTAAGCAGCATTAGAGATACAATCAGTCTGCAGGCTTCTCTAAAACTCCTTACTCGCGGTCAGAGTCTCTGTGCTAGTCTATTTGTTGCTTTGCTCATAGAGGTTGGCCTTATGGTTCCCAGAAGGATAGGGGATGTGTCTTGTGGTGAAAACCGCACTGTGTGACAGACACAGTGGAGACATGAGGAAGGCAGTTCTCATCCATGTTCACTGCAGCAGTGGTCACATCAAAAGACTATTAACTTGTTTTCCTTTTGTCCTCCAAAGGCTCCGGCATTCTTCTTCTAAAATTCTCGACAAATTCGCAAACAAATTAATTTACAAATTATGCATTCACGATGTGCTTGGAAAATAAAAATGGTGTTGTTTTTGAGGCCGAAACATTGCGACGGGTGACAAAACAAATATTGATGGAGTTAACCCAGAGTGTTTGGTTCACAATGTGGGCCTTTTCCTCTGAAGCAAAAGCATGCAGCCTAAGAGGAGACACTGTGGTGGTGACTAGAATCTACGGCTCGGCTGTGACTTTGCTCTTATGTTCCCAGCCCTTGCCTGAGGCGGCAAACGGCTTTGCTCACTATGGAAGAGAGGAGAGGGGGTGCAGTGTGGGATGGGAGGGGAGAGCAGACAGAGGTAGGTTAGATTAGGTTTGACAGGGTAATGCTTTGAAAAGGGGCCTGTTAGATGATTTATTCTCAAACACCACTCCATAATGGGCTGGTGCGTGTTTCTATTAAGGCTGATGGATACTGTGCTACGCTCACTTTCTTAGACACTCAGTGGTCTGCTGCGCTGTCTGTCGCTCCTTCACATCTTCAGTCTCGTCATCTTTTTTCAAATCTCAACTGCTCTCCCGTGTGCACTCCCACAGAGATGCACACATGCAAGTTCTCGCCACTCCTTTAACATTTACGCTTTAACATTACTCACTCATCAAAGATTCCCAACAGATATTTTGTCAGTTGATTCAACTTTGGATCTGTAACAGCAGTCAGACACGCAACAGCGTAACTTGGGAGACGGAGCTTTATCACGAGCTCACGCTTTCTGTCCTCAGATTCAGCGTGAGTCACAGTGCCTACCAGCCGTGTGAGACTGCTTGCTCTATCGGAGCCAAAAGAGGCCTGTCTTTTTAAATGTTTTACTTCGTCTCACCCTTCTGCTGCTGGGCTGCAGCGCCCTGTGTGGGAGGGTAGTGGTTTAGAGCACACCAGAAATGGAGGAGGATGGAGGACGCAGTCAAATAGAAAACATCTCCGAAAGGGTGAATGAAAGACGATAATTACACCGCAGATAGACTCCAGAAGCGATCGAAACCTTAAGCTGTTTGTTTAATCTAAATGGGAAGAGGACTACAATACAATGCATACAGACCCATACTGCACAACATCAATAATATAAGTGAAACAAACATCAATTTGTCTTCTAATATCACTACTTTTTATTGTTCTGTTTTTATTTAGCATGCAAGCCACGTCCATTTAAAGCATTTTCAAAGTGACTGTGTTACAGTTCATGTTCCTGCTGAGTGGATTTTTGCTTTTCATTCTTTTTACCTGTTTTCTTAACCGCCTCTGAGGCCATGAGTTCAGAGCATGACTTCCTGTGACTGGGGCGAAGCAGGCTGATAACAGTGGTTTCAGTTAAGTAGGGTCAAAGTTGACACAGGAACATTAGAGCAGTCAGTAAGAGGCACTGGTTGGACAAACCAAACAGGAAGCAGCGTTTCACTCTGTGAGGCTGACAGAGATATGGGTCTAGAGAGAGCTACGATGGGGTTGTGCTAAGATATGGATGCCTGCTCGAAGCCATGGCAGGAAGGAACAGAAATAGATACCATTATTTCCGCAATGCTGGGAAGGTGCTGCTCATATCAGACAATCACAGTACAGAATAAAACAAACACAACTGTAAGACAAGAAATTACACATTTGAAGGTACATTTTAGACTCGCATTGAGTAAGTTATCCTAATACTTCCTGAAATACAAAGAGGATAGAAATACACTTCTGTGAAAGGTGATCACAGATTTCCTTTTCTCTGCAACCTGTGACAGATCAAGCCCACCAGCAGAGACTGCAGTTAATATTGACCATCTGCTGTTATCTGAGGATTAAAGAAACAGAGTAGTACTTTACTTTGGTTATAAAAGTGATTATTCTATATTTGAAGCCCACTGGTCTGTCTTCACTGTATCAATTGTTTATCTCCACTTCTGCTTTTAGTTGCACACACTTGTGCATCCCCTGATCTGATGCACACACTTGGAAATTAACAAGATGTTTTATATTCATGTGTACGTAAGGTGGAGTAGTTTGTTCCAAAACAACTTGCAATGTTTAGCCTCAAAATACTACACTGCATCCGGATTATCATGTGTCAACTTTTGTCTATGGGCTTGAAAACAGCACCTCCAAGGCAATTCAATACACCTTTTTTAGAAATGTCAAACAATATAACTATAAATAAAACTCCTTTCCACAACACACACAAACGCACATGACAACAAAGGCGCCGCACCTACATAACTGGATGCATTAGTTGTTTTGTCTCTAACAGCAGAAAGCCTGGGTCACTATGTACTATTGCAATAAATCCAGATAATTTATTGTCAAGACAGTTTGCTGAAAACCAACATTCATTATGTAAGCTCGCTCAGCGGAACATGTCAGCGGGCATTTTAGATGTTCAGCAGCAGCAGTAGCTGCATTCCGGTGACTTTTCAGGTGGTGAGAAATGATACTGTATCTGTTGCAACAGAAACTTCACTACCTTCCTCTCTCTCTCGCTTTTCTCGGCCCCCCACGGATGTAGGTTTGAGCCTGCAGCTACGCACACACACACAATCCAGCGCTTGCACACATCTGTGAACCTCAGTGTGACCAACTTTACCACAGGTTTTCTTTGGAAAAGCAGGTAGGGGAGCTGTGGTTGCTCTTGTTAAGTGTAATATAGAGATGAGCAATAAGATGCTTTTGGGTTTTAGAGAGGAGATCTGATCATAATCGGAATAATTTAAATCTGCAACAAGCTTGCTGCTAATTGAAACTCAACTTTGAGAATGTGTAACAATGCAAACTAAATATGACTGAACAATGACAACAGAGTGATTTATTTTTAAATGCACTTCAAGACGAACCATGCCGAGCAGAGAGCGTGAGAAGCGTGACAGAGACAGAGAAGGCGGGGTTGTTTTGAAGAGAGGGGAGAAAAGAGGGTAAAGCGCGTGTCTTGGTTGGCTCACACATCACTAGAAAACAAGGCTGGAGTGGTCACAACCCCCATACTGTGTTCCTGAGGGAGGCAGAGTGTGATGATGATGAAACAACTGATGATTCACACTTTACTGTCAGAGGTTGTAAAGGGAACACTCACTCACATGCCTTGAAAAACAGCGTGCCATTGCACCACTGTGGCTGCCATTGTCTCACACCTCCTCCACCTTGTCACTCAGCCAGTTGCATTTATTTACAACAACAGGGATACACAGCATTGTTGTATTTATATTAACATTGCTGCAGGTGGTCCCTAAAACAAAATGTCTTTCAGCACTGTTCCTATAGTTTCGTTAGCTTTAATAGTAATTTAAATTGTGACTTTTGTACTTAGTTGTGTGTTTCTGTGCACCTGTGAGTGTGTGTATGCGTACCTCAGTGCCTTAGAGTTGCAGATGGTGAAGTCTCTATTCTCCATCAGTGGAATACATGCCCATGCAGACCTGTGTGTGTGTTCCCATTGTGTCTAAACCAGTCTGTGCTCCTTACGTTGTCCCTGTCTCCTCCTCAACCTGGTCCCATTAACTGCTTACCATGAGGAGGTTGGGACACTGAGGATTACTCTATAAAACACTGTTAAACTTCCCGCCAAGTGGGCCACCTCCAGTCACAACGAAAGCTTGGAAAACAAGGGCAAACACACACAGTAAAAAATCATGGCCATGTTAAAACACTCCTCTGCCTAATGGTTTTTGTTAGCGATTAAATGGGCAGGGTTTACCAGCGGAAATGACAGACTTATTTAAAAGCAAATTTAGAACCTGCACTAACTGAAAAACGACCCATCTGGTAGATCAAGCAGGGTAAATATTTCCAAATTATGACTATGGTACGTTTAAGCAAAACGTCTGACATTTTTGTGACCTTTGCCTTGCTCTGTGAGCAGTGGCCTGAGGGAAGGATGACGTGTGTCTTTCAGGCCCAGTAGTATCTGTCTAAACACTGATATAGCTGTCCCAGAGCTTCCTCCTGTCGTCCAAAGACCTGGCTGTTAAAACAAACACTGACCCATCCATCTGTCAGCGACATGCCACAGGTATTTGAAAAGAAGGAACTAATCTTTTCTCCCAGTGTGTTCATGCGTGCGTTTGTGTCTGCATATGACCACTGGCTTGTATAACATTGTAGTTGCCTATTCATTTGACTTTGTACAGGTACAGTTTACATTTTGTCCGCAAGAGGGAAGTTTGTGGTCGTACATGTAGATGGCTGTAAATTAATGAATGCAATGATGGAAGGTTTAGTTGGTTATAGAAGTAACCCACTTTCACTCTTGCTACTGTGAATGAGAAGACACTTCCTCGATAAGAATGAACTCTGACCAAACAGGCATCCTGTCCCTGTCCCTCATGCTTTTCTAACCCTAACACAGGGAGCAGCTGAGGGCCTGAAAGCCTGTGTCTTTATGGTTCCCCCTGGGCTCATAAAGCTGCCAGGCCCAGGATGCAGTGTACTCTCACTCCACCAACCATGTCACAACCAGCTCCCTCCACATCAGCGCAGTCTGCTCATGTCAAGCGAGGAGCTGAATGTTTGATGATTGTCTCTTGCATGCCGCTGGGTGTTAAGATAACAAAAGCAGGTAGTCTCTCACCCCCTCACTCTGCAGCAGCCTTCTAGGAAGCCATTCACTATCAGTCATCTATGCGACAGAGAGTGAGGAGCGGAAAGGGTAAGGAGGCAGAGTAAACAGGATCATAAAAAGTATTAAAAGTAGGTAGACGCAAACGGTAATGTCCTTCTTAAATGTCTTTCAGTTTCTTATATGCACACCGTACTTGCAATTGCTCCTGTTTCCTTTTGCTCTGTCTTAGTGACCTGACACTTGATTATTTGTGTTTTAACTTTCTCTAGGGGGAAACAGGAGAAGCTTTGACCTTCTTAGGGAACTATCTCGGTTAGAAAGGAGTGTGTTGGCTATGCAAAGCACTCAAAAACCCTTCATAAACTCCTCCTCAGATGAAGTGCTGAATGCTAGAACACCACAAGAGTAGAGCCAAAAGCCCAGAACAGGATGGACCAGGTTAAGTTTCAAGCGCAACTGGGGACGGGCCTATACGCTTCCATCACACACACATACACACACACACACACACACACACACACACACACACACACACACACATTTGCAGTCATGAATTGGACACAAGCCTTGAGGCCACAAATCACATACTTGGGTTTGGTTTTAATGAGTGTACCAGGTTCAAGCTTGCTTAAGCTGGAATGCTGTTGACTGACCAACTGAGTGGTTTCTAATTAGCAAGAAGGCGGAAATGATCCTACACAGGTGCTGTGTGTCACCTGACTCTTGCCAAGTTATCAAATATATGCATTCAACATTCTGTGTCCAAGGCACTTGTAGAAAAGTTGTATCATTTTCAAAGTGATTCTAGAGTTATTTTATTGATTAAAGTTGAGTAAAATTAACCAACATAGTTCACTTGCTTGTATTTATCTTGGTATCTGTGACTCACTAAGAGAAAGAAAGAGACCGCTTAACACACAAAAGTCAAAGGGTCATGTGATGGTCAGTGATTTGTATTTTTATATTATCTAGAGTGTGAATCACATTAGAGTGCGTGTAAATAAACAAGGCACAGATTAGTCACATGGGGATTGTGTGTGCACTGAAAACACGGTTTAGGACACTGTATTAGCCTGTTGGATAAGCTTGCACCTTCATAACTACATCATATATATATCATCTTATCTTCTTAAGCAACACATAACCACACACCACAGTGAGAAAAAAAAGGTTGTTGAAAGGGATTCTGTATATCAGTGTAAGAAACTTGAAGGAAGTCAAGCTGTTAAAAGTAAAGCAGATGAGAGAGAGAAAGAGTTCAATTCAGGGAAACTTGTATTCTGAGCTTGCACTTGGCAGCCTGTGTGATCAATATAAATAGCACCAAATGGGCTGATATAAAATTGTCGAGAGCTGTAAATGATCCCCAGTACAAAACTGGAACTTAAAAGAGCACACACTCATATCCACAAGCACAGAGATGCAGCCAATCACATATGTCCAGTACGTGCATGTACCCAGTATGTACCCCTTTCCGCCATTACCACTTTTACACTCAAATATTACATTACATTACATTACAGTCATTTAGCAGACGCTTTTATCCAAAGTGACTTACAATAAGTGTAAGTAAATACACACAGGCAACTGAATTCTGATTGGCTGAGCAATCAAAATTACTATTCCTGTGTGAAAAAGCGAGTCAACTCAACAAAATATGCTTTTCTTAAGCAAATTACTTTTTTCCCCGAGCAGAAAAAATACTTGGCAAGCACACACTCAAGTGAACATGTATTTTTAAGGATGTGTGCACACACACACACACACACACACACACACACACACACACACACACACACACACACATACACACACCGACCACTGCTTAAAGCTGACCCAAGCCAATAATTTCCCTTCAATAATGCAAACAAACATCTTTATTGCTTTGTTTGGTGGATGGCGTGATTTATGAGAAAAACTTCAGATCAGCAGTATTTCAGTTGCAGAATACCAGGCGGCAGTTAAAGGGCTGACTGTAGGGGAGAAGAGAAGGAGACACTGCAGCCTGGTACCTTAAACAGACGTCCTGTACACTGCCCCTTGTGGTCATACGTAGCAGGTTCAATTGTAAAACTCATTAAACAATGATATTTTACCATTGTTTTTTATTCAATAAATAATGGTAAAATACTTTCCCTTTTTCCACTGCCTCCCTGTTTAAACCCGTTCATTTTTTCCCAGGTAAGTCGAGAGAAGAAGATCCAATGATTATAGGGACTTATTGTATTATAACTCAGCCAAAGATTAAAGGGAGAAACGGGGGTGGAAGGATGAGGGAAGGCTAAAGTGCTGCGCTTGCATTTTATACACACAAAGACTTTGTAATGCATATGCATCCCTCAATTCTTCCTCACAAATGGGTGCACCTTGAGCGAATACATTCCGAGATATCTTTCCAACTAACTTTTGAGGTAAAACAAAAAAGGAAAAAAAATGCCTTAAAGTTGGATTCCAGCTGACAACAGAACAGCGTGTGCGTAACCACTGGATGCACTCACTTCGCCAGAGTGCTCCCGGTGACGGTCGCTAACAGTAGCCGTGTTTCGGCGGATATCACACAGACTGGCTAATGAGCATTAGCATTATAGCTAAGAGACGCACAGGTAAAAACACAGAGGAAGGAACCTCCCGAGGATATGTCTAACTTTTTAAATCCCCCTTTTTTCCTCTCCTTTATTTTCCCCCTACGGACCATTAGCCAGTAGATCCCTCCCCTCTCCCACCTCCGCCTTATTTCTTTTTTTCTTCTTTCAGCACGGTGCAATTAGCGCTCTCATTGAATATTGAAGGTATGAAGAAGAATGGGGCTTTTTAGCCGTTTCTCTTCCGCTAAGACCATAGCTCCGCTGAGGGATGGCTGAAGGCTTCGACTAAATCAGGATGCTGAGCTACGGCAACAGCACTTAGAGCCAAACAATCACTGATCATTTATTTAGTCAGCCTTATTTATTCATCCCCGTTTGCTGTTGCTCAGAGCTGTGATTATTTCACTTAGGATTATTCTCATGCGACTGTCTCTCCTTGAAGCAGACAACTGGTCTGAGTTCCTCAAATTAATGAGAAACCTTAATCTTAGTTTTGCCAATTCAGATGATTTTATCACAACTGATTGTTGTAGGTGGAAAATCCAAAACATCAATTGAAGTAACTTTTATTGCAATCCTGACCTTTTTATCTCCTTTGTATTTGCTCAGTATCATGATCGTATTTTCTAAAGTGTGTGCCTTGTGATAAAGAGAGCTTGCAGGATGTGTAATTCAGCTCAGAGAGAAAAGCCCTACTGTACTCTGCCGGGCTGCCTTGAAGTTTGCCTGAGGGCTGAATGGCAGAGGGGCCAGTCCAGATCTGCCAGCAGACTTTCTTAGGACCCAACACAGCAGTCTGCCAGCACAAAACACAAGAATCGTCTATAAAACCTCCATTCCCAATGGCCACATAATCAGACATGATCCTGATTAACACAAGCCTGCTACAGGCATGTATCCACACATACAAACACTGCATGAACACACACATGAAAACACAAAAAAGCTTTCTCCTAGACTTTGCAAATTCACATGCGCAAACACCACATTAATTCTCACAAATGCTATATAATAACGTCTCTCAGGATCTAATACCCGTACCCGGCTCACATGGCACTCTATAAATACATTTTCAGTCTTAACAGGACTCAGTATTTGGTCTGGTATGCTGCTGAACTCCACCACTTGTTGGTTGTGGGGCAGATCTCCCAGGGCAGGGCTCTGTGGGGTAAGGATAGGATAGGTGAGGGAGGGTGGAGGCAACTAAATCCCTCTTGGATCTGTAAGTGTTTGGACTTGTCACCATAAGCTGTTCTGCTGGCCATGTGGATTTTCGTGGCAACGACAGAACACATTTAACATACCATTATTAGTAGCCTACTCAGATTTGGTACCCACTGCATGTACACTTATTTTGATTCTTGTTTTAAACCACTTATTTAATTGTCTGAAGGTGTTATTCAAACCAACATGAAAATGAAGCGATAGCAAGGTGCTTAGACCGTGCTCTGATGTTATGCAGCAGTACTGGAACACGCACAAACACACAGACACACACAGACACACACTGATAAAGGAAGGAAAGTCTTGCTGTTTTGTGTCTCCTACCACTTCCTTTCATATAACCGTGCACTGTGGTAAGAGTCATAATGCATAACATAAATGCACCACACATAGACAGAGATGCAAATACAGGAATCAAATACAGACGCATTTCCAGGAAGTCACATCTCACTGCTGTGAAATGGCCACAGGCAGCAGCAAACACGTATCACTCTCATTTCTTGAGATTTGATGTGTCTCTTAGCACTTGCTGCAGACAACTTCATTCGGCCACATTCAAATAACCACAGCGGCAGCAAAGATGTTAATCGCAAAGTGAGGGAAAGAAATTGAAAGGAGACATCTTGCAGCCATAGAAGAGATGCTATAGGCAAGGGCCAGACCAGAGTATGAGACAGGCTCCAGCCTTCCCTTACAGCTCCATCAATGTTTAATGCAATGGGGCAGAGAAGTGGCCGAGCCTGGGCTGCCACCCTCATAGAGGAGGTCAGCACTGGAGTCGTCGGGATGGAGGGATGCTACAGCTATGTTAGAGGAGTGTGACAGGAGACAATGGTCTGCCACACAAGGCATCTCTTGGGACCACTTAGTTAAAGATAAGTTAGCATTTGTTCAAGTCTATCGTAATACAATACTCGCAGGCTTATACATTGAAAGTGTTGCACTGTAGTTGTTCCTCCAGTCTGTACTGGTCACAAATAGAAGAAGAGTGAGTCAAATCAGTTATTTCCCAAACGTTTTATTTTTAGTACAAAATCCCATCTCTGTGACATCACACACTTTGTTTGCTTGCTGAGCCACAGAAAAGGGACAGTAACACAAAGTGGTGACCTATAATGCTGTAATGTACAGTGGATATTGGCATCTGGGTATTGTTTGAATCTACCTATTAAGGTTAGGGAATATTGTGGTCTTGGTTAAATATATTGCTGACTTGAACCATGAGAAGGGATGTGCTAATTTGTTTAATACCATAAAAAAAACATGTTTTTCCATAACCACAGATTTTTGTTCGAAACATAACAACAGACGTAGTACATCATTTTTAGTTTTTGGATTGAAAAAACAGGGCCAGTGAACGTAAACCAAAGCACAGACACTAAATAATGGGTCATATCAAATGATCATTTAAAACTGACTCCAGGAGTGCATATGAAATTGTTTCCCAACAAGCGTAACTGCCGAGAAATAAAGTACAGAGGTACAGTATTTACCCTTTGGCAGGAGCTTGAGAATGTAGAAGATAATATTTCTATGAGTGAGCGTGAACGTAAGGCTCAGAAAGTTTGCACCCATTTGCGAGAGGACATCCTGCAAAGATAAACACAGAGCATCAGGCTGTGGCTGACCAGACACATACTCTGTGATCAGAGCGGGAAAAGGCTTGTTTTCTTCAGGGCCACTCCAGCTCAGTGGGATACACTTCATAGTCATCTCCTCTTGCAGTATGAACACACACACACACACACACACACACACACACACACACACACACACACACACACACACACACACACACAGAGGAAGCATCCCTACACACATTTTAGAGCCTAAAGCTGTGATTACCTGGACTACAGTCTACCTTCCCTGTCATTGGGGCCATCAGCTGAATGAGGGTCGGTGTTTTTTTGGTGGGGGGGTTGGCGACATAAACACAGTAACATATAGTGACCTTCATCTGCTTTGCCCATGAAGGGGGCAGATACAGTACAAAGGACAGAAGAAGACAAGGGGAATATGTTCTAAGATGAAAATGTTTGCTTCAAACTGGCATCAGCAGCAACAACCTAAATCCTTTGTCAACACACAAACATCCTGCAATGTACATATTAGCTCAGGCGTGCGTCCTGAAGGGATATCAGACCTGCGGCATCTGTGGTTGGCAGGCAGGGAGGGATGGAGAAAGGGAAAAGGAGAGAGAACGTGGGAAGAGGGAGGGAAAGTGCTGACTCTGACACCGTCTCTGTGTGCCGCTAACACAGGAACCAATTAGCTAGGAGCCAGCTTCCGTTGCCTGCGCTGTTATAGGACCTCCTCTCTGAGTCCCCAGGGCTGACTGCAGCTTCGGGGATATGATGGCACATATACTGTATACAGTAGACAAGCTATAGGAGAGACACAGATACCCGGCAGACATGCTATGGACAGGGACGTGGTGTGGCCTTCCAGACAGGAAGGGACGAACAGAAGAGCAGACAGATATAACAGGTCAAAGCCATAAAGGGCAATTTGTATTATATCAAATAAAAACAATGCGGGCTGCAGTTAAATTAAATGATGCACTGTAATTAACCCGTGTCCCTCCATCCTTATACCAAATCTTGTAACGCATCTAAAAACAACTCACAACCTAACATACCACACTGTCTGTAACTCATTTCCTTTCACATAACATATTACACATTTCCCACAGACTCTGTCATTGTTGTTAAAAAAAACGAGCACTTCTTGACAACTCACTTCACCTTCATACAGAAACTGAAGATAATATCATGCACACTCGCACAAATGTGCACGCAAGACCCAAATGTTCACTCTACATGCTCACACATTTAAACACAGAAAAACACTTGCATATGTACGCTACACACACACACACACACACACACACACACACACACACACACATACACACGCCTCCCTAACCTACACACACCACCTCACTCTCCTGCTCCAAGAGGGCACAGAGTGACGCAGTCTTTTTATGACAATTATTGATCCTCTGGAGCGCAGTAAAAACTATCCCCAGACAGACAACAAAAATAACTGTAACCATATAACAGCTTCCTGCCAGGGGAACAGATCCCACAGAGAGGCCACGTGACTGGACTATTCCTGGAGTATACTGTAGACCCCTAGCAGGGCCCAGGGCACTGACCAGGCATACACACACACACATACAGGACAAGGAGAGGAGAGGAGAAGGTTATAGTAAAGTGTACGTTTAGACTTTGTCAGTTATTCTGGCTGAAAAATGAGCATTTCATGTATTTCCGTTCACTGAGAGGCTTTCAATTTGATTGTTTTTGTGCAGCTCCTCTCCCTCACCATATGGTGCTGCTCACTTTTAATTATGATAATATCAAAGTCTTTGTCTTGCTTAGTCCATTTATGTAATAGCATTTTCTCAATGCAGTACTCACGACATACACTCCCCATCATACCCACACACTGCACATTTCCTCCAGCAGAGACGTAACTTATCAAATCTATCCTTTTCAGAAACCTAAATAACTTTGGAGTATTACACTGACAGAACACAAAAGGAGAGGAAGCTGGATACAAGCCTTATTTCAAGTGTAAAAATGGGCTATTGTATTCATGGCTCTGTGGTTGAATTTGTACCGCAGGGACAATGGTAAAGATAAGTCAATAATTCTCCCTCAGAACAATTTTGTTGTCAGTAGGGAGGAATTACTATTATAAAGCTGTCTTTGCTTCTGCCACACTGTCATTAGTAGAGCCAGCTAAAACACAGCTCCTGAACGGATACCTGAGGTGAATGAGGCGGTGACGGAGGTAGACAGTTCGGGAGAGTGGGAGCCCAACATGTTAGACTGAATACTGTGATTCCCAACCTTTTCTCTTTGATACATTGCCAGAGCCCCATCAGAAGGACTTGAGTACGCCTTCGCGTAGCACTTAGATGGGATGGCTTCATGTAGTCATTCAAAAATACGCCACAGCAGAGGAAACACAGTTGCTGTGGCGTATCTGTGGCTGCACATCCACACAAGACAGTGATCCTGATGTTTAGGTCTGGCTTTTTGTATCTTCTTTTTCTAAGGTGTTAACTCACTCAGCTTGATGGGAAACGAAGGAATTTCCTGTGCACTCAGAACAATGAGTCTAATTAAGACACAGCCATTTGTAATGCTATTTCTGTGTTTATTTTCCTCTAGTCTTGCATAGCCCAATCTATCTACACAGCGCATAAGAAAGGTCTGGCTCCACACATTACCATTCTGGTATAGGGTAAAAAACACTCTGGCTTGATTGTAATTTATGTGAACCAATCACAAGCATCTTGTGGCACCGCTAACCACAGGATACAGCAACAGTGCCATTGCAAAATAGATAGTGCAGATAGCAGATGGGGAGGAGAATGCCGAGTGAAATATGCGGCCAATGACAGGCTTATAACCTCCGGGGAGTCAGACTAATTTTTTATATATTCTTTTATTTATTTATGTATATTATTAATTTATATATAATTATATTTTTTTGTTAGTATGATACATCACAGTCTTTCCACATACCCCATAAAGGTAGGACAAATTTGATCGGAAAATGATGAAGTGTACTGCCTTTTAAAATGTTGTATAAAAGACTAAAACATGTCTGGCAAAGGAGAAGGGGAGAGAAAATATCAAACGCCTGAAAAAAGGGGTCGGGTGGGTGAGGAGGGAGAGACGTGGAGCCAGAAGGACTCTGGTCTGGTTATGATCTGGTCTCAGATACAGAGCAGTAAGCTGGCTGTCAGACAAACAGTGTTCAGTCTTGTCAAACTCTAACACTCCACAGTCCACTTCTGGCTCCCAGCCAGCTCAGTGACAGAAACCTCTCATCAATGCCTTTTCTCATCTGTCCTCAGAGTCCCATTGTCTGCTGTGTTTGGACCACTTCAGCTCTGATCTCAGTTCAGACTTACATACAACATAGCCACTGCAGTAATATAATTGTATTTTCTATTTATATACTGTACTTCTACAATTTATTAGGAGAGATGCCATTCAATACTATGCAGTGGCACACAGAGAGAGCAAAGCAAAGTGACAAAGCTGATCTTTTCCCCCCCCTATTAACTCATCGTCTGTCCGTGTTATCACCTCGTTAGCGATTGCGGTGCTGCCTCTAGTAAATGAGACGTACACTGAGCAGTGCTTTGCCGTCCTCCTGCCCCTCTAGGGGAGCTTTCGACTGGGGAAGGTCTGTTTGATCTCGACACTTATCTGCTTCATTTCTGTTCTCTTATGTGGTACTCACCAGCCATCACTTTGATTTGTGGTCAGGCTCAAGTCAAGTGCATTAACCACGTAGTACACAGATGTGCACATTTAGCGGCGTAAACACACACACACACACACACACACACACACACACACACACACACACACACACACACTCTCACACACACACACACACACCATCAAAAAGAAATGGTCTCTTTGCAAACCTCAGGGAGAGTGAAATGAATGGGCCTGCTTGCAGGGTGTTTGATACCATTTCAGAAACTGTTTGTGTAGTCTGTATTGATGCACTGCCGAAGAAAATACTAACATGCTGCTGGTGATGTGTTGCCTATTTCAGCAGGTCCAGAGCCCAATATATATTTATTTTCTTCTGCCAGAGTGACTCATTTGCTCGGTATTCACTCTGAGACAAATCTGTAAATTGCTATTGCTCCTTTTCTCGCATCGCCCTATCCCATAATTAATCCAACTGAGAGAAAAGTTCTAAACAAAAAGCAGTGATTCACAAGTCTTTTAAGTACTTCAAAAGTAGTCACTTTTACCCAAAAAGACCAGAAGCTGTAATCTGTTCATCAAAAGCAATGGTAAAAGTACTTTAACAATGCACTACACACAGACGTTGTTGTGTCACACTGTGCAATGTTTATTCTTTCATGTTCAAATTACCTTTGTGCTTAATAAAATGTAATCCATGATTTTGCTTATTTACAATAATTACAGACCATGTCACTATTTGTCCTGCTATGATATAAGAAGGATTCCGTTCAGCTGAATCTGTTGTACAGTGTAAGTTTTGAATTTAATTTAGATGCAGAGTAACAGTGATTTAGGCATATTTGCCACTTGGCCAGTGTGAATGTGGCATTATTACTAGTTTTAGAAAGATGATCTTATTCATACATCAGAATTGAGTAAGCAAGGAAGCGCATCTTGTTTCATTAAAGAAAGAAAGACATAAAAAAACGATTTAAAGCCGTATAGTGTATTTCGTCTGGTATATCTACCTGCTGAGACAACAGAGTCATCAAAAGTAATCAAAAATAAACATAAAAGCATTTATATCTTTTTGAACACTTCTCCCATAACGTATCAGAAACTGAGGAGATAATTAGACAGCGGATAACCATGTCACAATACAAAGGAGGGCCAATGAAAACAATGACTTTCTCTACTCTCTTTATATATATCCTATCCCTGTATGCTAGCTCTGTGCATCTTTATGTGAAATAGCTTTCTATGCCATCCTGAGTCCTTCACGCTGCTTGGTAGCGACATCCCTATATATATGGGAAGTAAGTATGCATGTAGATTAGGTTGAGACGCACCCCTAGAAGGAGTTGGCCTGTTTTAGTGAAGAAAAGTATTTTCTGTTGGAGAAAGTGAAGCACTCCAGGGTATGGCTTTTCTGCAGTGTCTGCAATAAGTGTTCGTTTCTGGAGGTGTCTCCTTTCTATGGGTTTTTTTTCTGTGAAAGACTGGGAGGCAAGAAGAGGAGTTGGGAGGTTTTGGGGATGCTGCGGGCTTCTAGTAGCAGGTTATCTGTTTAAATAAAGCCCTGCAAAGCTGTGTGATAGGGGAGGAAGAACACACATCCAGAATTCTTCTTTTTTTAAAGGTATCCGTGCAGACACTCAAGCATGTGAATAAAAAGCAACACATTTCAGAAGTTATCACGCAAGCAAACACAAACAGTATGCCTCTTTTGAGAGAGTTGAACAATCATTTTTATTTACTTCTACAACTATATAATTAAGGCAATAAGCATGAGTTTACCATTGCAAATGAAACACAGGCATGGAGACAAAATGTTCATTTCATAGGCTGCAAAAAAATCACGAGAGCTTCTGCTGCTTTTTTTTTTTTCTGGGTGTGTGAGGCCATGAAATAGATTGTGTTTGCCTCTGCTCGCTTATTATCCACTCACTTATCTTTGTGTCTGCATGAAACCCAGCAAGGGGAAGAAAAACAGATAGTGAGAGGGAGAAAGAGAGGAAGAGATGCTGACAGACACAGAGAATGAGTGTGAAAGTACTGTAGATAAAGAGTAGAGATTTCAGATATAGCCGTTAGCAGTTCAGCCATGATGGTGGCTGAACACAGCTGTCAGACCCAGATGGTGAGGTGCTAATAACATTCAGAGTTTTGCAGCGCACCGTTTATTTTCTAATAATAAAACTGTTAGCGCTTGCTAATAGCATAGCCGCTGCCTGCCAAGCACACGTTCCGGCTGACACTCACACCACTCTGCTGCCATTTACGTGCCATACTGCTGAGCCGAATGGCTCTATAGTAGGCCCTTAACATAGCAAGACAGACAGACACGCACACACACACAAACACACACACACACACACACACACACACACACACATAGACCAGGGAGCTGTTAGTGTAACCAAGCAGAGCAGAATGACCTAAGGTAATGGACAAGTGGATGTGAGTGTTATAAACATGAGGAAATAAATATACATTTAGAGGTCAATGTAAACACACACACACACACACACACACACAGCCTTTTGAACTAATCTGAGAAAACTTATCTTGTAGAATGTGATGTTTAAAAGTAAATGGTTTTCAGTAACTTGTTTCAGACATTACCCTGCGTTATGAAGATGGCTTCTAGCTCTGGGAATACATCAAATGTAAATAAATAGCTTTTGCATACTACTTCGCAACGACACAACGACAACGTCCAGATATAACGAATGTTTCAGGTGACTTTTCAGATTGCAAGCCTAATTTACTTACATTAAAGCCTGTGATCAGATGGTTCTATGTTCAAATCGTCACATTTCCTGTGAAACTCTGACTACATGTAGTATTTCCTCCACTAAAGAGTATGTTTTCAAAGCTGAAACTTGCATTTTAAGAAGAACCTGTTTCAATAGGTGCAAACTCGATTAGAACCCTTTAACATATTCAGAATGATGGAACAAGTAGTAAATGGCAAAAAATAAAATAGAATCCATGAATGGGTTATGTCTGGACTAGATCTGGGCAGAACACCCACACACCCAGGGCCAAAAACAAAAAGTGCTATTCTGCGAAAGTGCACACTCATCAGAGTGTGTTCTACAATAGAGAGCTACTGTGGCATGGCACACTATGTCACTGACCCTAAAAGACTGCTGTGTCCATTTATAGACTTTCCCCTTTTAGGTTAGATTGGTATTTTGCACCCATACCTATTTCAAAATATTTTGATCTTCACTTTTTTTTTTCATACTAATTTCGTCCTCTCTATAATAATAATAATTGATATCTGTGATTGTTACATGCAATACATTGTAAACTATTGGCTTTTCCCCCCCCTAACTCCTTATATCTGAGCAGTTTACTGAAATGAGAGGGAGCTGTGTGTGTGTGTGTGTGTGTGTGTGTGTGTGTGTGTGTGTGTGTGTGTGTGTGTGTGTGTATGTGTGTGTGTGAGTGTGTGTGTGTGTAAAAAACAGAAAGAACAAGCTACGTTTGTCAGTACCATACAAGGTTGTTTCACCTCACAACTTATTTATTAAATAGTTCAACAGGAGCCAATTTCCTGTTAAGTGTCATTACAGTGTTTCTGCACACACATACGCCTCCAAAGTGCCACAATTAATTGGACTTCATTTCCAGGAGATAATTTCCGACTGTTAGGCAGGCTGTAAAAGCACATCACCATGCACATAATTACATAGGAAGGCAGGAGCAGCCTGCAGAATTTATTTTCCACCCCAAACATGAGAGGCTGGTGAGTGGGACTCCGCTACAGCCTTTAAAGAGGCATTTATGTCGGTATGCAAACGGTCTCTAAATGAGCGAGCGCTGTCATGACAATGAGATGCAGCTTTATTTAGGTATGAACTCTCTTGAGTCCCTCAAAATATTTATTGAATGAATGAATAAATGACAAAGATGCTGAATTAAATGAACTCACCTCGGTGGACAAATGAAATAAAAAAGTACAGAACGGTACAGTAACAATAAACCACAACAGCAAAAAAATAAATAAAACATGAATGAACTCTAAATTAACTCTGTATACTGTGGCAGGTCTCCAGCTGTCTTGTGTAGCTGAAAGCAGAAACCTGTGTCTTGGGTAATTGAGCTCCCCTCTGCCAGACTTATCATTTTGCTTATTATGCAAGGATATGTAACACAGCAAAGCAGCTAGATTCTCTCTAGTTGGCTCAGAAGTGAAATCAGCCCTTCACTGCACGGTTTGAAATGTTCAATACTAAAGACAAGATGAGGGACTGGGGGCTGCCAAGTGACACAGCAGGGGGCTTTTGTAAAAGGTCTCTCCAGTCAGAGGTTGTGGAAAACTGGAATAAAACAGAGTGATGAGAGAAGGCGTGTTGACTTAAAAAGGAAAGTGAAAGTATATGAGGTGGATGAAGCACTGGTAGGTTGTTAACATGGACAAATCTTCTCTGTCTGTGGGTATGCCTGCACGTCTGAGTGTGTGTGTTCGTATGTATACACATGCTTATGTACAGTATGTATATGTGTGTGCGACAGAAGGTTCCGGGGCTGCTTTGTGCAGTACCGGCTGGCAGGGTGGCTGTGAGAATGGCCCTGTTTCCTGTGTCAGCTCTAAAATAGGTCCAAACACAGCAGAGATGCACGACGCACTCTGGCTATTTACAGCACTCACACAGTGTGTGCGCAGGATGCTGCCAAGTGTATGGAGCTAGACGCACTCTGCGTTGTACTGTATCTGCACACAGACTGAAAAAAAGATGTATTCACTTTGTAAAAACATACAATATGACATATAAAGAAAGTAGAATCATCTTAAAATGAGAGGCACAGGCAGCTAATATCCTTTTGCGGAATATTTTTTACATCACAATAAAATGTGTGTGTTTGTGTCTGTGAGAGCGTGTGAGAGTCGGTGTGTACATGCCCTTGACCCCTCCATATGTATGTGTTGTGAGAGTCTCGTGTATGGTAAGGGCACTGCGCCCTGCTTATGTCACTGCACCCACCTCCTGTTCACTGGAACGTTGCCCTCAGCGTGTCCGTGACAACCAGCAACCCTCCCAAATGATGCAGACATAGTGCCACCTTGCCGTCTCGCTCTGGACATGCCCAGTAAAGGTAAACAGATTCACAAGTCCTACATTGCAGTATAAATGAGCAGGTTATTCCATACATTTGAGATAATAATTTCATTTGGTCCCACCTCTACATTGTTTTTTAACAACACACGCCTTTCAGCGTCTCATTTAAGCACATTGGTCTTGGAAAGTGCTAGTTCCCTGTGTGATTGTCTTGCTCTATTTGTATCATTGCATCCTTTCTTGCACAGACACAATTTGCTACATCAACATGCTGATGGTGGCATTTTGGAGCCCTGTGTGAAAAACAGTAGCAGACCACTGGTTCATACTTTATCCAACGCTCTGAAACCAGGCTACATGGCACTTATCCATAACTGCCACGAACCGTTTTCTGCCACAATTGTTTATGTTACTAAACAGCAGGAAGTCTGTCACTTGTCACATCACATCAAGTACCAAGAAGAGTGTCAACAGTTTGACCTCAACAACTCTACCACGGACCGTACATGATTCTTGTGTCTCGAGGGGGATACTCAGTTTGTCAGTCACTGTGAAACCATGTCTATTATGTTGGAATCCGTTGCTGCTGGCTCCCCAAAGACCTGCCTTGATGGAAGGGAGGCACCCATTTACAAACTGACTCAAGTACGTTTGATACAGGCTCAAGTCAAAGAGTCTTGTTGTCCCTCTGTTTTGAGAAGATCCTCCCTTCACTGTTTCCAGGCTGCCTCACCTATCGGTCACTCTGACCAATGACATTTTTAGTTTGTTATTGCGTTTGTTTTAGTGTTGTTTCATGCTATTTTTAGTTTAGCAATTAACCCTCATATATAGAGACACCATAACGTTAAGTTTCGGTCCCTGCGTAGTTGTGCTACTCACCCACACTTTCTCTAGTGTACACTCCTCTTCAGTTATATCTTGTAGTGTCTGTTTTAATCAAAATTTCCATCCCTGGTTTCAATTAGGAAGCCAAAGCGCTTGACGATTAGTTCTCGGCTGACGTGAGAGAGAGAGAGAGAGAGCAAGGAGATACGCATAAAAAGTGAAACATACATGATTTTTGAAAAAGCACAGTGGCGCACAAATAACAAGTACATTTCCCCAAAAACATTGGAAAACAGACAAGGAAGATGACAAGTTGAGTCGATGCTCCCATTTAGATGTAGCTACTTTCATTTTACAATTGTTGTACTGCCTGTCGGCTGACCTATGTGCATGTTTGTTTGAAATTACGGAGGTGGCCATATGGTAGCAGCTTTCAGTGTACACTGTGTCAGTTTTCAGTCATAAGGACCTCTCGTGCATTCTGGTTGAGGAGGAGGAGGAGGAGGAGGAGACGACTTATCTGGGAACTGATAAGACAGCTCAGGCCTTTCTCAAATTATACCGAAATAATTTTAATTGCTCGTGAGAGCAGCAGAGCTTTGAATTGTATCTCCCTGTTTTTCTTTGCCTGCATCAAATCTGTCTCTTACTATCCCTCCCCATATGGCTTCCACCCTCTTCTCTTCTGACTCTCTTCACCTCATTGTCTATCAAGTTTTCCCCAAAATATTGTTTTATACACATGCAACTGTCTGCCTCCATCTGGGGCTGCTGGTAAGTGAGTGTGAGTGCTTATTTCTGTCAGTGTTCTATGTGTGTGTAGCGGTGTGTGTTAGTATACGGAGGTCATAGGGACGATGTTTAATTAACACCCGGGCACTATATGACCAAGCTTTGAACCAGAAAAGTCAACCAAGAAATCTTGTCTTAGTTGATTTGTGTGTTTGTGTGTGTGTGTGTGTGTGTGTGTGTGTGTGTGTGTGTGTGTGTGTGTGCGTGCGTGTCTCTGTGTGCATGCACGCATATCTTGTGCTCCATGAACCAGAGAGCTTGGGTCAGATGCCTCCAGTGTTGGGCTTAAAGCTGCTTTGAATGGGCCAGGCTGTGCTCATCTTCTGTCTAATCTTCTTGCTCTGGTGAGTGTAGGGAGGAGGAGAAAAAAAATCCATAGTCTTTTCATCCTCCTGTGACCACTGTGCCTGTGAGACAGCAGCCGTGGGAATGGAGATGGATACAGGCAGCCCTGCCTCTGACCTCCCTCTACTCCAACACAAGGGTGGAGATAAACAGGGCCACAAGGATCGCTAACATCTTTCTTTCTCAGGCACACACAGACACATGCACACACACTCATACCGACACATACACACAGCGACACAGACATCTCATTAAAGCAATAGTAGGTGAATGTTGCAACAGCAGTGTGCCACTGGGAGAGTGGTCTATTAGGGATGCTATCAAGAGACGGGGAAAGGAAATGAGAGGTGTGCTTGTCCTGTGTGCATCTAATTCTGGTACGGCATATGTGTTTGACATATGTCTGATTTTGACCCAGGCCAAGGAGCCAGCATTAATACGTATTGGCTGAATCTTTATGGTAGTCTGACTAGAGAGTTATTAAATAAAATATATATTAACCAAAGATTGTTTGTGTGTCAGAGATAAAGAGACTTGATTCTGTGTGCATGTCCAAAAACTGAGAAAGACAGCAGAAACAGCCAGCCTGAAAGAGGCTAGGGCGGGCGTTTGATCCTAAATTACTTTTCCCTCCTCTCTGTTTCCTGGGGATTTTGGAGTGATACTCCCCTCTTGCTCCCTCGCTCCCTCAGCTGTCACAACCCATCACCACAACTATTCCACTTCAGCCGCAGGGATAGAGGGAAAGCTTTGTCCCTCTCCATCACCCTCCTTTCACATCTCTCTCTCTAATGGTAGTTGTGGCATACTGGGTTGTATATTGAGAATGTATTAACTTGTATCCTTTTTTCTACCATGACCTATTGGTTTAAGGACACAACAGGATAATTATGATGTTTTAGTTTTTGCTAACAAGAGCGTCTTACTGCAGAATGTCAAATTAGAAAGTAAACACAGAGCCATTCCTTTGGTCATGGCTAGTATCCATAGAGATGCATGTGTCTTATTATGGTTTGTCAGGGGTCATTAGTGTAATCCAAGCAGACAGACATTTATACTGAGAGAAGTACGCCATAGTATTCTCTTTCTGTTTGTGTCTTTTTTTTTTTTTTTTGTATCTATATGCAGCCGCTTCCGATAATGTCATCCTACACTGCTCTCCGCTCTTTGCAACCAGAAACTATCAGCTGTGAACTCATCGCTCTCCTTTAATGGCCAGGTCACAAAGAGTGGAAAAAAAATAAGAGCATCGCTAAACAGTGAAGACGTTGTGTATGTTTAATGGGGAGACTGTGTGAGAGAAGATGGTTTCCTTAGTTCTGAGTACGAGTAAGCAAACCAGGACTGTGGGTCTCTTGATTTCAGTTTTTGTCTCTGCCACAACATTCTTTCCCAGGGGTCACACACCCGTCCAAGCCAGTTCACGGATTGGTCTGGCCTGGCGTGTTTGTGTTACACTTCAGAGAGTGGCCTCACGACACATTGCCATTAACTGAACGTGCCTCTCAGTGCAGTAGTGACATGCAGAAGTGTGCCGCTCCTCAGCCACCACACTTGAAGCCCAGTCACTACATTGGGTATACAAAGGCACTCCTCTGCCAGGTCTCTGAGGCCATGTACTCTCCGAGGGTCACACTACCCAAACTCTGTAATTATAAAACGCAAAGAGCATTCCTCAGTCTGGTTAGCCAGAACTATGAGAGAGAGAGAGGAACAAATATTTACCCCCTCCACCCGTTCCCTCTGTTCCTCCTCCTTTAACACGCCCCCACCCCAATAATTTAACAGTTAGAGCAACTCAGCCTTGTAAACACAATAGTTATGTCTGCGCTCAGAGAGCCATGAAGCAGACATACAGGCTCCACTAACCCTGCAGCTACTACTAATACAGGCTCTGCTCCTCTCTTCTCCTCCTCTCCTCTCTTCACACCATCCTCTATATTTATGTTACCACTCCAAAAAGCAAACGTTTTGGTGTGTTGACATTCAGCTTTCATAATATTCTATTAATTTATAGATTAAATGAGGAATGACAGAAAGTCAATGGGATATTTACTGCAGTGAACATTTTGTACCAGTATTGTATTTATATTTTTCTTTGTCACTGGACACTTTGTCTTTCACAAAGTAATAAAAACTCTATATAACTATAACTTAGTATTTTTCCTGCCTATCAATATGTATTGTCACATGCTGTATATTCAGTCTATTGAGACTGCAGCAAACCCTCTGGGAATCCATTACCAGCTAATGTTGTCAAATCCTGCCAACGGTGCATATGATAACTTATGAAAAGTTATTTTGTTTTTTTTGTGCACTTTCCTATGGATGTCCAGCAACACGAGCAATCAGTGCGCCTGCACAAGCCCCTGCAGTGTTTAGGCAACAAAACTACGTTCAGGAAATGAAGTTACTTACAGGTGCAATATAAAGTGGAGTAATGTCTACCTAAGCAGAGAATGAAGTCGCTCTCCCTCTGTGTGTGTTGTTACCTGTGCTTCACCCTGCTCTGTTCAGGTAGCGGGGCCGGCTGCGTGTGACTTTAGTATATGTTCGTGCATGTGTGTAGCTCACGGAAGCTCCAACCAACGGCGTTGTTACAGAAGCGTAGCCCCCACCCTTTGTTTCCCCCTCAGGTAAGAAACTGTTAGCTCTGTCAAGACTTTTGCCATGGTTGGCGCTGTTAGCACCGTTAGCTGCGCGCTGCCGGCTCAGCCATCGCGATGTTGAGAGCCGTTGAGAGGCAATAGAAATGCTGCCAAGTACAGAAGTTACACAACAAATAAGTCAACGTTGACCTCTGGTTTCACTTGGGACACAAACAGCAGTCTCCTAGGTGAAAGTCTAGTGTTTTTATATGTCACCTGTACTGGCTCATAACTGGATTACATAATAATTGATTATGTGGGTTCTATATGCTTCCTTGTCCGCAAAAGCATAAGCTCCAGACATTGTGTGACGTACATATACAGATGCAAATCACCTACATTTCATTTCTTATATCATAACATATTTGTGTTATGCACTGATTCAGGAGGACAGTCCAAGGATGCTGAAATCAATTAATCAGTGAGGTATCAAGGACTTACCAGCAACATTTAGGAAGTGTTGGCCTTGATAAATCTGTATGTTTATTAATGTGATACCAAATATTGTTTTAATTGTCTGAGCCAAGGGAAACATAAGCCGTACCGCTGCAGAGCACAGACCACACAACTGAGGACATGTGAATGTGTCTCAGACATGTATTAATAGGATACTCCACCAGACTGTTTGTATTAACACTTTGTAAACAGCGTGGTGATATCCCAGGCTTTAATTCTTGTGTCTGTGCATGCATTATGGTGATCCTATTTTGATTAGACATCCTAACTCATTTTAATTAAATACATAAAATAGAGAATAACAACAACAAAAAGTGAGGGAATCGTAACGTCTCAAAGGCTATTTGTGTTTGATGTTAACGGGCAAGCACAATGCATTAAGCCTGGAATGTAAGTAATGTGCACTTAGACACAGAGCCCCAGCCACACTGTGTGGACAGCATCGTTTAATGTGCTGCAATAACTCTGTTAGGCTGCTGTTTCTCATTGCCTCTCTTTAACCCTGCATCTTCTCTATATCTCTTCTCGTTGTCACCCTCTGTACACGTTTCTTAAATGGTCAACCGGTGTGAAAGATGAGAGAGGACACTGCAGGTCTCTTCGGAGCTATTTACTTTGTACCATTCTGTCCCTCTGGTCCTGTTTGTCTGAGGGAAGCAAGATACTGAAAATACTCTAGAACAGTTGATATGATACACTGGTACCGGCTGACTTTTATCTTTGCTGTAAAAAATACTGCAACATGTTGTGATTTAAGAGTGGAGTTGAACTCTATCAGTATAAATGCAGGGACGGGCTCCACAGAGGACCCGCATCCTGGGTGAATGACTGTGAGAGCTGCTGCATGGCAGGATGAAGTGTGTTCATTTCCTTATTTATTGACTCACTTGCTTTTCTCTGAGTGTTTGAAATTAATAACAGCCAGCAGAAATCAGACAGAGGGATGAAAATCAGCACTTTCCCTGCAGTGAAGCCATTCATCAAGCTAACGAGGGGGAGAATAGGAGTGGAGGAGGAGAGGAGGGGGAAAAGTGACATTTGGAGAGGGAGCAGAGAGCAGGAGGGAAGCAGGTGCAGTGTGAGGCAGAGGGGGGAGGGAAAGCGATGGGTTGGGTACAGAGGCAAGGGGAAGGAAGCTAAGTTTGTTTGGGAGGAGGAGGAGAGTCATTTAGAGGATAGCAGGGCAGACAGAAGAGGAGGAGCTGCGTGTCACTCTAAAAAGAGGGGTAGAGATAGAAAGAAAGACAACTTTGACATTGGAGTATAAATAGAGAGGGAGGAGAGAAACAAAGAACACAGACCGTTTCTTCTATTCTAAGGGATTTGCACAGACAACAAGACAGTATAGAAACTAACAACGATGTGTTTAAACGTTTTAAAGTCCATGCCTTTGCTAATTGCTAATGTGTGGATCCTGCCGCGATAGAGACTTTCCAAACAACTATGTCCACATTGACTAGGTTCTTTAGTTCTCTGCAAGTGGCATCACATTTCCACAAACAATCAGCGAAGTACCAGCTCTAACAGCAACATTTAGAGCTAACGATTCAGGTAGATACCATACAGAGCTCTTGCTCACCGACTCCAACAGTAGTATTTTACTCCCCTTCACTGATGGGTGATGATGGGCCTGCCCTCTCCTCGAAGCCTTCGCCCTTGCGATGGATCGGTCCCATGCTGCACTGCCTCCCCGACAGTCCACCAGAGACCCAACAGTATCTCACACCCAGAGCAGGGCTGACTAAGCACTTACTGCTGAGCCTCTCTTCTCAGAGCGAGAGATGAGCGCCACGCTGCGAACTCTGCCACAGGAAAATAATTAGCAAAGTGGAGCTCTGCCCAAACACACTGGGCTAAATCTAGTACCACTTCACATACAAATGCAACCATACGTCTTCCTTTCTTTGCTAGGAAAGTAGAATTTACCCAATCAGGAGTTTTATGTTTACGTTGTATGTTTATGCTTACACATTTGAATTTAATCATTTGTAGTACTAAAGATGACTCCAATGAATAAGGCTACCAGTAAGTATTATCGTCTGACAAAGAAGCGCCCAGCGACAGCTACGAGCTGCTTTGGAATCTTTCTTTGAGTCGGTTCAAACTGAAAAACTTGTGCTTGGTGCCATGTAGTGACGCAAACTGTGCCCATCTTACTGTACATGGATATCTGTATTTTTAACTTTAAAGTTAGACCCCAGTGTCTTTGGTCACCATGGCTAAATATAGTCAACGCCTCCTGAGCAGTCTCCAGTTTCTCACTCCTTTCCGAGAGGCAGGTGGAGCAGAGAGGAGGAGGAGGGGGAGGGGGGGATAAATCAGCCCTCAACTTTTGACCCATATGGAGCAGGAGGTTGTTTTTGTACTTCTGCGCTGCCCCCCTTCTCTCTATGGCCTCTGGTCCCCTCCTCTATCTTATTCATTTTCTCCTCCACATGACAGGTCAATCTGGATCGATTTCATCTGCCCTCGATGACTGAGACCAACATCCTGGCACCCAGAAATAGAGCTCTCTGTGATAGAAGAGCCTCCGACCAAGCATTACCGTTAGCACGCAGCTCTAAGCTGAGTGACAGAGGATGGGGGTACATAACCATTTGGAAAACATTCACTTGACATCATTTACTGCACTGATGGACTACATTGCTATAAAGAAGCAAAAGACATGGGGAATGGATGGTTGTTACTAGATGTGGTGTATAGGTGACAGTGTTTCAGCAAGTTTCACCTAAACCACTCTGCCATACACTGACCACATGGTTGGTGGCCTACCTGTTACAGTATGCTTATGAGATCACACACACACACACACACACACACACAAGCCTGCTTTTGCAATCTATGTTTGCACTTAGCTCTCCTCCTCACAGCCTCTTTCACACACTTACTCTGCATATACACACACCTGGTGTTTTATCTTTGTCAGCATATTTTGGGTCCTTCACCTCCCTGCTGGGCTCTCAACTCCTATGTCTCTTTGCATGGTGAACCCCTAAGGTGTGCCTGCCTTAATAACACACACACACACACACACACACACCACTCACAGGTAGGACACACTGGCACCCTCAAACCAACGTTAACTGCTATCACCAACATCTCACAGTGTAAATACATTTGTGCCTGGAAAATGAGTTTTCTCTTGTATTGGTGGGGAAGAGGCGCAGTGACACAGTGTCCTGCTGATGTCTAGGTATCCCAGGCTGGAGTCAGGACATTCTTTCCCCAGGCAAGGACATGGAGACCTGGCTCTCCGTCTCCATCACTCAGCCTGTCCTCCTGGAGCTACGTGGCCAGACTACTCAACTCCCCCCCCCACACACACACATACCCCCTCATATGCATGGATTTGCATAAAACAAAGACATGGCTCTGCCTGCAAAGTCTGCCTTGGGTGAAACTGCTAAGAGCAGGATCGACCAGACCACACCACACACAGCCACTCTAAGCTCGGCTGGCAGGTTGTCAGAGCGCAACATCAGTATAGCGCAGCAGCGTGGCAAGGGAGCTGAGATTTACGAGGCTGACTAAGATAGACACCCTCATGGTTTTCCACTTTCATTCGTTTAACATCCGTTACCTTGGCATTGTTTATATTCTACACCCCTCAGCAGTGAGCAGAGGGCACCTAATTCACAGTGATGACGTGGGAGGAGAATCAGAGCACTTAAAACACTTCATCTAAAGATGATTTGTCCTTGTCTTCCGTGATGGCTTTTGTCCTGCTTCGCCTCTTGAAGTTAAGTGGAGCTGGAGAAAGGCCAGCTACTGATCCCACGCCCCACTTAGACACAATCAAGTAAATAACACTGCATACAAGTACATGTACATACAAACACTTGTGCATATGTACATTCTTCTTCACCAAGGTTCGAAGTCATGAATACAAGCTCAGTCCTTCTCTCAGCCTTATGTGTCATGACCAAGCATATCACGGCGTCCGCTACGGAACAATCAGTGAAGCCATTACAGGAACAATTGGGTTTGCAATATACATTTGCCCAGTTTCCTCTCTGTCTCTGTGAATTGATTTCAGGAATAGAAGCTTATTCTTCACTCTGCCTCTCTCCTGCTGTCCGACACACTCTGCTTTGCCTCTCTGCCTTTTTTCAAACACAATCTGAACATGTGATTTACATTTGGATGACTATAATGTGCTGGTTTTGCTGTCGATTCAGGGCGACAGAAAACGTCATATCTGTGTAGTGTGTCGTGTGTCTTTGTGGATTTAATAAGGTGGGAAAATGCATACAGTACTCTGCAAAGTTATGGCACTGAGAGAGATGTGATCGAGAGAGATACTGGCAACATAAAGAAGGTGTGTACTCTTTAGCATATGAATAGGAATTGACAAACTATGGTATATTATGTATCCATTATGGAAGTCTTACATTTATATTATAAGCTATAAAACACTCAATATTATATGTGGTGACTGTATCCTCTCTCTATTTAATATGAGAGTCTAATATTAATGAATAATTAATATGTATTTCATTGTGTAGGTGCATAATAGGAAACAACATGGCCAGTAATAATTCTGTATATTATAAGCAGGCTTGATATTTCTAGACAGCTGTGATCATTTTTTTTCCAAGCTTGTTTTACAAATGTGACTTCATTCACTGTTATGAAGTTGAAATCACAGGGGAAAGACAAGCACAATATATGAGAACGATAAAGAAACAAGTGTTTTACCTCAGGGAGGGAAGGGCACGGAGGAGTGGGGCTTGAAATCACAGATGGAGGAATTTTCTCGACGACCTAAAGGAGCAGATAAGATTGGACAAAACATATAAGAATAGATAAATGAATATCAAGGCAAACACACATGCTGTCTTCTTCTCTACCTCCTTTGTTTCTTCTACTGCGCATGTCACTCTCTGCCACCCTGTCAGGCCAACAAACAATCACAAAGAAACAAGTAGATCCTCTCCGAGCGAGATTCACTCTCACCGTGTCGGTCTGGTGAAACACAGTGCATGTATCATAGTAAGCGTTTGATGCGGAGGGAAATGTAAAAATTTGCATGCAAATAGATTCTACAGGCGGAACTCATGCATCAAAACACTGTAACCACAAGAGACAAAACTAAAATATCTAAGCACACAGTGTGCCGTTGCACAGAAAAGGCGATGGAGTTATATGCAAAGGCCTTTATACTCCTGCTAATCTCATTAAATTACATTACTAATTGTTCTTAAAGGGAGGGAATTTATCCTACGGAAAAATGGAGGATGTTAATGTCGGACTCCCGTGCTACCCCATGACGAACACTGTCATAAGCACCACCCTCAGAACACTCGCACGTAAGCATGTTGCTCGAGGCGTCCAAATAGGATTTTTCATATTCCCTAAAAATGTTGCTACACAAGTAAAAACATTTGCTTAGCTCTTCAGTTTCTGTGCACTGATGCCAAGCAGGGTCGCTTTAAGATGCGTTGGAAAATGACAGTTGAGGAAATACTTTGCCTATACACTGCAGTGAAGGAAATTTAAAATAATTGGATTTTCAAATAAATGCCACATAACTCGATTCTATGGAGTATATAGAACCTGCAGGAAAACAGCAGCGATGCAGCATGGTGATATTAGTACTGCTAGCAGAAACAGAGCCGTTGCATCTAAATCACAATGTGTAATCTTATATTAGAGTGACAGATATTTCAAAACTTATATAAACAGTTCCGAAAAGGCAAGAACGCATGTTGGAAAAAGGACAAAACGGCCTCTGCTCACACAAATGCTAGAGAGCTGAATCAAGGATAAATTGCTGAATATTGATCATCGTTCTTCTCTATAGATGACTAAAACATCACTGAATGTGTTTTCTCCATATTTCATTAAAAGCATGCATTAATGATAATAATAAATGAATAACTTAAAATACTAATAAAACCCAAGATGCATGTATTGAAACTGTGACTTCTGTCATATTTTATTTGTAGAAACTTGAAAAACACATGCTACTTTGAAAGACTATAATCCCTCATACAGTTTTCACCTTTTATGCAATGCTACTGCTGAAAGATGGTGTTTCACTTATTCAAGTCACAGACTCTTGGTTTGGGTCCATTTACAGACATATAAAATTACCCCAGCAAGTCCCGACCACCTCATTACCAACATAACCTGCAGCCAGTCTTTCAAGGACAACTCTCTAATGACACTGCGCGTTTCCGCTTAATGTCTATTTGAAGCACACTGAGACTCTCTGCCACAAAGAAAGAAAGAAATGCATAGAAAGAGCAAAGTGTACTCTGATCAAATAAGCTGCTTAATTGATCCCTGATGTCTGTTTAATTCTGACGGAATGAGTGTTTCTGTACCGACCTCTCATATACTGTACACTGTTAAGTGAGAGGAGTTGTTTTGTCTTTGTGTCTGGTCACGTTCACAGATGTGGCTGCCACCTGGTTGTGCTGAGACACCTGACTTCTGTTACTGTTGCACATCCAGTATGTCCTGTATCTGCATGGCTGTTTTTCAGAACCAAACTCATGAATCCTCAAAGGTTTTGTCACCGAAAAATAATCTTACAAAATCCTAACTGTATGATTTTTCTACTTTGCTTTCAGTAGAAAAGCAAGCAAGTGAAAAAAAAAACTGTTGGACTCATTGCACTACAAGAGAGAGGATTGATAAATATTTTCCTCAATTGTATTTTTCAGATGTTATATGTTCTTTTTAACCTTGATTAAAGTGTCAACTCAAGACTGAGACTGATAATCCCAGTTTAGCACTCCCAGCCTCCCAGAGTCTTTTGATAGTAATAGGAGGAACAATGAGTTTAGCTTACTAGCCATAGTTGTTTTGTTGTGTCTTTGCAACACCCTCAATGCAATCCTTGAATGATATGGGTGTGAGAATAACATGAACTGCTGTCTGTGACCATCATGGCCAGGAGCCATGTGTGCCCTGCTCTACATATTTTTATGGAACGCTTGTGCTGCATACATGTAAGTACGCAAGCACCTTTTTGTGTAAAACCTACCATATATGAGTCATCAACTAGGAGCTAGGTTAACACATTACCTAATAACATAGGTTTTACACACACAAAAAGAAGGAACACTTCTACTGAAAGTTAGTTCTGTGTTCAAGTAATTCGAATTTGTTCCAATCCTCAAAAACGTACTTGTGTAATAAAAAGAAAAAGTTTGCTGCGAGAGTGTAACTCTCTCAGACAGTGGTGAAATACAGGAAATGGGTAAAAAAAAATGGCAGTGACTAGTCTTGAATTTACTGTGTAGTGTCCCATGTCGGATGTGCATGTACATCTCATTCAATGAGTTCTAGGCAGAGGAAATGAGCTTGAGCTCCCCTGGGCACGGATTACTCTAATGACTTTGAGAGCAGCCTTGTGCGCTGCAACTTTTGACCTCTGCTCATCCTCTTCTCCAAAAGATGACAAGAGACACACACATTCACAGACGCATTCCCACACATTTACACATACAAGCACACATATTACCCACACACAGGGGACTAATCGACCTTGCACACGGGACGGCATGAGTTAAGAGATGCAGAATCACACACAAACAGCAAGACACCAGATCTTCTCTAACCCTTTCCCTGGCACCACGTAAAGCTTCGAAGAATTCAGACCCCCAACCTGCTCTTATTTTGGGGTCTGTCAACTGGCATACTGCTACTTAAGTGAACATTGTGCTGCATCTTATGCAGTAAGCCCGCATAGCACCAACGTTCCACATAAGTGCATCATTGGAAAGTCGATAGATTTATCACTTACACAACCATTGCACACTGGTGCCACAGATATAACGGGAAACATATTTTGCAAATCAGATCTGTCGTCAAACAAATGTCATTCAGCTTGAAGACGTAAGTATTTGAATAAGATAAATGCCAGAATAAAGAGAAACACAAGTAGCATCATGCTGTGAAACAAAAGGCAGGGGCAAACATATGTAGGGTCATTTATTGTTTGTCTGCGGATGTGTGTTTGTGCTGGTGCGTGCAGGCTGATGAGTGTGTTTTCATTTCTAGTCTCTGTGGTGAGTGTGTATTCAGTTCTAGTGGATGGACATTGGCGATCTAACTAGTCTATCCCAATAAGGAAACAATCAAAATATACAAGCTAAAGAGTTGAACAGGACAGCCTGAAACAGAAAACAATTTTTCATTTTCTTACGTGCCACTCCAAACACATCAAAAAACTGAAATGGCAAGTACAGAGACATGTTCTTTAAAGAGAGGAAAGGCAAACAAGTATGCTCTCCAAAAGCATTCAAAACATGTTTGTGGTTAATATGAAATATCAAAATATAGCAGCGCTACTACTTAGATCAAATAGATGTAATTAGATAAATTGAGGAAGAAGGAGAACGGCTTGGCTGTAAATTGCATGGTGTGTGCATGCAAAGACCCAACACGGGCACAGCTGCACAGAGCTGCACTCACGATTTATCATCTCTACATCGCAGGAGCCAGTGGCCCACACCACTATTAATCATCAGCAAAATCATTTAATTCAGCCCAAGCCTGACTATTGTCTCAGTCTCTCCCTCACTCTGGGCAAATCAGCCACCACAGCAGCAGCACGCACCTTAGAGGAAGTCACACAAAACAGAGTGGGATACAAGTGTTGGGTTAAAACTGGCTCTCTCTCTTTTTTTTTGAGGAAGTGTGAAGCACATCATCCCTGGCAGGTGGTGCACACAAGGTTTCTGTAAATTGAACAAGTATGAAATTTATAATGACAAAGACTAAGATAGAATAACAGTTGATCACTCAGTGTTTTGTTATCAAACTGACACTGTGGGTAATTTTCATGAAAGGTACCCTTTGTGTATATCCTTTACTCACAGCCGTGCACACACAAACTGTGGCTAAATTGCAAAACTAATCCAGACTGAATATGTCCTCAGAAACCTTAGTGTTTCTTCAAAGTGGATTTTGGCACATTGATCTTCCTGTTTCAACAAACAAATTGTCCTGGAACAGTGAAACAAGATGCCCACAAGGCTGTTCCTTGTCCCAGAACTTACAAAATAACTTTTCCTCTTGTGTTTTGGAAAAGTGGCCTATTCAGTTTGTGCACCAGTACAGTGCAAAAGTTATATTGAAAGAAGACGAAGTCAGATGACTAAACAGCAACTGCAATGCACGACTGGGTACAGGCGCTGAGCCTCTTTCTGCCCACTGCAGCGGCTGACTTACATTGGCACCTTCTCCAGCGCCCCCTCACATGCCTGACATGGCAGTGCCCTCACTGCAACCCCCTCACTGAGAGCATGTCTTCTCCAGGCCCACTGACAAACAGGATAAAGCAGGGTAGAATTGGGAAAGCCAGACAATGACAGGCTAATGACAGTTGAGCACACAGTGTCTGAAAAACACAGACAGCGGGCACACTGCACATACAAAGATCAGGAAGCAAGCAATGTGAACAAGGGCAAACGGATGGTGCAAATATAGAACATGCATATCCACAAGAAATTCACATAGAGATGTCATCCTCACATACTTCCTACGTCCTTCAAGGAAAACCCACACACATTCACATTAACACCTATTTAAGTTCACAGACAAGTATGCACATCCACACACACAAGCACACACAGAGAGAGAGAGAGAGAGAGAGAGAGAGAGAGAGAGAGAGAGAGAAAGAGAGAGAGAGAGAGAGAGAGAGAGAGAGAGAGAGAGAGAGAGAGAGAGAGAGAGACTGACTCACATGCACCAATTGCAGGTCACATTCTACAATAAATTAAAATATTTTCAAATAAGACATTATTTTATCCTACATTATGATTTGATTACAAAGATGATTTAGAATGGAAATTGAGTTTGTTTGAAATCGTATTTGTTGCCTAAATGGTAGCAAATAACATTTCATGTCGTTTTTAGGATCATTGTGAAAAGGATTCGCAGTTAATTTGGGGATTTTTATGATTTTTTTTTTTTTTTTTTTTACGTTTATCAGACAATAGTGTGTTGTGACAAACGTCAAATGTGGGCCAATCTTTGTTTGATCAACTCAGTAAAACCGGACCGGATTGATGCTGCACTCGGATCAAAATGGAGAAAGTGTCTCGACCTGAAATGCTTTGCTTTTTTTTTTTTTTTGCTTTATCGGTTTGGGTTAATTTAGCAAATTACTTAAACAAATATATGTGTCTGATTATTTTAGGGTGGCGCGTTTTTAAATTAGCGTCGTAAAAAACCACAAGAAGGGCGACAACAGCTAATATAAAAAGTGTTAATATGTAGTGCAGTCATCTCCATCACGGTTTGATTCTAGTTTCATTGTGTTTCAATCACAAAAGCAAAAACAAATAAAAAATTCAAGACAAGTCAAAAGAAAAGTGAGAAACTTATTGAAGACAATTACATACATTTATTGCATATCATTTAATTGTATGAAATGAAAAGAACGAGCACATATGAACATCACATATGGTTAGTGAGTGAAATAATTTTGCACAGCAAAATCTATATATATATATACTATATATAATATGAAGTATTAATTAACATATTTTCAAGATTTATTGGCGAATGGTACTCCCTCATTTTGTACATGCAGGGTGTCAATCCCTGACGATCTAAACAATGTCCAGACATTATTCATTATAATAATTGTTATTGCTTTGCAAATATTGAGTTCGTTTAACGCAAAACAACAGTCTCGTGAACTGATAATAAAGTATCAAAATGTTACGATCAAGTCGTAAAAGAATGTGTGACGTGGAGAACACTAACTTTTTCCTTCCACGTGATTTTTAGTGCATTTCAGTCCAGAATACACCAGTACGTTGAAGACACACGTTCCCAAAAAGCATGGTAATTTACTTTGACTTCTCCAACAATACTTTTTGAAATACAATATTGAAATGTGGCGATCACCAATAGAGCTTTCACACTTCGGTTTGAAGCACATGCTGCAAAAGCGTTGTTTATGAGCTGCACAATTGCACAAACTGGAGCCGAGCCAATTTCTCTAAACCATTGTTTAAATACTTTTGTGCAGCAATCATCTTCATAATTATTATATCAATCTAAATGATTCAACCTGTAGCAAGTTTTCTTTTGCAACTTTTCAACTTTGTACTTAAATTACGCTTTAAAAATGGTTTAAATGTTGTCAAATGCAGAGAGGAATACCTTTAAATAACAATATAGTAGGCAATAGGCATCATACTAATCTTCCAGGAAAGGGATCGATGATTTCCTTTACAGTGAAGTCTTTTCTTTCCCCTCTCGCATCGGGATCCCCGCTGATCAACTTCCTTAAGAAACGCATAGGGCATTGACTGCAGCCTAATGACAGCCGGTGGTGGTGCACTTCAACACAGCTGAAATGCACTTGTATGAGGGGTTGGGAAGTCTTGTCACTTTTTTGTTGCTGTCCCAAAAAAGTGAGGAGGCCATAAATGAAGTTATGAATGCCATGCTGGAGTCATCCGACAAGAAGAACATCTTCAAGCACAGAAAAAAAAAAAAAACCATACATGTCCAGCATGCAGGGAAGTTCAATAAGACATCTCTTTAAAAACAATGAATAGTTTGTAATGAATATAGTCTTTTGTTGCTCAAAACAAAAGCAAGCAAACGCATGAGATGAGGTGGCGTCAAACGGCAGGCTCGCAATCCTCCAAGTTTGGCAAAAAAAAAAGGAAAGGTAAAAAAGACCAAAAACATATTGTTGATGGATGCAGTTTGACAGGAATCTGTACACTGGAGTATACTTAGTGCTTGCATGCACACTTCGTATACTGCAGCATAAAGTTAGATTAACTTTCAAAAATCAGATTTTACTCAAACACTGCAAATCTAAAGAACAACGATGAAAAAAAGACAAACAGGCTATGCATAATATACTGAGTATGATAGCAAAACGTTTTCCTAATATGCCTCTCCGAAATTAAAAACACGGAGGACAAAGCCCTACAAATCTAAAAACAGTCGCAGACGTTTAAAAATGTATAAAATAAAAAAGTAAAAAGTTGACAAATTAGTTCTTGGTCTAGTAGTTTTTTTTCGCCAAATGAAAAAAAAATGTTTCATGAAAACTTTTGTAAGCGGGGGTGAGTAACCCATCTGATTTTTTCATCTGATTTTTTTTTCACGATTATGTCGAGACTCACATGAAAAACTCCGGGGATGAAGGGTTGTTGTCACTGCTGGATCCATTTTCTCTGAAACCGTTGCTGATGAGCTTCTCATACTTTTCTTTGTACGCGTCTCTCTCCCGGACCAGCCTGGAGATCTCCTGCTTTAGGTGATCGACCTGCTGGATGAGATGCGTCTTCTCTCCCTCCAGGACGTGCCGCTGCTGGACTCGCTTGTACCGGCAGGACTGAGCGTAGCCTCTGTTCTTTAGGGTCCTCCTCTTCTGTTTCAATCGGATCACTTCTTCCTTGGTGACCCCTCGTAGCTGCCGGTTGAGCTCCCGCACTGACATGCCGACCAGCTGGTCGTCTGAAAACCGGTCGTCCAAGCGCATGTGTTGGTGAATCGTCCCAGAAGTGCCGTTGGACTGGACGCCGGGTGCTTGGTGGTGGCTGTTGCTGTGGTGGTGATGGTGGTGGTGGTGCTGCCCTCCGTTCTGAGCGGCTGCCGCAGCGATAACTGCCGACACCACCGCCGCGGCGGACCCCATCTCTTCCCCGGCCATGGTGCCTCCTGCTCCGGCTGCGCCAGCAAACTGCTGGCCCCTGGCATAGCCATCGAATGACTGGAGTTGGTGACTGTTGTTGATCAGCGCCTCGACTGCGTCTTCGGGGCTGAAGCCCAGCGCCTCTGGATTCAACTGCTGTTGATAACCGGACATCCAGTAGAAATCCTCTATGTGTGTCTTCTGCTCGCTCCCCGAGCCCGGACTGGGCGCCGAGAAGCTTGGGGAAGGGGGCACCGAGCTGCACGGCGTGCTCATCGGGGTGGAAGACAAGGATCCCCCGGCGATAAGGCGACTGCACTGGCTGATGTTGCGATCGGGCTCCACCGGCTCCTTTTTCACTTCAAACTTCATCAGATCGAAGTCATTAACATATTCCATGGCCAGGGGACTGGTGGGCAGGTCGGAGTTGCTCATTGCCAGCTCTGATGCCATCCTCTTGCTGCTGACAGTCCTCCAAGTAGGGTGAAGAGCAGCTGTCAAACTGGGTTGGTTGGGAAGAACGTGAGCCAGTTTGATTTTTAAGCGTTTGTCTTGATTCTGAAAAAAAAAAAAAAAGAGGTTTTCAGCGTCCTTTTTGCAGCCGCGGACTTGCAGGCGTGTGAGAGTAGTTTTTCTTTGCAGAGTCTACTGCACAGACACACCAGTGCCGCGCGCACGAGTAGCGGGGTCCCGTCTCAGCATTTGGAATTCGGCGGTTTTGTATTTCAAACATTTAACACTTTACGGTTTCTTCATTAATACATTGCACAAGCGGAGAGGGAGAAAAGACGAAAGTAGGGGAGTGGATGCAGCCTCGCGCGTTACACGGCGCTCACTGGTAGGGCAATATTTTAGAGGGATCACACAGCAGATGAGTTTAAGAGCATTGTAGCTGCCCTGACGTCAGTCTGGAAATAGGAAATTGACTCGGACGAAGAGCCAATAGGGTCTCACACTCCGAGAGCTAATTAACATATTAGTAGCCCTACAGAAAAAAAAACTTTCGCAACTGTCAAAGGCCATCAGCTGACTGTCAGCTGGGACACAGACTCTTAACTCGTTGACGACTATTTAAATCCCATTTTTTATGTGGGGCAACAATTGATCCAAGATTAAAATCAGTGAAATGATGTGAAGCTTGCATGCTGCAAAGTAATTAACATACGATTCATTGTGCAGGTCATAGCGAGACGAGAAGAGAACACAATGACTTATAGATCGAAAGTTGAATAAATAGATTCATGCATCTAGACTTATCTATCGTGTATCATAATTACTTACCTTTCATTGAATAGAGATATTGTAACTGTTATCTGTGTGACTTTTATATCTTGCAATAAGCCGGCTGTCTTTATGATACACTATTATTTTTCTCTCCGAAAAAAATCCCTTAAACTTATTAGTGACATTTAGTATTTCTGTTCTGTGCCATGTATGACAATGTTGAGCGGTAACTTCTGAGAGACAATTGACCAAAAATATGTAAGATGTATCGAAGAGATTCGTCATGCCTCTACGTAACATTATAAAACTCAACACTGCCACCTTTTGGACACAACAGTGCACGAGCTTCCCCTTTCAATCACTATATCAGTCCACACAAATTCCAGACAAAGAATAGAAGATGTTATAAAGGGATAAAAAAACATGCATACAATTGAAGTGTATCTTTATTTTCTTTATTCATTCAGTAAAATACACCAATACTTATGAATTTCAAAGGAGTTATGCAAGAAAGTGGAAGTAAATACCATGAACCCAGTGTTCCATCCAAACTGATATTATGTCCCACTTGCCATAAAAATCACTTTATCTAAGCACTAGCCAGGCGTTGCTGTGGAGTCATATAAACCACTCTTGTATATTGCACTTTATCTCAGTTCAGAGGTCTCACTTTTAATTGACTCATGTACAACAGTAACAGAAGTCAGTCTGGGTATTTCTAGTTTCCATGAAACTGTGTGTTGTGTATAGTTAGAGGGTCATATGGGCTTAGCCATGTGGATCAAACAGTGTTTTTTTTGTTTACGATGTAAATCATCCTTTGATTTAGCGGGAGCATACAAGTACAAGGACCATTGCGATGCTTTTTCTAAACTCTTATTTCATACATTTATCGAACAGACAACTTAGTTCACTGCTGGTGTGAAGTGATACTGACACATCAGCAGACAGGCTTGTGAGTGTGACTTATGAGGGAGTTCCTTGCTATAGAGCCACCTCATGATCATTTATTTTAGCTTGCTTCTAATAATGCATTAGCCTAGATTCATCAACAAAGATGACTTTAGTTTAGGATTCATACCCCTAAGTTTGAGTTCCCTATTGCATCTGCATTAATGGCAAAATGTAATTAACGGATGACACATGGCAGTTTACCCATTCAATAATAACGCAATTTGTTTGGAAAAAGAGTGATGTAAGCTATACTAAGGCTGGGTCTCGTTGACCAGTCGAAGTGTTGATTTATTTTGTGGCCTCTTTTGACATGGTGCTGACAAATAACCATTTCTTTCCTGTGACAAAAGCCTATAATCATAGGCTGTCTCTCTCTCTCTCTCTCTCTCTCTCTCTCTCTCTCTCTCTCTCTCTCTCTCTCCAAGTGTATGATCTCATCGTTGTGACGATGTGTATTTTGAGATTCCTGGGTGCACACTATTTAATGATAGGCCAAATCAGTCACATCTCTGCTGCCAAAAGCTCTGGAAGATAATCCTGCCAATCAGACAGATACTTTCATAACCCTAAGGAGTTGTTATACACTTTGCTATGGTTGTCCTAAAGTGTAGCTAAATCTTCCAGTTTCTTCAGTTTTAAATTGAGTGGAATCACTATCTTCTTCTGTCTGTCTCTCTGTTATATGTGGCTATGTGATGCCATAAATGCTGTAGTAAGTGCACAAACATACTGACAGGTACTAAATATAAGTAGCTTAACAAGGACATTTAGATTCACAAATGTGAAATATGGAATTCAATATTTTTCTGCTACTTGTGTCGAAGACAGGTTAGCAGAATGTTTATGAAAGACACAAACATGAAGTCAACCCAACACACACGTTTCAATAGTTGCTGAATGTTCCAGTAAAGAGGTAAATGGATGCATCTGCTTGCAAGTTAATACAACACTGTGCGTGTGGCTCAAATAGAACCCTATTGTTTCTATTTCCATTCTGTTGCCGTGTCATCTGTTTGGGCTTACCTGTTCATGGGAAGGCACAGCAGTGGCCCATTCCCTGGGGTACAGCCACAGCAGAGCGAGACTAATACACAAACGAAGGGAGAGCTCATTAGTCATGACAGAAGAAAGTGGCGGACCTAATTTAGCTGCTTTTGTTTCTTTGAAGTTATTGATGATGCAGAGCTGAGGGAGATCTACATGGAGAGGAATCTGGCCGCTGTGAAGAGAACTTATCAAACCAGGAAGGAAGAAGTGATGAGCTCGAAGAGCAATGCAGATTGTTTGAGATTTGTAACGTGACAATATCCTCAATCCCATTTTGAGACTTTTTATTAATAATAAAACTGGAGGGTTTTTGAAACCTTAGCAGCCACATGAAACAGACGAGTGTGTTTGTTCGAGCTCTGTAGTAAATATGGCGTTCTCAGCATTCGTGCTGATTAGGTTTGGTTCAGAATTACTAATTCAGAGTTAATGCAAGATTTTTAGAATGTGATACATGTACCAGTGTATTTAAAACCACGTCAAGTTTTGGAATGACTAATGACAAATTAGCATCTGGCGTTGACTGAATATTTCGATTTGCAAATACAAATTAGTAAGAACATTCTCAGGAGTTTCCTTTGAACATCGTATTGTCATACAGTACATCTAATTCTACAAGATGACTTCTGGTTTTATTCCTTGAGTGGTGTTGGGTCAGTCAATGAGATTCAAACCCCCTTCTCACCAGCCTCTTGTCAGTTTATTGACATAAATGGGATACTGTTAAGTCATTCTTTTAAAGTGAGCAGGGCCGAGTTATAATGTTTCCCTTTACGCATTTACAAATGTGATGCACACTCCTGATAAGTTTGTGATGGCTCACTCTGTCCCACTGTGAAATTGGCAAGTGTTTGAGGGCTCATGACTTTATTTTACTCCTTATGCACACTTTTCATACGTCTGCAGACCTTGTTTACGAGAAGAAAACCACAATGCATACTGTTGACATGCACTCATTGTAAGTCGCTTTGGACAAAAGCATCAGCAAAATGAATGTCAAATGTAATGTAAAGCAGCAAAGACAGCGTATTATTGCATCATTAAAAATGAAGAAAAGAAAGCAACAAGATGATATTTCCTGTTAACTATATATACACATGTTGGTAGCACTATGTGTGTGTACTTGTTTGTCTTATGATGGCAGGATGGTGACTTCCAAATGCTTGGTTTGGTTCAACAGAAGTGTTTGGTTTTTTAACAGGGAGAACACAACTGAAATATCAGCCTTGTAAAAAGGCAGGAAAAGGTCCCAGGAAAATGTCTTCCAAGTCCTTGGTGAAAGACACTAACATACCACTTCCATTGTACTCACTGCTTGTGCATGTTGACACTTCTTTAAGTTTATAGAGATATACAAGACTTCTGTCAATAGTTTCTCAGAAAATACTTTGACATGTAAACAAATTAAATCCTTTAACCTGAACTCAGCAATAACATGAAGTGTGCCATTTAGATTAGACTACTAGTGACGGTATCAATCTAAACTTGTCTCATTATGGTGAGCAATTGAGGCGACTGAGTAGAAAGAGCAGAGGTCAGGGAGTTGTTTGCTGTATGTCTGTTAGAGTGTGTGTGTGTGTGAGTGTGTGTGTGTGTGTGGTTGTGGGGGTTGCTTGGTTCCAGTCAGGGCTCGATAAGGCTATCTAATCAGCCTCTTTACATTCCAACATCTTTGTAAGCGACCCTTTACCTGAGGCCATGTCCACATTACTCCGTTTCCATTTGAAAACGCATATGTTTTGCTACATTTACACTCAGCGGAGTTTGAGCACCGAAAATGGAGGAGTTTGAAAACGCTCCCGAAGACAGATAAGTTTAAAAACTCCGGGGCTGCCTCTTCGTGTGGATGGTCGAAAACGGATACATTCAGAAACGATGACGCCCACACCCGCGTTCGCTACTTGATTGGTTCTTAGCAGTCATGACGTATCCTTCCCTGATTCGTCACATGTCTATCACGTGACCCTTACCCGGAAGCTCACAAACAACAACATTGATTACCGATCGACTACCAGGTTAAACATGGACAACTGATTGCAGGCGTTGCTGACCTTGTTGTCTTTACTAGCAGCTGTTGTTCAGTTAAAGTCTGCATTTCTGTGGAGGAAGCAGCTGTTATTGGAGCGATTAGCGAGCGGCGTGACCAGCGGCGTTATCAGCCCTACGGAGCGGCCGTCTGAAGTCACGGTTAGCAGTAAATGCTATTCAGTAGGACAGATAGCTAAGCCACCATCAGAGCTACGAGTGAGAACAGACAACAACGAGGAAACGAGTGAGAGACGTGTGTTGACTACATTTATGGACCCATAATCTAGTAAACCTTTGTGTGTAAGTGTTGATTTATTTTAATGTAAATATGAGGTGAGAGAGAGAGAGAAAGAGCAAGACCCTCAGCACTTTAACTAAGTCTGAAAAATAAAACTTCTAAAACTTTCCACGAACTGTGTCTGTTTGAGTTTATAGAGGAATATTTTAGAGGAAGATCTTAAGTATCAAACACAACCTTTCATTATTAAAGACTTCTTTATTACTCTGTCGTATTCTTTTTAACTAAGCAACCAATCCACTTCCTGTTTAGACCGTCACACGCATGCCCAGTGTACGTTAATGGTCACGCGATGTACGTTAATGGTCAAGTGATATCCGTTTTCGAAGGTTGGCTGCAGATCAATTCGAAAACGATGCTGAAACGCCCGTGTGGACGGAGATCGTTTCTATTTGAAAACTCCGTTTCTGTCGGCATTGGTAAATACCTGGAACCTCATAGCACCTGCAAACACAGAGGCAAAACAGGTAAAATAATGGAGTCACACAGCTTCTAATATGACAAAAAAACACATTGTTTTAACAACGCTTTTAACTTTAGGATGAAGCAGACAGAAACACTACCCGTGCTTCACATCTCTGCTAATGTGAAGAGCTGGTATTGCTCTGCGGCAGTGCAATCTCATCAACAGTTTAGTGAGAACAAAAAAGCTGGAATATCAATTTTCACCCCACCAACAGAATGTGGGCACAGCCATGTCATAATTACCTTAATCCATTAGTCAGAAGGAGGGTGAGGCTGTGAAGGGTGCTACAGAGGACAGAGCAGACAAAACAAGGTCAGGGAGAGAGCAGATCTGTAGTCTAAGGTGGATGGTCTTTGGATGGCCACTCTGATACTGGTGGAAAGCATTTGGTAGCCAGCAGCTAGTGGGCTTTGTCTGACTGGAGAACTCTAGCGTACAACCCCGAGCGAGCATCCGTTGTGTGGCCTCTTAAGGGCCGAGGCACCAGCAGTAAACCAGTGAATGTATTACAGTCCTGTGAACGGCAGAGTCTTGTGTGTTTTCTAGACTCAGTGTCACATGACCAGGGGTGACATAGAGTTTTGAGGTTTAATCTCCCACATTTATTCCACTTCTCATTCCAACTGAAAATATGTCAAGTTAAATAACATGGTTGCTAATTAATACCGTGTGTCCTGTAAATGTAGGCTACATTGTTCACCACATGTAGAGTGGTCACAATCTACATGTGAAGACTGGAAGAAGACTGGTCAATATTGCACAAGAGCTGGCAGAGTGGCTTGCATATTAGCCATAATTACATTCACGTGAACATAATGTATTGGTTTGCTGTCATGTGTAAGGTTAATGTGTCTCGCAATTTCATAGTATATTAACTGTTGGATAGCTTTCCAGGGTTATCTCCTCGATGCTTTCACACGACTGAGACTTCCATCTGTGTGTGTGTGTGTGTGGTGCTTGAGCGTGCCTGTTAACCCTTTAACCCTATGTGTGTGTGCCAGTGTTTCTGTGTTTAGTACCTGCATTTGTATGTGTGTGTTTGAGTTTTGACTTAATCTTAAAACAAATACTTCCAGTTTAATGACTACTAGAGTAAACAAACAAAGGTATACTTTACATGATGACAAATTTAGTCTGAGAGCCACATTGTGTTAGCGGGAAATCATTTTTGTTTGCATCAAGTGTTTTTGTATTGTTTTATAATTAAGTAGTGTACAGGAGCAACATATGTTGTGCAATAATGCAAATCAACATCGATACTTAATAGGCCCACAAACATTATCATTAACTTACCAACACTTACTGATTGATACAAAACAAAACAAAAAATCCTTTTTCAGTTTGTGTCAGAGGATATTGTATTGGCTTGCAAAATGCATTTATAATATTGTGTCCACCCCTAAAGTTAGGGCCAATAGGAATTGCAGCAATGTATGCAGGAGGTGTTGCCTCCTACAGGGGTCTGGCAAGTCTCTAGCCTCCACCCCCAGCTGCTCTTGTGCCCTTGAGCTACTGTAGCCTGGAACTGACACTTACAATAAAGTATAATTTTCACAATTACAGAGCGTTAGCAAGCTAATTACAGCAGAGATCCAATAGAAATATCAGAGAACAAGACTTTTTGTCCTCCCGAGCTGAATTGTCTTGTAACACTCTTCGCCCTTTGTTGAGCACATGAAAATGTGTCGAAAACAGTGTGGTGAGTTTGTGTGTGTAGTGTATGGGGAGTGGTATCGGTGGAAGATAACACACTAATCACATGTCTAGTAAGTAAACAATCACACAATGTCACTTGTTTAACTCACAGATATTACCTTATCTATGATGTTTTACGATTCATTCCTCATCTCTTACAGGGTCATTACACTGCATTTAATGAGACTTTCTCTTCATTGTATTCAGTACAGTGTTTGTCAAATGTGCCAATATAAGCCATTGAGGCTGTGGAGATATACAGGAACAATGGCTGTCTGCCTTAACCACAGTTTGACAAAAGCTGCATCATTTCTACAAGGGTTACACAATCTGTCCTCAATTAATGTTCTTGTATACAACGTAGACAATATCATAATTATTAGAAAAGTAATAACTTTCTCTTTTGGTTTGGACAGGCAGTTAAACTCAGATGGAAGACAGATGCATGTATATGGATGACCAGGATAATGCCTATCTTGTCTTGTGTTCTTGTGATATCATAGATATTACCAATCACACATCAAACTCCAGCAAGTAAATAGGAACACACACAAGTGGACACAATGACACAAACCCACTCCCAAATGCATGCATGGCTACACGATTGCACGTAAGGGGGCACACATGCACATGCTCTTAGCCTAATGAGAGATTTTCTGACCTTTCTTCATGTACCCCTGGAGAATATTGATGAATCCCCTTTTAAAAATAACTCTCGCCTTGTAGGGTCATTAAATGATTTACAGTTATTTCACCAACACATAATTATTGCATTTATTATGTTGGACTGTGCAGGTTTGGGCCATTGTGGCAGGAGGTGGAGCTTTTAACACACAATGGAGGTGATTAAAAGTTTATTTTTCATGAATACTATTCACTTATGTTCCACTGAAGTTAACATCACAAGAAACGAGTTTACAGCTTTTGGAGCGCTGCATTAGCCAATACGAAAGTAAACCTGTAGCATTTACAGTGCATTGTCTGATAAGTGTAAGAAAACCTATTAGAGCAGAGTGAAAGAACACAGAGTTTTAGTGTGGGCTCAGGCTAATCACGTTCAACTTTCCCATAATGTCCTGCAACTTTAAAACTCTGGTCCTGAATTTTAGCCATTTCTAATTGTAGGATTTGCAATGACATTTAAGTCCTTTATCGTCATACAATCTGAACCTTTATGATGAAAACCTTTGTCACGATGAAACGTGAGCGGATGAATTTTGTCCCCTCTCAGATCATTCCTATTACCCGTGTCAAATCAGACATAATCTAACATACTGAGCTAAGTAATCATGGGTAATGTCACATTTGGTCTTGTGGCAAAAAGACTTATCGCCACATCCAAATTGCAAGGTTATGGAATTATCTTAATCAGGGCTATTTCTGACCTGCAAATGTGCATGACTTGCTTCACTGTGCTACCAATATTACCAAGGCCTTTGTCTGTTTGAATCCTGCAGTCTGTGTCTGTTCCTAATAATGATATCTTTTCAATTGTTACGCTGCTAAGCTGGTTAAAATGTCATCTGACTGTGATTGTGAGCATGGCCCTTCAAACACTCCCTGTGGGTGAGGCGCTTAATGTTCATTTGAGCCCTGCGTTGAGCACTCTGCATTAAAAATCTGACTGAAGCCCAAATGAAAATGATTTAAATGAACTCATTTGAGGAACATTTAATTACCATTGGAGCGTAATTGAATGTTTCTCTGAAGTGCTGAGTGATTCCTAATGAAATGAGAAAGACTGGGGAGATACTGACGAAGCTGAGCACATATGCTGATAGTCGGGGCCAATCTCAGCCTACAGGACAGATAAAAAAGATCAGAGAAGCATCGACTGATAAACCCATCGCTGCTAAATTATCCTCAAAAGGGCAAAAACAGCTCACTGAGTTAATGCAAGTAATTCTAAAAAGTAAGTAGCTGTTTAGTTTAAACAGATGTCAGTGTAGAGATGGATGAGTTGGGTGGAGTCACATATAACAGAGAGATAGGTGAGTGAGGGGTAAGACAATATTTACAGGGCAGGTGGGCTGCTTGTCCAGTAAAAAAACCCTTCCTCTAGACACCATTGGCCCTACCATTACAGCCCTGTGTATTTCATGGCTTTTGGGAATTCCCACATAGCAACATCCTCACACCTGCACCATCCATTACAGGGAATCATATTCCCACACTGCTCTCCAAGCCTTCACATGTGTATGCAAGTAAATATATGTCAGTCTTTACGAGTGGCAGAAGCTGCAGCTGCTCGCGTCGTGGCCCTCACAATGTCTGGAAGCCCAAAGGCCTCAAGGCAGAAGATGCCAAATAAATCTACCTTTTAGCTTCTTGTAGACTTGAAGGAAACTGTCAAAACAAAAGATACAGATAGAATATATATATGAAAAAGGAACTGTTCTGTTGCTAACCCACTCTCTGTCTCTGTCTCTGTTTTCTGAGAGAGCCTATCTACCTACTGTATCTTGTTTGTCAAAGTCTATTTTGTATTTGTAACAGGGCTTCAACATAAAGCAAGAGGAAGCTGGTTGGTTAAATGCTGGTATCGCTATTATAAGGTTAAATCTAGAGTATACAACCCTGCAGTTTGTGTGGTGAGAGCATTTCCTGCAGAACAATGAGACTCCAAGCTTGTCTGACAGAGACATAGACACAGAGGGAGATAGGGAGAGAGGGAGAGAGGGAGAGAGAGAGAGAGAGAGAGAGAGAGAGATCATCATTACACAATGTGGGCATTTGCATCGAAACTGCTTGGCAACTAACCTGATGAGGTTCAAATTTCGTAAATTGCAAACATAACACATGAAGATAATTCTGAGTTAATGTAGTGATAACCATTTCAGAACATATTGATACACTTCACTTTCTGGCAGCATGGCTGTACACACAAACTTTTTACTAGCTTTTTGTTAGCAAGCACAAGCTCTGCAGTGCCCGGCCTCTGCTACACTTGGCATAGATTAATGCAAAGGGGATACCCCTAAAATTAAATCAATCTACCCACTAAAATAACAAATGTTTTGTTTGATCACAGTGGTAATTATAAAAACACTGTTTGTCTGTGTAAAAAAATAATTTAAAAGATTTTTTAAAAGAAGATTTCACTATGAGGCCAGCTAATGTTTAATGTTCAGTTGAGTCCAAAGGCAGACAACATACCAACATGATTCCGACACAATGTGTATCTAAGTGTAGCTTTAAGTAAGAAGTCTCAGATGCTATGTCACGTGTGAAAAGTATTGCTTCAATAGAGGTATGACCTCAATGTCTTATCAGCACACAGATGCGTCCATACTTTGACCCTACCCACACAGACTTGCACATACACATGTATACTATGTGAATTAGCTTAACTCTCAAGATAGACATCACATGGTTGTTGTTCATTCAGACCAGTTAAAAAGTCAAATGACCCCAGTGCTGGACACATTTCCCATGGAGACATATAGGGACTTAATTGGCTAATAAAAGCTCATAATCTTAATTGTGGTCTGTGACTCCACAGTTCTGGCATTGGAGTGCACATGGACAATGACACCCAGTAGTCGGAGCACATCCTCTATCCAGGCTGACATTCCAACCAGCAATTACAGCACCGGGCCCACCAATCCAGACCAAAACACCTACTCACAAAAACAATGGGCATCACTGTCTGCACACAAGGGCAACCCTCTTTGGACCCTCTTCATTCCTGTCCCCTCTCCCCCACTGTTCCTGGTCCAATCTTGTTATTAATCTTAACTTGTTCATTAGAAGTCATCGCATGTTCTCACATTAAAGAGATGACCAACACAACAGGTCAGGTCCTGGCAGTGTGTTTGCTACCGGTCCCTACATAGCTAACAGAGTACCGCACTAGGTCTGTAGCAATATATCAATTACCAAAACATCTGATATAAAAGTGTGTAAGCAATGTCGAGGAGACATTGCATAATATGCACATGAACCATGTCTACCTTTCCCGGCAATTCCCAGACATATTCCGTTAATTTCTTCTCAGTTTTGTTAAGAAACATAAAACTAAATAAGTCTATACTGTCCAGATGCTTCTATTTCTTACACACAGCCATTATTCACACAATATAATTATGTGCTAATGGCCTGTGCCGCAATTTTGTGAGCTAAATCTGGTTTGTAATTCAGTGTGAGTTGAATTATCCCAGATGTAATGGAAATAGCATCAGTCCTGCTGAAGTCTATAGAAATGTTTTTATACATTTCATCTGCAAACAGTGCATGTTGGCCAGACACAGTACTGCTGGCAGCCATTTCTAATGGCCACTAAATACACGGACTGTAGATTTATTCCAAATTAATACATCATATATACTGTGTCCCATGTAAAGCCCTCAGAGTATGAAACAGCTCCTACAATTGAGTTTAGGGTGATGATGTTAAAATAATGACACTGATAAGTTCATTATTAACAAGGTCACGTGTGCCCTATTCAATACCAATCAATGAGTAAAATGATTTGGCAAGTGCTCTCCCACAAACAAAGTGAAAAATGCAATAAAGCAAACATGTATCCCACTCATGCGTTGCATCATGAATTGATGGAAGAAGTCATGTTTGTTACGAGCGTGTTTGTTGGAGTCTGCTTTTTAAGCCATCTGCAGCAAAAGCTAGCTCGCTGCTGTGCTGTGCAAGAACCAAGTCTTGTGCAACGCTCCCTCAAAAGAACATTTGTTCACCATCTGTGTCTGCTGCTCCCACTCCATGAAGAGTTGAAGCAAAGAGGCAGTACGGCTCACTTTCTTACAATGCAGATGGAGATGTTGCTGCTGGATTTTTTTAACCGTCTCCCTCCAACCAAAATATGAAATGAAAGTGATAAATCAACTCCTATCTATGACAGTGAATCAGTAACCCTCTCTGGGATCATGAAAACATAATCTCTGCATAAATTAAACCTCTTGTTTTATCACCAAGACCCCTGGCCAGTAGAGTGTTTTGATGACAGCTATGTGTTTCCTGTTGCGCCTCATTCAGGCTGCAGCTGGCTGTTAAACGTGTTAGTCCAGACTGGAAATATTGCAATGGTGCCAGGTAGACTCACATGTCCACACACACACTTACCGACAAACCTTAGCTACAGCATGTCAGGAGAATTAGTGTTTGTGATTAAATGTCCAATGGAGTACCATATTGATTTCACACGCTTACCAGCATTGTGCACTGAAGGACACAGTAGGTTTACACTTTTTATATTATATTCCAAAGTATTTCCAATATACTACTCCACTTCAACTCCTCGCAACACATTTTAACAATACAGAAAAATGTCACAGTCAAGGAGAGTTAGATGCTAGTAAAGAAATGCTGACATGTTATCAATGTGTTTAACTCTAGTGACTCAGGCCAGAGGACAGTATTGTGACGCAGACTTGTATGACGTTGCAGCTACATCAACTGAGTGAGCCAATACATGCATGCCTCTTCTTTGTTAGCTTTCTCTCTTTCAGCACACTCACATTCACATGTCCAGTCTACACTGTGTCATTGTCCAGCGCTGTGGGATCTCTCAGCTTTTTCCTTTCTCTCCTTTTTTGTTTGGATAAGTGGGGGCCAGAGGTTTGTCTTTGTCTATGTAGGTGGAGTTTTGGAAATCTGACTTTTAAACTGCCTAGTGACAGTTTGCTGTACTCCAATCAGAGTTAGCTTGGACTGAACCCATAACTTATCTGTTGAGATGACTGTTTGAGTACCTTTTTAAATGAAATAAAATGTATTATTATTATCCTGTTGGAGAGCTTACTGTATATGCTAGTTTACTCATAAACATAAAAATCATAATTCAGGACCAGATTTCAGATTTTTTGAGATGTATTTGTTCGCACAATAAAACAAAGCAGCAGAAACTCAACAATAAAAGAAAAAAAAGCAAGTTATGCAGGTGTGATATAACAATAAATCCTGGGGGCTTACATGAAAAATCTCACCTCAATACAAAAGTCATATAAACAACAAAGGTAAACAAACAAGCAAACATAAAATCAAAAAGTAAACTTAAAGTAAGCAACATAAATCAAGCAGAAAAATGAAATAAATTGTGTAGTAAGACTGTGTGCATGTTTGCATATCTACAGTATGTGACGTGCGAATGTATGCGGTGTGTGTGTGTGTGCGTGTGTGTGTGTGTGTGTGTGCGTGTGCTTAGGAAGTCCTCGGGTCAATTATTGTCAGATATGATCGAATAGTTTGGTTTATCAGACAGGACCTATATATATATATATATATATATATATATATATGTACTGTATGTATCCTGTGTTTTGTTCTGTGGATTGTACAAAATGCTGATAAATGAATTGGCAAACAAACAACCAATGCTCTGTTGTAATTCTCTGTATCGATTATTTGATAGTGTGAGTTTAGTTATATCGTGTATTTTGGGGGGAAAACTGTCTGATTTGCAGTTGTAAACTTGTTTGTGTGAAAGTCTGCCCAACCCATGACAAGCCCCCCATAGATATGTTGATATGTCTGAGTTTCCACAGTCAAAGGAATCTTCTCCTTCTCATTATTCATAATTCCTTTTAATTTTCCATAATTCCTCTTCATGAAACAGCCTGTGAATGATGAGCTCAATTACTCATGGCTGACGATACATAGTTAGGGATGCTAAAGAGAAGGCTATGGTGCTTGTTTCATTGGCAGGACTAGAGGTCTTCACAGGTCCAGAAATCTGAACCGATCTGAAACAGACCAGTGGAAAACCTACCTGCACCCAGCATCCATAAATTGATTTTCAAAAAAAGATCTGATCCAAATAGACTTAAGATAATGAGACCTAATTCAAAATGCAGTCAATCCAAACAAACCCAAATAGAGAACACCAACACTGGCAGCAGCGTGATGCATCATCACTGAATGAGCAGTTATGTATACCCTGCATATCACAGATTATCACACATAACACTCATCTCACCTTAAAAAACACATTTTTCTCCTGAGATGTTTATGGCAAAGCTGTTGATCAGAGCTGGTAATGACTTAATGATAAGTGACACACAGAACTGGTAGTAATGTATCAAGACCCTATCTTAAAACAATTAGACTAAATGTAATTTGGAGCCGGTACTCGGGTCCTGGGTCAGGTGTTGGTCACTAGGAACTGAGTGGACCTGTGAAGACCACTATTCAGGGCCCAGCTGGGCATACATGCTACCTCTGGTACTTAACAGTTGAGCTGACAAGGTGGACTTCATCATGTCCACATAGTGATCAAGTTCTAATTGTGTTTTTTTAAACTAAGTAATAGTTGATCCTGGTATAAAACACAATGAGCTGTGAACTCGTGAGTACGTAAACATGAAGAGTGTTATACCATGTCATGGAACTATGTGGAGTTTTGATCAAGGGCTGGGTTACAGTCAAAGGCAGCAATGTCTGAAATTTGGACCAGAGGAGCACGACTAGGAAAGGAAACCCAAGCTGGTTTAATGAGAGGTCAAAGGTCATTCTGGGTCAAGTACCCTGCCTGGGGACTACATGTTAAACACACTCCCCAGGGAAAAAGAGGGACAGCACAATGTCTGACAAGATCAACAACGCTGGTCTAATTAGAACAAATACAGACGCCGGGGACCAACCATATCTCCGAAGAGTAAATGGAACAAAGAGAATCTCCCTGTGTGTTGTTATTGTTTTGAAATAAACTTATTTCCTTGAATTATTCTTTCCTCTCCAGTTAGTGCTGTAGTCTTCCCCACCAACAAGGATTTACCGTCTGGAGTGTAATTTGGAGAGGCTCCTCGAGGAAACAGCCTCCTCAGGGGGAGAGACAATTAGTCCTTCAACAAACAGCACGGATCAGTCGCTTTAATTAAACACCCTCCCCCATCATTGTCTCATCCCTCTTCCCTCCAATTCCCTCCCCTCCCTTTCATCTCTACTTTTTCTCCTCTTTTTATGCGAAGGAGTCTGGATTTTAAGCCAAGGCCAGATGACACCCTAATAATTTGTTGTGTGGCTTGGTGAGCTCCTAACCAGCGGATTAGATGGATATTGGTCGGTGGTGTAGTTTGTGGAGTTAGCGCTAACAGGATTTACTATCTACTGAGTATATCAAAGGCAGAGTCCTGCGCTAAGCACTATGCACTTCACCAAATTAAAAAGTGACCCACAGGTGGGCTCTCTGCACTGTTTGTGCCGATGGGCCATGATGCTAATTGCTTTCTAACTCTGTTACGAGTGCCATCAAATTACACTCGTCAATTAGAGTGAAGAGGGGTGTATGGAAGGTCTGAGAGCTTATCCCACTGATCACTGCTGTGTGCTTTTATTCTGGAATCATTGCCCACTGGACATTGAGTCAGATACTGACAAAGTGAAACCGATATCTCTCTCTCTTAAGTTCTTCTATTTTTCAAAAAAACATGTGTTGCATGGTTATTTACAAGCTTTGTCCTCCTTTTTATTACAATGTAGGCCAATCAGGAACAGCCGTGCTAAGCAATCTTTTAACCTTTTCAGATAAACACTCAATTGAGTTCCTGGTCTACATTATTTCTACTGAATTCTAGAAGATCAGGAATTGGTTAAAGGGGTTTAGCTGCAAACACAACAGCAAAGAAAAAGCCTAGAAAGTAGGTGAAGTACAGTAGCAGAGAAAACAAAACCGAAACACCACAGGAAACTACTCAACTCATCCTTTGTGTGGGAATGTGCTCAAGATTATGTGTATCTGAGTGTTTTATGTGTGTGTGTGTGTGTGTGTGTGTGTGTGGGTGTGTGTTTCTATGTATGTGTGTGCATTTCCTTCAATGTGATGTGGTGAAGCAGTGCGAGGAAGGCAGGATGTGATGCTGCCGGTTCGTATGTAACGTCCTGTGATTTTGGGGAACCCCACTGTTGGCTTTAAACTATACAGCACAATTAAAACATTTCAGCGTTTCCTGTGCTGGTGTAAATGTGTATCATTGTAGGCAGGAGTCAGAGAAAAAAAGTTTAGATGTCTTTGATTGCACAGCATTTACTCTTCTGAAGTGCCCATGAGCAAGACATTGAACCTCACTGTATCAGCTGTAGGGTTGCTGATGTTGAATTTATTCTGCAATCCCATTGAGTTGTAAGGGGGGAAAGTCAAAAGATGAATTTCCAAATGTACTTCAAATCAAAAATGGGCTCTTCTCAAGACAACATCTAATGTTTCCTAATTGCTATAATGGTTTTTGTCTGGTTTGGCATGTGTGCTGTATCTTCTTAAGTTTTGCTGATCTGACATAAAGACTTTCAGGGAAGTTTTTTTTTTGTAGCTCGGTGAACCATAACCTCAGTTTATTGAGTGACATAAGCTGGGTCGACGGATGGGGGTGTGACATGTGTACATGATGCTTTACTGGCAGCGCAGGGCGTACCTTTCCTGGAAGAGTAACTAAATAATGGGGGAAGAGAACAAAGAGAGAACTGACTCCCCCAGACAACCAGATCAGACAACACACCTGTAGCAGGAGGTGAGCGAGTTGAGTGGCATGGTCAGGGTAGTAATTCCACATGCGCTGCCCCCCGTGGGCACAAATCCACTCCGACAGCCTTCTCCAATGAGTTAGAGATACAAATGCATAGATATAGCATAAATGGTATGAGAGATTTCACAGACGGCAAATAATAATGCAGTTAAATGAAGTCTAAATTGATATTCTTAAATGTACTGTGTTGTAGGCCAGGGAACTAAACCCTCAGTTTCCTCTGCTTCACTCCAGTAAGGCGTATGCACAACAGCTGTTTCTTTCTGCTGCTTTTAAGTGTTGAGATTTTCATTTGCTTAACTGCTTCAGAGCACTGCACCTCTAGTGTGGCACACTGCATATCTGGCATAATGGGTCTTAAATAAACAAAAAGGCCGCTGTTTTACACCATGTAACATAAGTGAAAGAGAGAGAGAGGAGTCCCCCGAATTAGTGGATTACTCAAACTAACATTAAAGTCAAGGGAATATATTTATACAGCCCAATATCACAAATTGGCCTTTTTACAATACGTACTATGTCCTTAGACCCTCACCCCCTCAGTTATCACTATTTTTTGTCAACAAGGTTTTAACTTTTTTTACTTTTATTAACCACTGCTTTAGTTAACTCATGTAGGTTAAAACAAAGCGTTTACTGTAATTAAATTCAGAATTGCATATTATGATACTACACATCTTTCATGCCTGCACCACGTTTTATTCTGTCAGTCGGGAGGACGTCACACAACAAAACGAACGTTAGGTTTAGACAAAAAAACACTTAAGTTTAGGAAAAACATTATGGCTGAATTTGACTTAATCTAATAAAGACAACGCTACATCATCTCATTGTTTTATTTTTTGACATTTCGATGCGCTTCTCGCATCTCTAGTTTCAAATGACTTTGCAGAATGAAAGATTGAGTGTTCTTGCATCATATTTGATGGAAATGTATGAGTCATGCTGTTATCTTATCTTGAAATGTGAGAAAAGATAAGCAAGGAGGACTTTTGTTGAGTTTTGTTGTTGCACATACAGTATTGCAAAATGTATATGTGTGTGTTAGTGTGTGCGTTTGTCACAATGCTGCCATACAGATGTTTCGTAGTCTGCACTTCCACGTGCAGCGGCATGTCCTAGTCTGGGATTGCTGCCAAGACAGAAAGTCTCTGTATTAACCCATTGTGTTCTGGAAGCACTAAGGGTAGGGATACATCCAACATCCAATAATTCTAGGAATGGAAAGGGTTAATTTTACAGTAACCACTGCATCTACTGAGCTCCTGTTTTTTTACTTTCTGCAGCTGGTGGCAAGAACCTGCCCCGCTCAGTATTCAAGAAGACAATATGGGCTTTGCACATGTTGCATATAAAAATGTACAGTGTAAAAGACAGTCTGGAGATGTTGGAAATCTCTATGATTTACCAAAAGTAGTAGACTACTACAAAAGTAGCTTTACATTGAGCTTTGCTCATCTATTGTCATCACTGTTAAGTAAGTTGCTGAAATTGGTTTTCTGTGGAAAAGCAGTTCGGTTTTCCAGCAATTTGTGTTCCACAAGGGGAGTTCAGTCCTCAATGACACCTCCCTTTAAAGTGCTGATGCTAATTTGAATCATCATTGTACAGTTAAGCTAAAAGGTGACATCATCCGCATACAGCAGAGATGCCTTCTCCATATACTATATATTTGGTTTATACAGTACATTTCATCACCCTGCTAAGAACAACTGTAATGAAGTACTAGGCTCTAAAAGTCATCCTCCAAAACTTCCTGAGCTCTGTCTGCTTTTACATTGAACACAGTGGCAGTGTCTCTGGCTGCACTGGAGCCATAACTGTTGCATATATCCTATTAATGCCGACATGGATGGTTGAATGATATAAAAGACAATAGCAGAGATACATGACATTAAATGTAGTAAAATGCCAAATCATGATTGGAGTAATAGACAAATGAAAGGACAGGCAGATGGATGACCAGATGAATGTCTATTTGCCTGTCTCAGTGCGACTGTGAGGTGACTGAGGAACTCACTGATCTTTGGACACTAATAAGAATCTTGGCTGTTGAGGGAAGCCATGGGACATTTTCAGTCCATGGAGTCTTAAATTCCCCCCAATTCTAAAACACATTCCCCTTCCACTCTTCAAAAGGAGAGGAAGCTAGTGCTAATTAACACAATATGATTATTGAACACATACATCTGAAATAAAACAAATGTAAAGAAGTCAACAATCAATGTTCTATGGCTCTTAGCTTTAATTATGTTGGCTGGTGGACAAGCAATTTCATTTGCGCTATTATTGCAAAAGCATGGCCAGGGAAATGAAAATATTATACAGAAGTGGTTGATGTGAATTGGACATTAGAAAAGAGAAAGTTGTGATTTACAAGGAAACGCATTACATTTCCACCAACCGTGCTACACAGGGGGCACATTCATCTCACAGCTACTCTACACCTGCTGCCAGGCAGAAACAGGAAACCAGAAAAAGAGGGAGGAGATAAATATCGCACATAAATGGTTGTTGTGAAAGGATATTTGATTTTCACCTACGTATTTGTCCATTTAAAATTGAGCTCAAAATTGTCTTTTTTGCCTCATAGAGTCCAAAAGATGAAACAGTCATTAACACTATTCTTCCAACCAAGCACACACAAAACTAAATTTACTTATGTACAATTTGGTTAACAATTCAGAGACAATTAAACCATTAAGCCTGCTCATTTCCAAATCTCCAGATCTCCAGACTTCAAACAACACATTTCTCAATGCACAGGGATATTGTAAACACCTTAGCACCTTGTCCCTCCTAAAGAAAACCCACTCTGTGTAGCATCATGTTCTGCCTGCCCAGAGTGCAGTGTGTCTAATTGAAGAAGACATGATGTTTGTCCTCACGATTTGGGCTGGGGCCAAATGCTGAGCTTCAGGGGGCAGGGCCCCTCCAGGCCATGCAGGCTCTAAGATTACCTCCCTCTGCTAGCTTGCATCTTCACTAGCTTTGCTGCCCCCCCCCCAACTCCCCTCTTTTCTCTCTCTACATGAGGCCAATTTGTTGTGGCAGGCGTGCGTCTCAAGGTCTAGATCTTGTTACACAAATTTAGGTTTTGCTGGAGGGTTTTGGACCTGGTCCAGACCAGATAGACGAGGCAGCGTGTATCTCTAAGCAGTGTGAGGCAGAGAAGACATGATATGGGCTGTTATACTTGATGAGATTTAATAGAGTCGCTTTGCGTGGTGTACAAACAGCATAATCTGTAGGTTATAATGTTACAAATCACTTACTAAGTGCCATCTGAAGAACAATATTCCACTATGCTCCACTTCATGGATCAAATAACCAAAAAAGTTCTGATAATAACGCACAAAATTACACATATCATACAAAACATGAATATTATCTTCAATTTAAAGGAATAGTTATTCATGTTGTCATTTCAGTTGCTGTTCACTTCAGTTCTTTTCATGACAGTCCCATGGTGCTCCTTTGCCACATAGGCTGGTCCCACCAAGACCACAGAACCAGGATTAGCTATGAGAATACTCATCCTTTCCTGGATGAAATCCTGCTACAATCTCTGACACGGGAAGCAGTGGCCATGGGTTTTGTGTTCAAGAGGAAGAGGGGCTTCTGTGGTTTACACAGCACTGCTTTTATCTCCCCTTTTGTTGTTTTAGGGATTGGTTGGTTGATGAGGGAGCAAGCTGGGGTTGAAGTGTTGATGAGGGATGTCTGGCACTGATAACTATCTGTAGGCAGTATATTGCAAGTTTGATGATGGTACTGAGGCCATTACAGATGGGATAACACGTATTTCATGGTTCAGCAACAAACACACCATTCATGTAGGCTATGTGTTGTGATCTTCATTTTTATGACAATAGAAGGAAAGAGTTAAAGAATCAAATTACTCTATGAATGCCTCCACAAAAAATGTCATAATGCATTATGGTAAAGCTTTAAATTGGGGGCAGACAAACCGTATTTAACATTACTTTTAGGTCCTTTTTGGTTTTCTTTTTAACATTTTTTGAAAGTTGTCACACAATCTTCACAAAATGATTCACCAGTGTAGATGATTTTCAAAGAATATTAAACAATAAACATAAAGAAAGTGAATAAAAGTGAGTATTTAGACAATGCAGATGCATTTTCTTGATAGATCAGTGTTGCTTTGATACGCCTGCTTATACATCATGTTTTCCATGTTGTTTGTGTGAACACTGGCAGATTTCAGCTCGAGTGCTTGATCATGGAGACTCGTGTGCCTCCTTCATTAAATATATCTTATACCATGGGCCTCCATGTCAACGGGAAGTCCACCAGCTACTACGGCCTCCATTCCTCTCCTACAGAACAGTGGGCAGCAAGGCTGAGAACAGAGGGCAGAGAGAGGCCTTTAGAAAGTAAACAGACACAGAATTGAAGAAACAAGGAAGAAGGAGGCATCTGAAACGTGTGGGCATTATGGGAATGTCGGATTGGATGGACAAAGGCTAACTGTGATGGCTGGAAAGTATGAAATTGTCCCTCCTTGTTTGGAAAACATTACACAATTATGACCCAAGTCATTTTCCCACAGACCTTAGGTGAAGCATTGTGAGTCTGTTTCACTGAAGGCCTTTCAGTGTACAGGCGGAAAGGGGGAAGACATGTTGATAAACTAGGCGTCCATTGTTAATGAGCTTGCTGTCTGAATAGTGACCAGTTCAGTCATAGAAACACTTTTTCTTTCACTCCTTGGGCTTCTTTATGCCATATTGAATTATTTCATGTAGATGCAGCCTGTGGCCTGACATAAACCATTCATGCAGCGTCATGTAAGCTGTATTTGAAACAGCTGAAGACTGCGCTGAGGTGCAGAGTAAAAGAAGCATGAAAGTCTGCTGAAAACGTGACATATTACTGTCATTAACAGCATTATCATGCTGGACTATAGTTATAATGCTGTTACACTGGCTGACAAGCAGAGGATTTAAAGAGAGCTGTATTTCTCTGCCAGACTCTTAAACATCTCATTTTCCATTAACATGAGACCTAGAGCAGCGTGTGTCACAGAAGGACATAAATCTCCTGTTTCCCTTCCCCCTCCCTGGCCCCGCTCAGTGTGGAGGCAGAGAATACAATCCAGCCGGAGCAGCTCTCTGTCTAACCCTACAGTGTGCTGCTGAACAAGAATGTGACACTAACTAAAACTCAAAGATCTCATCTTTTTCACACACACACACACACACACACACACACACACACACACACACACACACACATACACACACACACACACACACACACACACACACACACACACACACACATACACACACACACACACACTGTCAAATATTATCCTTGTGTTCCCTCTGTTTCAAAATACTTTGCATTTAGTCATCGTACCAATCACACAATCAAAACCATGTCCAAACCCCAAATTTCAATCTGTACCTCAAGAGAGGGCCTAGATATACCCCAGTGCTCCATCCCAAGCTCCAGCAAAGCAGTCATTAGCCCCTCATCCCCCTGCGAAAGGGCATCACAAAAGCAGTGATGGATGACTCCTCTCAGTCGTCTCTCCTGTGGCAGAAGGGAGCATGCTGCTCCACCAAAGACCCTGCTGCCTGCTGTCTAATCTGCTCCAGAGATGACATGCAATCAGCTAGGAAGGAGCCCATTTAAAGCACTATCCTGTGCTCTTAAAGGGGTATCGGAGACTGGCAAATGGCCGTCCAGGGCCTTTTTAATGGGTGTCTAGTTCTATACTCTCATGGGGACACCAAGCACACTGAAGAGTTAAAGAAGGAGATTCCTGGGCGTCTTTTCAAGTTCTGGTCAAAGACCGACTTCCATGTTTCCAATTTTAAGCACATCCGAAAGCATCCTCTGGGGATGAGATCAAAATTGTGGAGTGATAAAGAGGGAGGCTGAGATCAGAGAGTGATATCCTTTACCCCACTATCCTCTCTCTCCCTTACACACATACAGGCGCTTCTATTCATTTTTGATGATCATCTTTCAGAGCTGTCTGAATATTTAATATTTAAAAAAAATGTTCTTTATTATTTGTGTACACCCTTCCACCCATCATATTTCAGATAGATGCCTGGGAACAATACCAACATGGTGCCTCAGAGAACTTCCTATGACTTTGATTTAATAATGACCATTTTTCTAAAGACGTTTTCAACAGCAAGAGACCCTGATATTCCAACTATAGTCACCATACCTAAATAACAAAAAAAGTCGATTGATTAAATGAATGACTGATATTTACAAAAAAAATGTAATCTGCTGCCTCTATGATTAAGATCACTGGCAAAGCTAATGATAGAAAATAAAACACAGTCACAATCCATTCTTCTCTGGTTGCAAATCATCGCCCATGTCAAAGTCAGTGTGTTGACCAAACATCCACCGCGATCAGCACCCTAAAAAGACGGTATAATATGTCGAGCTACTTCTGCCTTTGCTAGTGAGAGAGAGAGTTTATCTGGTGTGAGAGATCTCTTATATCAGCATATCAAGTTGTAATGGTTATGTTCGCTGAAAAAAATCCAGTAGAAACAGAGCAACATGGCATCCTACTGGAGTCCTTTTTCTTGTCAAATGTCCACTCTTTAAACACAGAGACAATGTGTCTTCAGCTCAGTTCATTTTTTTTGAGCCAACAGCGGAGAATTAGAAGAATAGAATAAACGCCCTCTTAAAAATCCTTACATAGATAAGGTAAGATATCCTTTATTGTGCCACAGGGGAATGTGTCTTAGAATATTACTTTTACTGCAGTCGTCAGTGGGTCTTGTGTATTTGCTCAGTAAAGTGGAAAACATTTATAATCAGTTTTGCCATTCCTCTAGAACTCCTGAGAGGTTTCAATCAGGCCAAATGTGATCCATCACTCATGGGGACAAGAAACTCACGAACACATTTTGCAGATACTTGTCTGTTACGTCTTTTCAGCCATATAAGCTAATGCTGCTCATGCTAACAATGAACTTTGTTAAATCAAAACCACAGTTGTGAGTACTAGATCAGTTTTTGCCTTGATTTTAGTTCCCAGGAATACTGAATGCATTTTTAAAGCAGTGTTTTAGTTAGTTCATTTGGTTTAGTTCAGTTTATTTTTCCAGGATTCTTGTCCATCCTAAGCTTTATGCATCCCTCCACCTTACTGACACACTGACCTACGAATGCACACACACATTATTTGGTCATTAAGCGTATTCTCATTAGTGGTGAATGGGTCTTGATTAGGGGCAAGTTCACACAATCCATCTGATGGCTATCCACAGGGATTGGAGGAGAAGAGGGAGGTAGGAGAGCACCAGCCAGTCAATTAGATAGCCTTTAGAGTTAGATGGTTCTGCTGAGGGGGTCACATTTGGACATTTCTGCCTCCTATTGCAGATTTCTTCCTTCCCACAGGGGCACATATCCTTCACTCTCAGAGCATGAGCACCTACATTTCAACAATCGTCTGTGGCACATTCTGTACTGTGGCAGAAAACACACAGTGTACAAGGTCACAGAAGACAGGAGTCAATAGCTGGCTTTGACACTTGTATGTTTCAGAATTTTTTACTTGCACAAATATTACCGGAGTGTGATGTAATATTACAAACAACACTGAGCCTCAAATTTGGTCTACTCTCCTCCTTCAGTTTTAGACAACCAGCATAAACAGACCACTGATATAAAAGTACCATATGAAAATGTTGGGTCTCCGTAAAGGTTATACAGACAAGCATGAACGTGTTTTCTTTGTGACAGTAAGAAAAGTGTGATTCATTGTGAACGCAATTACCCCACAAATACACAACCCTCTCACAGTGATAACATTATATGGTGTATTTTTATAACTAATAATTATTTTAAAATCAAGACACTTTAGATTTGTCACAAAAACTTAAGTGATATTCTTAAAGTTTGAGTTTAACTTTATGCATGTCTAAGGTATTTTTCTATGACTTCAGACAAAGAAAAAAAACACAAACTAAGTGGGGAAAACGTTTTATATAACATTAAAAAAATCAACACAGTAAAATTGACTGTAAATGGAAGAAGGTGTCCAAACTTATATGAGGTATTGGCTGAATGGAAACAAGACAGTGATGGAGCAATGTAGTTGAAAGCAGAGTGAAAGGTTTGGAAAATGTGCAGCTGACTCCAACTTATCCTGAAGTGACTCCAGACTCAAACGGCATTCTCATATGTCTGGACTGGACGTGAGGCTTGGGGCCCAGCCAGTACCCATCACCAGACACTGCCGCTGGGCATGGAGCTAAAGGCTCCACACTCCGAGCTTCACAGACAGCTGTAAGCAGGCTAGTTTTGGTGTCTGCCAACAAGCAGCATGGAATGGATGAAGGAAAAGTAGAGAGATCAATAGGGGCACAAGTACTGTAAGGAAAAGGAATAACATATATAGATTAACTACATTAGTATTAGTAGTTGCATTTAGGCTGTTGCTGGTATGAATGGTGAGTATACACCCTCTAGTTATGCCAACAGTTGACTAGTCTACCATCAATAAATAAAGGACAGGCAATACCTGAGTTGGAATAAGCTGAATATGAGACATGACAAGCATAGGACAATCTACATGAATTGAAGAAAGTCGAAGTGGGTGAGTGAATTGAAAAATAGACGTAGACATAGCGGAGAAAAAGAGACAGAGAATGACAGGGCGCTGGCTAGGCCATGTCCCACTGAGAAATCTCCAAACCACTGCGTCTCCAGAGGAAAATGTTTTCACCATCCTCTAAGTGCCCATTAACTGTCTATTCCAATTCCAGCCGTTCTCTGCACCGTGCTCTGGCACAGTGGGAACTGTGGCCGGAGCCGCAGGGAGGCCAGGCCGAGCTGAAAGCTTAGGGAAGCAGAGAACGGTAGAAAGCTGTGCAGACTTCCTGGTGTGTGAAGACATGTAGGTCAGTCCTTATGCACACCATGCACAGAGAGACGGTGGGAGATCTCATAAACAGATGGCGTACCCCGGTAATATTCCCCTCTGCACTTTTGGTTTTAAATTAGGATGTTAAAGCATTCATCATCTGTTTGTTGTACATTTCTATTCTTTCTCTTCTAAAAAGATAGAGGGATAAGAAGTAGTGAGTGTCGTTATGGGTGGCGGGGCAAACTGCCAAAACTATTAACAAGTATCAGTAGCTTATTTACTTTCTGCCATTTCCATCATAGATTTGAACATCTGAGGGTTAGAGAGATTGCACCCCAATTAGGGTCTGATAACTAATCAATAGCTGCATATTCTGCAAGGAGGAAGTAAACGATTAGGCCCCTGGGAAAAGCAGTTCAAATTACACTGCTGTCAATGCTGAGAGGGGAGATAGAAAGACAGAGGAAGAGATCACCGGGGTAGGAAGGGCACAGAGATACAGACAAAGGATTAGAGTACTGAAGTTGCCTGCGTTGCTGCTATTTTATTTTTATTTTTTTAAAGAAATTGCGTCAAGGCCCACTGTTCATTCCCAATTTCTAAATGTACAACACAGAATGTCATGACCCCCAACCCCTCTCCATCAAAAATAAAGGAAAGAAAGACATGTCGTAGAAGAGTGGAGGAAATGAGTAATGCCTTGTCACTACAGTAGTTTGCTGTAGGGGGTGATCTGTACCTCCCAGGCTGAATTATGTGGTGCGCAGAGTGAATAACTGGTAGAAGGAGGCTGTTCGTACAACAGCCAGCGCAGCCAGAAGCAGACCACGGACAAGGACACCACAAGTGGAAACAGGAAGAACCACTGCAACCCCTCCAACCCCATGCCTTTATTTATGTATTTATTGTGCCATGCTGTAACCACAAATATGAAGGAAAATATGTAATCTGATGCCAGTGCAGGTCTATTTTTAAGTGCTTTGCTTCACCATTAGCTGTGTCCTTCCCTGAATGTATTATCATCTGTATATTTTCAGTGCTCAGAATCATTTTCATTTGGCTCCTAATTTGGCCAATTATCTTGGGGCTTAATTAACTTTAGCCTATGCACCAAAACGGATGGTTCAGATTTTATAATTTAATATATTTCTATAGAAATAACAGCAAATCCTTTTTATTCAAATGAGAATGAGTCTTTGTGGTAACAGGAAGGGGAAACCCTTAGATATTCACATCCATAAAGCTTTCCTTAAAAGTATTATAAGTAGTAATCCCTTGATTTTATCTCTCTCTTTTGTCTTTTTTCTTCTGCTGTTCGAATGTCCTCTCCAAGCCAATCGATAGTTTAAGGAATCATTCAAAGCCATTCCTTATCAAAGCAGGGTGCTCGGGAGCATGATGTGGGCCATCCTCTATGTGTGGATAGATTAGTCTTGTCTTCTTTGGCTCTCAATCAAACTGGTGAGACAGGCCAGTCCAGTGTCAAACTGAGTGGATCAAAGGGGAACATTTCAAAGAGCAGTGTTGAAAAAAAATTTGCATTTGTTTTGTACAATAATCACATGTGCTATTTTTAATCAACATAACTTTCAGTTTCTCATGTGAACTGCTGAAAAGTATATAATTTAGGGTACTGTTACTATACAATGTATTGTCATGTTTAAAAAATACAATAGACAGCAGTAATAACATATTTATGGAATATATTTAGATATATGTTAGCAACTTTAATTGTAATGAATAAGTAAGAGGAATTTATAGTTTTGCTTTTGGTGAAAGAAAAAGGACGAACCAAGATTTAAAAAAAGAAAAAAGAAATCGATTGATTACAATCCTTTGATGCAACCTAATCCAAGTCTTAGTGTGGGGATGTTGGGAGTAAAGCATCTGCATATCGAGAAGTTTTAGGCCCTAGGTACTGCCTTTTGCTATTAGTGATGCGTTGCATTAATCTCTTTTGCTGTCAGAGTTAATGAAATAGGGAGAGAGATGTGAGATCTTGGACATACTTGTTTGTGTGTGTGTGTGTGTGTGTCCATGCTCATGCCTTTATGTCTGTGTGTGTGCGTGGCCTTAAACTTCTGGCTCAGTCTCATGGTGGGTTTGTGTGAGGCCTATGGAGAAACTTAGTGAAAAGGAGCATTGTGCTGTGGGAGTGTTCTCCTGGTGGGTAAAGCTTGTAAGCCCCTCTCCTCCACATGGGGCCTGCAGTCAAGGCTCTGAGCTGTGTTCTGGATGGCACCAGAGGCTCCCTTTGACACAATACCAGTAATACCCATACTCGTTGCCCAGAGAGAAGATGAGGGACATAGAAAATATGTCGTACAAATATGATGCACAAGAGAAAGATGTTAAAAGAGGAACAATGGAGACAGCAAGAGACTGAGACAAAAAGGCATGTAAAGTCATGTAAGAAAGATAGTGGGATAGCTGCATTTGTTTTTTCTTTAAATAATGACATAGCTTAATTCTGTGTTTAACCATCTCATGTATATGTTAACAGTGAAAGCACAGTTCAGTAAAAAATAACTGCGTTTTCATAATTGTTTATAAAAGCCAATGCTGTGAAATAATCACGTAAGCAAAGGGGTCAGGTCATGTAAGTTCCACCCGGCCTCACTCCCAACGCGTCAAGTACCGCAGCTTAGTCAGTGCCTCTCGGCTTCTGATACCGATGCACAGAGGCACCCTTTAGCGTCTGCATTGGGTTTTCAACTAACTCCAATGCTAACCCTGCCGTGTCATTACTATAGAGTGAGAGCAACTGATGTAGTTTAAATAGCAAAAAGTCTGAGTAGAATAGACGGTATGAGTAAACACAGGACTTTCAACCAGGAGACTGGTGTTCATGTCCTGTGTGAAACCAAGTCAATCTGTGAATCTTTACAACTTCCTGACTTTACTAACGCCAGTTATGTAATAAGTGTAGTTTTTTACGTAACAAACAAACTTATTTTCACCTTATTTTAATCTTTTCCTCAGCCCAACCAAGTGGTTTTGTTGCGTAAGTAAAGCTAACAACTAAGTAAACCTACATTGAAAGTTTATTTAAAAAAGAGAATTCATGATATGTATATTTACATGTAACAAGTGTAAAAAACGTCTGAACACAGACGTTTTTTTTTAAAAGACACTATGCATGTAACAAGCAGAAACTGACACGCCGACACATCTCAAACTGATGCTAACAGGGTACCTAGATCGTCATAGTTTGAAGCGTATAGCTGCCATATTTGACGAGTTGGGAGTGAGAATATGTTGGTATGGTCATGTTTTTTCCTCCAAACTCGACAACAGGATGTTGGTCCTCACTCATATTTTCTTCTCCTCACAATGTCACAGAGTCAGAGAAAGGACATCTATATGTAAGCTATACTATTGTGGTTGCCTTTTTTATGTAGCTGAACAACTATATCTGGACATACTCTTATCTAGTCATATATCATCTTGTCACATCAGCAATCTAAATTTTATCTTTGCTCTAATCCCAAGTCCCCAGTAAATAGCAACAGGACTGTCAGGGATGAGTTGAGGGAGGTAATGCATTGATATGGCTCTCTGCTTAGGTCAGATATAGGGCACATGAATGAGCATGTCTTTTTTTCTTGCTGCGTGAAAGTTTATTTCACTCTGCACGCCGCATCCCATTCTTTGCCACGCCTGTGGCTTGTATGATGATAAATTCAGTGCAGGTGTCATCCTGGTTAAGGTAGGTGAGGATTGATGGTCTGCAGAGGCTGGCTATCCATCACCATCGCATCGGGATTTCAGGAATCTGTTCCTGATCACACCCCACAGCAGGGGCCGTGTGGTAACGACCCCTCTCAGTGCGACACCACAGGAAATCGATACCAGACACTCAAGGTCAATGTACTGTTGGAAAACTACTTAAGCCCTGACGGATGGAGGGCCCGGCTGCAGATGAGACAAGTCATTGACAGCTCCTCCTCCTCCCATACTCCAAATATACACGCATGTGCAGACTAAAACAAATATTTGTGTCCTTTAAGACTAGAGGTGTCTTTGTCTGGGTCTGTCTAGCTACCACTGTTTGTATCTTAATTAAGGGTTTGTAATTTGAAATCCAAAATAATGGCCAACCAATGGGACGCCTTCATGTGCAATTCAAAGTGACACAAAAATGGCCGAATATACAAGTACTTAAAAGCATTCTATGATTTTACATTTCAAGACATAAAAAGAGAGATAAAAAAAGAACAATACTTCCATTTGGATATTGTGTCAATGGAGACTTATGTGTCCCACCTGATGTCATTCTCAGTTGACATGGAAGCGGCGGTAGTGGGCATTTGGAGCTGTAATATATCAGATTAGGAGTTGCTATTTCTGTAAATCCGCTAACAACAAACTACAGCAGAATCGATCTCATCTGCACATATTCTTCTGAAACAATTTTTTTAGGGACGGAACTCTGTTGCTAGCTAGCCATGTTACAAGGATAAGCGATATACACCAATACAAAATGCCGAACATGTGTTAAACAAAATAGACTTACAGCCTTCACTTTCTGTGGGCTGCGGGAGAGTGAAAATGAGCCCTAAACAATCGATTCACCATGCTGTCTGCCATGAGGAAGACAGAAATACTTCCTGAGGGCAGAGCTACTTCTCATTCCCTGCAAACTTAAAATACTAAATAACTTGAAAAACCCAACAAATTACTATTAATTATAATGTAACAGATTTTTTTTACATTTACATTTTATCGACTTTTAACAAATAACAGAATGCAGGGTGGAACACACTCCAAACATTTCAATAACAGAAATGTAACCTGACCTATACAATAACTCCATATTGATAAAGGTCCAATTAGAACAGATAGACATATCAAGAAGTCAAAAGCTGAAGGACATATAATCGTGTTGTGTTATATCTGTAGTTTGGAGCTTAGTTTTCCCTCATTAAATAGCACGTCAAATTCAAAAAGCAGATTAAGATTTATTACAGAAGTAACCATCCACTTTTCAGTCCTGTAAGAACTTTATTCTGCTTTGTAAACTTGTATTAATGAATCTGATGTTGTTTCTCAATCTCTTGCCATAATATGTGGCTGTTTGCATGGACATGTGGATCTCTTTTAGTTTGCTAATGTGTCTTACAGCTATTTGTTATAGATACCATGAATTAAGAGACTAACATTTTGGGTGAATTACTGGGTTTGTCTCAGCTTTGGCAGCTACCGTGTAGCCACAAACCCAGAAGTGGTGTAGCTGTCCTTTCTTTTTTCCAACCTCCTCTTTAGATTGCCCTCTTTTGCGTCACGTTAGCATTAGATTTCCAGCCACTGGGGTAACACAACTCCGTCACTGCTATTCTGTACCAGCAACGCTAATCAGAAACCCCATCCCCTTTTCAGCACAAACACTTTTTCTAAACCAAATTAGTATATATCTGTATAATACTCAATATCTCTCCATCACAAACAAAGCAACATCAAATTGCCTGGTTTAATTCTTGGAGGGTGTCCTAGTCTCTCCCTACAAAATATACCAATACCTACCGTATCAACTTCATCAGAAAGCACCTGCCTCGTACAGTTCTACAGGCAATGATTGAACATTTTGTTCAAGCTCCACTACTCAATTGTTTTCAGAACCATTTCTGCCTAACCCTTAAGTGTTTATTAAAAACTGTACCACTTGATTCTTTAAAGCATACCATCCATTGCTGAAAACATAACTGTCCTGAAGAGCAATGAAATGAATACAAATGGGAAACCGTTCTCTCACTTTGTTTCCTGAGCTCGAGGAGACAGCAGACATACATATTTCAAATGTGAAATGATGTACAATAATGAAGATTGTCTCAAGTATTTTAGTCATGAAAGTCATCTGCTCTTCATTCACTCAATGACAGACATTCTACAAGGCCACAAGGTACTTTCTCTGAGGTTACATGTAAGCTGTGAAGATACCAAAGATCTACATCCTGTGTAGCAGTAGCGACACGTTTTCAAAGGAAGACCTCAAGAAAAAGTCCGGATCCATTGAAAAGCTGAGAACTGGTCTGTGTTCCTCACAGAGGAAAGCCACAGAGGTATTTCGAGTAAGAGATCAAGGGTTTTTCAGTTAATTTCGTAGCAGTCTTCCTGATAGAGTAATAGTTGTGAAGTACGTGTGTCAGTGTTCAAGCCAAGGTAAATTTTTCTCACACTTATAAATGTGTGTGATACAATCTATGATGATGATTTTTTTTTTTTTAAGTTGCTAATTGCAACATCATAGCAGGCAGATAATTAGTATATAAATACATATTATATTAGATGACCTCATGCTTTTCTATTTGGAACTCTGTCAATACACTACTTCTGTTCGGGAGGCATCAGCATGATGAGGCAGATTTGCCAGCAATTAATTAATTGTCTTTGTGAAGGAAGCTGTCTTCATCGCCTTGATTTGTGTTACCCTGCTTGTTTTCAAATGTATAAACCGGAATACAATCATAGATATGACGAGTATAAAATTCAATCCCAATTTTAGTGTCTGATTTGGCGTACAAATAAAAACTGAACTCTCCCTGAGGATTTCTCAAATTCTGTGCAATTTTAACATCTTTTGTGTGTGGCAATCCTTCCTTGTGGATTTATGTTACACTTTCTGTTATTTTCACAACACACTGCATGCACGAGAATGCAAAGGGACAATCACACACACAGGAAATTAATCTAGACAGTTGTATTTTCAACTTCTCACACCCACACAACACACATTGTGAATATTGCTTTCATCAACATAATGGATTATGTGGGTCACCATAGAGGTGGTCTATTTTTCTTACTCCAGCTCATCTGTTTGCCTTATTCTTTTTATACCTACAAATAATGAGTGTATCTAGACAGCACAACGCATTTGCGTTAGCTGCATTCTTCCTGCTAACCCATTTAAAGTGTGAAGTCCCCCACACCTAGTGCAGCCAACTCTGCATTTAACAAACAATCAGGATGCACTGTCTTCCAAAACCATAATTCCCTTCCTGTGCCATACTGCACTGAGAAGGCTAATACATTAAGGATGTTTATCTTTCTGTCTGTTGGAAGTTTGATTTACGTATAGTTTGTTGGTGCAAAACCACACAAAATCAAGTCAACGGTAGCATCACCAGACAGGAAGGAGAGTCTCAAGAAGTCAAGCAACAGGCCTAAAGAGCTAGGGAAAAAAACAACCATTGGTAACAGCTACAGGCCAGGATCCAGAGTAACAGCCTTGGGTGTCAGATTACATGGACAAGGGTGAACTGACCGCAAGAAGAGAAAGCAGAAATAATGTGGTTCTGTGTAAAACTAAATGAGCTTCCGCTGCTTCAGAGCTCTTGGAGATGCGACAAGAGCAGAGCTACAGATAGGACAAGTGAAAAAATTGCATTGCATCTCCCAAAACTGACCTGTTCATTGACCCACACATAGTCATTCATCCGGTTTGTCTTCATTAATACATACAAAATGACATCACATATTCTTGGTTGTTTAATTACCCCTCAGTTGATCACTTACAAATCCATATTAGTGGTAATACGAAAGACACCCCTTGAATATTAAATTTGAGCTGTCTAGAAAACAAACTTGTAGGCTCATAATACTTTTCTGTGTATCAAGAAGTTGTTTGTAAAACGTGTCTGACATTTTTATGTGATTTAGTAAATCTGTCACCGCCAGGCTGTCAGGCAGTTATTGGTGTAGATTGTGTAAAAGGGATCAGAGGCTCAGGTTGGTTGCCATGTTTTACGTCCCCTTGAGGGCACTGACAAACCTTACATTAGCCCTAGTCTGGGCCTAGGAGTCAGCCGCCTGTTTGAACATGAAAAATTAGCCAGGCCCTTCAGACACCGGTCATTATGTGGTCGCCACTCGGCTTTTCCACCATAGCGGGGCCAAATGGGACGTGGTACTGGGCCAAATAACCAACCTTCAAGGCTGGCTATTCATGGTAGAACCTCCCTCAGGAATGGTAACGGCGCACAGGGGACTGTGCAATTAATAGATGGAAGCGTGGAGGTGAGGGACATTTGAGAAGATTGAAAGGAGGAAGAGGGCAGAGAAAGACTAGTGATGCAAAGACAAAAAGAACTACAGGGTATATGGAACAGAAAGAAGTACCAAGTTTCTGTCTAAAAGCCAGCTCAGTGTCTGGTGTGAAGGCCAGCTCAGTGTTTCACTCTGGGATCCCCTGCCATGAGACAAGGAGAAGCCATAAAAATGCAAACCAACATTACCTTTTACCAGTTACAGGAAAATGCGTTTAATGAAGTAGATCATTTTATTACAATACAACTTAAGTTTTTCTCTCCATACTAGCCCTTAAAAGAATAAAAGTCCTGATCCGTACATCTTCATTTATGGTGTGATAATGAAATAAATGCTTTTATGTAAATTGCGGGCCGGCAAGGAAAAAGGCTTCCACAGCAAAAAGGACATGAAGGCACACAGTTTGTAGTAAATTGAAAGAAATGTGGTTTTCCAATATCAACATTTTCTCACTGCACTTATTCGAGCAAAGGTAATAATTCATTAATTCACGAGGTAATGGTAAAAAATGTGAGTAATGTTGATGGTCTTGATTTATCAAATGCATGCTATGTACTGTGTGTGGGTGTGTGTGTGTGTGTTTGTGCCTGTGTCAAACAAATAAGTTGATAAGGCCCCTAGAAACACGAAACACATGCACATGGACACACACAAACACACACATAACACCACGTTTAACCTACTTTAAAACATTTTTTCCATCACTCTTATAGAATTAGAACTTACACTGAGGTTATCTAGGGGGAGCTGACCTGCTTTTAAAAAAAGAAAGAAAGAAACATACAGTTCTTCATAACTCTCTACAGTTATTTAGATTGTTATGTCACTGTAACTGCAGATGCTTGTATGAGGCCATTGTTTGCGAGCTACAATAACAGACAGCCTTGTCATAGTTGTTTTGTGTAAAGCTCATCTTTCACCTCAACCTCACATAGCCTCTGATGATAATGCTCAGGCTACCCAGAGCCTCAAGGGCTTCGGTGAGTGTTTCAGAGGAAGGAGACACCGAAAGACAAGAGGAAGGAAAGAATATTAAGTGAGCAAGAGAGCATATAATGGGAAAAACAATAAGGAGAGTTGGATGGGGAGGAATGGAGACCGAGGGGCGTTGTTTGTGGGCAACTCTTGTTACTGTAACCACAATGCTAAAGTCCCTCGTCATTGTGGCTTCCCTGTCATGACAGTGGTCAGAGGACATGGAAATGATGCCAGAAGAGACCTCCTACTCACAGTGTCCATGCCAACCTTGGCCCATGCACTGTGGACATCAATACAACACACAGGCATCCATAAACACATGTATATAGAGACAACCACACATATGGACAAATAGACAGATAACAGGACGAAGTACACACTTTGTATTGTACTAAAACTGGTCCAGGCCCTGCCTGCAGAAGAGATTTTACAGGGTTAAATTATCTGAAAAGCCAGTTTCAGGTTTGCCTTTAATATGGATTATATTATAGTCTGTTTAATGCTATTGGGAACCTTATTCCAGTTGTTGCCACTCAAGTATAGCTTCTTTCTTGTGTTGCTGCAATGACATGTTTTTTAATCCGGAAGTTAGCATTGCCCTAACAAAAAGCCAACAGGAATTGGCTTGACAAAGAGCCAACGAGAATTTTCGATTGGATGTTGGATAATTTCAGAAAACAAGCTCTGTGGTAACCACTTTTATGACTTTTTGAAGTGTAAATGCAATCACCAGAAGTAAAACGCTAACATTAGGCTATAAACACATGACTCCACCACACCAGCACTAAGCTAAAGGAAGACTAATATTCGGTGTGATGACGTTTGGTCGTCTCAATGAGCCACATGTTAGCAACCGTCTTTGTAAAAACACGTAAAAGCTTCAAAATTCACATGTGGGGTATTTACTGACGTAGTTTATGTCGTAGAACAAAACTTTAAAATATCTTAAGCTTGTGTTGATCACAGACCTTATTTCAGGCATCTAACCAAAAACCAGTTCAAAAAAAAAATCCATTCACTTCAAGTTGAGGGAACCGGAAGTGCAAAAATGCTTACTCATTTCCGGGTTTTAGGACTCATTCCTGCTGCACTCTATAGCTGTCCGACCCCATAGCTTCACACACCAGGGTGGATTTTATATCATTAAATAAAGCCTTTTAAAGCCATCTTTTACAACCCCATGTGACCTCTCTTCATGAAGGATATCCTTTGTTTTTGCATCTAATCACAGCCTCTTAAAGTTTTATTGGCAGCTAGTAAAATATCGATAACTAATATCAGCTGGAGGCCGGGCTGGGTTTTTGGCAGGTAGCTGGAGACCCCCTCCTGGGCTGTGTCAGCCCCAACTGGCATGTGTCCAGGAGCTTCGGGGTGTGCAGATGTGTACAAAACCCAAATATTCTGCCTCACAGTGAAGAGACAGTGAGGGACGGCATTGTGTAACACATGTAAAAAGTACCTTGTGTAAGTTAGTTTGTTTTGTGTTTGAGAACAGTCTAATGTCACAGGATTTTTGGCTTACAGTTGAGGTAAACAGAAGTAAAGTCCATAGATCAGCAGTCTGCTACTTGCCCTGCAGGGTCACTTACCTGACAAAGACACCTTGCTGATTCTGACAACCCTAAGGCAGTATCTACCTCCATACGGTACACACTACACTAACATGACAGGCAAACACAGCATATTCACTGGCATTTAGCCCAAAGGCACACAAACACAGGTCACTCCTCAGTTAGAATTACACTCATTTAAGTGTCAAAACTGCAATGAGCTGCAGAATGCAACCATGAGTGAATTAATAAAAACATTAGCATGGCTGTAAATATGTAAAAACTGTCTAGTCAATAGTTGCATGTCCATTTCTGAGCAATACAACAAAAAACTAGCAAACTGACGAATAAGTTAACCATCAAATACTAGGCTGGGAAAGGCGTTGGCTGTGACTTCAAAATGTGTTAAAACGAGGAGACCTTGCATGGCGAAGATAAAAAGACTATGTTTACTCTCTTTGTAGATTCCAGGGAGATCTCTCATTTATCTCTCTTCTTAAACACAGTGGTTCACCCTGCTGCTAAAAGCCCACCTCAGCAGTTTCTCTCCCTCTCCTTACCCTTTAATATTGATGATTCTCACAGGATAAAATAAGTTAAGTGGAGATATGGTAATCCCTCCTCTGCTTGCTGAACTCGTTTGTTTACTCTGGGGTGACTCATGTGATGTAGCTACGCCTTTCTAGTCGCATATAATTTCACGTTTAGCAAATGCTCCCCTCTTTAATGTGCCCACTATCAAGGTCATGAATAGCTACATTTTTTCAGCCTCTGGAATTAATTATTCACAGATAAATTGGGGTTCTCTCTGAAGCTGGTCACTTACCTCTTTGTCCAGAATATATTCGACCACTTTCAAATGCCTCATGTTTTTGTTACATACATTTATTTTATGTCTGGGGTTCTATTTTCCTTTCTTTTTTTGTCCCTCTCTTTGTAGAAAATGAATAAACATATTTATGTCTCGCATGAAAGACACATGGGGGAGTAAACCAAGGTGATGGAATTGATCCATTTCAGAAGGTTCTGGTTATGGCTGTGTGAATATGAAGATCTGGAAAAAAATTACATGGCATGGAAGTTTGAAATCCAATATTCTTCTCCAGCCTGCTGTTAAAAGAACTGAACATTTTGTGCTCAGTCACTGTCAGACTGAAGAACAAACTAATTCAACATGTTCCTGTGAGAGAAGTCTTCACCTGAGCATGAAATAAGTAAAGACCAGATTTATTTCTTGGTAATAAGAGCAATTATTGTGCATGGAATAGCTGGATTCCTACTCAAGGTTATAGCAGTGATAGGCCAGGACACCCCTGTGGATCCACTCTGCCCAAACATTGGAAATGGACTGTAAATTCCCCTAGATTAGGGCCGAGCTTCATTGTATGTTTGATAAGGGATTAAACTCAGTAAATCCGTTACTTCATATGGGACTCCGTGTTTGAGTTATCTTTTGCATTTTAGAGCTGTTATTCTCCTCATTCTCACTTTTCTCTTATTTCGCAGTTTTAATAGAAAACTATTATAAATATTTATTTATTTATTATGCACCAGCAAGACATTGATCCACATTCCAGAATTGACAGAAAATAACATTTTTTATTTGTATTATGTGTTTATCAGTAACAATATATGCAGAAATATTACACTGACTCTCATATGCATCTGTTTAGTCATGAGAAGAATTATCTGAAATAGGAATATAATAATATAATGTATTATTGTATATTGTCTAGCAAAATAACAGAGACACTGAGACACAAGTTAGCTATGCACAAAGGCAGTTGAACAATTTTGAGACGTTAACTATTAACAATGGCATCTCCCAACAACTGGTCACAAGATTATGGTTCTTAGGTTGTAAACAGATGAGCAGTCAAGTTAATGACATTAAGCCATTTAAGATCAATACAACTCAAATCACAGGTTTAGCTCATGTTGTTGCCATTCCTCCCTGTGAATAGCATTTTTGTGAAATACTTCAAGCATAATTCTGATGATTGTCATGCCTAGTGTTAACATTTGCAAAGAACTAGCAAGCTGCCCAACTCAGATACAGAGATCATTCACTTTTCACTTTATAATCGCTTACGGAAAGAAAAATCCCACAGCAGTTCTAGGCAGAATCCTTTAGTAAGGCAAGAGCACATACTAAAGAGCATGTTAATTGATGTGATTGTTTACATACCAGTGGAATTTCTGCCTCAGGGTTAATATTCTCAATGATCAGCTGCACACTTATATCGTTTAACAGGTCTGTTTTAAACAATAGTCAGGATGTGCTGTATGTGGCAATCCTGTCATATCATATTTTATGATATTATATCATCACATGGTGGTCAATGAGCATAATATCAGATGAATCATTTTGATGTACAAATTGTGTGACCCATCTTGAGGTCAAGAAAGGGATAAATCTGTGTTGTGCCTTGGCTTCCATTTCCTCTTTCTGCTATCGGTACTAAGAACATGAGGTAAATCATATTGACCTATTTATACAAGCGCACACACATAAACTAAAGGCAGTAAAGGCTCTCAAAGATAAACTCATCCTCACAGCAAGGCCTCTGTAAAGACAGACACCCCAGTAAGAACAATCCATTTCAGCTACAGCCAGCATTTGCAATTAAGCTTCATCCTCACTGCAATGTTGTCAAATTCTCATGCAGCTGCCTTCTCTTTGAATGAATCACCGGTACAGATTAATTACTCAGTCTCCTTCCCCAAGCCCACCCACCATCATCAGCCTTCCTCTTGCAGGCCACATTATCAAACTAAGGCAATTTCCCCCCAGCAACCCCATCTCTAATGCATGGTTGCTTTAAACAAGACTGATGATGGCCAATAAAAATGTTAGAGTGAAGCTGTATAAATGCTCTGGGATAAGTGGGTGGTTTGAAATCCAAACAGGAAGCAAGGGTGAGTCTGTGACATTGCATGCCGTCCAGGTATATTGGGTTAAGTTCTTCATGCTAAATCAGCCCAGGCAGAGGTGGGATCCCCACTTTATGATTTATCAAAATCAGACCTTAATCAACTTTAGCACACCTCAAGTTCCTTCAACTGGTGTGTCATAGATTGCTGACAGTTGAGGTTATGATTTTCAGACTGGGCTTCGATTGAGGGCATGCCTTTGCTCCAGATTTGTTGTCTTAAGTTCAGAGCTTCTGTTGTCTATCCAACTCATCGCTACTGCATTTGTATCACAATCATCCATAAGGTAAACAACAGCATTGCACACTCCTTTCCTGAAAGTGCTAAAGACTTAGCAATGTTGAAATACATTTTTATTGTCATATTACTGTTACTATTTAACCTAATTTTGTAAAATTGCATGTCATTGTCTGAATACTTGGTTCATTAATGTGTAGTATTTTGTCTTATTGATACTGGTATTTTGACAACTTACATTTCAACAATCAATCTGACAATAAATTCCCTCGTAACATTTTGTAGCACTTAGGCAATATACTGTATATTCATGCATTGGTTAGTACTATAAATATATATATTTATGTCACTGCCTTGTACAGTAACATCAATGGCAACTATATAAAGACACTGTGGCATGTTTTCAGGCAGAATAGATCAATACAATAGTGTAAATGCTACGCTTTTCAGGGAAAGTATTTTAAGTGACTGACCACTTTTTAAAGAGATGAGTAATCGCAGTGAAGAAGCTGTGGGACTTCATGGCATGTGCGCAAGTGGCAGTTTAATTAATCTTCAATAAACAAAATGAAAAGGAAAGTAGAGGTAGAGATTTCGCTTGCAGTTCTACTCTGACTACTGTAAAGAATGATAACTGTGTTGTGGGAGATTTTTTGCAAATTGTCTGAATGTTGAATTAAAATACCACTTGAGCACACACTGACGCTGTAAGTATCAATATGTGTATTGTATAGACTAGACAGCTTTGTATTGGGGCAACTCCCTACAGTGCAACTGACAAAGCCATAGATTTCTCAAAGGAACCTGCTGCTTATGTGAGGGATGACAGATACATTTTCTTTGAGAGACTGGTGGAAGGGATTGCTAATAAGTTTTCCCAGATCAATAAATGACTGCATGCTGCAAATTAAACTGTAAATCTCATCAGGGATGGAGAATAATTCTTACGTCAAGCAAAAGTTGGAACAAATGTGTTTGTTGCCCCTGCAGAGACATGAAATTACAACTTCACATTTATTAAAAATGGGCCAAAGCTAAATTACAATGGCTTCATCTTAATTTATTCAATTGTGACAAAATACAGTACAGGTTTATGTTGAGCATCCTCGAATAAATGAGTAGCCAATTTATGTTTGGGTCAAACTAGAGCACGAAAACGAGGCATGGCGTCTAATAATTGGAGCATGAAAACCAGATTCTATGTCAAGCAGGAAAGCACGATGCACAAACAGCGTCTGATTAACCGAGCGTTACCCTCTGTGATATGAGCGGCACTGAGCAAGAGTCCTGTATCAACTTACACTCAAAGTTGTGTATTAAACTATCAGAACATGTTTCAACAAGGAGAGAGAGAGAGAGCCTTAAAATCACTCAGTGTGAGTATGTGCAGAGTCGACTGAAGACAGCACAGACATTGTGGTTTTACTTGTTATGTAATGACTTAATTGTGGCCTTGTGACTGGAAAGGAGACAAAAAGCGTTGTTTTTTGTTTACGATAAACTTTTTGTAATGTATATTAAGTACACACACATGTAGCATTCTCTCATCGTTGGATAATAAGGTGTAATAAGGTGTATGATGGTCTTGGTGTAATCAATGTTTCACTCTTCCTAGAAATACAGATTATTTCCCCTTCAAGGATTTGGTGAAACTGAATCCTTTATTTTGGGGAAATTTGGAAAAGCAAGCATTATATTAAAAGAAGATCATGTTCTCAAACCAGTTTCAACCACTGGTACTTATTGCTGTCCTACTTGGGAGTATCCCTCTGAGCTGTGGTCATGAGACCTGAGGAGAACATCTCAGCACCATGACTTCCTACTGACCACGAATGTGAACAAGGCTGGGCAGCGATAGGTCAAAACTGTGCCTTTTGGCAAGGCTGGACCATGCTCAGTCTGGAGAATAGAGAGGTTAGCAAACTGAGGTGAAGCTTACTATGGCAGTACATATGTCATGCGTTGTCCCACTTTTTGTGGTGCTTGTGATGAAACTTATTTTGCCTTTCCGCTCTGCGGTGAAAGTCCTGGGTCCAGAGGCCAAATCTTTGGTGGGTAGCCATAAGTCACGTCTGGGTTTAGCACATTGCTGAGGCTGGCTGAGGTTCGCTGTGGAACCACAGCCTAATTCACCCAGCACTGTGAGGAGACGGTCCGTCTACAGCCCAGAGCCATGACCAACCAGTGGCTTTACTGTGGGGCTGCACGCCAGAGATATTATCCCCTTCCCCTTATAACTGTATCACCCCCCTCCCTTTTTTTGGCTCTTGTCTATTTTCTTTTTTTGCGTTTCATGCCTGTTGAGTTTGGGGCTTTGTTAACATGTTTTCGACTCTATTTTTTTCAGGGAATGTGTTATTTAATGTTCTGTTTTTAAATACACTCTTGTATCACTTATTAGCCTTCAAATCTGCACGCTAGACTCGCTAAATTGTGCTTTATCTACCGCTATAATGAGCACATGTGACAGGGTTTCACTGCCAAATGACAAGTGAGATAAATGTGTGTGTGAACATTTCACTCAAGTGCTTTACAATACTTGAAAAGATAATCCGTTTTCAAGGAGAGAGGAGTGGGTGGGAGAGTTTGGGGTTTAAACAGCACAATAATCTCACCATATCTCCTCCTCGACACGGCACACTCTCTCCCCGCCACTTACTGGAGATGTGTGGATGTGATAACAGAGAGTAAACATACTCGGGCTGCATGTTCCACCACACACACACACACACACACACACACACACACACACACACGCTCCTTTCAAATCATTCCCTGGTGCCACCGCAGCTACTTTACAAATAATGGCCCCCATGTGTGTTCAGGGCTCCAAGGCTGTGTGAGGCAGGGGGACTGGGCTCTGTGCCCAGTCTGAAACCCTGTCAAGATCACTGTAAATTTCTCCTCGTTTTCAGCAGCTGTAATTTAAGGGCCAGATGTGGAGGAGACTGAGGACAGAGTCAGATAAACAGCTTGTTACATATTTATTTTCCATGCATATTATGGTACATGGATATCCTTCCACCCCACTCTTTGGTAAAAGCCCTTTTTTTGGATGATCTGAAACTGATGAGTAATATACATAGGGTAGTCTGCTAAACAATATACATCTACATCAAATTATCTCAGTTTAACAAAAAAAAAATGATACACTGCTTCACACATCCAATGGGATCTGACGCACGCTCTCCTCATTTAGTAAACAGAAAAGCCAAGCTTTCACTAACACTGACTTGTGTAATAAACATTTGTACAGAAGCTCCATTACTGTATATGTGACAATGCCTTCTCCAACTAATGGTCCCAAGTTTCCTAGGGTTGAAAAATTCACAGTGGCGCCCATAGAGACATTGGCAGTGTAAACAGTGGGTTGTACCAGGGAAAATTATGTTAAATCCTTTAAAATCCACGCTAATTGGAAATATAATGGAGGATGAAGGGACATTGCTAGACGAGGTAGGAGGCTGATGAATGTGTGTGGTCTGGATATATAGAAGGAATCTCTCATGCGTTTTGGAAAGGAAGGGCAGCCTATACTGCCAAAACCCTGTCTGGAAAGTCACACTTTGTAAGTTTGAGTGACCGGGGCAGGACACAGTACGGCAGGTCACACCGGCCTGTGGATCTGAGGGCCAAAACATAGAGACATACATTTATTCAGTTGACATGGAACCTCAATCATATATGAAAGTACGCAATCACACTCAATCATCACTTTTATTTATTGTCTCAGAAAGTCATCCATATCTAATAGAGATTATTATGTATGTCTGTACAGTAAAGTGTATTCCTAATCACGTCTTTGTCTGTGTGTATTGAAGCGTGACCTATACCAAGCCCAACGCGTACATTCTTGTACACCCCCCGACCTCCTCCTTTTCATTTCAACCCGTGGTGCTGCCAGTCTCAACTCACAGTTTCTACTACACACAAGATTAATGCTGCTTAATTAAGAGCACAAAGTGACTAATTGGGGGCACATGTCAGAGGTATATGTGTAATTTGCACATCAGTAATGATAAGTCTGGGTACATCCCTTGTGTCAAAACATATTTAATTGTAGCTGGGATTTATAGCATTGGTTGCTAATGCCAGGGTAATTACAGATGTAGAGAGACAAGTGAAAACATACACATGTAATGCACACAAACTCATATACGGTAAGCATTTTAAAATTGTTTTCTTTTTCTTTAACCTTTGTGTATCCAACATGGTCTAAAAAAAATCATGGAATGAGTGCAACGTTTGTCTGGACATATTCTGCCACTACAGGGTGGATTATGATAATGCCACAGATTAGACACACCGTTTTCAAAGTTGAGTGTATATATATATATATATAACATTTAAGGATGAGTTTTAAATATGAACAATAAACACAAATAATTAGGGTAAATATCAAATCATCACAGTTGCAGGCTTCTTTGCATGTGGGTAAAATGGTTTTATTGAGGTTAATGCAAATGCTTTCCCTAATCTCACATTGCATGCGTCGCATTTGTCAACATTTGAACATGATGATACAGAGCCTGTTTCACAAAGGTTGAGGAAACGAGTGTTCATACTGAAAACTGATGGCGGTCTTCCAGTTTTAAATGTAATGGAAAACTTGTTCTAAACCAGATTTATGCAAACAAAATCTAGGTGGAAGAAAAGATAATCTCCTGTTCTTGAGTTGTACTGTCGCAAGCAATCAACCGTTTCTGTGAAAATGAAGAAGCATCATGCAGTCAAAATCAAACCTAGGTTTTAAATACACACACCCACTCAAGCAGTGTCTTTATGTTTGGTGTGTATGTGCATGATATATTGTGCACTTTTGCATGTTTGTGTTTATGTGTGTGTGCATCCTGTAAAAATGGTTGCTACATTGGCCATGGCCAGACAGTCTGTGACCACACAGAGAGTAGCAGCAGGAGGTCGACACCTCCCTGGTTTACAGCCTTCTGAGGAGGGAGCCTCATTTTCTGCCGGTGTTGGCTTCACACTTTATTTTTCTGCTTATAGTACAAGCACTAATATTAGATCAGCCGGGACTGCAGCTCGATAGAAAATGCTTTATGCTTGTTAAAATAATTGCTCTCAGTTTTCCAACTCATAAAATTGCCTTTGTAATTCGGTGGGGAATGTATCTACTGAGACAATCACTCTCATGCCAGAGCGATGGCAACAGTTTTAATTAGTGGCATTGAATTTCCACAGAAATGAATCCTGGGTGCAGCACAGAGCGGTAATTGTTGAGGTAATAGTCTTATTAATTCTGCCACACTTAAGGGGGCAAACAGCAACTCCAAACCCCCTCCCACAGACCTCTTCAGGGGCAATTTCGGCATTCTGACTTAATGGAAATCAATTCACTGTATTCATGGATAATCATTTTTGTACTGCTGTCTACAATGTCTTGCTGTAGATTTTGCCAGTTTGGAAACATGCCGTTGGCTGCCGGCAACCGCCTACTGTGCTGCTTACAAAGGCCACAGCTCTGTTAGTCCTCCTGAAGAATTCCACCTAGAATTCCTTTGTGTCACGGTGCTCTTAGCTGTACACTGGTTGCTACAGAGGGCTTTCACAGGCATGGTCCCTTACTGGTGTAATCCCATAATCCTACTGCACAGGGGTCTCAGAACTGGGATGGAAAGTGGGGTGGGGTAGTGTGCTTTAATTAAGATCTGAAAAGGGGGCAACAATGTTGATGAACAGAGGAGAGAAATTTAAGTAATGGGTGGAACTTGAGAAAAAGGTTATGTGTAAGAGAAAACATGTCCGTGCATTCACATCTTTACACAAGAGTGTCCACAGAATGTGAATCAATAACATTTACTGTGGATGTAAAACACAGCTTAATATTAATTACTTACTTATTTTGTTGTGGACAATGGTGATCATGAGATACTGCTGATACAGAATGTTTTATCTATTGCCGTGAATTAAAAAACGGTTACAAAATTGAATGTTTCAGGTCAACAATACAGGGTATGCTTAATGAAAAGCCTACTCTTCAATACAAATCACCTTATTTACTTTGTCTGTCCTCTCTTGTTGTGTCTGATTTCATTCCTTTCAGTTAGTCGGCATTATTGCCTCCTCTTTTGTGCTATTGATTTTGGGGAATATGGTTATTACAACATAAAAACCTTAGAGTCTCCATCTATTCATTGCACTGTAGGAAAGCAGGGGAAAAAAGAGTAGTAACGGATCCTATCTCCAATTTACATTCACTTTAGCTGGAAAACATTTATTTCTGTGATGACAATCAATATCACTTACAGAATAATTGGAATGTTATTAATCGAGCAATATTCCTGTGTGGATGTATCCTACTATGGATGTGTGGTGCTGGCAAATAGGAAAGATACATTATTATTTCATTTAAGTTTATTTCAGTTTTATATTTTTAGTTAGTTATCCATTTAAAAGATATATTCAGATTATAAAACAGGACAAATTTTTCTTTTCCCCAAAAAGTGCATACGATTTTCTTAAACCCTGAATCCAACTGAGTGTCTTGGGCACTTTACAACTCGGGTAAACTGTCAAAGGCCTCTGAGGCCAGGCAACAGGAAGCACCTGGGGTTCTCTTGAAGCGGGCAGCAATGCCAGACCATCTCTAATCCAATCACAGAATGACGGCAGGGCGACTTCAGCTGTGCCTGATTAATATGTTGCTCTGGTCAACACAAGAACCCAGATCCAGAGTTCTTTTGTTTTTGTTGTTTGAATGTTTCATTTATATTTCTCAATAAACAGTATTTATGTCACACACACATGGTAAAATGTCCCATGTGTGTGCTCTCTATAAAGGCTTTGTTTGCAAAAGCAAACCCCACGATGTTCATCAGGTCAACATTTAAGCTCTGATCACAGGTGGCTTGCAAAACATGGATGACCCCAAAGTTATACTTTTTCAATAACAATGCTCTTTAAGTTTGAATAAAAGTACATTTTCTAAAAAATGTTGTTGAATACAGTGAAGACCAGAAGTTCGCACTGAAGATATCTAGCTCCTGACAGAACTAAAATATATATTTCCAGTTTGATCACCACTCGTCGTGGTGCCTAACCATGCCATTCTGTTTTATGAAGTATTAAATATAACACTAAATGTAAAGCTTTGGCAGAACAAATGTTGAATAAAAATGTGACCTTAGTGCAACAATCTTCTAATAAAATGTTTTAAAGCAGAATTGCATGAATCATTTCATCTTATTTGAAGCAGCTTGTCTCTTAAACTATTCACAGCAACACCCATGAGACTCATAATTTAAAAATCACACAAGGCCAAAGGCCACATGTTCATTCATACTGAAATGCCTCCCTTATCAGAGTACAATGTTGTAATCACATGACACGCACAGTTGACCCGGACAACTGACTGATAAAATCAAATTACATTTCAAAGGTTTCCAAAGCAGGACCAGCAGGAGGAAACACCCTTGTTACAATCATAACAGTGGGTTGCTGTCTTCCTATGTAGCAGTTTAAGCTACTGTATAAGAGGAGCAGCAGAAAAGCTGCTGAGGTAATAGTTTATCATACACCGCATGTATGTTTTCTGTCCAGGCATTTCCCACCCAAACTTGAACATGGGGCTGGCATTTTTGAATTTGAAATTCATACACTTAGAAAAGCCTGGTAGTGGAGTAGGCCAAAATGGACAAAAATGGATCTGCATAATGTAAACATGGTCTCCAACCTGACATATGAAGGCCTCACTTAGATAGTTTGGCTCAGGTCTCACTATAACACTGCCTGACAAGTCTACGGGGTAAAAAAACCTTTGACTCAGCCAGGAACCCTTGTAATTAGGTGTAATGCTGGGTAGGCCTATTGTAATACAAAACTACATGACTACTTATTCTAAGGTCTTCCAAACCCACAGCTAAATGGATAATAGCTTGGCCTTAGAGTGAAACATAGCTGAGCCACGGAATAAGAGATATTTAGCCCGATTTCTCTGCTGAATACAGAAACTAAATCAAATAGGTGGAAATTAATAGATGGGTTAATTACACTGACTGTGAGTGCGAACCAGTTAATAAGAGCAAGTTGAAGACTAGATGATTCCCTGGTGAGCAGGCAGGATTACCTCTGTAATCTCTTCTGTCACATATAGTGATGCCCCAAATCTCCCCTTGCTCAGAGGAGCATTCAACCCGTCAATTGAAATGAAAGAGGCCTTAACGAACACCTCTCTCCCTCTCATGGAGCACTCGGCCCCTGATTATAGTGTGTACGCTAAAGCTTGGAGATCAGAGTCCATTGAGGTGCAGGGTGAGCTTGATTCTCATATTCCTTTAAAGAAAGAAATTACACTCTGTTAGCTGTTGTGTGCGTGTGCGTGTGTGTGTCTGTGTTTGAGTGTGAGAGAGAGACAGAAAGTAAACTCTCATTGAGGCTATGACTTCCTCTTTCTTGCAACATTAATCTCAGATATTTGCAAACTATATTCTACCACAATGGAGTATGCAAATTACGTAAATAATTTAACAAAAAAATTACTAAAATGAAATAGTACAAGTAAGTAATGTTAACTACGGACTGCAGAAATGTAATAGTCCCGGCAATATGCTAATATTTCAATCCCCAATTGGAGTTAAGGGACTGAGGGTAGGAGTCCTGTTTCTCTTATGCATTATCATAAATCATAGTAGGCCTATTTAGTCATTCAATACCACACTGTCCCCTAGGACCATAATCTGTTTACAGGAGCACTGCAGCTTTGCATAGTACTTTCAAATCCATACCAAATGCATTTTTAATTGGTAAATAAATGCAAAATGCATGCTAACAGGCAATTGTAGCAATGCTCCTGAATGCTTAAATATGGTTCCAAGCATGATGTTCACATTATGGATTTTGCATCACCGTGTGTTTCCAAGGTGATTTATAATCAGCCAAGCATCCAGTCTCTGTTATAGCATAATGGAAGGTCTTGAACCGAGCTATGACTTCATCACATTTCAACATGAATAGTGAAGATTTCACAGAGTCTCTGAAGCAGAAACCTCATAAATTGTGTGTAAGAAAAGATATCCAACTATTTATTTTTGAAGCTTCTACCACAAACAAGTCCTGACTTGTTCTGTACATTATCAGAACTCCAAAGAGGTCGATATCATCCTTGCCACCGCAAATGAGTATAGTGACATGTACTCTACATAATATTGAAGGTAGCCAGTTCAAATATTTTCACACTTCTAATTTTAAGCTTAATTTATCTTTGCTACAGTGTGAGGTGATCACAACAATGCATTTTCAAGCAAATCACTTTGCTTCTTCGATAGCAAAACGTTGTCTTATTTAAAATGCAAAGGATTCACAAAATCAGTAAGACCTGACAAACCCAATAATCATTCAGTTTTGTGCGTTACCTGAGCAAACGGCATTATACATTCATACAGTAACAAAGTTTATTGCTCATTTTCTATCTAGGCACAGCTCTAACTTGGTTAATTCTTTTTTAGCAGGACCAAGAGCGTGCTTTAAAATGTGACTGCTGTTCCGGAGCCACCCAGAGATCAAGGGTCAAGGCACAGCACCATGTGCTGGAGCACATGACTCTGTCACAGGCTAGGGCGTAAAGAGCATAAACAACTGTTTGATTGCATAACAGTTGACACCGATGATAGTTCGATGACGTTAAGGGAAAGGAAACCAAAAGTCTTTCACGTGTGTCTTGGGGAGAGAGACAGGCTTGGTTAATGGACAACATTATAGTGGGTGACTTAAGCAACGTTAACCTTTAAATGATATCCATACCATATTATCTACTTTATTCTGCTGGACATTACCACTTACAGTATGTAATACACAGTGTGACATTTTAACTACAAAGATCAACTTTTCAGTTTGATTCTTTTCTATTAGTGATGAGGTATGTGAACGCAAACAAAAGTTTATTCAAGCTACAGCTAAATGTCTTTCAAACTCACTGACTTTAATTTATGAATAGAATGACTTTACAGCAATAGGTAACTATTATGGCACCATAATACTATCCTGTCAATAATCCCTGGCAGCACTCCATGAGGATACAGTGTCCGTAAATTAGATCCAAAGTCGAAACATTCCCTTTTATTACTTTAATTGAGGGAAAATGAAGATAGAAATATAAAGCATGGCAGAAAGAGGCAGAAGTTACCCTGACTTTATTGTTTAACGGCTAGTTTTGTTTTATATTAAATGACACTTATCAGGTTTACAATGAAAAGCTTACTGCACAAGTGAATTTGTATGAAACTTGGAGTATTCAATATCAATCTTGCTTGCATTCATCTGTAGATTGAGAGATTACATATTTGGCAAGAAACAAAAAAGTCAATTTTTTCATTTTGGTCCTAAAATTTAATCCATTGAGAAGACTAACAAATATTTACAAATAACATTACGTCTACAAGCTTAAATATTTAGCTTGTCTTCTTTTTGTTTTAATGGGTAGGTTTCTGTCAGTATGCTTTTGGAACATACAAAAAGAAAAGCAATGTGTTTTCAAATGGATGTCCTGGATACAGCCTACTTAGACAAAGTACATGCAGATACATATACTGAACATATTATATAGTATATCCTTATCAAAGGAAGGAAGGGGGTGGTGATATGCCATTTGTACGAACACTGGCAGTAAATCAATACAACCAGAGATTTAAGATACTGTCCTTATCATGCTTTTATCACATCCTTATCAAAATATGGGCTCCTTCAGCCTCGTGGGTGATCAATGAACATTCCTGCTGCTACTGAAACAAACACAAGGGCATCCTGTGCTCAATTCTGCTCTTATCTAAACCAGTAATCATTTGCTCATCATCCAGTATTTCATCAGTGATCAAAACCAAATACTTTCTTGAAATCTGCTTCACATCAGCCATTGGACAGTAAATCCTTTCCAAAATAGTAATGAACACATATTTAAGAAGGGAATCACAAGATTAAGAACTCTCATTTGCTCATAAAAATATGCAGGACCAATGTACAGCATGTTACTATAGTATACATGATTGTACTCTGACACTTTTCTACCAAGAAGCTATCTGTGTCTTATCTAAAGCTGTATAAAGCTGGTGTCGAACATGGAATGCTGGTAAATGATCAACCAGGGTATGACAGTAGGATAACCTGGTAAACAACCAGGGGGAGAGAAGTGTACATAATGATATTTTTTACTGAAGTACTGTTTTCAGACAGACAATATTGAAGTTCTATTAAACTAAACCACCCTATGTTAGACAACTGAACTCCACATATATGTACATTTTTCACTATAACTAGATACCACTGAATCGCTGCACATAGTTAAGGCCAGAGTACTGACAACGTCGGGCCAGTGAAGGCCCTATTAAAACTGTAGCATTTCTTTTTCTTTTTCTGCCAAATTGGCTTTCGGGGCTTTATCATGCTCAAAAACTCACCAATTTTGGCATTCATATCAGGACTGGTGAGGTATTTAGGTTTGAAAAAACGGTTCTATAGCGCCCCTTAGAGTAGATTTTAACTTTGCAAGGCCACGCCCCTCATCCTGAACGTTCGACTGACTTGAAATGCAATGTCCAGTTCCATCTGCTCTACAGAAAAGTCAATTAGACACCTCATTGTGTTTAGAAAATATAGAGCAATGAACTTCAAATGGTCGTGGCTTTGTACATCAATACACATAACTTCCAAACCATTTGGAATATCATCACGAAATTTGCAGCATATGTCAACATCACATCACATAATATACCCTTTTAATTCCATTCAGCCACTAGGGGACATTGTATCACATGTAGACTTAAAAATAAGTCTCTTGGGACCATGCTCTAAAATCAAACAGAAGTCGGCCATTTTTGATTTTGTGTGATTTTTTCTTCCATTTCTGTCCATTTCTTGGCGCACACTTCATCGCATCATTTCTTACTGTGCTGTTGTGCGTGTTTATCTCCTATTATTTGGCCATATTGCTCCACTAATTCAACTGTTTCTTAAAGACGGAGAAATTAGAGGATGATTCATTATTTTAATTTGAGTAAGCAGGCATCTCCATGTTGATAAACTCTATTTCATTTTGGTTTAAACTTGGATTTACTAAACAGAGGTTAGTTTGTATTTGTGCGACATAGCTCTGCTAAATTCTAAATCTGGATTTGCTCATTTTAAACATAGTTTTTCTAAACTCTGAATAAAGTTAATGTCAGGTTAAATTAATCCTTGCTGGTGCAACCCGGCCTAAGATGAGTGAGGAGTCAGCAGTCACTGACAAAAAATTGTGAATCCCCATAACCCCAAGAGGTGCTTGAGCATGAAGTCATAAATGAGCACAAATAATATTTGGCTGGTGGGTCCAGCAGAATTCAGGATTAGCTGTGGACGGACAGATCTGATGAACTGTTTATGTTTATGTTTGAAATCACAAAAACAAATATGATAAATTACAGGACCAGAATTAAGAGAACAAAACAATTTCTATGAATTGTCCTCTGGTTCTGGTCAATAAATAGCACACAGGAAACACAACGGACTTATTGAATGAACAACCAAAGTTACAGAAGTCTGGTGACTAAATGTCTCATGAACAGCAGCGTTCACTGCGTTCATTTAAAATAGTATTCAGAGAGACATTCGTGGTCTAACTCGTGCACGCAGTGTCTGATGGTCAAGGAAGTGCAAGGTGGCATCAACCAGCATCCAACCAGCACCCTCGACATGCGCAAGGGAACGAGGGCCCGAACAATGGTGCTTGCAGCTTTAATTATACTGGAAACACTGATTTTGTATTATCTTATATAGGGCCTTCCCAAAACCATGCAACCACAACCCATACAGTTAGGTGTTACAGACATGAATGGCATCCACTGTAGTTGCAATTGCAAAACTTTACAAGAGTCACCTAGTAATATGACATGAGTGGGTGTATACCATCATTACTATTGTTACATTGTCTTTAATAATTGGTTGTAGTATACAGGGAACAGGACCTGCACAAATATCAGTGAATCAGCAAGGGATTTCTTTCACACAATCTTTATCTATATTTTCACATTTATTCTCTTTTTACCATCAGAAAGATAATAATAACAATTAGGAAAGCATACCCTGTACAGCGTTGTTCCTGGTATGTGACACCTGTTATTACTTTTATAAATACTTTTATATAACTGCGAGAGCACGTTAACCAACAAAGAGCAAGTGTGTGTGTGTGTGTGTGTGTGTGTGTGTGTGTGTGTGTGTGTGTGTGTGTGTGGCAGAAAGGGTGGTAGACAGCTTACACAGACCCAACAGCATATCACCTCGTCTGTCAATCAAGCCACAGGGGAGGTGAAGGGTAAGGAGGAGACAGGCACGCTGGCTAATCATTTTGTAATCAGGCGTCAAAACAAAACAAAAAAATGTTTATCTGATCAGCGCGGGCGGCTGCCAGAGTTGACATGAATGTTTTTTCCTCCCGTGTCATCATGTCAGGGCTAATGGACAGTGGTAAGGAGGGGAGTTAATTACTTTTGACGACGCTCCCGCTAATTTCCCATTTATATGGAGTCCCTTTTCTCCTCTGCCATCGGCCAGGCAGGCAGAATGCTTGGCTGCTGTTTGTATCAGATCCATCAGAATATCTACACTACGTCTTTGCATATCAAAACATTATAGACACCATTGTTTCTTTTCCTAATTGTTTTTTTTCAAAGCTCTCAAAGTGAGGAAGGGAAGGCAGTATTGCTCCACAAAAAGGGGCAACACATTCTCACTCCTAACTGGTTACATACGACTCCTTGGCTTCACTTTTGAACGCACTAGCCCAGGAGACAAATCACACACACACCATGGAAATGGATTCCTTTCAATGTGTCTTTCAGTTTCTGGCCTGTTCCAGCCTTCGATTCTGGTTGTGTCAAGTCTTAATTGCATTTTGATCATTTATTTGTTCAAATTATTGTAGCACAGTTCCCATTGGTCCACACCAGCTCTTGTGATTTTGTCTTAGATACAGATGCCAACACGATATAAATGAATTAGAATAGGGCACCAAACCAAGATCGTTATCCTGAAAAGACACAAAAATCAAATATACCTTCCACTCTTTTGTCATCTATGGACATCATTTTAAGCACGTTTTAATATCAAAGCAGTGTTCACAACACCTATGTCAAAATTTTAGTCTGCTGTCTACTATTAGCCTTAAAGTCTTTCTTAATCAAATCTTTCTCACACACACCCCACACAGAAACACACTGGCGTACAAAGTGTAAAGTTGTGCTCCTCAAAAGGCAACAGTTGATAGTTAAACATTATTTTTGGCTGCGGATTCCTTCCAAGGGTAACCAACACAGCAACACTGGACTTGAGTTGTGACACCAGCTGTCCCACACCGAGGAAACACTCTTTGATTCACAGATGAGCATCGGAGATGTTTCTTCTCTGACTTCCTTTGACTATGTGTGAGTGACACTTTGTCATCTGGCACACAGTCACCAACCTCTGTCACTTTGCTTTCTTCGGCTGTATTCATTTTGACGTCACATCTTGCCACCAATTGCCATTTTGTGTTCAACTTCTTACCTCACTCCTTTACTTTCCAGTCATCATTTTAAACTCTTGAAACTTTGGCCTCCTCATTTGGTTTTCACCCTGACCTTTGTTAACCTTCCATTTGATTTTACCCTGCTCAAAACTTGTTAGAAAGATTTGCGAGCTAACTGATAATTGGACATGTGGTAGAGGGGCAATTTTACATCTGTTTTACTTGTATGGCCAGCGGGTAGAGCGGGCCAACCATTAATTGCAGGTTGGTTGTTCAATCCTTAGTTTTATACTGTCCATGTGTCGTATTTTATAATTGTTGAGCTCTTTGGATAAAAGCGCTACATATATGCAGGTTAATCATGAATAATCGATAAATGAAAGAAAAAAAACACATGATGCTGCTTTGTTTACCTACTTTTTCTGTAACTGCAGGTATACAAACACCAGATATTGTTTCAAGGAAATTCTGGTGTTATCCCTTCCAAATTACCCTCAACTAGGTCTAAATCTATGCCCCTGACAGCTGGCTCTGAGACCCAGAGAGCCCCCCCCCCCTTAAACCATTTTACATTATTATATGTTATGCTAATGGTAGCAGTCAGCATACTTCTAACTAGTGTTGGGCCTGATAAACGATGGGCCTTCTGGCAGATATATGTGGAAGGGCCAAAAGTGAAGAGGGACATTTTATTCTTGGCCATCAATCTGACCGGGATCTGTGGGCACTAGTGGAGGTAGTGGTAATTCATTTTGAAAGGGGCTCAGTGGGCTACGAGGGGCCCTAAGGGCTGGTGATGGGTCCTCACCCTATGATTGAGATTCTGAAAGTGGAGCTGTTTTATGGGATTCTTAATTTAGAGAGGCAGGTACTGCCATAGATGTCTCGTCAGTAAAGCAAAGGGGCAAAGGGGCATTTGGGGCTGACCTCTAAGGGGGACATTAATTAACCACAAGTTGGAAAAATTTCAGCTCACTGTTTGTGCATCGCTTTAGGGAAATACGAGTGAAAGATGCATTCAATATACTTTCTAGACAAAGGGAAATAATCTATTACTATGTTTAGGAACTGTAAGCCATGTACTGTAAGTGTATTCAGAGTCTTAAATGATTTATATTGGTCATCTATCTTTGATTGAATGGGAAGTGGTGACATCCATATACCTTGTAGGTCATAGATATAAATGATGATACACTGACAAGCATGTCCCCAGCGTCTCCTCACAGTCCATATAGGGAATAATAATCAATCTTTCTGCCAAAGAATCTCTGGAAAAGTAGCAGTGTTGAAGTGAACAGCACTACCTTGATGCTCCAAACAGTGGGTCTATGAGGGGTTGATTCGTTCAGGAATGGCTCTTGGAAGTCAAGAGATTGATCAGCATTTACGCATGACACCAATCAATCAGAAAGACAAATCCTCTGTGTCACTCTGTGCTGTGTGCTATTCTATGGGAGACAGGCATTCTCCTTGCATGCAAACAATGTCCCCAATTTGTCAGAGACACAATAACAGCCCTGGCAGACCCCATTTGCATCACTGTGTGAACAACAAATGTAATTGATCACAATATTGATTATAGTATTTTGGAGAAAAGAGATGTCCCGAGAGAGCAGTTGAGGCAGTTGAACATTCAGATACTTAGATTTTATCTGCTTTGACCTTTCTGAAGAAATCTAAAATGTATTTAAGTAACAATGACTAAACATAATGAAATGTAACCTGGTTCGGACTCTTGAGAAAAGATACATATACAGAGGCAAAAAAACTAACTAAGAATAAAGACTATATTCATGAAAAAATGGCAAGAGATTGCTTCCATAAATGACAAACTATAATCTTGTTTCGTGTCTTTTATCTTATCATACAAGCCCTAAAATTGCAAGAAAATTGGTAACCAATAAACATTTTTCATTATGTAATACAATTTAATTCTACAACCATGGAGTGCAATCATGAACAAGACTACACTGTGATTGAGACCAGATAGTTAGACGGAGTCAAAGATGAGAGCAAATCCAGACAATGTCGCCTGGCTTCCACAATTTAGCTCTCAGTCCATTCTTTAGTAGTACATGACGGCTCCTTATCTGATGAGATAAATGATTTATTCAAGAATCTGTGGAGGACGTGGGTGAAATTCAGTTTTACTGTACTCTTGTTAGGTGAACAGGAAAAAAGGAGAGAGGGTATCTTAGGTTTATCACATGGGTAGTGCAATGTCAAGTCAATATATTTTCCTTACTTGACTAAAGTTGTAGAGTTAAAGACACTTCTTCAGTTCTGCCATCAGTCAGTTGTTTGAGTCAGCCAGCAGACAGGGCAACACTCTAATTGAAGATGTACATCACACTGCAACAGTTGCATATTATTAACACACAAAACAAGGGCCAATTGATCATTAGTGCATCAATATGTAGTTTGCATAAAATTATTTCCTTTAAATAGTCTCTGTTTGAGGTGACCCAGGGTTGGCTCATCAATAATGTAAATGAGCCATTAGGGCATTAAGAGGCTGTCTGTGGGAATGACAGACCACCAGGCGTCAGTGAGTTAATATCCAATACAGCACTTCCTGTCACACAGGCCAATGGCTAGGCTGTGTATGTTTTTTATGTATGGATAAATATATTGACTTACAGAAGACAAAATATATCTTGAAGTGGGACATTGACTCACAAACGTTAACCTCTTTCATTTAATTTACCAATTTCAATATCCTAAATTGTTGGACTTATCTAACAGCAGACTGTTGTCTGTGACACACCTTGAAATAAAAAGTGATTAGAGATGATTACAAATGTGATATTCTCCTGAGTAGAATTCCCAATAAAGCAGTCAAAGCTCATCTCAGACCGTGCCCTTTGCCTCAATCCATAAGTGCTCCTGGCTGCCACCTGCAACCTTGAGACTCCCCTTATCCCGTCTCCCTCCACTCCTCTCCATGTCTGCCAATATTAAGGAGCCCGATGGAGTCGCAGCGAGAGGAGATGTTTACCATGAAATTGGTTGTTTCATCTTTAGAATCTGTGATGCAAGCCAGAGAGAGGGATATCAATGTGATCCATCACACCATTGATTCTAGCAGGATAACAGATTCAAACTCACTGCCTAAAGGTTATTTAGACAAGAAACGTCTGTCAGTCTGTAGCAGGTTGCTGTGTTTAGACAATGGTGCAGTACTATACAGTAACCCCAACCCTAAATATACTTTAGATTATACTTTTACAGTCACAAGACAAACACTTAAGTAGAATTTATTCAACTTCAGTGTATAGATGTTGTAGTACAAACTTTTCTCTCTTTGTGTACTTTTTTTAAATACAGGAGCAGGCTGTTTCATATCTCGTAAAGTACATTGCAGGATTATGGCACATGGCTAACTTTGTCGGTGTTGGTGGCAAAGGAAAAAAAGCAGGTTATTTGTTTTCTCCACCCGCTGCCAGTAGCGATGACTGTGGAAGCCGTACTTGTGTATGGAGTTGAAATTCAATCAGGTTGTTTAAATTTAGTTTGGACATTGGCCAGTGAAATCAGAATTTAATAGAGTCTTGTATATGATATTAGAAAAAGTTATCTGTTGTGTTTTTCTGTGGACAATAAAAACTGACGTGTCATATACACTTACATGTCAGTCTGTGTCAGTCCATGTCAGACTGGTAGTGTAAAGCCCATATTTAAGATGTTAGGATAATGATATACAGTAATAGCTAAAATAATATGATCATATACCTCAGCATGAGTGAGCCATAACCTGCCATGCCACTCAGTGCCCACGCTCTGCCATCATCTCCCAATGCTAGCACACAAGGGGGCTCGTTAGCCTCCTATTACAGATGTGACAAGCACACCATAATAGCGCAATTATCCCAAAATGCCAAATTTCACTCCAAAGGAAAAGGAGTGTGTAGTGATTAACGGTGAACACTTAAGGGGAAGAGTTAGACAACGCTGTTGGATAGGAGAAAATATGTATCAGGCTGCCACCATTACAGATGCTTCCTCCCTCCTGACAACAGCAATTCATTTGAGATGCTATTAACATGCATAATTATGCTAATCAAGCAGTAATTAAGTGCCAATTCATCAGAGACCTTTTTTTTTTTGGTCTGTAATTTCATCAAGCATGGCTGTTGGGATTTGTTTTTTCTTGCATATTTCGTTATACAATATTGCTCAAATGAGGCACTCTCATTTCATCTAACAGCCCCTTTGCTGTGTGTTTTTTAAGTTTGTAAACAGGATGTGTAAGAGATGGGATGTAATGTATCCCATCTCTAACACATTCATGGCATTTATACAAGAGGTTCTTAAAACCACAGTACATGGTGTATTCATGAATAAATACTATCAATACAAGTCTTTCTGAACCTGAATGACAAAATAGCCATTTATCAGTGCTTTCCAAAATAACCCATATCATCAATCAAAAAGTAATTGAGTGTCTGCTGATCTGTCGCCCCTAAGGTCAATGAAGTTTACCATTTTAGGAAATAAACATATTTGCTTTCTTGCTGGGAGCTAGGTGAGGGGACCAGAATCATGTCTGTTTACTAAATATGAAGCTACAGTAAGCAGCTTAGCACAAAGCTGAAAACAAGGGGAAGCAGCTAGCCTGGCTATGTGCAGGCCAGCACCTATAATGCTCACTAATTAATAAGTCAAGCTTGACTTGTCGCGTTGTGAACATTTTAAAAAGATCTTTATGTCTTCTACCCAACCTGACATCTAGTAGTACAACACGTTCAGCTTCCTCCAGTATGAGCAGCTTCATACAAAACCTTCATACAAAATAATCAATAACATTAACCTACACATGAAGATGCAGAGAAAAATGATGGTGAGCTATACTGTTCCTAGAGACCTGCGTTTATGCAAAGATTGACAAGAAAATAAGAGTATCTGTGTACAAAACAGCCAATTTCTTAATTTTGACTCAAAAAGGAAGCATGCAACTGTATTCCAAAGCAAATGTAGGTTGCATGACATCAAACTATCCGTACAAACTATCTCTACTCAACTGAGCTCAAGCCGCTGAGGAATGCCATGTGACATGATTGAAAGCCTCTAAAGCACGATGGAAGTGAACCTTGTGTGGAGGATTTTTGTCAGTAGTATTAACTTTTTTTTTCTTCTTTTTGTTCAGTGTTTTTGTTTGATCACTTGGATTGATCTGTGATCTGCATAGCAGCTGTGTCTTTGTACGTGGGAAACCGGTTTACTGTAAACACTTCTTCCCCTGAGAGATGGGCCATGACATTGCATAATTCTTCAATTGATTAATCAATTTATACACCAGGTCATTTGAAGAAACAAACAATGCTGCCAGATATTTTCTCAAATACCTCAACAGGTTGCTTTTCAGGAAAATGTGAGCACACAATAGGGTGTGTTAAGCATTTAAAACAAATTACCAATGATGTTGTTTTTTGGTGAGGACAGTCTCTGTCTTTAACTGTGTGACCTCTTCAAATCCCTCATGTCAAGAGAAGATTGTTCATATACATGTGATAATTGCTTCACATTTTTACCTTTACAGCGTATGCTTGAGGAAAGATAATATAGAACCAACTGCAGAACTCAATGAATCACCAATAGCACCAAACGGTGCTTGTGTGTTGTCTGCCTGTCCCAATCAGAAGTCAAATGTCATGAGGGTGTTAAGGTCAAAATATAATTTTCTTCATACTTTGGTTTATAGCCAATTTAGCTCAAAATGAGTGACATTTGGCTCAGCATCAGTTGTATTTGGTGTGCAGGTTAGCATGCTAACTAATATTAGCATGCTAACCTGCTAAACTGAGACGGAGACCATGGTTTACACATTACCTGTTAACATCGACATGCTAGCATTGTCATTGGGAGCATTTTATCATAATTTCTTCATAAAGCAGCACTGTGCTTACACAGTATCTCTTCTGCAAGCAGCTCTTCATTGATATTTGAAAACAATGGGAGCCAATTACTCTTGGTTAGTATGGTAAACCAACATTGTAACCGGTATTGCAACTAACGGTTGGAAAAGCTAGACATACGGCACAGTTTGTATGAATAAAAACATACACCATGTCACTGTCATGACAATTTTACTCTGCAACACTTCAAGAGTGTTTTGCATTCATCGTCTGTTCTCTTTACAGATTGCCCACATTAACCTCTACTGATTGACTTTCTCTTTGTGTCCCTGTAATGGGCCCCGAAGAATAAGAATAAACCAACCCACATAAAGAACTGCTCTCTCTAGGTGCATCTTCTAAAAGCTGTCATCTTATCCCAGTTGGTACACAAACAAAGGCTTTAAATGTCTAGGATAGACAACAAATAGTTTTGCTCTCCAGCATGAAATCCAGTCATCATAAGAAGTTTGATTCACAATTATATTTTTTTTTATCAAATGCAACAGAAACCTTCATTATTCGTTATTTTTAGTATCTCTGCCCCTGCTGTGGTACACTATGCCACTATGTCTTCTGAGGTTGTGTGGCACATATGAAATGTTATCTGCAATGGCATTCCTCTGTCCACTTTCACCCAGAGAGTCAGACAGGTGTTCTCATCGTACATGAAAGCCTCTGGTGATGCATGTCAGTCTTGATCACCCATGATGATGGCCTGAGGTAAGGAAACTGCTTCCATTCCTCCGACATGTGAACTCTTTTGAGTTTCAGCACTTTTATGATAGTTTTGGCAGCCAGAACAACCAGTCAGACATTGAGGTGGACAGTCCCAACTCCCTTTTTTTCAATCGTTTGTACTTCAACTTTCCAGATCCTTTTCCTTGACTATGATATAATTTGTCATTTCATTCCCTGTCTACCTGTTTTTGTCTCAGACCACTTGCGAATATTTCACCATCTCTATTGTTATGGCAACAGTGGGTCCCTTGACCCTAAAGGTTGATCTCGGTGTTAGTCACATTGTCCTCGTGGCCCAAAGCTTCTGGAGTCTTGTTTGTCAATATTTGGTGGATTGGAGATATACTTGATCTACTACTTGTTCCTGTAATTGTCTTATCTCATAATCACAGTTGTCTCTCCTCTCCTTCTATGAACTGGCCACAAACTAAGCATGAAAAGGAACAAGTTGCCTTGGCCACCAATAAAAAGGCCCCTTGGCGCAGAAGGGGCCAATCAAAACCAAGCTCTTCTACTTTAGTTCCTCAAATCATGTCCGATCATACTGGTTTTGGACTGCCACTGTCACAATTGCTATGGTGATGGGTTTAGATCATCGGCAGATAATAAAGGAGATTTATCTCAACTGAATTTCGGAGTAAATACTATACAACAACATGCAATCCAGATTGTTATGCACTCAGCATGGAAAGCAAACGGAGAGAAACAGCCTGGTTGACGGTGGCTGGCTGTACAGGAAGAGATGGGCTCTGAGGTTTGATGGGGCAGAAGAAGGCTCATGCAGACGGCTGGCTGCTCCTTTTGACGGCGTGTCAGAGTTGGCTCGCAAGCTGCTCAGCCGCATCTGGGTGATGCAGTCATCATTGTGGCAGGCCTGTCAGAACAAACTGGTGCGCTGGAGACAGATACAGCTTTAGTGGCAGGATGGGGAGTACGCAACACATGCACCACCCTAACATCGAATATGTTCCCCAAACTGGCAAGCTGGTGGCAAGTTAATGACAGGAACGACCAGTGACATCATATAAAAACATGATTACGCTCCACAAAAGACATCTGAGTGAGTCCATAGATCAAACAGACAGGATGATGACTTAAAGCACTAACACACTGGCTACTGGCATTACTTATAGGAGCCTTGGTAACAGAATAAAAGTCAGCCTCTATAATTTAAATGGGAAATGTCACCGCAAAATTGATACAGCATAAATAAACATTACTCTCACACACACAGAAACACACAGAAAGAAGATGAGACAGAGACAAGGAGAAAGAAGAGTGAGGGCTCAGGCATTGCCAAGAGGAGGTTTGTGTTGCATCACCAATGCACTGTTTTTATTTCTGATGTATTCAAATTAAATGACAGTCTCAGTGGGAGAATAATGTATCATTAGCAAAGGGTTTGCAAATTATTTATGCAATGTAAACCATAATAACATCTTCTGTTTTTTTCTTATACTGCAATTAACAAGTAACTTTGAAACCAATAAATGTCACAATCGCTTTCATTTAATTAAAACAATAGGTATCATATTACAAGGAAAGATGTCAGTCATACCACATTCTCCTGCACATAGCAATTTACTGCTAAAGCGTTATGAGAGAGGGTGACACAAATAATAGCTATTAAGCTGTCAGCTAGTGGAGGCTGGATCACATTACTGAAATTAGCTAAGATGCACTATTATAAACAATGCCTTCCTCTCTCAACACATGCACATGGATAAACACACACAACAGACTGGAGTACTCATTTTAATATATATTGAAATGTGAACACATTTACAGCCATGTTTTTATTTTATTTTTGTATTCATGTCTATATGTATTTTTGAGATTGATCATTTGTATTCTGACTAAAAGTCGAACACTGCCTCTAATACCATTCTACTCTGTTTCTAATCCTGGACTGTCCATCAACCACATGACCTATGCACAATCTCAAGAACTGTCATTTGGAACCACATACGACTCAAAACCAGTTTTTGATTAATGTTGAAATCCTTTCATGTCCTTTGTGCTGACATGATCTCTAATACGTCCAGTTTAAAGTAGTAATGTAGTCCAACACACCGCACGTAGTTTTGGCAAACTGAGGGCTGAGGCAGTGTCACTTACCTCCAGTATAAAAAGGAAAATTAAACAATAATGCAAAATAAAAAACAAGCTAAATACTCAGTGGAATTAACTGTGAAGTAGTATTCATGTCACATGACAAATCCACAGGCAACACTGACATCTGCTGGTTTGAAATAAGGATACATTTCTTTCTAAACCTTCAACTATTTTTAAATGTGTATGCTGCCTTTTATCAAATTGCATCAGACATTTACCAAAATATGTCATTTTACAATTATCTCCTTTGTATTTTAGGCTTTACATTTGCAAAACCCTCCATCTTAATCCTCCTTCCTTGAGCCCTCTATTTTCCATTTAACATGAATCAATTGAGTTGTGTTACCCACTTATCAGCAGGACTAATTTATTTATGAACCTGTCATTTGTAATCATTGATCAGGATTTTTTCCATTGGGAAACTAATGATATGCAGAGGTAAAAGATTTCCTAATTATTGTGTTTGGTCTAATTGAGACTGTGTGCTTCTGTAAGAGGGTTCAGAGGGGAGCTGACTGCTGCCCTGTCCGCCACACTGACAGACGCGCCAGCAGAATCCTAGTAGATTAACTCGGAGTGAAATTGGTCATTTATTGAGACTTTTATTTTGAAATCCAAAAATGCTATACAGCACAACATGACACCTAGTTATAGTCAACCAATGTCATTTTCAGAAAATAGATACTTTACTTAAATAAATCAACAACTCAGAGGCATAGACATGGTATTACTTTGTATTATGGTCTAGCAAGATGTTTCCTAATATCGTCAAACATAATTGAAATCAGTTCAAATTAGAGACCATCTTGCCATGGGATCACACCACTACCAACGCCAAATTAGGCCAGGGGCATTAAGTAAGGTGCAATGACCCCTTCCCCCACTTCCTACATCCCTACTCAGACCACACCCATCTTCAAATTTAGCCTGCAGTTTAATCTCAACGACACACCCGTAAAGGTCTGTGATTGCATCTTTCACAGTTTTGACACATTGACGAAATCTGTCCAGAGACCAGAATTTAAAACCACTTCTGTTTATTCCCCAGTACAGTAGGTGTCTCAAGGACCACGTTATGCTATGATGACACACACTAGACTTACAAGATGAGAAAACAATACCAGTGTTGTTGTTGTGGCTGGTAATAAAAGTTGTATATTGTACTAAATCCTTTCAACTGTAGACTCAAACCATATAACATCTTTCTGGTGTCAACAACATTCAGTGGACAACTGTCTGCAAGTACCGCCATATAATCTGGCAATACTCTTACCAAATTGTATTTTGGTAAAGTTGTATCATATGTTTGTCATTGTGATAATCACTAACCTTTCAACTTTGTGAAAGAAAGCCAAATTTAAGTTGAAGCTGTTAATATTCACCAGCAAGAGGATCATTGATTGTTTGACTCATTTATTTTCATTAACTCATCAACAAAATCAAATCAGGTTTCATGTCAGTCTTGTCAGCTACATTAATGCGCCGATTCAGACTCGTCAACTTTCAACCTGGGCTGGAACAAAAAAACAAACAATTGACTGTCCATTCAAGGTCCTGAGATCCATCATCAGGAAGTGATGTGTCTCCGACTTTCATGAAATCTACAGCAACAATGTTCATATTTGTTTGAAATTAAAAATTTGTAAAACATCAACTTGAAATCTACATCTGTTACTCACATAACTACCATAAGCCATAATTAACCATAATTGACCATACATGTAAATATGATCAAGCTGTTCAGTGACAATAGTAAGCATTTAAGCACCAGATGGCAGCAAAAGCATTTGGTCTCCAAAACTTACAAAAAGACTGTTGACCTTGTTTTGATCGTATTACTGCATATTCACAAGGACCTTATTAAACAAGGCACAATTTAGGAGGCTCCTATACAAACAAACCTTTTTCAAAGGTGCAGAATTAAAAAAATAATAATTTTTAATTGATTGATTTATTGTCAGTCATACAGAGAATCAATGATTGACACTCTGAAACACTGACACTGGTGTCAATTGTTTACTTTGCAGTTAATCCAGATATAATGTCACCAATATTCTAACTACATCTGCAGAAGTTTACATACAAAATGGTCAGCATAATGTTTTTTTAAAGCAAAAATATAAGCTTTGGAATCCAGCTGTATACGGAATGCAGAGAGCAGCTTTCACACAATGTCACCATTCATCATCATCTTTGATGAATATTGCTTTAACACCTGGTTAAAAATATATTAACAACAATTTACATCACCTGCTTAGCACAGCATTTTTACAGCCCATCCAGCAATTCAACACATGAATGAGGGGAGTGTGCTGTATTCTAAATTATTGTTTTGGGCCATTAGCCTGAGCTCTTATCCCCACTTGCTCCCGCTTCACAGCCTGTCTGTCCAAGGCGGGGCTAAGGCCCCTAAGTGCTGCAGAGGGCAGGCGAGAAACCCCATTCACTGTCAGTGCTCCACTGTCTATTGGACAGATATAGTCCGCAGATTCATCAGGTTTCCTCTTTCTGAGATGACTGAATTGGGTGAAGCCCAGCTTCTTTGGCTGAAACCACAAAAGAAGTTTAACCCGTCAATAAATCATTTGCAATGAATGCTGCTTCAACCACTAAACATTTGATTCTACGATTGTGCTCCTACCTTTACTTTAGCAGTGGTAGTCAGGGGCACATGGCCTGTGGCATTGCCGTACTCTCGCTTCTCCTGCGTGGCCTGGTGTCCCACCAGGGTAGAGAAGGCAGTGGCGAGGTGGCGGCGGAGCAAAGTCTTCTGTGGAGGAATATTTAACAATAGTGCCAAAGTCTCTGAGCTGAAGCGAGGCTCCAGGATCTGTTGAAGAGATTTTTGACAGCAGATGACAGCAACAAATTTAGGTTTACAGGGTTGTCATGAAAACGTGTGAAAAATCTGCTGACAAGCTCAAAATGCTGCACTTACAATCAGCCCACCATGAACGCCGCTGCCCCGTAGATTTGGAGCGTACTCGGCTAGATCGACTGCTCTCAGCCACTCCATAACGCGATGGTTAGACCACTGCACCACCTCTGAGGGAGAGGGCTGTTTCTGAAGAAGTTAAAAATCCAAATATAAGTTTTCCATCTGACTCACCAGTTGACTCACCTTCCTTAAAATTGATTAGAAGTCGGCAGAATGAAGCTTTAACAGCACTGGGGGCTTTCAAGGCAAGCAGTGTGAAAGAAACAATGTGCTGCGTATGAAAGCATATTATGTCTGACGCCATCTTGTGGGTAACTGTTGGGATGACACCTATTCACCATCTAAGAGCAGTATTTACAAAAATAAATGTAACATACAACATAAAACAGATACAACTGCTACATACACCGCTCGCTGGCACAATCCACAATCTCAACTTCTAATTACGCTTTTCTATCTTGGCTTACCTCTTCCCCTGGCCTACGTCGAAGACAGTTGGGGTTGAACTTGTTGGCATGAAGGACATGGATGGCACATTTAACACTGAGATGATGAAGCTGACTGGTGACCTTCAGAGTCAAGAGGTCATTCTGAACAGCAAAGGAACATCAGTGAACTTCATGAAAAGTATGCAGATTCATAGCATGTTTTTAAAACATGTCTGACAAGTTAATGTATTTTAAGTCTTACCACTGTGAGGTATTGTATCATTCGACCATCCACTCGGGCCTCATGGAAGTGGTCTTTGTACTGAGGCAAACCAATATCATCCAACCAGCCTAAACGGGTGAAAATCAGACATTTATTCACTTCACTCACTAAAATATTGAATGCTTCATCAAGTTTCATCAGCTGTCAGCTGTCAAAATATGTTCACTGTAACTGTTCAGTTAAGATGCAGTTCCTGATTTTGAATTCTGGCAGTGGCTATATTTGCATTTTTCTGATATATTTACATCCCACACATTACATGTCTTTGTTTGATTTGTGGCACGAGAAGTCCCACTCTGTATTTGTTGATGAGATTTAAATGAGAACATGCAGCTGCAGCATGAAACGTTCATAATATTCCATTTAGAAAGAGTCTTACGGGTGACCCAGATGTAGTCCAGGTCTGACGATTTCTCTATAACTTTAGTGGTGAATGCCTTTAGAGCGAGCTGCAGCTTCTTCCTGTGTAGTGGATTCTTCATACCCATTTCCTGAGGTTAGAAAGGACTGTTTGTTACAATAACACTAATGATTGGGGAATAATTGGAGGTTTACCCACACATCATGCAGTTTAATTTAGCCTGATAAACCTTCTTAAGTTTCCAACATATCCGATGCATCGAGTATTTATTCTGATTGAATACTTAAATACTGTGTAAAGTTGTAAATTCAAGATATTTTCACAGTGTTTACTTTTATGTGCCAATAGTTGCCTGCTTTATTCTCTGACCTTCTCAAAGTCCTGAGGTGTGGCAGACAGCAGCGTCTGTCCATTTTCAACCCACTGCCTGGTAAGATTGACATACTGGCCCAGTCCATAGTCCTCTAGCCAGCCACAGACCTGCTCTTTGGTCCACTGGCTGAATGGAACGTTCATATCACTAAAATAAAAAAACACAAATCATGTAATACGTTTATAAATGTAATGCAATCATTTAAAATGGCTATCTTGATATATAAATCACATCAACATTTATGACAGATTTTGTTCTGCTAAGACAAGCCCTCAAGCCTCTTCTAGGAAATGGTGAAGGCAGGAGAGCAAAGCCAGATCATTTGATGGGTGCTAAATACAAAATCCAGAATATATCTCGTGCCTCCACATGAAGCTCAACATGGAAGAAGGCTGAGCCTGCGGCTCACAGCTAACAGTGCTAACAGTGAAACGGCGTGCGCGGCTGAACTGGTTTTGCACACACAGAGGAAGAGCAACTTCATTGTCTGCTCAGGTTGACATTTCTCCACTATATCTTTTCATAGCAAAGTAAAGTATTGTTTTTGCTGCTTTATTTATGTTCTTAATATTGTATTGATAAGCTTTAAAAGAGAATATTATAATGGTGACCTGGCTGATACAAACCCTTAAACACTTACAACAGGAGTAGCCTACAGTACTACTATGCTTTACCGTGAAGAGTCATACGATTCGGGGGTCCTGGTCAGTCTGGGTCCTGCTGTCGAACGAAGTCCCCCTCTTCTAAACTGACTGACATCTGGATCCACTGCCTGCAGCCCTCCAGACTGGGTTCTTCGAAGTCTGTATGGGTGAGGGTTAACATGCTAGAAACTACTTTCATTTTCAAAGTAAAATGATATTCTGTTTGGCACAATCAGTACATGTTCACTTCATTGTTGATAAATATAACAAAGTACTGTGAAGATTTACGGTCGGATAAAGGTGATAATGGAAACAGTTACTGCAGTCTTTTAACACTGAAAGTCAATGACGGTAATCATTTATTAGGTACTCAATATCTGACAGTTTTGTGTAATTGTGTAATTTCAGTAATTTTATAGTGTTTACTTAGTGAGTGTGATAGTAGAGCAAGTGCAGTAGGAGAAGGATCGTTTAATATATGCACAAATTATTTCTTTATGAAAATATCTCTCTTAATATTTCTCTCTTACTAGAGAGAAATATTATTTATACACAATTTAATACATTCTATATAAAACATATGCTATTCAGCCTCACAGTACATATTTATACATATCATTTATTTAGGTCTATTTAATGTTTGGTTGCCCTTTATTCTCTAGTACTTGGTGATCATATGTGTTGGCATGTTGTTGTTCTATCAATGTATTTTCCACACTCACTTTCCCCAGAGTTTCTTAAAGCTCCTGTTATTCTTCATGTATTCTGGTGAGCCCACAGCTCGTTGGCCAGGCTGTTTGTTTGCTCCAGAATGAACAGGGGAATTATCGCCTGAAGTGCTGTCATCAACTTTCTCAAACTTTCCTGCAAGAGGTTACAAAAACCAGTCAGTTAGATACAATTCAAATTGTAGAACTATGGAGGGCTATTCAACAGCTTATAGGTGCATTAGTTAAAAATTGCAGCTTACTTGTGATAATTAGAGCAGACATAGCCTCACTGTAATTAACTTTTCAATGATGGGAAAACATCAGAATGTCTACATTTATAGTTTCCCTAAATTAAATACAAAATCTGGATGATGATGATAATGATGATGATAATGATGATGATGATGATGATGATGATGACTGAGTAGAATGCATTAATAGAGGTTTGCTTTTGTATCTCTTTGCATACCAAACAGAACCGTAAGAGCCAAGTAGCACAAGTGTGGCAGTCTGCCTTGCCACAGTGCTCTATTCAGGGGAGGGAGCACAGGTTGCAGATCATTGAGTTTGGCAAATAATTCATTGGTTAATGGGGTTTAAGCTAAATTTTACAAGGTGTAATCTTTATTATATGTGCTGTGATCAGTCAGCACTCTGCAGCAGAACGCAGCAGGGAGAAGTCAGGGTGGGGCTCAAGTTAAAACTGGTCAGTAAAGCTGAGGAAGGGTGGAGCTGGTATGAATGTGGTCAATCAGAGCAAGAGAGAGGGTGTGTTTGGTAAGAAAATCCATCCCATAATCCATCTGCTCTGACAGGAGCCTCTGCAATTAGATGTGATCAAAGGTGCAGTGGTTGTCTGCTCAAAGGAGAGTGGTTTGTTCCAAATATGAATACTGCCCCTGCTCATGGGAATTACTGGCCTTGCGACTATTACACAGAAAAATCCTACATTAGGGATGATTACTGCACACTATCCATCATCATGTATGGACTGATTTAATATATCTGGATTTACTTTGGCTGGAGTCTCCATCTTCGCTCCCATCTGGAGACTTTTGACTCTGGATTTCGCTGCTGCTGTCTCCGCTCACATTCTGCTCTGACAGAGAGGAATTCACAGGCAGCATCTGACTTCTAGGCTCATCCAGACCACTCTGGATAAACCACACACAGATACAGAAAATACAATAACTGTTAATATATGTACAAAATCAAATCATCTCATGCATCAATCATGTAATAGACAGTAACAGTAGCTTAGTATATAATGTAGAAAAATCAAGGATTAAAAGCACGAGGGTTGATTACATGCTTTAAAAGAAAATTGACAAATGACTGGCATATGACATTTGTATGATGATTACAAAATACCTTTTGTAAAGGTCCTTTTGTTAGGTCATTCATGCTGCTTGATAAAGTCTGCGGTTCTGTTCTGAGTAGATAGAAACACAATGATCTGAGTAAAATACAACTAAGAGATATTGGAGAGTCGTCCACTGAGGAAAAGCTGCCTCGCTACCTGTAATCGCTGTCCCTTTGGGCTGAAGAAATAGATGTTTGTTGGGAGGAAGAGCTGCTTGTGGAAACCTGTGATGGGTAAAAATCATAAATAATTCAAAACCATGTTCATGTGAACAAAATACTTTAACTTAACTAGTAGCTGTAATAGTTTATACCCACTTCAGACTTTACATCCACAGATTTTGCACTGGCAGAGTCAATATTCTTCATCAGCACATTCTCTTCTTCCTCACTGCTGCTCGACGGAGTCCTGCCATTTGACAATGAACGGACAGCAGGTGGAGCTACAGTAACAAAGAAAAGAAATGTTTCTCTCAAACGCAGGTGGTGGCATATGTTCCCTTTTAGGAGGCAAGAGATATGGCTTTCATTAGGCTCCAACGTGGATGCTAACAAAATAAAAACGCCACAAAGGAAGAGTAAAGGAGTGAACAAGCTGATTACCTTGCCTTGCTGTGTGAGTGACCTCTCTGAATTGCTTGCACTGATTCAGGAGCAAAGTGAGCTCTTCAATTCGTCGGTCCTGAAGAAAACAGAGAGGAAACCCATTTAAGATGTTTATCTAAGGTTAGGAAACACATATATGGCCACACAAACGTCCCTATTTCAGCATATGGCCTTTACGTCAAAGTAGTGGATAGGGAGGGGATTGACTGGCTGGAAATCTGAGTTGTGGTAACCAGCTGCGTGCAGTTTGTGTTTTTTGAAGTGGTGCCCATGTCTGGTTTTGTCATGGTTCTCTTAATGCAGCTCACTCCAAAATTAGGCTTGGCAGATCGAGGCCTACTTAAGTGTGGCTTTGCCTGAAATGGCTCGCCTTGGGGTGTGTGTACGTGTGTGTCCTCAGTAGTGTGCCACATGTAGGCCCTCGTCTGTGAATCTTTAAGGAGTCCAAGATTCTCTGGGAGGGAGAATACAAAAGCCCCTCTGTACTATAAATGGATGGAGGGCGGCGCCTTTGAGAAATGACAAACAGTTACCATCTAACCTTTTAAAATGCGTGATGATAGCACTTCTATATACAGGCCAGTAAGTATACATCCATTTACACTGTAGTAAATGAATGACAACGCACACACTGCTCTATACTACATAATCACTTACAGCTGTTGACCAGAAAGAGAAAGGATAGGTTTCCATATCAGTGGTAATAACTTACCTTTTCATCATTGGCAGCTACCAGTGATTTCATTCCACTCCTAAGCCTCTGCAGCTCCTGATCTAAATGTTTAGAAAGAAACCCCACACTGATTATTATTAATCTGTACAGGCAGCTGCTCATGTCATATACATTAGTATTTTCTGTAGACATATTGTGGCATATGGCTATTTAGAAAGAAAGGAAAAGCAAAAATACATTCTAGCATGTTGTAGATGTATTCCTCACCAGAGTGCCATCCAAACCATGTATTTTTAGATACAAGCCTGTTTTTAATCTACCAATCATAGCTTGAGCCATGTCAGCTCTTACATATTTGGGCGCACAGTCCACAGACACTTCCTATGTAACTACTACAGGCACACAGGCAGTATTACTGGTGAATGACAGTGATTATACTAAGCAAGTACCCAGAGATGTGTCTATCTATTAAAATTAAGAACAAACAAGACTGTATGCTCTCAGGAATCCATAAAGACAATGAAAAGGCCAAAGGGAAGAGAGAGAGTGCATCAATTTTGGAAACCAGTTTGTGATTGTCAAAGGTGCCCCCCTGAGCAGAAGGAAACAAAAGATAATGAAATAAGACATGTCTGGAGAAAGGAAATAGATAAAAGATCAAAGATAGACATGGCCCGTGGGTTTAAAATGATTTTCATTAAGCACTGTTCAGGCTTACGTTTGGTGTTTAGCCTCTTCCTGTACATCTCCTCTGAGAGAGAGAGACAGAGACCCGTGATGAGACAGATTATTAAATGCTAAGACAGACTTTTCCAACTGTTGTTACTGCAAGTTAATGAATGCAAAAAGGAGTCATTAACTATGTCACCTATCAGGCTGGCTAATGCTGTGAGAGTGAGAGGCTGTGGTTGGTCGAGGGCTTGAGGCCGGGTGCTTTGCTTACCTCTTTCCGGGCTCTCTGGGGATTGAGAAGGTCTGGCCAGCAGCTGTGTGTGCAAGCTCTCGATCTCCGCGTTCTTACTGAGCAGAAGCTGCTGAAGGCTGATGATCTCTGCCTGTGAGTGTCACAGATTGAGGAATCTTAGCAGAAAGGACATGTCTTTCTGTGCACTATATGTGCCAACACATCTGTTTAAACACGCACAGCTAAAAGCTAGTTTAAAAAGCAAAACATTTACATGCATCTTAGTGCCTGTTTTTAATTCCCAATTGAAACTCCAATGTTGTAAAATATAGTCCTCTTTCACCAAGTACCGACAAGAAAGCACTGAAATGTTTAATCTCTGAATTTCAGGGAGCCTAATATTAGGCCACTACTATCTGGAGTTCATCCTGAAGTATGTGTGTTCTGTCTGTGTGTTGTGTAGAGGAAAGTGAAAGGTGGAAAATACACTTTTTGCTTCATATACCAAATTATAACCCTCTTATATTTCTTTAAAACATGTATTTAAAAGTTAGAGTACAATACATAATCTGATATTATGCCAATATTCTAGGGTGCATTAGGATTGTTTCCAGTTGGATTAAAAAAAGAACAGTCCGCTATCAGTAACCGAAGCTCCAGACTGAGAATAACACATTCTGTAAAATGTATTATTTACTCATTTTGCAAATCTTGGTAAACATCCAGTTGATGGAGGGATGCCAGGATATTTGATTAAAATTTAAAAACAAAAAAAGAAAGAACTGCAGATGCACAGATACACAGCGCATCAAACCAGGCAGACCTCCTTAGAGAACTTAAAAAATGATTGAGGTATGTGGATCCGTCCAACCTTTAAACATTATGAAAATGTTGTGACTATAGGTCGATCAGGCAACACTTGGATGAATTATGAATGAAGTAGTAAAATCGAACTAATTTTTGAGTGAGCAGGTAGAGCATCACAATGAAATGTATCCTAATACACAGACTGGGGACAGATATTGTACCAAAAGGAAAAAACAGATGTGTGATTTTATCATAAAATAAGTCAAAAAGTGACAAAAACAAATGCTCACAAAAGTCTAAGAGGTTAATGCCATGTGAAAAATGGACTAAGCCATCATTAAATCTATTTATATAGGGCTTTAAAATAGAAGGTAAAATAGACTTCTTAAGAAAACATAGGTGTCCGTGCAAAACCGAATGACTCACTTAACTGGCTGGAACATTGGATTGGACAACATTTAGGAAAGTTGAGTTGAGAGTTAGCAGTGGAATGTGGGCACTGATGTATCAGACATCTAAATCCGAACTCTCTTTTACCTTTGTTGCTTTGAGTTTTTCCTCGTACTGTAACTTTTGGTCCTCCAGGTGCTCCACTTTGTCCTTGAGAATCCTGAGCTCTTTAATTAAGCCCTAAAACAGAATGTTTGAGAACATTTAGCTAGTTTAAATTCAGGTGATGTTAATACATCTGCACATTGTCTTTCATAACACACAATATTAAATTGTACATGAAATGCACCTATTAGTGTCACACACTGATGCATAACTGTTTTTCCAAACAGATCAAACAAGTTACAAAGTGACATTTGGCGCTGCTGAGGATATTTAGTGAGTCCTTCCTTCATTTGCATCTGAAGCTATGAACACACACTAAAGTGAGACAAGCCATGCTCCACACAATATTAGAAGTCATGCAGGCAGGCTGTGCCTACACTTTCTTCTCCACAGTCGTCCTGCTGATTTGCATCTGAGCTACCCTCTTCCAGGCTGTGTGTGTTCCCATCAGGCCCTTCTGGAACCTCCTCTGAGGTTCTGCCACAGGACGGCCAGGGGTTTGAGGCCTCGCCCTTAGTGGACTCAGTGGGGCGCGCCACCGGAGAGCTGCTGTCAGCTGGGATCTCCAACTCCAAAGCCTTTTTCTCCTGGATCTTGCTATTGATCTCCTTCTGAAACCTACACATCTGCTCCTGCAGCTCACTAATGAAATTCACGACAGTCTGACAGATGCAGTGGGGGGAAAGAATTAACATGTTAGAACATGTAGAACATGTTAAGAGAGAGTAGAGGAAATAATACAGAGTCAGTGTATATGTCTATGCTTGTTTGTGAATACAATCCTGAGAAAGTGTGGATTTGGTTTTGAGCCTGAATGCATAAATATGCTAGTGAGCTAGTATTGGAAACACAAATCTTTGGCTGTTCTCCATAAACGAACTGCCCCATTGTGTCTACTGGCCCAGTTAGACTCATCTGGTCTAGATGAACACATATTATTTTGTATCTGTTCATGAACCACAACTTTCTGCTATATACTTGTATTATTGTTATGCATAATGCTGTGCCATATTCCAACATATCCAGGTTATCAAATGAGTAGTGGGTAGTGTGCATTGATAAAGTACAAGACGGTGCGTGGGTTTGCCATCTTTTAGAGGTCTTCCGTGCCCATGTTCGTTCTGAAAGAGTGTAAACAGCGGCCAAGCTATGCCCGGACTGTGGACAGAGGAAGTCTCACTTGGGGTCCGGTAGAGCGGATATGACAGATGATATGGACAGCCTGCATGGCTAAATTTAACTGTGAGCTTACTGGCTCCACTGCAAGGAGGCTTCCACATGTTGTGCACTTGTGTTCTAGCAAATGGTACGAACATGCATATGTGTGGATATGTTTGTGTAGTAGAGGCAGCACGTGGGAAGTGTTCAAAGCAGATTTCTTTCCTATTCTCCTTAAGTCCAAACAGCTGTTGTAGGTAAAGCTGAGTTTGTGCACGTGATGAAAGCAGTCTACTAAGTCGACTCCAATGTCCTCAAACACATCTACAGTATGCTGTTATTTTCTGCTTAGAAATACAAATCAAATCCCTATAAATGCTCAAGCATAATTAAATAAATATTTTTTTTCATACACTTCAATTATGTCAAATGTTTTTGGGAACATGCTGCCAGTTTCTTTACTTTCAGGATGGCCAAGTCAACCATTACCCTCCACCAACACTAAAGCCTACACCCACTCATATTTGGCCAGCCATCCATCATGCCAGCTCTGCTATGCAGGAACTCTTTTAACATGAGGACACAAAAGCTCTTTGAGCGTCAGTGTTTTGAAAGTAACTACATACAGCATCCTGTCTGGTAGTAGCGCTGCTTTTCCTGCTTCCATTTTCTCCAGTTCATATGGTCACTAAATGCTCAGGATGTCTGCTGGTAACTTAACACATCGGTCTTAAGCAAATACATGATTCAGTTTAAACCGACAAAAAATGTAACCCCTTGGAGACTTTTTTCCTGTGGACTTTGCTCAGCAACAACAGAGCCAGGTTTTGGGTGAATATTCCCTTCCATCTGTCCAGAAAGCGTTTATGATCTTCCATAAAATCAGCCGCTGACTTTAAGGTTCAATCCATCAGAACACAAGGCATATTTTTGTGTGTACCCTCTCCATTCCTGGCAGAGTTAGGCTCACATTTCCAAAGACTGAAGTAAAACAGAAGTTCCTGGGAGATCTTAGCTTCACTAATTCCTCTTTTCAAACAGTCCTCAATTAAACAAACTGTAAGGTCATTTAGATATGAGCCATTCACATTTACATAGTAAAGAATATGAAGTTTAATTGCAAGATGTTCATAAGAATGAAATTATTTATCGTGGAAACTTTGCTACTAAATACCTACAGACTGAACTGTACTGTACTGTATATTAAAAACAAAATATCACAAGGAATAGGCATACTTGACTCTGTGAAAAGCCCTACCTCTGCTTTGTGTTGCCTTTCAGCCCCATGGCCCTGCTTTCCTTCCATGTCTGCCAGCTTTAGTTTCAGGTAGGACACCTCCCCCAAAAGAGTCAGTTTCTGGTTCTCCAGTGACGTCCTGTGCAGGAGCTCCTGTCGTCAACAACATGCAGCAAGAGCATGAGGCAACACAAACAGACATATATATATATATATATACAGATACATACATTAATACATAATCACTTCAATGATACACAACGCTCAGTACTTACTGAACAAAGGCAACATTAAGTATGAAGCACGCTTCCAGATCTGAAATGACAGACCCCTCAGACAAACCCACTGGTTTCAGACGCTGTTTGAGTGGCTAAATATACACAACCCATGACCACTATTTATAATGCCTATTTCACAGCTCACTCAAAGTACACAGCAGAGGGGGAGAGAGTGAGAGAGAAAGATACCAAAAGCATGCAAAACATTCATAGAAAGAACACTAAAATAACTTTGACAGGTGCATTTTCCTGTCCCTGTGAACTGCTGCCAGTCAAACCTGGTGCTGAGGGAGAGTCTGCTATACAGTTCTGTGACTATCTGTCCTAAATGGGTGTCAGCCTTGAGAGTTAAGCCAGGCTATGCAGGCAGATGTATTACTAATTTGGTTGATGTCAAGCAGGTGTTAAATCACTTAGAGTCCAGAAATGAGCATCAGAGGCAGGCAAACACTACATATGGATACATCCATTTGAAACTCTGGCTTTGGAAAATATCTGGGCTTCTTCTAGAGTGTACACATGGAAAGGAAAATATTTGAGCTTTGTCACCAGAAAGAGATTTACGGCTCATTCCCAAAGCCTCATAATGACCATGTTTCCAAGAAACCAACCCTAGCTGCCCTTTGATACACTGCACATATACAGCACTCAACCTAGAAGTAGACATTGAGCATTGGTTCACAACTCATCAGATAGTTAATAGACACATTCCTGGCCCTCATAAAATTGTTCAGAATATGTTGAAATGATCTACTTTGAATGAAAATTTTACAAAAACAGTATTATAAGAGTGAGATAAACTGATTCTTTGTAATACCTGGTTCATCTTACTCCAGTGTCCGCCTGTAGCAAAGGAAGAGTAAGTGTATTTCCTTCATAGATGCAATAGTTTCAAGTGCCTTTCATACATCCATTCAATTCAGTGTCCCTCGGAGTGTTTAGTAACATCTCTGTAGTAGGTTTCAAGTCAAATGCAAACAACTGAAAGTTGCACACAAGCACACACTCACACACTTTTAACTCTTAAAGGAGCACCACCCCTATTATTTCTCCCTCCCATCTCTCCAACTTTTTAAGCTGTTGTCCCTCCCTCCTTTCCTCTGTTGTCCTCTCTCTCTCTCTCTCTCTCTCTCTCTCTCTCTCTCTCTCTCTCCTCTCTCTCTCTCTCTCTCTCTCTCTCTCTCTGTGTGTGAGAGTAGGGAAGGTCTTGGTGGCTACACGTTGGGGGTGTGGCTAATGGTGCTGTAATCACCTGCCCAGATGGACTAGTCTGGCCCTGCATAAACTAGAAAAGCACTCTGAGACACGGCAGTGGAATGAGTCTGAGCGTCCTAAATATTTTGGTTGTCAAGGCAGCAGATACACTAGAATCTGAGCAAGGAATTTGTTCCAGGAAGCCAAACTCATCCTGAGTTACATTCTACAGCTTATGAGAAAAGATTGGATCTGCGGAAGAGTCATATTTAAAAGATAGATGGACAGTCCCGGACCCTGTCACATCTCATTAAATGTAGGAACAATATTGATATAAAATCCCAGGATGTCTCCTGATGGAAGTTAGACTTTCCTCATTTTAGTCAAGTAATACATCAAACATTTGGTATTTAGAAAGTCCAGGGGAAGATGTGTTTACACAAGATGTTGTCCATGTACCTGCTGTAGCATCTCCTCTGTGGAGTTGAGTTTGTGCTGATGCTCCACCAGAGAACTCTGTAGATCGCTGATCTTGGCCCACTGAGCTTTCACCTGGTCTGTCAGCAGACTCACCTGTGTGTATTTGTGTGTTTGGAAAGCAAGTAAGTAGAGATGAATTAACTTTCTTTTCACCAAAACTTTACCATAAAACAGTTTTGCAATCATTTAGGTTCACCTTATGATCACATAATTGCAGCCCAGGCCTAGCAATATTCTTAAGGCCTCAGATTTTCTCTTTTACTGCAGTTTCTTACGGTACATATTGATATCAGCTATTTTCATTCAAACAGTGCAAACATGTCAGCAGAACACATGTTAAATGTAAATCTGCAGAGGCCACACAATAGCTGATCCCATGCTAAAAGGCCGGTCAGACCAGCCAAGTGGAGCAGCTTTTCCAAAGGAATGTTTTATGTGAGGCCAAACAAACAAACAGGGCACCTGCTCTCACACACACCTACACGCTACAGCACATGGTGATGCTAGCCTCAACCTGTCTGAGAAAAGCACTTGTTCAGCAGTCCTCATAACTACACACACATATGCAGACAAAGACATCACACAAAACAAGACATTCTAGTGTCGCAAGAGCACCAACCCCAGCTTTATAACTGTTGCTTCACATATGCAAAAGAGATACAGCAGTTGCGCAACATTTACAACATAATACTCTGATCTACCTTTGCCCTTTCTTTCCTTGTCCCTCTCCTGTAACACCGCTATGTGATATGTGCACTGTTAAAAATCAGTTTCCACTGACAGTGTGGAGTCATAGGTCCTCTTTTATTTGAGCAGGCTCACACACAATGGAATTGATTCACCTTTATAAACAAATGTACTGACATGTTTTAGGTTAAAGTTTTAAAATACATATAAAAAACACAGACAGATATTGTATTGTTTTGTATTTTGAACGTTAGGAGTGATACATCTCACCTGAAGAATTAGTGACTCTTTGTCTCCCTCCAGACGTGATAACCGCTCCTGGTAGGACTCACTATTGCCAGATGAATGTAGGTTTACCTTGAGAATAACAATCAGCTATTAAGTTCAGTAAGTACACTGTTAATATAGAACAGTTGGATTTGTTTTTCTTAAATGAGGTTGCAGTCTCAGACATGTACACAGAGGTGCACGTACACACATACCTCTCAGTCTCAAACATTGTTGTGTCAATGGATCATGTGTGGAAAAGTCTGTAAGAGGTTTACAGGTCCTAATCCAGCATTTAACATTGTGTCCAACATTTTACACTGGCTGATCAGTGGTAAAAAAAAGTGTTGGATGAAGGCTGAGCTCAGAACTGCCTATGCAATCAGGGATATTTCAGAGCCATCAGTGCAAGGGAAGCAAAGTGCAACCAAATGGGCTCAAATTTCTCCAAAATCCAGGCTTTCAACCACAACCATGGAAACATTAGTAGACCAGCATCAATCATCATGAGCCAGCAAGTGGTCTGAAATCATTTAAAAATACCATTAAGCTTTCAATACAGTATACTCTTTGCATCAGAAAACTGAATACATGTGTTTTAGCAGTATACTTGCAGTATGCATACTTTAAGTGTTGTCATGACTTCACCATGTGGGTGGAAAAAAGACAAAGGCCTACATGTGAAAATAAAAGCCAGAACCGGTTTTAAAGGGTGCCAAGCCCAAAGTGTGAGTATTTGGTTTAAACCAACACACTGGTGCATCATTGGATGGGCCCCACAGGAACCACAGGGAGTCCCTGTGACACTGCCATGACGTCAATGAGACTATAAACATCAGCCCATACCTTCACTATGCGCCGTCAATGCGACTCACGTTGCTAAAATGAGGTGAATAGACTAAGTAATAGTCCTAACTTCTCTAGAACAGACAGTTCTTGGACCCTGAAAGAGAAACGGATAACTTGTCCCGTGCTCCGCCACTTTAACCGACAGAGGGAAGATCACGGAATTCCCGGATTCTTCAAGTCAACATTCGTTGTTTTCGCAGCCAGACCAGAACCAGCTTGCTGTTGAACCCGCCTCCACAGCATGGCCAACAAGTCCAAAGAAACACATCCACCACTATAAAGCAATCTCAAGTAAGAGGCTTTTGTCTGGGTAGAGATCGGTCATAGTGTGTTTGTGACCTTGTTTGTTCTGTTTTAAGTCAACTGTACTATTTACGTGTTATTCAGTATTTTACGTGCTGTGTAACATAACTGTTGTGTTTCTTGCTGTGGTAATAGTGTTGTTCCACGCAGCTGTAATAGTGTTGTGTTTAGATCAGCCACCTCGAGTAAAGTTGGTAAACTGTACTATATTAGTTAAAGGACCAGCGTGGAGGCTGCCGAATCTGAGTCGGGCCAGTCGGGCAGGTATTTTACTTCTGTGGTGAGAATCTGCCTTGTTTTGAGTGATTTCTCACACACACACGTGCACACACTCACACACATTTTTTCATACCCAGTGGCATGTAAGCGCCATTGTCAAGCGCCATTGTCAAGTCTCGCGTGACGTAACCACTACGTCCGCCATCTTGCTCCCCCTCTCTCTTTCCTCTCTCCTCCGCCATCGTTAAGTCTTGCATGGCACAATCACTTACGTGACTACGTCCGCCATCTTGCTCTCTCTTTTTCTCTCTCCTCACCCTCCTACACACACAAACACACACACTCTGCTCACCACGTGATTGTTTGTTGTTTAATTAAGTAGTATGCTTGTAATTGTATCATCGATGTTTGTTGATTTATATTATTGATTTTTGAGCAGTTTTCTGTGCTTATTTTGTGTATATGTGTTGTGATAATAGCTGGTTGTTATAGTCAGTGCTCAGATTCAAACCTTCACTGTTCACTCTGAATTGTGGAATGGTACTTTGACTATTGACAGTTTAAGTTAATGCAAGAGTGAAATTGTATGATGGAAACATAATTACGTAAACACAGGTTCACATATTTAATAGGGGTGGGAATCACCAGAGGTCCCGCGATACGATATTATCACGATACTTGGGTCACGATACGATATTATCACGATACTGCGATATTATCACGATACTGCGATATTCTGAGTATTGCGATAAATTAGGCCTATATTGCGATTTATTACTTTTTTCAACTTCAAATTATGTCCCCAAAGGAAAACTGTGTCAACATGTTTTATCTAATAAGATAAAGTTTTCAGTCTGTTCATCTCACTTCAATCATTTTTATTGCAGCAAAATAGGATTGTCAAGCAGACAGACTGACCAACAATGTCATAAATGTTGCATGAACCTGACAAACTGAACTGTTTGTATTACTACATAGTCCAACTTAACTAAATGCAAACGTGTGGACTCAGTATATGAACTATAACTTATATAAGTAGGATATAAGAGTTATATAACTCAGTATAACTTGCGATGCGTGGACGTCAAGGGCAAAGAGACAGTTATGCGCTGCACTCTCCCCATGAGCCTGGCTACTGTTGGCAGATTTAACCCCGTTGTGAGGCCAGATATCTTTGTTTTGACCAACTTCCTACCAATTACGCTGACCCGGGACCTTTGCTGACCTCACCAGAAAACAACTCAGCACCATCTAGTGGACTGAAAAAGATTATATTTGTATCCTGCACAGTATCTCCTCTTGTCCCCTTGATATTTTTCTTTGTTCAGTATTTGGCAGTTTTGTGAATTGTGAGCAGCTTCCTGTGTGCTTCATTTATTTATTTTTAATCTGTTTTTCAGCCAACTTTTAAAAAATCCAAACCTAGATCCAGCTCCTCAACCTAACTGCAGGCGTAAATCCAAGCTTCTTAAATACTCTACATAATCTCCAAAGATCTTGGGCAACACAAGTGCTTCACAACTTGGACTATAGTACAGAACTAAACTAATACAGTAACGTGTAGGGATGCCCCCTCCTGGTCGATTAGTTGACTAATTGGTTGTTTAGGTCTTAGTCGACTGAGATGCTTTTTTTCATGCTGAATTACTTATTTCCAAGATAAGCATGAGCACATCTCTGGTAAACACAATATTTAAAGTATTTTGCAGGATTATTTGCAGAGACACTCTCACAGTTTTACAGATCTGTTGAATAAATCAACTTATCGCTAAGTTGACAAAATCGTAAGAGTGTTAGTCGACTAAGAATGTATTCGTTGAAGATAGCCCTACTATCCAGTGAGGTTAATGTCAAACAAGCAGCACTGATCCTTCGTGAAACTTCACAATTGTAATAGTTTTTGACCCTGTCGCAGAGGTGTTACTTTGACTCAACTTGTTTTGAGTTTTTGATGAGATTGAACTGAGATGAAGAAGAAATAAATACAGGGCCACTGCATTGTACTGCACTACATATTAAAGGTATTTCTATTTTTCCTCATAATTTATAAAGATAAGTCGTACTTGTGGTTTAGGGGAAGGAATTGACTATTTTGTCTGTGTAGATTATCAAGTAATTGCTGACATGACTTCAATACATCATGAGCCAAAAGCTCAAAATTGTACATAATAATGATTGACAAGTACATGCATGAAAATGCTTCCTCTATGGATTTAACATTCAAAAATAATTATAAACTAATGGAGGCAGTGAGGACTAATGCCCTCTTAATGGTAGCAAGATGGTATGTGCTGTCCAAAGGAAATGATCTCAGCTGACACGCATATCCATTTATCTTTCACCTCAAACACTTCAGCCTTATAACCAGTTTGGCAGACTTGTTGTGCATTGAACAATCCATATGGTGACCCATATACTCACATAAATAGCTGGTATTGTAAACTGCTTCATTTCTTACATTATATCTCTCTTGTCCTGAAGGAGCTAGCATATAAGAGTGCATGTGTTGCATATTTTGCAGCACACCTCCTCAACTCACAATCTAGGCACGTCCTCCTCCAATATCATATGATACCACTGCAACTATAATTATGTTGTACACTGCACTGCAAGACCACAATTAACAACCAAGATCCTTTGTGCAAACTTTCAGAATAAAGACATGAGGAACAGACATGCAAGAATGTCTTACCTTCCTAAGCCAGGCAAAATGTTTGTAGAAGTCAATATCACACTCCATCCTGCAGGCCCATTGTACTGTAGGTCTGGTTCTTAATGTTACCAACAAAATTGAGCCACTGCTATAAAGCATCAAGGAAGACAAACAGATACCAAAATCCAGAGTGGGACGAAATAATGGCTCTTAACTGTTCTGCGCTCTTGATCTTCCTTAATCCAACTCTCCTACAGACCCTCCATATTGCAGTTGTAGAGAGAGCAGAGAGGACCTTAGTCCGTGTGGTTTGGAGTCCAGGCTGCCTGAGACTTTCAGAGCTGAGGCGAATAACTTAAACTATGCCAGTTGGCTGTACTTCCTCTTTTTTTTTTACCTCTTTCTAACTCCCCCTTTTGCTTTCTCTCGTAGGCACACTCAAACAGCTTCAGCATTTCTGCTGCATTTGTGCTGCACCTCATGACCTCTCATCTTTTCTGTCCTCCCTTTCTTTCTCCCATACCTCTCTCTGTCCGTCTGTCTCGCTCCGTCTGAAGTACCTCTCGGTCGAGTTAATTCCGTGGGGCTTCCTAAAGGGGCACAGGGGAGAGGAAACTTTCTGCAGCACATGCTCGTCAGATGTGGTGCAGAGCAAAAAGCAAAGTCGAAGCAGAAGGGGAGGAGGAGGCAATGGAGGAGACTGAAAGGGAATGTGAGTGTTAAGTTGACAATATCAAATTTAAGTAACCTGGACCAGAAGATCAAACAATTGTTGCAGACAAGGGGGGAGAGGAGTAGTGCAGGGGTATAAGAATGAAGATAATAAGGGATTGAAAGGGGGAGCAACCGCTGTACTTTAAACAGGAGCTCTGGATCTCATTACCGGTGCAGTTTGCAATAAATCCGCATGCTTCCAGCTCACTACTTCTTAGCAGACATGAAAAAGCCCTCCAGAAGTTAATGACCAGGATCAAAGACCACCATATCACACAACTAATAAAACCCATGGACCAATGTTGTAGTAGAATGTACAGGCTGTATAGTATATGCCTTTGCAAAATTCTCTACCCTTTGTCCTTAATTGGAATTTAGATATTTCAGATTGGATGTTGGATTTGCACACTGGGTGTTATATAATGGTGTTGTGGTCTGGTGTCATTCGATGTTTAAGTGTTGAGGGCCTTTAGATGTGAGTGAAACAGCACTCACCTCATCTCTCTCCAGCCATTTTAGTATAACGTGTGCTGTATCAGTGGAGACTTGTTTCCTGAGAGAGTCCTGTTCTTCCTCACTCGCCTGCCCCTCCAGCACTGCCCTGAGGGCCTCTGTCAGCTGAAGAGCCCTGATGGCCGGGTCCTTGAGTGGGGCAGGGGTCAACTGTGAGGTACACTCTGATGCTTTGCAGTCCTGGCCACCGCACTGAATTAGAGCACTGAACAGCCCCTGACCCATTTTGCCTAGAGGAAAGAACAACAGGAAATCAATGGAAAAGTAACTGAGAAAATGTGATTACAGCATCTTCATTTCTTGGGTATCAGTACTGCGTATACAACTGATTCAGAGGTGAATGCAGTAAAGTAAGGACAGTCTCTGAAATGGCCTCTTGAGGTTGCTGTTGTGCTCCAATGTAGCTCACTGGATTCAAATAACATCAAATGGCTGTATACTGTGGGTTCTAAAGTCCACAAATTAGAGGTTCAACTTGAAGGTTACTGTAATCATCATGTCTAAGTTGCAGAAATAACTTTTCATATATGCTGTCTGAAGTCAAATCAAAGTTACAGTAATGGAGACAGGACAATTTCGCAGGTAACGCAGGTAATTTCAGTTGACAGCGTGTGATTCTTAGTCATCTGTGATTTTTGTCGTTAAAGTGTGCTAATGGTTGGACTGTCACCTCTATTAATAGAACGTTGTCTTCTGACTCTGTGCAAAAACACCAACACACTGCTGAGGTTGGGACAAGCAGCTCTGACTCAAATGTACCACCTCTGCTAGAAAATACAGAAGGGAAGTAACTTGTACGGCAAGTGCACAGTGAGATTTACAAGCCCAAGGACAAGCAATAAAAATACAAACACATTACATTTAGAGAGGAATACATCAAGTATCAAAACCTTGCTTTCTTCTTCTTTAGTCAAACGTCTCCAATGGAAACAATTAATCCCTCATCCTCAGCAAAATGCTTTACTAACTCTTTTCTAGCTCTCGTTTGTAGCTTATCCTTGACAATTTAAAAATCCTACGATTTTTTTTTTCTTTTGTGTAGCCGGTTTTATGAAGGCCTGCAATTTACAAACTGGGCAGTCTATTGAAGGTCTGATAGTGAAACAGAAAATCTTACCAGCAATAATGTCATCCATTTGCTCCAAGGCAGCTTCCAACATGTGGCTGGCATTTGACGCCATGGCAACAAACTTTTAAAGCAGCACTAAGAGGTCCTGATTCACTGGTACGAAGAAGAGTGACGAAGAGAGCGTTAGCTGGTGAAATCACCAAGAGTTTGAGATCTTCAACAGAAACACAGAGAGTTGCAGTCTACTCCCCTTTCTTGTAACACTTAGATCCGTTTACAGCACGGCTAGAACAGCTGTCCTGACATCTGAGTAACTTCCAAGTAAATAACCTCCTGAATGTGGCTTTTGGGTTTCAACTCCCCTCTCATTTTGTGACCAGAGCCTATACCCATTGTCAGCACTGTTATCCACATGAGGCCAAAGCTCATATTTAGGATAGATTACTTCTTTGTTTCTTTGAGTGGTCATTGTTTATTCGTATCCACTTTCACTCCACAGAAGCTACATTCGGGAATGAATTTTGACCAGTTAGTGCAAACAATAAGAAAATGGTGCAAGTGATGATTACTATATGTTTAGCTTAAAACCAACAGTTTTGAGCAACAGAGGTCACATCAGGACATTGGACCACAGTAACTCGTATTTGATTGACATTGATGACAGAGGACACACTTCGTAATGACAAGCAATGCACAGTGAAGCTGGAAAAAAGCAGCAGCTGAGTCGCACCAAGTTGTATTGTTACTCTGTTGTGAGACAGCATCAGGAGGACAAGGCAGTGACAGAGTGATGTGAAGCTTTCCTTGGGACGGGGATCACCTGTCACCTGAAGGGAACATTCATCTGTAGCGATAAAAGCCAATAATGTAATGTGTCATTATTATTAGTTTGTATAAAGACAAGTTAATCTGCCTTTCATTTAGCTTTGGTCCATGTTGGTTTAAATGGCATTGTACCAAAGCTGCAAAAAAGTCCACGAGTTCTGCAAACTAAAAATGTGTTTCTGCCTGCATGTAATCTGGTTGGAAATAGCATGATATTACATTTAGATTTAAGGTTACTTTGTTGTAATACCTTACAAATCTCTACAGAGAAACTTTATTTCAACACTAAAAGGGATGCATATTTGTTTCTACCCATTTTATTGTGAAACCAATGGGAGAGATACAGCTAATTCATTTGTTATTTTAAAACATGAATCAATCAGTTATGACTTCAGTATTTGTTCATCGATTTGCTTTTGGAGGGTTACTGCACGACTGCCACTAAGATTACACAGTTTTTTTGTAATTTACTCTACTGGTTTGACTGAGGAAGCAACCCCCTTCACATAACCTTCTATTTATTGATATGTGGAATATTGGGCTATATAAATTGACTTGACTTTTATCTAACCTCATTTCTGTGTTGGGTATATATAAACTGAGTTCTGTTATAAACAGTATGGCCAACAGGGTGCATCACTAGGCAAGAAAAAACATATTTCCATACAGAGATCTAAAATGTATAGAGATTAGTTCGTAGATAGTTTGATATCTGTTCTTGATTATTTGCAACCCTGCAAGCACAGCTGTTGTTATTTTTCCCTTCTCTGGATATTGAATACAGGTTTTAGCTAAGTGTCAGATCTTTATTTAGAATGTGCATTCATTTAAATGAAGCTTAAGCGGAAGTTCAGTCAGGAAGACTCTCTTTACTCTCCCTTTTCATTCATAATCGCTCAGTCTCTCTCTCTCCCTGTGATTACTCTATCAGCTGATTGTGGGCGATCACTTTAAATTAACCAACCAGATTCTGCAGTTTCCTTAAGCCAATCACATCGTTGCTGTCAAACTTAAATACATGTTCTCTTCTCTGCTGCTGTCAGTTGTCATTTCAGCTCAAATCGGACGCGACCCTCCTCCACCCGTCATCTCCAGTCGGCATCATTGGATTGCAGCAACTCCCTTCCTCACCACGCACCACCACCAGTTTCTGGACTCCCGTGGGATTCTGCCTTATTTTATTATCATTCACACTTCTGTGCCTGTAAGTCTTTGACTCCCCAGAGCCCAGATGTTAGATACCAGGAGGTCAGAGTCCTGCCTTGTGGTTTGTAAAGGGTCACTCCCCTGGTCAAAAGCAAGTACCGCCATCCAAATCCAGAGACAGGACAGAGAGAGAAAAAATAAATATAAGTCATGTGACTGAAGATAGAGTCACATAGACCAGGAAACATGTTTGTACCCTACCATTTGGATACAATGTTTTAAATAATTAGCCAATTGTAAGCTTGGTGTAAAAGCAGAAAATGACAGCATACCTAAAGTCCTGTATGTGTAGGCCTGCTGTGTATTGTGACACTTACCAACTGGGAGACCTTGGTCTCTATAGCATGAAGATGATTTTGTCCGACCCGGTGACACCAATGACATGTATTAAGAAAAACTACTGTTTATAGAAATAGCAAACATTCACTCAGATGGTCTTGTTTACAATGTAGGTCATATAGAGGCATCAGTATAACATTGAGACTGTTTCATAACCAGTTAAATGTTCCTCACAGTAAAAAGATTAGGCTCAGAAACTGTAATAAACTGATGCTATTCTAATTGAGTTTCCATCTATTGATGATCCCGGTGCAGAGCATATATAAATAATATGGAATGTTAATGCATAGTTCAGTTCACTGTATATTTTATTAGCACACGGTCTAGCAGACATTCCAGTAGCCTACTTAGCATTAGTTCATGTCAAGTTCATGTTCAACCACTAATGACCATCGACCACATGTGCAGATGGAAAGCAAACCATGGCACTAAAAAGGCTCAGCAATCCCATATAGTGCAATGAAATGTTCTTCTAAAGTGAAGTAGCACTTACATAACATTTGTGAAGGAGCCTGAGATGTTTTACGACTTCAGTTTAGTGTATGTGAATGTAAGACACTGGAATACATAGCTAAGGTGGTAACAAATCAGGAGATGACAACCCATCTTCTGCATAACGTTCACACCAAAAGAAGATATTTCATTGATTAGACTGCTTTTCTTTAGATCTTAACCCAGCTGCATTAAGAAAGAATATATTATATGAGATATTGATTATTACAGTCAATGTTGTTACTGTATCATGTAACCAAATCAACCAGTTCAAATATTGAATGTGTCCACAGTCTCCATTTCACAAAATTAGACATCAGCATAATTAGAACAGCATACCACAACACAACATTGAATAGTGTGTGGATAACAATACACTCAAAACCAAATCAAAATGTAAAAGAGTTAGTAGAAAAGGTCACTCTGCAGGAGCATGCAGCCCATCGCGATACATTGTCATCTCTATTACAGATGTAATTTGCAGTTAATGTTATTGAACCTCTCCAAATCTAATTTTGTTGTATCTCTTATCTATAATCACAGGTTTTGAAAAGGGCTGATACTTCAAACATTAGCTTTCCTTTTGGAATTCTGCATAATGTAATCAGGAAGGCAATTCAAATCTGTAATGTCTTTGTTTTTCTTCATAATATATTCATGTGATCCTCTGATTGTTGTGGTCTATACACAGGATTTACAGAAGCAGTCATGGTTGCATTTACAGTGTGGGTTCAATTTTGACATTACCAGCTTTACTCCAGACGCAAGGCAATTGCAGCTCAGAAATATGCATGTTGTATACCATAAGAGCCTTGTGCCCTGGCGCAGCTTACAGAGTGTGTCGTAGCTTGGACGTGAATCTGCACCTTGAAGTCTTACACCATTGTGAGGGTGTAGCATATGAAGCTTGAGAAGATGGGTTTTTCGTGTGATATGTGATCCCGCAATTGTTCTGCGATGTCAAAGACATCGTGAGAACCCAGCTGTTGTGCAATGTCTTATTCGCAAGTAAGGATAAAAAGGAATGTAAGACTGACAACTGGATGGTACGCTTGTTTGTTCTCTTGCTGAGAGTTGAGATCAAAAGGTTAATACCACTCTGTAGAGTAAATATGAAGCTACAGCAAGCGACATGTCAACTTAGATTTTACTTAATGTAATGCAATACTTAAATATATTACAATATATTATGAACTATAGCATGTAATAAGATACTGTTCCTCTCCACTAGTGTCTTCAGATGTAGTGGATTAGGAGTGGCATTGTGCTGCCCATAGGGTTGATTTGACTCATCCTTATTTACTGATCACATACTTTTGGATATTTAGTGCAATATGCAGAGATCAGTGGCTCAGCCAGGTAAGCCCTTTTGGCTTACCTGGCTTCATAGTCCTAGGCTTATGGCTTCATAGTCCTCGAGTTATGAGTCAATATCATTCTTTTGTGAAAAAAGAGGGTTTTAAAAATTGAGAATTGGAACGGCGACATCAACCCTAAATTGAATTCAGTTCAGTTGTTGCACGTGAGAAGCCATACAACTTGTCAAAAGTGATACTCTTTGTCTCTGTGCCATAGAGTAAATGTCAGACAGATAATTATATCACCAAGTAAGATGATTTGTGGGAAGAGTGCGCCTCTTCCCTTCCATGTTACCATCCACCTTGCTGGATCACAGTTGTACAGCCTACTAAAAATGTGTCATAGACAGCGCCCACTAACAAGACCTTAACAAGCAACGCACACACCTCTGTCTCTGCGTTGACAACCCACACCCACCCTCTCCTTTTCTCTCTTTTAGATGATATTCCATCATGATTCACACACACACACACACACACACACACACACACACACACACACACAGACACAGGTATATTCAGGAACAGAGTAGGTAGACAAGGTCATGCGTATTAAGCAGATGGCAGCAACTGAATGCTATCTGCCCTGAAGGCAATATGGGAAAGCCTTCACACTCATATTAAGAAAAGCTGCATTATTCATCTGGAGCCCTACAACATCAAACCATCCATAGCTTTCAGGGAAACCTCCTCGAGGTAACGCATTGTGGCAAACCAGGGGGAAAAGCCGAGCAGACACAGCACAGGAGGCGGATCCCCAAGCTCAGGTTGGGGGAGGTGATAGAGGGAGTATACTACCCAGTGCAGGTGCTGCAGCCACTAGGGACGTGGCAGTGCTCACACCTGCAGAAGAATACGAGGATCTCCTGAACCTCTCGAGAGGAGCTTCATCAGGCGGGAGGTAATTCAGCGGACTCACCTCTCTCCTCTGCTCTGCCCAAACAGGACGGGGGAATCGTGTCACACTGGGTGTAGACCGAAGACCAAAGACCCCGACTGGGAGGAATCTTTTGAGTTTGACCCTATTCCCCTTTACCCTACCCTGTTTATTAAAGGACACTCTTTTGTTACATGGTTACCATCTCTGAGTCTCCTGTTTTATTTCTGAATCTTGCCTCCACGTCCCCCGGGTTGCCACAGTATCCACAGTATGAGAGTGACAGATGGAACAGCACAGTGGTCAGGTAGACATATTGCTAGCATTGCTTCTGTTATTTGACATTCATCTTGATCACAACTGAGGTTCCAGGAAAATAAACGTTCCCTCAAAATGTTTTGAGGGAATATTGCAAACTGTGTCGTCAATTTGAGAAGTTTTGTAGTGCCCTGAATAAATAGTTAAATACTTAAGGACTTTAAAGCAATGAAACCGTGGCATAAAAAAGTAAGGACATTTGTTTTCATGATACTGTGTGTACAGTGCATTTTATGATATTAACAACTAGCTAAATAAATGAAAAAAAATGGCAAACTTTGTTAATATTTTAAAGAAGTAATTTGTGCTTCATTATATTGAATCATCTCAGAGTTCATCTTTTCATCCAATCCAATTGTGGTCATCCAATATATGACCACAATATACAGCAAACATTCAAGTACTTCACTTTTAGCTTGGTAGGCAAACTGTACCATTTATCAAAGTTTCTTTCAAGTAGCTCAAAGCAATCCTCTCAAATATTGGAAGTTTCATGTTATGGCACATTGTATTTATTCATACAGTAGATTAAAAATGAATAATTTGATGAAATAGGCTAGCACATGCATTTAATATTCAGCTCTTTATCAGCTTCAGCTCCTTTTGCAAAAGGATACATATTATGTAACATGAAGTGCTGGGTGAAAGCAAGTCATTGTTGCTTTTGGTCCTCCTGTCACTTTCATCTTAATTTAGATATGACATATGGGATATATATTAAATTATACTCTCAGAATCTTGGCTTTGAACATATAAAATAAATCGTTATCTGCTACTAACTTGCCATCATGTATCATAATCATCATGTACTTCTACCTCTTACACTAACCTCGTTTTATCTCAAGTGAGGTCACCCACTGCGTTTAAAATAACTATTTTCAGTTTACATTTAATTCTCTTAACAAAATTCCCTTTGTTACATTCCTCTCCGTACATCTTATACATATTTTAATATACTTGTATAGTCTTACAGTGTTAGTCTTACTATGTTAATGAAGCAACACAAATGTAATATACGAAAGGGGAAAATCTTGTCCTGATTCCGACAAGAATTAGTTTGAACTACATTCAACACATTACAACGAAATATTTATTACAATTTGAAAACAATAAATATATTTATCTCTATATTGGCTATACAATTTTACTGAAAAGGAAATGTAAATGGCTTAAAGTATTTTAAATTATCTTCCTTCAGGCAAATACAACTGCTCTGAGGATTGTGCTTACTGCAGCTTTGAATTCTCCACTAAAACGGCATACACTACAATGTATGTAGCCTGGAGGATATAGTCTGTGCACGTAATCATGGTAGACATTTTATCGCAGTTACAACATTTTATTGTAACTTCGACTCACTGCCAGGGCTGACCTCTCACCAACACACAAGTCAAACAGAACAGCAGAAACGGATGTAACATTACAATAGGCACTTGAGAGAGAAGTGCTGCTGTCAGCAATTTAAGTTAATAGAACCAGAATGGAGTATGAGGGGAACTGACTAATCTTAATTTTTAAAAAAGGAAAATGTTTCCCACTCACCAAGTGAGTCAGACACCTGAATACAAAAACATGGGTAGCACTTTATAATAACTACACACTATGAAGCATTAGTTAAGTATGAGTAAACACTTAATTCATCATTTATAAAGCACTGTTCCTACATTAATAATTCATTAGTATGCAGTTCATAACAACAGTTGTAAATGTTTTATTCTTGATTAATAAGCCCGTCTATTATGTGTTTCATTATTGTGTTTTCATACTTTATAAATTATGGATTCCCCAAAGACAGTACTTAACAAAGTCAACCTATTGCTTTAAGAACAAACTTTCTCCTCGGCCTGTCTCGTCCTTTAGCGAGTTAAAGTGAGTGAGCGCTGTGCTAACATCTCATTTGGAATATAAAGGTTGCCATTACATTCATCTGGCCAAGATGTGGTTATGAACATAAGCAGAAATGCCATGTGATAATTCTGTACATCTAAAGACTCTTAATACATTTGATCTAACAGACATTTAAAACAACCTCCAATAAACGCAGCCAGTATTATACCAAGATTCAGATGATTTATTGTATTTAGGTAACTATCTTTACAATTACGTATTTTCACAGCCCTGTACTTAAATACAGAAATGATGTGTAAAAGGGTTAGGGTAACCCTCACCCTTTTATTTTTAGATGGAGCCATTATTTTACTTGAAATGCATTATTTATGTATTTCTATATATTATTTATAATCCATCCAGTTAAATTGGAAAACTGAGAATAATAATTGTTAAAATATAATTGATGTGTACTTTCTTTATTTGATTTGACAGTTGTTGACTACACAGAGAACGTTGTTACTATATATATATATGGCACTAATATGGCACGCAAATTAGATATTGCCTCAGAGCTGTCCAGGTGTCTTCTGTGGAGTTGTTGAAAACAGTAGGCGCAGGTTAAATTCAATTCAATTTATTTTTGTATAGACCAAAATCACGAATCACAAATTTGCCTCAGAGGGCTTTACAATCTGTACACATACGACATCCTCTGTCCCAGGACCCTCACATCGGAACAGGAAAAACTCCCCCAAAAACCCCTTTAACGGGGAGAAGAGAGGGAGAGACCTGTGGGAGAGCAACAGAGGAGGGATCCCTCTCCCAGGATGGACAGAAGTGCAATAGATGTCATGTGTACAGAATGAACAACATTTACAGAGTTACAACACATTCAATGCACATGACAGAACCACGGCAGGAGGCAAGACCAGGGTCCAGGTATCACCAGGATCCATGGAAACCTGCGAGATGGAAAAGCACAGAGACTCCGGGGAAGGAGCAAAGTCAGTAATGTGCGTTAATGGTACCGCGAGGAGAGAAAGCACAAAGAGTGAGAATGAGAGCATAAAAACCATTAAAAATCCATTAAAAAGGATTTGGTAATGCTTAAATTATCATGGTGGCACCAAACATACTAAACCAAATTACAAAAAGTACTAACGGACAAAATCTATTCTGAATCCAATGTTACAGGTCAGTAAATGCTACTGGTTTACACGACAGGAGTTTGGTGAGAGTATATTACCCCATCATCCTACATCGGACACTGGAAGTACCGCTAACGCAAGTTGGCACATGATTTGAAGACTGGCCACCCCCCCTATGATACTATTGAAACAGCAGCCCAACACAGAGACATGTCACCATGCAGGACTTAAGAGACGCGGCTGTCTCTCCCCGACAGTTCACGCTCACTGTCACGATCCGAGCAACCAGGGATATTACTCTTGCATATGACACAACTACGGCAGCGGCAAGACCAGTGTCCAGATATAACGATGATCCATAGAAACCTGTGAGAGAATGAGAGCATAAAAACACTGTCCTAATGTAGGAGGTTAGAGTAAATCCCAACATTTGACATAGTTAGTTAATTATTTTACAACTGTATAATTATAAATACTATATTTCACAATATCCCTCCTATAAGCAAAGCTCTCTAAGTTGTACTGTACTTAACTCTCAGTAAATAATCAATGCTAACAATTTGATATTCAAGGAGGGATTTGGTAATCCTTAAATCATTATGGTGGCACCAAACATACTAAGCCAAATTATGAAAAGTACGAACGGACACTCTTGAAACAGCAGCCCAACACAGCGACATGTCACCATGCAGGAGTTAAGAGACGCGACTGTCTCTCCCCGAGAAGCCTGGGAAATGAATCTTGCATATGACACAACTATGGCAGAGGCAAGATTAAAGGTCTTTATTCTAATTCTATTCCAGAACATGCATGTTCCATCCAGCATGTTCCATCCAGCATTCCATTCTCTTCTCAATGGCATTTTTTGAATTATTTTAAGAATTCTTTTATGAATTCACTATTTGCTAGTTCAGCGATCACCATGTTTTCCATGCCACAGTTTTCACAAAACTCCACACATTATGACCCATTTACAGTACGATGTGAAAAGATTGTAGCCTACAGACTTTTTTTGGGACAAATGTTTCGCTCAGGAACTGGAAGTGCACTTACGCGATCTAAAACTCCGACCTAAGTTGAAAGGACGCGCGGATCCGGGCCAGAAAGAATGACTGCTGACGGGCCTCCAATGCCCGTCTGTTTGTTTCTTAGTTTGCTGGCACGTAACGTTACATATTATGGAGGATGAGTATCCAGCTAGCCTTCCAGCTAACACTAGAGGTCCTGAGACAGGCGCACGTTAACGCGTCACCTCCGTTGTAAATAGAGCAATCCAGGTGACAGATGGCTAACGAGCTGTTATATGTGGAGTGGATGTGAATGAGATCGATATGCTTGGTTAAAATGAATAATTAAATAAGTAAATGTAAACTAATATACAAAGCTCCTGGTTAGCTCCAGTCGTATATTTACAAATGTTTTGTATCCAGCCATGTTCTCCTGAAGGAGAATGTCTTTGTTTGTTTGTTTCTTACATGAATTAATGGCTGAGAGGTTTGTATTTAACAGTATATTGTTTGCATCTTGCAATAAATATTAATATGTTCTTGATCACTTTGTGTTGTGTCTATTTGCCTTTTCTGTTCAAAAACTGTGTCTTGAGGCACTGCTGGCCCTTCAATGTCATTTATAAATGCTTTGTAAGGCATAGATAGTCCTCACTTTAGATGAGGTCACACAAAACACTTTACTAACGAGTAGTAACTACCTTAATAAATCATGAATTAATCATGAATTGCAGTATTAATATGCGTTTATAAAGCATATATTAACATAGTCCCTAACCACTAGTGTATATCTAAATCATTATATATATAAATGTATGAATAATGTACATCTAAATAAGTTATTCATTTACCAACACTTTATAAATTATCGTATTAATCATCTACAACTCCTTAATAATTGGTTTGTAAAATATATAATACTTCATTTACAAATGGGGAATCCATCATTTATAACGTATGAAAACACAATAATGAAACATAATAGACGGGCTTATTAATCAAGAATAAAACATTTATAACTGTTGTTATGATCTGCATACTAATGAATTATTAATGTAGGAACAATGCTTTATAAATGATGAATTAAGTGTTTACTCATACTTAACTAATGCTTCATAGTGTGTAGTTATTATAAAGTGCTACCAAAACATGGTATAACAGATTAAAGATCACTTCCTGTTTGCATTAAAAAAAACAAAAAAACAGGGCCATAACACACAGCATCAGTGTCTGACGGTTCTTTGTGAATCCGACAGTTTACTGCTCACCAACATTTTGCCAAATAGGACCAACACATTTGAGTGCTTCCATTCAAGTCAATAGTCAAAACATAAATTGAATGCAAACTGCAAGGGATCCATTGCAAATGTGTTCTGTGATAAGTTATGTGTTTCAAAACTGCTTTAGAGTATTTGCTAATTAGGCAACAGTTCATTTCTGGGCTGTGCTGAGCCTACAGGCATTCATAATCTGCTCACAGCCTTTCTTGCCTCTTGCCACATGGCTGTATATTTGTATGGACTGCATGTCCAATAACACTTATTTGTAAACAGTAATGGAATGGACATGCTCACAGATTTCCTAGTTGTCCACCATGTAGAACTACAGTCAGACAATATTTTTTCTTATATTTCCTTAAATGAAGAAATAAACCACAAACAAATTAGACATATGTCAGACATAAATGATGGTTGTTTTTTACGAGGAATGATATTTATTGATAACATTTAACATAATTTTCTTACAGATACCGTCTAGAAATCAACCGTCACTGTACATCAACTGACAGAACGACATATCCTATTCCCAAAAATAGAAATAGAAACAAACAAGGAGAAGATATCCCACCAAACCATGACTTCATGCACCAATTCATCACCAAATTTAAAAAAGAATAAACAGTATGGCAGTTCAACTGGTTGTAAGTACAATGTGCAAATACAGACTCACCTCATTAAAATAAGTAACAATACTATGTAAAAAACAGTAACTACTGTATAAACCCAGGAATAGCACAGACTCAAAATGTCTGCATACGCCTGTTGTTTTTCTTTTGGAACATTATAGAAAAGAAAACATCCATCTTTGTGGTCATTCAACATGCAACCGATCCTATTGAGCGGAGCTCAAGACAGTTTTTGTCTCTCTTTTCAGTATTTTATCAATGTATGCATTCTTCTTTTATGACCATATGTGTGCAGCACTCAGCAGCACTATTGTCCAAAGGTACAGCCAAGACTTCAGGTCGGTTAGTGCTCTTATATGCAGTGTTGCTCAAGGCTACGGAGAGGGAGGCGTCTTCAGAGAATTACAGGATCCTCCCTGGCTACTAGTCCCTTGGTACTGCAATGAAGAGTCAAGCACAAACAATGTACCAACAGTTAGAGCTGTGCCATGCATGTGCAAAAACAAATCCTCTCTCACACAGACATATAAACAGATGTACAGTCGTATCAAATAAAACCAGAGCCAAATATTCAAAATCTAAGCTTTTCCTCTTGAAACGTAATAAATGTAGTAACCACCTACATAGTTATGAATTGGGCAGCAAAAGAAACAATGAATGATTCCCATTTGGTTTTTGATTCTTGTGAAGTCAGTTTATTTATATATTCATAACATTTGTGTGGACTAGACTGTGTTACTGTGCCTGTTTCATTTACCAACTGGGAATAAAAAAATAAAAGCTCTTACAGCGGCTTACTTGGCAAACAAACTAGTAAATAGACCTGCCTGCATTTGAAACCTATCGCCATTTTAGGACTACTTTACAGTTTTGGGAGTGGTGTGAGCATGAGAGGCTTGTGAAGACGACCCCTTTGACTGAGATGAATAGGGAAGTAAATATTAAATGGGGTTTCTTGAAGCTTCAATGTAGGTTTCAAAGTAGCCTACTACATACTCTAATAGCCCCGAAAGAAACATAAAAAGCTCAATTTTCAGTTTTCTCTCATTGTCTCTTTGTATTTTGCAAAAAGGAAACCTTTGATGTGCACACAAAACACACAATAAAGCCATTTTCCAAGCTGAGAGCACAGGTCAGAGATACCATCTATCAGCTTCTCAGCGACACTTCCTCTTCTCTGCTGTAAGAATATAATCTTCTTAGCTCTCTCCCTCATCCACTCTAGCACTTCCCGGGAAGTAATTTTTTTCCTTCAAGGGTAGATATTTGGATAATTGCATTCTTTTTATTAAAAACATGAACTACCCACAGAGAGCTGAGTGGCTTTCGTCTGAAACCAGATGTACCCCCACATGCCCGGTGTTTCCTCCATCAGCCAGATATGTACAGGGCAACACTTTCTCTTCACATAAGATTATGAAATCAGATATACAGTATAATGTCAACTAGGCTATAGAAAATGGTTTCTACCTAAAGGAAGGTTTTGCTTTTTTTTGAAACACTTTACTTCGATGTTCAGTAGCTTACAGCCGTATTCCCATGACTGCTGATCAAAACTCTTCTCACAGCATGATAGTAACAACACACTACTGTATCAGTGAATATTAATGAGACCACTGTGCTTTCATGACTAGTGATACGCTTAATCACTTATTCATATACACTTGCTGCAGTTTTTCATCCAGCAGTTATCACCGGTCTTGCTGTAAAATCCTTTGTGCTGCTCAAACTTAATTTTTTATAATAGATTGTTTTTCATAAATGTCAGTATTCCATCTATTTGCCTTAAGTAATCTTCTTTTACCTTCACTGTCAACTTGTATCATGTCAAACATGTTGGCAGCATACAGTATATTATACCACATGGATACATAAAGCTTTTTTAATATTGTCTCTTGGAAATTTACATTTCGATCTCACTTTGATTCGTAACAAAACTCTGCCTCCAACAGCTAAGAAAATATTAAAATAAGCATTAAAATAAAATATTATGGAATTGAACACAGTTCTCATGGTCTATTAATATCAGATTATAACCTTCTACCAAACTTCAATTAATTCGTTCATTGTTAGAATTTGCTCTAATATCTGCTTGGTAACAGCGTGTTCCTGCCTGAGGGCTAAAACCTACATGTGTAAGAGCAGTTTTGACAGTGTAAGTATCAAATGATGTTGTATGTGAGCAAAAATGTGTTCATGTTCGTAATGTGGTCAGTCCCAAAAAACACATGTCACACCAATCACAGCAAAGTCACCTCACCTCAACAATTGGATGCCAGTGGGCAACAGGTTTTCGGGGACATGTGAGCATTTCACTCCAGTGGTCTCGACCGAGGCTGTCGGCATCGTTGCCAACTCGACACACACCAATGACCTCATTATGGCCTACGCTGTAGGTGCAGGAGGGAGAGAGAGGACAAACATGTGATCACAACCCACCATGTGTTCCAAAAATAATGATGCACCACATTTTGAGTGTGAAAACTGAAACAGTCAAACTATTTATGTGACAGAAACAAAGAATCCGAGTTCAAAAAACCCTACAATGCACACACATATTGAAATGTTTCATATTTTTGTCCAGCAGCATATGAATTAAAAATAACTCATGCAAACGAGGTGCAAACTACTGTATGACTTATATAAAGCCTTGTAAAGGTTCCTAACCGGTCGTAGTCCATCACTGCAATTAAAAGGCTGATCTGCTCTATATTTTCTGGGGGGACATCAAAGACAATGGCCTCGTTGTAGACGGGATTCAAAGTGTTCCTCTTTGTCGATGTCTTCCTCTTCTTCAGTCTGCGACCATCACACATTAGTGAAACCTTCACATATGGATCTGTAAAAGTGAGAGAAGCAGCCCGGGAAGATATTCATTTTCATTCAGGATACCAGTGAGACTCAGTAGTTATAGACAATAACAGCTTCTAATTACCAGATGCACCAGTGATATCCATGGCCTTGAGATTGCGGGCCTTTATCATGGTGATGGTCAATCTGCCGGCAGTGGGCAAGTAACAGAGCGAAAGCATCAGATCCCCGAGATCCACATTATCCTGAAAGACAACACAAAACACATTTACTCTATCATCAGCCTTTTCTTTGATAGTGATAGTATTCCTTTTTTATTATTACTCATTTTTGTTATGCAAGTATCTATTGTTTTTAAAATCAACTTTACTCTTTGAATTATATGAATGACATTATTTCTAGTACTGCTGCTTTTCATCATTGTACACTAGTCGAAGGTGAAGAATAATGGCGTGGCCATCTGACATCTGGTTACATAATTGAAACATCTCTCTCTCTCTCTCTCTCTCTACTCCCTTCTGTCACATTGCTCAAATAAAAGCCTCCCACATGTCACCCAACATGGAGACTTCTGTTCAGCTGCAGAAAGGCAGAAGCTCACTTATCACTTGCTCTTAAAATAACTTCACCAAAGAAGTGAGAACCAGGAAAGCACACAAACATGTCTGGTGAAGACAACTCCTCCTCCAGTAGAATCTCTTTTGGTTTGTTGGGGAGATGGCATTTGTATTATGAATCAGGTGTCATATTACTAATTACTATTAACTTTCACTGTAATCATTCTTAAAGGGAAGCTCAGTGAGTTTATTGTGTGAACATAAAACCTGAGAACTGAGAATAGATGGTGTCATATTGCTAATCAGAGCTGCTATATTAACTGTGATTAAATCATGGCTTCTCATTTTTTTTTGTATATATTGGGAGATGAAAGTATGAAATTAGTGTCAAATTGTTATAAAAATCCTAAACAAGGAATAAGTGCGAAACATTTTTGTGGATTATTTCAAGCGAGCTTCACCTTTGTAAAATAGTTCCTTTTTATGCTATTTAATTTGCCTTTGTAACACACACTTTGTAATTTACTCTGCTTGAGCTGAACAGTATAGACAGGTGTTTATTAGCCAAAGTACAATATGTGCTAACTGTGGATGATCATTTACCTAATAAACTGTAGAAATGGAGAGGACAAAAATGTAATTATTGTTCACTTATTAATCTTGGTTAATTCAACTTCATTGTGCGAAAAACAATCATGAAAAACTATTTTAAGAAAATAGGTAAGCATAGTGTGAGATACAGTGCGATAATATGCATATTTGACATATATGTCTTTGGAATTAGCAGTGTTTGAAAAAGTTTGATTAGATTGTAACTTTATTATGAAAATAGGTCAGGATAAAAAATGATATTTGATGTTCTCTCTTTGTCACTCACACACTTTGCTATTTCTGCTATTGTCTACGATGTTTCAGCATTGCTCAGTGTTCATGTTCTCTTCTTGACATGGCACTTGTTTTTATCTGTAATCTGTGAGAGTGAGTGTGTGTGTGTTTGTGTGTGTTTGATTGTAGGAAAGAGAAAGCGAGGGAGTGAAATAGGGAGAGAAAGTAAAAGAGTTTAAGACTTCCCAGCCTGAGACCTAAATTGAGACGTATCTTGACGTGGGTCTTTTATTACAATCAAAATCAAGTATTCAACAAGGCTGTGGTATAACACATTTCATTTACATGACGGGTAAACTGACAATCCTTCTCGAACATGCATTCCCACATTTAATAGTAATACATTGTATTACACAAGGTTATGTTTTTTATTGCCATTGTCGTTTTCAAAATTATAAAAAGCATGTTCCGTGAACATTCACGTTCTACACATCACATCTATTGCACTTCTGTCCATGCTGGGAGAGGGATCCCTCCTCTGTTGCTCTCCCTAAGGTTTCTTCCTCTTTTCTCCCCGTTAAAGGGGTTTTTGGGGGAGTTTTTCCTGTTCCAATGTGAGGGTCCTGGGACAAGAGGATGTCAAATGTGTACATATTGTAAAGCCCTCTGAGGCTAATTTGTAATTTGTGATTTTGGGCTATACAAAAATAAATTGAATTGAATTCAAATCAATTCAATCCGCTTCTATTACAGAGCTAAACACGCAAACACGTGTACTTTCTGAACTGGTGTGCAAAGATTAGCTTGTTTATGAGGGCATGTGTGCAAATATCTGAAAACAAGCATTTGTGCAAGTGTAAGAGTCTGTGTATACTGTGTGTGTGTGTGTGTGAGAGAGTGTGTGTGTGTGTGTGTGTGTGTGTGTGTGTGTGTGTGTGTGTGTGTGTGTGTGTGTGTGTGTGTGTGTGTGTGTGTGTGTGTTCTGCATGAGCTGAGTATAGCGAGAAACTTACAAAAAAAAAAAAACTGTGAGAATGGAGCACTCGAGATACTGTGCAACTCTTGCCACCTGTCACATACCATTCTATTCCAACTGGGCAACATTGAAGGGCAGCAGTATCAACACCGCCCCACAAAATGATCAGAATTTGAGAATTTACCCAAGAATATAAATATCTTTATCAATATCAACCTCGAATTTCGATCTGACAAAACTAGCTGAACAAATATCTTCATATCATTTCTCTCTGCGTCTCACTAGCTGTCCATTTCTCTGGCGGCATACAGTACATGGTCATGACTTGCCTGCAGTCAGACATGCCCATAAAACAGTGTAGGCATCACTTTGATGTGAGGAGAGTGCTGTTGCTGTATTTTGCTTTTTGAGAGGTCAAATAAATTGCATTTGTGCATGGCTCCTTACACAGTGCTGAGGGTGCTGGTAAGGCCAAGCAGTCATCCACGTCTGCATGACACGTTGTGACCCTATGTGTCTATGAATCTGTCAAGCTGGTGTTAAGGTGGTGTACTTTGCCCCAGTGAACTTATAGGGTTCATTAGAGTCTGAAGCCTGAGAGTAGCAGACACATTGTGACCCGAGTACAACAGCAGAGGCAGAGTACTCTAAACATGTTTTCCTGGTCCCCAAGCTGATAATGCTCCATTTACACAGTAACACTACATATTAACACTATAGTATTGTAGTTTACTGGTTTTAGTTTTAGTTAGTTTACAATAAACGTATGTACTTTATCCATTTGTACAGATATGACATTGTCATGAGCATATGATTATCTTATTCTTCCTTGTCTTCGTCAACAATGTTGTGTGAGCTCTGTAAATTAAGTTGAGTAAATGACACAAGATGAGTGTCAATAAACATCAATCAAACTACAACAGCTGCATCTAATTAAACTTACAGTACCTAAAACAACATTTTGAACCCTTTTCCAAATATTGTCTTCTAGGATTTACATGCAGCTCTCTCTTAAGCGGTGCCTCTTTTATTTCTTATATGTACTGTAATATGAGGCCATAGTGTCCATCAACAGCACACAAATTCAAATTAATGTATTTTCTTCTAAATTAAAATCTACTATTTATATACTTTTATTTTATTGCAGTAAGAACTCAAAACCCAGTTAGACTTTGTATGCATTGTGAAAGTGGGACACAGCTGCTGACTTTGTGTATGTGCCAAGTGTGGTTAAGATGGCGGTATGCCTTGTACTGTGTCGACATGGCCTACATGTACAATTCAGTGTAGTAAGTGTGGTCAACCAAACCTATGTAACCTGCCTTTGCTTTCAGCATTCACTGGTTGCACAAATATATATATATATATATATATACTGTGTATATATATATATTCATATATATATATATATATGAATGAGAGAGAGAGGGGGGGGGGGGAGAGAAAGAGAGATGGGATTCTTGCCATCAGAATGAAAGAATGGTGTTATTGATGTATCCCTCTGTGCCTAAGCGTTTGTCTCCTCCCTCTACTACCGTAGCTCTTCTTCCTGCTTACTTTCACAACTAGAGAAACCACAATGGTGATTATGGAAATGATTACTGAAATTCAAGGAGCAAATTCATTAACTGTTAGTGAATCATCATCAAAAACAAAAATGCATACACTGACATGTACTGTCATTCCCAATACCTTTCTAGCATTGTAAAACAGCTCAAACTATTGACTGGTTCTTCATAACTAACTGCTAACTTTGCTTCTTGTCAGGTAGCTGCCTGAACATGAATATTTGCCACATTCCCATTCTGAAAGAGTCTGATGTCAAGTACTGGTAACATTTCTATATTTGGTGAAAGGTTTTCAGCATGTCATTGATTTTTATTTTATTATAAATAACATATATGGGAACAAGATATGGAAGACATGCTCAGATAGGCAATTATAGATGGTTATACAGCTGTTACACAAATTCACCAGAAACAGATGCCTTTCAGATGTGTTTCTGCTGTTGTAAAGCAAAACTACCATCTGGCATCAAGATTCATACACAAAAATGATACACGGTGAAGCAGTTATTCTGAAGGACAATGAATGTGAAAATAAAATGATGCATCTCTCTCTTTACTCATGTGAGCGACCGCAGCAGTAAAAACACATTTTTTAACAGGTTTCTTTACCCAGCTAAATTACTGATATATCATCATAGTACTCTGTCTATATTTAGTTTGGATTGACAGTTGGATCAGTTGCATTTGTAGTGAGGAACAGAGAAGCAAGAGACAAACCTTGACACCAGCAAAAGTAAATTATGTTTTGCTTATTAGATACACAAGAAACAGACACACACAGCTGCTCAGTCACATGGTCCCGTGCTGCTTTGTAGAATTGACTCTGTTTTGCTAAATTGTCCCAGGTAATTGTCATTACAGTTCAGCTTTTATCAAAGTATTTTCTTAAAGAAAAACAACACTTGGGTTTTCTTTACTGGGCTCAGTTTTTTTTTCAATTATGATAACGGTTATAAACATTGCACTCACAAAATATTTCTGATATTTCTGCTAAAAATGTATCCAACAGTACAAGAAACCTTTGCAGTCAGACAGGTATACAAACCCCACGTTAGTCAAACTTATTTGGAAGAGAAAACAAAGGTGAACTATGACCCAAACTGCCATTGTTGACGTCTATTGCAGTTTACACACTGACTGGCTGTGTTTGCTGTCTCGTTGGACCTATTTCAGCAGTGTCGTCATGTTTACAAGATTGCAACAATACAATTGTATCGTTACAGATATAACCGAAGGCAGGAGCTATGGAACTTTAACCCACCACGACACCTGCACCTCATTGATCTTGCTTTACTGACCTCCCTAGGATGTAATGAATTGTCTGCAGCAATCAATAGCAAGGACTCCTATCAATGCCACTTAAGCATGCTATGAAGAAAGGGATCAATGGTGAATTATAGCTGGATAAGCTCACACACTGAGATGCCTGTCAATGAAGCAATCACTGAAAGCATATACTCAAAAATATTGAAGCATATTGTCCATTCCACAATCGATTTGGAGGATATATTTCAACAAGGCTTCAAGGTGTCTTAACAGGAAACAATCAAAAACATTGAGCTCTGACTTCTATGGACAGTGACAAATCCTCAAACCCTCATCCTCAAGTCAGGTGTTACACAATCTCTCTCTCTCTCTCTCTCTCTCTCTCTCTCTCTCTCTCTCTCTCTCTCTCTCTCTCTCTGCCCTCACTTCTTTTTCTTCTTCATTATCTAAATATCCAATTGGTCCTCACAAAGATAATTGTACAAGAGCGCACACGCACACACACTCTCGCAAAGTCAATAACATGATAAGGGACTTTGAATCCTGCAGGGCAGTCTTGCCCTGGATTTAATTTACATATATTTAAAAAAGGTGCGGTCCCAGCCGAGGGTACTGAATTTAAAATAGGTAGAAGATACAGTAAATGTGTTTCCTCGTGAAAATGTCTCTCTGTCCTTCATCTGTATCAACTGGCTGATGTTATCAGCCCTCTCTAATAAAGGGAATTTCTGCATTTGCAGAGATTCGTTGTTTTCATTTACTGCTCTCCAACATTTCTTAAGATTAGAAAGGCACTGAAGCAAATGTATAAAAATGATTATATAGCAGTATGCCTGAGATATTGGGTTTTTGAGATTGTTGGTATAGTGTCTTGTCTGTAAAATAGTGCAGGGGAGGACTTTGTCCAGTGTGAACAGATATTCTGCTCAATGCTACAAGACTCTTAATCTCACCAGCAGCGAGAGACATAGAAATCTTCTTTCTTCAAAGTGAAACCTATTAACCTTATCTACCAACTAATTCTTCTCTCGTTTATTCAGAGCTGACAGCTCAGTGTGTTTACAAAGGCAGGCAACTTTATTTGATACATTGTACTGTCAGTGAGAAACGGACTGTGCAGCAGCGTGATCTCATGGTAAGGCGTATAAATAGCATGCCACTTACAAGGAATATTTCGTGTCATGTCTACGCATTTCAAGTTTTCGTGTGTCATTTAACGCACCGTTCTCTTAACTCGTCACATACAGACGCACAGTAGCAGTTTTAAGCAAATGGTTAACGTTGTGAATTCAAACAAAACTACTTTGTTAGGTATATAGGAAAAAATCATGGTTTGGGTTAAAATAAGTATCTTTGATACGTAAATTAAATTACGTACATCAGTTAAGTACTCAATGTAAATAAGTCGAAGGTTGAATTTTGATTTCACATGGAACACGATCAGCGGTCTCCTGAAAGTCATGTGTTTGTGTGTTTGTGCGACCTATCCATACACTCTGCCCTCCTCCCCCTGTGGACTTTCTTGCTCTTCACACTGGGTCACCTGACTTCCGGAGGGCTTGCTCTGAGAGTCTAATATTGCTGCGGCGTAAAATGACATGAAAAACATGCATAATGAAGAAATTACGTAAGAAATTGGCAGGTCATCACTACACCGGTTGGTGATATCAAGCTGTGTGCTGAAATGAAGGACTCAAATTTGAACCAAATATGTAGCTCTCAATAAAGTTGCAGCAAATCGTTCAGACTTCTTAAAACACCTTTTGCCTTTTGTGGTAATGATAACAAGTTAAATATAACATGGCATATCTAAGTGAGCATGACATCATATTGAACATAAGAGCTGACTCACCGAGGAGACGCACTGGATGTCCCGGCAGAGTTTCGTCTCCCTGGGGAAATCTGCCAGATCCAGGAAGTTGTCCACAACCACTTGGCCAATAATGTCATGGCGTGAAAAGCGGTCAAAGTCATAGACACTGAAGTGCAGCTTACGTGTAGGAAGCTCAGAGTATGCCACAGGAAACAGGAAGACCTCATCAAACACGGGATTTAGCGTCTTGCGGTGCACCTTGGTCTGGTGCTTGGTCTGACGATCAGGGAGAAGGTAGATCTTAACATAAGGGTCAGAGGTGCCAGAAAAGTCCTTGGCTGGGAGTTCCTCTGCTTTGTGGATCTTAACTATTAACTGTTCCAGGTCGCAGTCAAATTTGAGGATAAAGTGGAGGCGCCCACAACCCCCGCCTCTGCGACTGCCTTCATCTCCCTCAAGGGAGCGCTGTTTGTAGAGTTCAGGTTTGAGGCGACCAAGGCCCAGCCCCATTCCAGTGAGAGAGTCCTGTCTTTGGAACTGAGCCACGTTGAAGTCTGGGTTAGACAGGTTTATATGCCTGCGAATGGACCCTTGTCTGTCGGCAGAGGAAAACAACAAACATCACCATACAACATCAACGGATTGAATCAGAAAAGGCATGTAGGCATTCAAAAAAAAATCTAGTAGTTCTGACTAAGACAAAACAAAAAGTAATCAGAAATCTTATACTGACCCAATTTCAGATATTAGGTGGCCAGAGAGTGGGGGTTCAGTGGTCTGTTTCTGCATACGAGGGTTGGTGTGAACCCCATTTTCCCGGCTTTTAGTCTGGGCGTCAAGTGGGATGTCTGGAGATGTGTGACTGATCTTCATAGCTGCCTCTGATGTGGCCATGACCACAGGTGGTGGTGATACTGGAGTTACTGGAGCCTCCACTGACACCACAGACGCCACAGGAGTGGGCTCTCTGGCGATGGAGCAGTGTGATGACTCACGGCGGTTGTGCGGCGGGGGGTCCACGGCTGTGTAAACTGGCTGCCTGGATGCGAGCAGCGAGGGGAGAGGGCTCATTATAGGGTTGAGGTGCCCATGGACCTCCTTGGTGGTAGGGGAGAGCCCACTCTCCCTCCATGGTATCCAGCAGAGCTTCCAGGAGACAAACAAGGAGACCCCAAACAGAGCCAAGCCACAGGCAGTCACTACCAGTGACAACAGACTCACCGATATATCTGAGAAGGTAACAAGAAAGACAGGAAATAACGATCTGACAGTGAATTCAGTTTGCTTCCTGCTTTGTTGCAAAGCTACACCTTTACCCCTTCATCGTCACCATTATTAGCAACTTTGATAAATCAAGTCGCGCGAAAACCTTTTTACAAATATTTTATCATTGGATATTTGATATGTAAAGGTGGTTACTTAGTACCGGTGAACGGTGGGGTCATATTAGAACTGAGGTAGTCAAACTATGGCCTTACAGTTCATGGCTTGCGGGGATTTTTGAAAGGAGATATCGCTTGTGTATATTTCTAATAAGTGGCACTGCATGCACATTACACATCCTTGTTTAAACAGATGTTGACTAAATAGTGAAATTATCTTGGTCTTAACCTCTTGGCAGAGAAACCAATATTTCACCATTAATGGAGGTTCTGTTTTTATATCTTAAGATTAGACTTACATTTACAGTTACATTATAATCTTTTAAGTGTGCTCTTAGGGCATAAACAAATAATTTGGCATTGTTCTACCTTTCTTAACTTAACCTTTTTACGGACTTTTTTAATAACATCATAATATGTTAAGTGGGCCATGCACTGTATTACAGTTTAAAAGTATTGATTTAATTTAGATTAAATTTAAGAGCAGCAGATGAAAAAAAATAACTTGTTGTATTAATAAACAACTGTAATGTCAAATGTTCAAATGTTTAGTAGTGTTGCGTAGTTATTTTGATTTTTTTTAAGCAGTTTAACTGGTGTAATTACACATTTACTATTGTTTGGCCCATTACTCCTTGTACTTTTCTGTAAGTGGCCCAAAATCAAAACAATTTGACCCCCTTTGCATCAGAAAAATGTTTTATGACTAATTCTGCTTCTTTGTACTACATAACAAAACATTTATTTATCTTTGTCTTACTATAACAGTGGTGTTTCTGTGGGGTTTTCCTCTCTTCTTTTCTTTATTTTGACACGGAATCCTCAGCAAGATTAATTAGAATTAACTACATTTATTTAATAATCCCCTGGAGCCTCATATCTGCCTTCAAGAGGATTTGGGGATTTAGTGGACATGCAAATATAGGTATTGAGCTTAAAACCTCTTTATTTTAAGTTTATGGTTACAACTTTGTTTTGTTGTGTAAATAAATGAAAACTGAAGACGTTGATATAAAGATAACAGTTTGGTAAAAAATGGTTGTTGTTGTTTAGCCATGTTATTAAACCCAACCAGTCTTCTGTAGTAGCACCAGACATGTTCCAGCAAAAAATGCTACGGTAGCTATCATGCACAACATAAATGGATGTCAATGTACCTGTGGGCAAGAGCAGAAGCAGTGCCTGTGGGAGTATAAAAGCTTTACAGGAGTATCACACCATTTCACACTCTGTCAAGTAAGAGTTTATGCTGACAAAGCATGGCATGAATATTCCTACAGTGCATTTGTTTACACCAGCACGGGGTGTGCGAGTCACCATGAATAGGGAGGTGAGGTGTAAACCAACAGTCTTCAAGGGCTTTCTGAATCGTCTCTGTTCTCAAAAAGTGTGTGACTTTTCCCGAAATAATTCCTTTTTTAAAAACATTTAAATAGTACTCAGGTCCAATCTATGACTGTGTGCACTAACATAAACTCTTTCTTTTTTTAAACAGAAGTAATGCCTAATTGTTTGCATGAACTACGCATATCATTAATATACTCTACACCAGTAGAGTTTAGATCTGCATAGGTCACAATAATATAAGGATGTAATGCATTTCTAACATCAGTTATTTTTCAGACTACTGTACCTACTTGATTATCAAAGGCATACACACTCTATGTACTGTGCCCCCTCACTCTCTGTTCTCCTATGCATGCTTTAGTTTTTATGAGGTGAAGTGATGAAGTGCTGTACAAATATTCTTCTAAAACTTAATGAGCTTTAATAACAGCCGGGTGCATTTGGCCATCAAGAGCAAATAGTACATCTATTGCCATACGCAGCAATTTCAGTGCATTGTTTATCTTCAAATGCCTTTCACCTGTTTTTTCCCTTGTGTTAATGTATTGGTCCAGATTTTATTTTCAAGTCTACACAATACTCAAGTGTCCATTGAAACAGTGAGAATTAGTCACTCTTTAGAGGTTTCAGATCTCCGACCCACGCAACACACCAAAGAGAATTCATGAAGGGAAAAGGACAGCGTTTATAATGGCGAGAGACGGACAGATGGAGGGAACAGGAAAAAGAGGGAGAAACTCTTTCATAGGAGGGAAATAATCTGAGGCGGAGGGACTGAAACTTGTGGAAAGTCATTATCAAGTGCGAGAGGCACACTGCGCCACGGGGCGCGATGCTTGTTAATGTAAATCTTAATTCAGGACACCCAACAGCGGTGAGATGGTTTAGTCAGCGTAGGTAATTTACTTTTGAGAACTTCAGTCAGTTTGCAGATCTCTGTTTTCAGGAATACACTTATACAACATCCTTCACCACTCCTGGCTAATACTGTGCTTCTAAAAACACACAAATGTCACGTGGTAAATAAATCAAACGACTCTCTTACAGGTCTAGTTAGCTGTCATCTCCATCTTCAGTGTTGCGTATTGGACGTAATACAATATTGTGGTTAGTGCTGCTGAAATGCAAAATTTGAGCAGTGAAGATATCTAATATCTAGATATTTAAGTGTTTTTTTTATACATGTTTATAGGAATACGGATAGTTTGTTGTATCTGTATGTGAGGTTATGTTGTCCATGTGATCAGCACATATACACCAATGCTAACGAGCCCATTACGAGGTTATTCATGTTGAATTTTCTTTTTTAAAAGATAGGGACGTGCTTTTGTAGTAAATGCACCAGTGGAAGCCATACCTACCACTGACCACTATACTCAACACCCCAAAATTTATATTCCATTCCTGAAAGGCCGCATATACACTGAATCTTTTAGTCCAGAATAGCTCAAATAAAATCTTAAATAAGGCAAGATGAGGGATATCTCCCTGGGACAGTTGCAGTTTCTGACACATAAACCTGAGGGGATCTCCATTAAGGAGAACATTCATTATAATGGGCATTAATGCTAATGGCCATCAATGCTAATCGTTATGTACACTCATTACATTTGGAAGAAGACAGAGGTTATGTGGATCGCATAATCTGTTCTGTCTGCTTCCAAACAGCATGGAGATTATAATTCAGTTGCTCCTTAAGCATTGAGATGCCAGCTGGCTCTCAGAGATCAAAAGCAGACTGCAGCAGCTGGTGAGAGTCTGCATTCTTTTTGCCAAAGTCTCGTGAGAAGCAGTTCAAGGCGACAGCAATGCATTTCAATTTGGTGGATCGAAGCTTATCGATTTTCTACAGCTTGCATTTTAATCACGGTGACTTTCAGTGGCATGCATATAGGCCTTAAGGTTTTATTGCTAGTTTTTGGTAAGATACTGGCACCAAACTCCCGTCGTGTAAACCAGTAGCATATCTGACCTGTAACTTTGAATTCAGAATAGACTTTGACTGCTACCACTTTTCAAATATATATTGTGACGACCCCTCCCTACCAGGGGTCTGTGTCCTGTTTTCTCCTCAGTTGTCTTCCAGGATGATAATCGGCCACTGATGGGCGACACCTGAGCTTTGGGTTGGTCCCAGCTATAAAGGCTGCCCCTCTTCTTTGGCTGTGGCTCCTCGCTGTGCCTCTCCTCCCTGCCTCCTGTTTGGAGGACCTGGCTGCTGCCTTGTTTTGATTGTTAATTTAGTTAGGTTTGGTTAGTGGTACTTTCAATAAATGTCTATTTATTACTTTTATACTCGTCTTGTCTCCCTCATGTTATGACTTTTTGAGCCGGGTCATGAAAATATATATATATATATACGTATATACATACATACATTTGAGAGAAAATGTTGGTAATAGTTTAGCTTAGCCCTCTGCCAACCTCCTCAGCCATCATTGCTGCAGCACGGTCATGGAGAAATATATATGGAAAGAAATATATTTAGTTATTAAAGAGATGAAGAGATGGCTCACTGTTGGGCTTATTTCAAATGTTTCAAAATATTTTTCTTGTTGTATCAAGCTTGGAAATCTAATACCCACTACACATTTATTTTTACTTGCTAACTTTAGTGTGATAGCTATCAAACAACATTCTGTAACTTGAAGGAAGTGGTAGGTGGAGATGTCAAGTTATATCATAATATATAATATAATTTCAGTGGTGTTTTTAGTTTTAGTCTTTGATGATACTTCATTTGATTGATATGACAGAGAGAGGATTTCTCACCAAGAGAATAACATGTGTTTTTAAGATTAACTAAATCACAGAACAGCTTGAACTGAATCACACCTGGCAAGCTCTACTACACATCTGATGTAAAGTTAATTCTAAAACATTTACAAAGGAATGCTGTAACACTTTGTTACTTAGCTTTTATATTTTGTTCGGCAATTAACATGCATATTATTTCAAAGTAAATAAGACTATGTCACACTACATTTAAAGGCTCTATAGTTTGAGCCACAGCAAATCTCAAAAGACTGACAATAATAGTTTTGTATAACCTATCCTCCAAATCCAACAGCGCTGGCTAATATACGTAGGACTGGTTCTGTGTGTGGGCGCTGTCATTAGACCTCGCACAGGAACTCAGACAAACTGTCCTTTCTGTGCTTCGAGATCCTGTCAATACCAGAGTATGTGTGATTTGGGAGAATAATGTGGAGAAATTGAGGCACTTGCCATCTGAGGACACTGAGCCCACAGTCAGCTTGGCAGGCCTCCTGCAGAGGGCCGCGTGTCAGAATCTCTGGAAGGACTCAGAGACTGCATCACAACAAAGAGGACGGACCAATTTTAGAGCACAGGACCTTCAAAGGTGCAATAGTGTAGGAGGCAAACAAGTGCTGAAAACACAATATATGAAGTTTTACCTCCTGAGATGTTTTTTCCCTTAAACATATCTCTGAGAGTAAAAACTGTATTTATTGGAAATTGCTTAATTGTCCCCTCGATTTTCAGTTGTCGACTTTAGCATTCATGTCACCCGAAAACTCAAGATGGTTGTATAATTGTATATTTGTGAGGATGAAAAAAAAAACACAGTGACTGATAATGTTACATATTCATTAAATTTGGGTTAAATTAGCTTGAAGAGGCAGACTTTGACGTGAAGCGTCCATGTTTGTTTGGGAATATTGGAATATTTCAGAAAAAGACAAATTTCCCAGCAGATGTTGACATGACTGCTATGTATAACTCAGAAACTGCTAATTGCATTATTTCTGAAATGACATGAACCCAGCCTAAATCTTGTCCAGGAACCAGGCGGTAACCTCAGGTTCTGAAAAGTGAAACCAATGTGTAAGTTCCTTAAACTTGCATTCTCTCTTCTGGCCATTAGGGGGTGACTCATCTAGTTGCCAAAATGACCCTACTTCTTACTTGATTTATTACCTCAGTGTGTGAACATAAGTTTAGGGTCTCATTTCTTAGTTTCAAGTCTTTTTCCTTATGTTTATTTAGTAAATTATGGTCCCATTTAGAATAAAATAGACGATAAAGCAGGGTATGCTTAGGGCATTGCTACCTTTTGATTGACAGGCCGCTACCGCTACCAGAGCCGTACACGGCGTCTCTACGTCACTCCTCTGCAGTCCAAATATGGTTCCTTCTTTTCACTCTTTGCAAAAAAACAAGATGGCGACGGCCAAAATTCAAAATGGCGTCTGGCCAAAATGCCGAACTCAAGACTTCAAAACAGCAGTCCACACACCATGGGATGTTGTCCCGACGACTACTTCTTACAGCCAGTAACGGGGACTTACCGGAGTCTTGTCATCGCCGAGAGGTTGCCGGGCAACCAGCAGAGATTTCAGGAAGTCTGGACAAGAAATAACCGTAAATAACCCGTAAAACCACGACTTCGTTTTTACACCTTGGACAGAGCCAGGCCAGGCCAGCCGTTGATATGAGAGTGGTATTGATCCTCTAACTCTCAGTAACAGAGCTTATAAACACATCTCACTAAATGTCGTACCCTTCCTTTAAAGCATAATAGGCCTAAAGTTACATTCATTAGATCATAAAAAAAGGATGGTTTGTATTGATTCATCTTTCCACTGTATATGTTCCAATTACATACTTATCAATGGATCACTCTGATCAGGGACAAAGCCAGATGTTGGAAACATTCAGGGCTCAGCCAAAACCTAGCATCCTAGATTTTTCTCACATTTAAGGTTATATGCACTATTTTTCAAGTCATTTGATAATAGAATGCCAAGAAATCTTTACATATTTTCGGAAAGACAAGATAGTTGCCAAGGACGAAATAACATGTAGAATTTACACCGTATGTTGTATCTAATTGTTCTCCAGCTGTCATCATTCTGAAAATATAAAACAACAAATGTCACTCCAGCAACCTAAAATAAGGCAAATTCTGTGATGTTAAGTTACATAACATACATAAGTAAGTGGGAATTTGGAATATACAGCATTGATGATCTTGAAACCTATTTTTGTTATACTGTGCTGGAGTGTAGTTCACAAAATGGATTTTTAGGTGATTAATCCATCTTTCCTTAATAATCTGGGCATCTGTTATTGCAAATCAAGGATCCTCAACATTGCCAAGTAGATTTGTTCATCAATACTTTGAACTGACCATTAGGGCAGAGTTATTAATTATTCAATTATATTAGATTCAGTCAGAGAAACTGAGGGGCAATAACAAAAAGTTGAAGGTATTTCAAAAACCAAAAACCTTAAAGATTCAGGGCTTTTGAAAAAACATTCTGGGCTGGATCCCCAGAAGACACCCATCTGCTCCGCTCCTGACTCTGATTATCTTTCTGCTACATTAACTTTTACCAGTATGGGTTCCTGAAGTTGCCAGGTCATGATTCTGTTGAATGTCCAGAATGTTTGTGAAAACACACACAAATGTTCATAAGCAGCCCTTAACAGAGACACTGAATCCCATCCAGCCCACCTTCAACTCTGGTTCAAAGGTATTTGGAGTTTTTTTTCTACTGCTATCTACTATATTCATAATTTTAGTATGGGTGCTGCCATCATGCTGGGTAACACATGTCAGCCGGAACTCAAATTGTACCTCATTGGAAAGCCATACTGATAGCTAACTCCACTACAGCACATGCTGTAGAAAATCCACTATTTACTGGAAAAGACACGACAGATAGGGCCTATATGATGGATGAGGGAGTGAGGAGAGAGCTAAGGGCTAAGAGCTAAGAGAGTTAAGGAATAAAGGAAATCAGGAGGAGGGTTGAGGGAGAGGGGTGTTGAGAGGGACAGAAACAGGGAAGGAGTGGGAATTCACAATGGACTTTCATTTGCTGAGGAATAATTGATGGTAATGCAAACTAATAGAAGCACAATGAATGGAGTATGAGGAGGATTGCAAGGTAGGATACAGTTAGTGTGACACGACCGGCGAGCGCAGGTTCAAGTGCAACTCATTCAGGGAGGATAATAGCCTTTGTGCAGTCACTGCCTTTGTGATGTGTAATTCTGCGACTACACGATATCACTGCTGGCATCCGTGCACATGTGTCAAAAAGGAACTGGAGTAATACCACACATTTTGAATCTTGTAAAATGTCAGACTTTTTCCAATGTAGATTGTAAATAAGAACTGAAAATTATAGACCTAAAATTTTTCTGCCAGTGAAAAGGAGAGCCTGTCGCCTCGCAAGTGTATTTTGTTGGTTGTGAATGCACTCTATCCAATAGCTTCACCACGCATTGAGTTTTAGGCGCATACTGTCCAATGAAAGAAGACACATGCACGTTCACTTCGGTTCAATTAAATGCAAGCCGTGAATGAAGCGTGCAAATGATGCCTCACCTGAATCCGTATAGCGTGGCCTGGCAAGGTCTCGGAAATAGTAGATAAAATCCAGGCAGTGTTCGTTCTGCACTTCCCCCTTCGAGCAAAGATCTGACAGGAGTTCAAGTGCCTTTTGACAAATCTCGTCATCTCTGTCTCCAGGCATTTCCCACCAGCATCCTTATAAATGAAGGGTCTCGTAGGCACCACCAGCACACCACTCCGTCCGCCCGACAGTCGCTATTCCACGTTACTCAGCACGGCTTCTGGAGCCAACCACGCAACCGGCAGCGGCACGCCTACCCACACAATGGAGACAAAAAAACACTATTCCAAGTGATCCAGAATGCCAGCAGCGTTTTCTAGATGTGGAACACAAAGAGTTTATGTAACAGTCAGGAAAACGGTCCGCTCACACTGCTGCTGTGGTTGAAAGCCACCGGTTGAATCCACGCATCGCCACTGCAGCGCCGCGCGCTGTCCAGGGTGCTGACTGTGTGCGCGCTTCAGAGCCGGACTCTCGCTACAGTGAATCTTTGCACCAGGCGGTCCGTTGTCTTTACGCCTGTTCCTCAAGCGGTAGCGAGCTCAGGTAAAGTTGAGCATCATTTTACTAGAGGGAGGGATAGATGCATTCGAGAGCTGTACAACCTGTAGCAAAAGCTACGTTGAACCTGGTGTGGTTTTATGTGCCTGCACGTGGCCAATCAGAGGATGACATGATTTGAGAGAAATTATCTTTCCAGTGATCTCTTTGTGGTGGAAAAAAAATATTTTTAACCTCTCTGTGAGAAATAATCACGATGGAACTTCTTAAAGTATTAAAAACATATTTAATGAACAGACACTTCAATCATAATTCAGCTGAATGGATAGAGCTCTTTCCCCACGGATGGTTCGGAGGTCTAACCCTAATAAAACAACAAAACAGAGTATATATGCGTGTTATCTCGTCTCCTCTCCCTTCACCCTCCCCCTCACAGATGTTGTTGGCCGCTGCACCCACCAAGGCCAGGTTCCCAGCCTTTCCGTGGGAAGAGGGTTAGGGTGGTATATGCAGGTTTAAGCAATACAAGTTATAACTAAAAGAACCATATGATAAAATGCCACTTCAGGCATGGTCCTGCCAAGACAACCGCAGTTATCTGCAGTGACATGTTATGATTTATCTTGCCATACCCTGAACTAATTGCAAATTAAGAGCAGGCGCTTGTTCCTAATCGTTTCTGGATTGCTCAGGGCATAATTATAATCAACAGCTCCATATATTTCTCATGGGACAATCAATGTCAATATTGTGCACATTGTCGTGCTGTCATTCCTGTTATGCATTTACTTAATCGATCAGTATGTAGTTTCTCTGAAGGCACACTCCTTCACCTTCACTGAGTTGATTTCAGTGATCGACAAGCCCAGCAATTACCGCATGGACTCTATGTGATGTCAGGGTGCATACAATCACACTTCAGTGGAAAAAGTAATAGCCCGAGTGTGCGCACTAACACACCATAAGTGAAACAAGGCAGTCTGAGACATCATAAAAAGACATATATGGTTGGCTCTCTTCTATACAGTAATGATCCTTTGATGTAATGGATATAGAAATCATTAATGAGGTTACTGAAAGAAAGAAAGTTCAAAGAGGATGCAAATAAAGGGAACAAACAGAATTTCCTCATGTAAATACTTTTAATCAATATAACTGGGCCTCAGGATGTCCCACATTTTCTGATAATTTCAAAAGGGAAAAAGAGATAAGGGACTATAGACGAGAAAATTACAAATAAATGGGAATGCTGCTGATGATTCTAATGCTTGTTCCACCAACAAAATGCCCAGCAGTCATCTCCCAAGATAAACATTTATACTAATGAGCTGTGCCTTTGTGCATTTATCTCTTTGCTCTGCTGCCTCACAAATGGCGTATTGTGCTTTGTAAAAATGAGAGCCTAGCAGGCATCCTAAAAGACTCTCCTCTGCACAGGATTTAAGATGTTTATTGTCATACAAAATTGTGTTAAACACCTTCGCTGGGAGGCCCCACTAAAGAAGCACTAAATAAATGTAAAAAGACATAAAATATGACATATATTTCCTCTAATTTCCCAATGAACTCTGTGGTTTTAGCTTCGTTCAGGGAGAGGCGGTTGTCCTGGTACCACTGTTCCAGGACAGTCACCTCCTATACCTGTAGGTCGTCTCGTCACCGTAGATCAGCCCGACAACTGCTGTGTAATCCACAAACTTTACAATGGTGCTTGTAGCCTGTGCTCCGTGCAGTCGTGGGTGGAGACAGAATACAGGAAGGGGTTAAGGACTAAGCCCTGTGTCATTCCTATGGCATATCGGGTCAGCAAAGACGTGCAGTTGTCCACTCTGTCTAGTATCGAGTCACAAAGTGCTGTGTTTGTAGGGGGTGATGGGTGGGGGGCAGCATGGGGGAGATGATGGATCCAACCAGCCTCTCGAAATATGAGAGCTGGTTATGGGGATAATGCTATGGGGGTGGGCTGTTCTGTGAGGATACGTTATATGGGGTGCCAGTCCGACTGGCCACCTGTGGTTGTTTGGGAATAGGGATGATGGTGGAGGATTTGAAGCAGACCGGGACGGTTCGGAGGGAACGGAACGAGTTGAATATCTCTGTGAATACCCACGCCAGTTGGTGGGCACAGACCTTTAGGACGTCCTTGCTGGCTGCCTTGTGTGGGTTGATCCGCATGAATGACTGGAAAACATCAGCCTCAGTGATGGAGAACGGGCAGTCCTGGTCTGCAGCGGTGGCGGAAGAGGGTAGTGGGGCAGCTCACGTTATTGGATGCAGGTGAGAGGGTTCCGACAGTCTAAATATTTCTCTGATCACATCAGGCTCGTTTTAACCATAAGCCAATGTCCCTTGTTTTCACGGAGAGCCCCAAAGAAAACATGATATTGTGGTTTGCATGCTATTTATGTAAAATGCATGCCCTTTGGCTCTCTTTGAAGAGTTAAGGAGGTGGGAGTTTTGTGAGTGGAAAGACAAGTAGGTGATGGTGGTAATGATGGCAATAAATCTGTGGTAAGCGTGTGTGTGTGTGTGTGTGTGTGTTTTCCATTCAAAAAAAATCTTCACACAGCAGTAAGTCAGCTTTCTTGGTGTCCATGGCAACTGTAAAAGACAGAAGGCTCTCTTCATAGCCCAGTTCTTCTCTTCAACTCCATTCTGTCAGCCTCCTCCACACCATCATTTTTATTCTATAATCATTTTCCTCATCTCTCCTTGCTGTCGTCTTTCATCGTAAACTACTTCCTAATATTTCCTATATTAAATAACTCCACGTTTCTCTCCATGTACCTCTAAATCCTAACATCACTGAAGCAGTGTTCTCAGAGTGATAAAAGGCCAATATGAAGAATGCTTACACGCACTGCATATACTGCATTCCCGTACGCTCTCCCAGCTCAGAGTGGACTGCATCTGGTCCATGAGGATGGTGATCCAAATAAGGTGAAGGAAAATCAGAAAAAAGTTCCATCAGACACTTAATCATTCATTAATGGTGTACACAGGATAAAAATAGGTTATTCCTAATCTATTTCATGCGTAATTTGAATCAGCCAATCAATCAGCTGTGGACTGTCATCAACATATGGATGGAAATTCATATGTCATGATTACACAACCAAGAGATTCTGTGTACAGTGACAAACGGAAGGGTCCCACCACTGAACCTCATGGGACACCAGTGTGTGAGGCAGCACAGTGTATATCTTTCTGCATCACTTGACAGAAACAACTGATGATGAAGGATTGACATAATTGCCATGCTAATAACTATTTATGCTAGCACAGAGAGAAAAAATGATTGGTGAGTTTGTCAAAGGCAGCAGTGATATCAGTCCGTATCAGAACTGAGAACGGGCCAGCTGTTCTGGGAGAGTGAAGAATCTCTGTTTTTGTGAACGTTTGTGTTTGGATTTTCAAGCTTAAGACTCAAGGCACACATGCATATGATGCACGAAACAATGCATTCTCCACAAGTTTGCAAAACCATAAACGTTAAGTTAAATATATGGAAGCCAAGGTTACATATATGTATAAATTCTGATTGATTTAGTTGGGATGAGGACCTTGAGACATATTTATTGGTATTGTATTATTGTTTTATCCCTCTTTGCTTCCATGTTTCCTTTGGTCACAGACGTGGTGGGAGTGTCTTCCTCTGGCTTTGCAATGCTGAGAAGATAATCTCAATAAAACTGTGGCTTTCCCCTGCTGCTGCTGCTGCTGCAGAATTTAATTCATTTGTTTCAGGGCTTTAGTGGTAATTATCCCCTAAACACGTGTTTCACATTGAGTGGATGGAGATATCAAAAATGCTTCCTTCGGTTTTCAAAATGTTCAACAGAGGATCATCATTAGGCAAAAACCAAAAGAAACTCACAGTTTCATTGTATCTATTAGCTTATCAGTATTCAACGTATGAATATAATTAATTTTAGGATACAAAGTCATTTAAATGTGAAGAATACTGACTCACAAAAGTGAGCATTGACGGAGTTTTCTGAATGTGTGTTTGAAGTGCAGACATGAGAGGAAGAATAGGAAGCACCTCTTTTGACAAATGGATCCATCAGCCACAGGAAGGAGAGAACAGCATATATGTGACTAGATGAGTGTTCAAGGGATTCATTACTCGTTATTTTCCCTGAAATCTCACATCTGCTGCCCAAGCCTCTCAGCATTCTTTGAATCATACAAAGTGTGGTTAGAAGAGAAGCTGTGCAGAGAAGAGGAGGAGGACGGCATGGAATTTTCTCTCATCTCAATTGCTCTTTCTGTGCCGCTATTTTTTCCTTTGGCTACAAGAAAGACCTTGAGGGTTTGAGCAACGGTTCTCAAAACAAAAAAAGGCACAAAAGGCAGAGCCAATTCAAGATATTTTGGTATGTGTGTGAGAGACAGTGTGTGAGAGAGAGTGGGAGATCGTGCTGGGTATATGAAGAACAGAATACTGTAGGGTGTCCGTGTGTGGGGGGAGGGGATAGGAGGGAAGAAAATACACTCAGGCAATACAAAGACATATTCACCATAAAGCCGATAGGGTTTCTCAGACTGGGATTTGTGTGACCATACATGTATCATCCATGGATGACAGCAATGCTCTAATAACTTGATGTTAAATTTGGATACACCCAGGAGGCTATGTACAGTTTTGGTAAATGTATAGTGCACGAGTGTGACAGAAAACGTGAAATGACATAAGGTTATTAACTTTATCATAAATATTACAGAACTCAAACAGTAAAAAAGTATTTGATTTGACGTACAGCTCTTACATGTTCAAGCTAGTTAATTTAAGTGTGCCGTTTAGCGGTCGAGTTCCTTACGAACTTTAAGATAGATCAGTTGAATCAGCAGGAAAGTAGAACAGAAATAACATGCAATCGCATAAGCAGATAACATGCACGGTAATTAACATGGCTCGAACTCTAAGGTAGCTTAGATGATGTGGAACAGACACCTGTATGTAGTTACAGGTAACATAATGAGCCATTTAGGGACAGCTGAGCAGGCATGTAGTGGGCCACAGGGGTAATCAGTTGATGAGAAGCAGGTGTGTAGGAGCACTAAGCTTTACAAAGGGGCCGAGTGGGCAGGTGAGGTACAGCCAAGATAACACATAATAACACATGACACAGACGTAGGCAATGGGAGAGTATGCATTATGGCAGTTTAATATTTTCAACCTCAACAGATTGGTTACTATCACACTTGGTAAGATGCAGTTCTATTTGCCACCCACTCACTTTATCTAAATGTGCATCACATATTCATACACATTAAGGCTGACTAACTGGCCTGTTTAATCCATAAACAATGCCCAACTCAGCAGCCAGTGCATATCATCCTCATCACCATCATACTTAGAGCATGCTCCAAAGTGTTCATAGCACTGTGATGGGAACAGAGGACAGTATTTAAATGGAATGTCAGTGTACAGTAATGTTGAATTTCAACAACTTTAATTATACTGATGGACTTTATCAGCATCCCCAGTGTTTTCACTCCAACTCTTGTGGAGTTAATACTCTATGCTTTATAATTACTCCCTTTTCAACTTGATTGAGGCCAATATGTTTAATGTACAATGGCTAACCTTTTAAATGAGGTAAAACTAGACAGTGACAATGATAAGATCTGTATCCTTAACAGAAGAGCCAACCGCTATTATCTGATATGATTGTACCCCCAGGTATCAACTTATACTATCTATTGACTTTGCTGCTGAGCTAGGAAAAAAGTCTCTATTTCTCCCTTGGTTTTGCACCTTGCTATATATATACATACTGTATATATATATATATATATAGAGAGAGAGAGAGAGAGAGAGAGAGAGAGAGAGGAATATAACACTGAGCTCAGCTTCTCGCTGGTAGCCTACTGTTTGTTGTTACAAACATTATGACAGTGGAAACATCAGAAGTGAGTGACTCCTGTCTGACATAAGCACATGATGTCATTGGTTATTGTCAAAGAGAATTGACGAAGCAATTTCAGGAGCAAAACACAGTAATTATTTTACAATAAACATACATGATTCAGAACCACTGTACCACTAGACATTTGGCAGTAGTGAGCTGGGTTATAAAGTATCTTTCAGTAGTTTCTTTTGGTCATCTTTTCATTTCTAATGAAAAGTAAAGAAGAGAAAATAAGATAAATATTCCTTTTGCATTTAGGCCTGTCTGATTTCAGAATTCTGACTTTATTAACTCAGTGTTGTAGCATTAAAGACTTCAGTGAATGGATGGCATGCACAGTGACCATTATTGCATTTATCCAATCCCTCTGAGGCTTTTCCATTAACAACATATAATTATGGTGACCTTGAAAATGATCATATTTATCATATAACTATTTGCAAATGTTTCACAGAGTCACTGCAGGGATACTTTCATGGTCTCTGGCATATTTACAAACAGTTTATCCCACAAGACTGGATGTACAGTAATGATGCAGCAGTATACTGTGACACCTGCTGCTATACTACAGTAGCAGTACAGCCAATAGTGCACTAATGGTACATGGAAAATGCCGAGTTGTCAAACAGGCCGAGAGTTGTCTGAGCAGCACCTACCACACCATTAAAAAATATTCCACAAATTTCACAGCTCTGTGCAATTATGTGTACAATGATCCAACTGCATATTCCCAAGTAATCTGATTTAAAGATAAGTGGGGATGGAGGGTGAGGTTTGCTAATTAAAAAATAGGCAGTTAATTTCAGCCATGAAAGCATCAATTTGAAAAGTTAAGTGTAAACTGATTGGATGGCTACAAACCTCTCTGCAAGCCAGAATACAGAATAATATGTGAATGATGCTAAAAAATAACCACAGAGGCACTTGCTATTCTATGTAAGATAATTGGATTAGATAAAATCGTAATCTCTCTCCAGCTTGCTGTTTGAATTCCATTGATTGCGAGTGATGCACAAAATCTATGCACTCCTAGAATTTTTTTTTAGATTCAATTTGGACTTACTGTAGGTTGATCATGATCAGGTTTGCTGAGATAACTTCACAACATGTAAGTTCATGTATTTCAACTCAATAAGACGGTGAAATATCAATACGTTTCATAAAAATGAGGTGCTTCTGCCTTGTAGTCTATGTGGACAACGTTTACTTTATGTTTCTTTTACTGTGAGAACATAGAAGCTGGCTATGTTCACAGCATAATTCTACTACATGAAGCACAAAGGTCTAAGAAATATCTGACTATATCAAGACACAAGTCATACAGAAAGAAAAGCAAAGGAACATGTATAATAGTTCTCATCTAATATTATTGTGATTACAGACCTTACAGAATCTCTACTGCATTTATTAACAATTATTAACCATCATTACTGCAGTTGTCAGACAATAACAAGACAGAAAGCTGAAACAGTCACAGCCAAGGCCAAAATACACAGTACCCTGTCTGAAACCACAATGCATCTGCAGTTGAACCCCTTCCATCCAGTAGGAAAAGCAAATATTTTACTGAAGGGTGTGCATAGTTATTCAATGCAGATGGATGACTACACAAGAAAGAGAAAACAAAGCGGATAGAAAGTGATCGAATGAAAAAGTTGTTGTCGAAACCGCCCCATGAACTTGCTAGAAAGGCAGTGTGGGTTTTATTATGGTATATTGCTTGAGGGCTGAGGGAGACTCATCTCCATCATCTCCACCTGTATGATTGGCAGACTGCAAGCTGCTTAGGGAATGACAAGTGTTGCTCTGCTAGACTCTATGTTGCCTCAGGAGGGAGCCTCCCAGAGAGAGGTTAACACCTGCTAAACCTGCTGAGACTCGTGGGAGGACGCTCCTATAAAAAGGATTTTGTTGAGACGGAGGAAGATAAACACGCACGCCGCTTCCAGCTCCAGCTGACATGCCTGCTGTACTGGGCAAAGATAAATTAAATTGGCATTCGGATGAAATCAAGACACAGTCAACAATTGTTGAGCTCTCAGTGTATCTGTTTTAACTGTCAGATTTTGATGTTATTGAGTGTATTTGACTTACCACCTCATGCACAGGTGAGTAAGCCTCAGAATAGAGAAATAAGCCTAGAATTGATGCCATGCAACTTGCTCTTTTAATAGATCTCTGGGGCCAAGTCTACAATATATCTCTGTGATTACCTGCACTACAACCGCTGTATACCAAGTGTAAATTCTTAACCTCAAACACCTGTTGATTGTACAATATAAATAGCATAATTACATCAAATGTGCAAATTATGTTCCTCCTATATTAATGCTGTGCTGTTTATATTGCTGGTGCTTTACACAGCCCCAAAGCTGTGCAATATAAGAATTGTATTTGTAGACAATAAATTGAATTTACATTTTAAAGGATCGGACCATTTTGCAGTGCTTAGTGCTTAGTTGCTCTCTGTTTCATTTGGCCACAAGGCATTGGGGAATGTTTTTGCTTTGCTAATCGTTAATGCAATTTGAATCACTTAGAAAACACAAAATTGCAAGTAGTCACATGGTATGCAGCACACTAACAGATGTTTCATATTTGCTTTTAGCAGGAAAATAATTTCCATAAACATGAGGAAAAAATGTAGCTGACATTACTAGAGAAGATTCGATTTGCTAGAGTTTGATGAAATAATCGGGGAGGGATTAAAAGCTCCCTTAACATTATTTCTTTCTTGGAGAAAAAATATATTTAATGTTGGCAGTTGTCATTTCATGTAACTGTAGAGAAAGGGATGTCTGTCTGTGTGTTGGTACGCGATACGTTAGGCTTGGGCGAAATGACGAGATTATCGTTCAACACGATATTGGTTGGCCATGATAATGGTCCTAACATGTACACGATGACAGAACGATATTCAATTATGCAAAGCCTGTTATGAGTGTTGCGCTATATTCAGTCTATTTCTCTTTTTTCTCTTGCTTCCTCTATTCTTGACCGCTTCACCGTAAACTATGCGATAAATAAGTCGGACTAAAATGGAAAAACCACAAATCTCCACTCCCATCTTAAAACTCATCCTCCAACAGAATACATCTGTCATCCACTACATTCACAAATAGCAGCTGCACCAAAACTCCTCCTACCACTGAGAGCAATCAACCCTCAATCATCGGGGCTTTTGCAAAGTCAACAAAATATAAACATGACGTCAACATTGAAGAGACTGTACGACTGTACCGATTGATTGAGCTGATGTATTGATCTAAGCATGCCTTTGTGTAAAATAGAGCTTACTATCTAGACATTGTGGCCACTTACGTGTATTGCAACACGCATCGTCCGCAGTGGGCCTTTTCAGGCCGCGGCTCATTGACTTGCAGTACAATTTTGCTGCTGGATGCTGGATATACTAATCGTACAACCAAACACTTCCTCACTCCCCTGGAGTCAATTAACGATGATCGGTTCAGGACAACACTGCAGGCAGCACTTCCGGTGGCCAAGCAATCAGCCTGCTATGAACAGGCACACATCTCGAAGGACCACGCACTACAAACAGGCACGCCCTCCGAGAACACTGCAAGCAGCAAAGCAAGGATCCAAGACATTGACCCGTTCTGAACAGGTATGTGCTCTTAACGGCCACGCCCCAAGATGGCACTGCACTAGTCTTGGTAATATCTAATGAAACACATGATAAAATGACATTTTTCCTTCAAAAAAAGTATTAAATGACTAAGTACGAAATACTGTGAGCAAATGAAGGTGTTCAGTAGTAGGATGGTTGCACCTTCTTATTGGTGTGCTTTGACAGTTGCGAACACAAAATGATGTTAAAATGTTTTGTGTTCAGTATCCTTTGATTGATTATCTTTTAAGGGCTATCCATGTCCTGGGGGTGGTAACCACTGTGACCAATGTAGTAACTATCCTGTCAGTTAGTCTGACACATTCCCAGAGCATCAGCAGGTTCATGGCATCTTTGTGAGAGAGCTCTCAAAATAGACTCATGGGATCAGGGCAGGGCTGGTTGCAGTTGTGTGTTTGCTTGTGTGTGTGCTTACATGTACTGAATAATGTATGTGTAGAAAAGGCTCTGGCAATGCACACATTCACAAGCCAATTAATCACCATAGTAATGTGTGATGGAAAATTTCTTGGTTAATCGGGAGCTGAGAGTTTGTGTTCTCAAATCAATAATGAAGTCATCAGAAGATTCAAAGTTGTCTTTTTCCGTTTATTCTCTTGCGCAAGAGGGAAGAAAGCACAACAGCCACGTATTCAGTAGACTGCGTGAAACCTTCTTCGAAGTGCAATATTCAACATCATTTATGCATACAAAGGTTCACGCCTTTACAACTTCAGATAATGCGTCAAAAGGGGAGTAAAAGTATTTCAGACAAAGGATGTCTGTTAGTCAAGGTCTCTCTGTGTCTCCGTCTTACCAACAAAGAAACAGTGTACAAGATAACAGATAACAAGACACCTGGATACTAAACTAATTAAATCTACAGAACTACTGTTCTGTGTCTGTACTTTTAATACTTACATTCTTTAAAACTAAGCATAATACGATAATATATTTTCCCATCACAAATGCCAGCCCACACAGACTCCAGAAATCTCCCAGGAAAGGACTTTATCCAAGTAAACCTTACCTGTTGTGTGCGTAGATGACCGAAAGTAAGTCTCTGTGTCCTGACCCAACACTCCATATAGCTGAAATGGGCTGAGCCAGCTAACTCTTTCAGTACAGCATGTTTCCTGGGCTCATATTATATTGAACATACAGTATGCACCTATGGGATAGTAACCTATCTCATGTTCACTACGTTATCGTGTCAGTAATCATTTTACGAATATAATCTGTGAGGCTGGTTGTGTATATTGCACATGTGTCCCATGGGTTCAGTATGGTGAGGGATACACAACTGAATGCTCCAGATATAAAAAGGGGTGCCATTAGGGAGCATAAAACTATATGCAGATAAATATAACAATCTAATTTGATCATCTCCATACCTTGATTTGCCATCACTATCACATATATCATGAATAATAGACCACAATAAATCTGCATCCACCAGATCATGGTAGATTGGAAACCAGTGAACCACTTTCTGTTGCTCTTTCTGTGGCAGAACAACCAACTAAGCTTAACCATTGCATCAAACCGCCAACAGCCAATCTCAGAAGGCCGATGATGATGACCCCCCTACACAGCCTGTTGCCGTGGTAACAGTGCGGCAAGTACCTCTGAAGCTCTTATGTCCCCGGTTATGGCTGTCTGTTTCCATCCTTAGGTGAAGGGATTAATCACTATTCTGCTCGCCAAGTGTCGAATCAGGGCGGCACTGGTGCAGAACAGCTGGGAATTGCCTGAACTGACCGACTACCTGTTACTTACTGGACAAAGCATGTGACAGGAAAAGCATGATGAAAACACAGATTTGTTGAGGGTGAAATCTGTTCCGTCCACACGGAAATGGGGCACATGGACTCCCAGCTGGCCAGTCTCTTTGGGACTGTTATTACTGCAAAATTATGGATTCTTTTTCTCGTTTTAGCCTGAATGTTGCAATGCATTTTTACATATAAATTTCCAAGAAGAGAATAAGTGTTTTTTCAGCCTCCATGTTTCACCATGATTAACCAGGTAATCTTGTGGAAAAGCTGATCTTCAGTAGCCAAGACTTTCGTTAACTGTGGTGGATTTATCAATTAAGAATGATCATTTTCTGGGTGTTGCATCTGCTGGCACAGTTGAGATTGCTGAGCAACACAGAAGTAAGCTAATTGGAAAACTGTGTGTTTGGGGTATGGCTGTGAAGCACAATGTACTCATAAAATAACAGTGTTAGTCACACGGATGGTTAAACCTGTTAAGATGCAAATAGTCTCTTAAAAGGAAAATAAAAACTGTGATAACACATGATTTTGACATGTAGCACCATACGAACAGTAATGACCAATGTTAATAACATTCTCTTATCATATAATATCAGTTAAATTCTCTATTTCATAAATGTTTCACTGTAGTGGCTGAAATCTATGGAGGAATGCTACTTCATGCATTTTATGGATGCATTTCTATTGTAGTGGTGATATTCAGAGACCACTTGCTGCTTGTGTTGTTTACACTTGGAAAGACATCTTTACAGCAGCAACAAAAGATGTATCATAATATTGAAGAATCTCTTGTTTGAATTGAGATGCATGCTTCCAGTATGTTCAGAAGAAGCTCCGTGTCTGAATAATTCACTCGATCAAAACCATCTGGATCTGAAACCATGGTCTGAGATTCCATTACATTCTCTTCGTGCTTCATTTACACATACACATTCTCATCATCATGAAGTACTTCCACAACACACACAATTTGAAGAGAAAAATAAAGGCTACCACATATTCATAAATATAGTTTATCATGCATCTATTTTTTGGTTCTCAGAAGTATCCAAACATTCATGTGCACATAAGTATAATTTAGTAGAAACGGTATGGCCATCATTGAAGCATTGACTTGCATTAATTGTTCTATTGACATTGCATGCACTCTTCCACTTTATTGAATATTGGGAGTATATGGAGTATAATGTAGGTGTATAAGAAAAACATTTACAGACTTATTTGCTGATAACTCTTCAATATCTACAATATGAATCACATTATTGGTTGCTGTTTGTAAACGCAACATGAACAATGTGTTCTTCATCTCAGGCTCCGAGAGAGCTAGAGAGTGAATGAAGAGAGGGGCAGGCGTGAATGAGAACAAAGCTATGAATCAGAGAAATAAGGCATTATTTTCTCATTGTTTTATGGCTGTTACATTCTTAAGCACAAATAAACACATCCACACACCCCTGACAAACCTACATGAAGGTTTCGGCTTTTCAATGAATGCAGCCCGAGTCACGCTCGAGCCTGTCTGCTCTCTCTTTGCCTGTCTGTGTCAGGCCTGTGAGGTCTGTGAGCCTCCTTACTGCCCGGAAATGAGAAAGAGCTGCACACCCTGCTTATTGCTGGGGGGTTACACCCGCACGTGGGCTCCTAATGCTCTTTGCTGACGCCAAGAAGAATCCCCAACACAGCTAAACAGGAAGAAAAGAGAAAGCACAGGCAGCAGGCAGGGTCTAATCCATATACAGACACCGCCACACACTTCTGCATATGACATAACCAAACACCTATACATGCCTTCCACATCCCATGCAAGCCTACAATGTCAAGTAATAACCAAGTCATCGAAAAACAATAGCTTAAAGCCTTTTGGTTAAAGGGAATAACACGAGCCAATTCAGGAGAAATAAACAGGATATGAGTTATATTGCCTTTAATAAAGAATTCCTTGTTGAGAGAGAGTCACGGAGAGAGAGAGTGAGAGAGAGAGTAAGACACAGAGTGAGTTTGAACAATGTGAGAAAACATTAGTAGGAACCATTACATGCTCAATGGGCTGCACTGGGAGCCCTTAGCTTGTATAAACAGGTAATTCCTCCAATGAGATTCTTAAAATGAGATCTTTGTTTCTCCTGATCACACTAACTGAGCACAGTTTGGCATTCGTACATGTTAGTGCTGCCAAAAATATTGCTGGTGTGCCACATTAATTAGCACTTCAAATTTAACTCTAATAGCTGCAGGAAAGCCATCATTGTGTGTGTTTCATTAATGCAAGTTATATCAATCACATAGAATTAGTCTGGGCAGTATCATCTGTTGATGGTGATGTCAGGAAAAAGCTCCCCTACTGTTGCAACCATAGCACCATCACACCTCTGGTGTCCTGTCTGGTTTAGTATTGGTTAGCACAACTTCTAGGTGTGTGATGCCTTTTTGCTACCAAACACATTAACAGTGATATAATCTGCTAGAAGCCATGCTTTTTGCCCATCTCTGTCACACAAATCAGGAGAGGCCAAAAGAACAGTTAATACTGGATTGTCGGGGGCTTCATCTTGACTCTGAGATACTTAAACTGTGGCCATGTCCTGAATGTAGTTTACCTCCAGGGAGGGAATGTGTTGTGATGGAACAGAGAGAGCAGAGTGTGTTGAAGTATATCTGCAAAAGTCAAAAAAACGTGTATGTTCTGGTTTAGTTGTGATCTTCCTCTCTAAACACAATTATGGTTCTATGCTACGTGGATGGAATTTTGTTTTTTAAAAGTGCAAAAGACAAGGAGCACAAAGGAGAGAAGAAGTGGATAAGTGAGACAGAGAAACCAAACCCCTACTTTCTTGCGTGGCTTACAGAATTTTAAATAGAAGTCGAAGACTCTGGTCAGAGTACTGATGAGAAACACTGGCGATATTTTTGGCAAGGTGTCTTGTATGTAAATGAAAACCTGTGGCTAAATGCCACACACAAGCAGGATGTAACCATCTCACAAGCAGCTTGCTAGGTCTTCACTCAGTGTCTACACTGTTTTAGGACCATATTTTCTGAGGTGAAACGCCCCCAAAACATAAACTTAACTAGAAATGTAAGGAACAGAGGAATAAAAGCATTTCTAAAAACATAAATTGGGATGTGGTATTAGATTTAAATCAACAGTTTATTGGCTGGACAGAGGGTAACTTTAGGGCATTGGGGCTCAGCCAATTAGAGAGTGTTGTGAGAGATGATGTGAAGTAGTTTGAAGGGAAGCGTTTCAACAGAGCACCACAAAAACAAAACTTCCCTTTATGAAACTGTATGTCCTCTTTGTCCTTGCCTTTCTGTCCTCTCTGTCCATTCATCACAAGAACCCACATGAATAGGGAATTTCTGCTGAGGAGGTTGTGTTTTGTGTCTGATAGTCTGCAACATATCTCAAAAACTTGTGTACAGAAATCCATGAAATCCAGTACACAGATATTCCTCAGGCCATGGAGTAATAGATTCTGTCTTGGTGGCGATCTGGATCAGGGATTTTTATCCTGAGACAATTACCCTATTTAGCCATGACTATCAAACCGGTTGTTTTCTTTAAGCTAACAGAGATACAGACATTCTTCTAAATCCTAAGGGTTTGTATCCAGAGTGAGAAAACTACTAAGCAAACAGTGTCAGTCAGGCCAGGCAATCTGGAGTGTAGTTGTTGGTTAAAAAAATGTTGTCCATTTTTTGTATGTATACAATGGAGAAAAACGACACACGCAATTATTAATATTCAAACAACCGTGAATGAGATTGTCATTTTTAATTCGAGTAGAACTAGTGCAGTGCCCTTTAAAAACATGTCTGCTCAGAACAGGCTGAATGCTTGACCTGTGGTGTTACTGCTTGCAGCTTTCTCAAGAACCGCTCACACAAACAACTTCACACTCAACACTGCCATGACATAGTTTTGTCACACACACCAAAGTCATGGACGGTCAGAAACACCAGTGAAATACATTCTGGTTCACAGGAAAAAACACCACGGGCAAACTTTACCGGTAACTGCCTTGGGCCCCCAACTAAAAGGTCCCCAAACAGCTTCAGATTTATTATGATGTTTATGTGAGATAAATGGATTTTTGACAAACTAATTTTATATTGTAATGTGTGTTATAGTTAAAACGGCCAGCAGGTGTCGCCATCTCACCACTAGGGGGTTGTCTGTGCATGGTATTCACGCTTCCTTGTAAAGTTTCTCAGAAGAAGAACAGCAAGAGAAGACTGTAACGTAGAGAACAGGCACCCTCAATAAAACATTTGTTTAAACTGTATTCAAGGTGTCTGCTGCCGTTCTTTGGTGCGCCCGTCATCATACACTGACGGGAGGGCAACATTTAGATATGAAAGATTTAGAATGATGTTACTATTCTAACTCACTGTACCCTAAAATAACTTGCACTTGCTGACATTAATCTTACATTATTCAATGTTATGTTTTCCATTTGTGTTGTCACCCACTCAAGCTTTAATTTATAATGAAAATCAGGCTCTACAGCAGCCTCATAGTGAGCCTCTGTAGCCTTGCTGTGGAATGCCAGTCAATTTCAGATTAGTGCTCTGCGAATGCCTGCAAAATGTGTTTCCCCAGCAACAGGAAGACAACATGACAGGAAAGTCATCTTGTGCTATCGCTGTAAACGGGTTTTTCTAGTCTTTGTCGAAAGGGGTGACAGTAAATGAAAGAGAGAGAAAAAATGATCAGGACAGTAAGCAGAATAGCCATTTCAGTTTTGAAATGAAACATGCATAACACTGGAGCCAGATAATGAACTGTACCCTCAGGGAGGCAATCTGCAGCCCAGGGCTGCAAACTTCACACAGAAAAGCACCAGCTCTGCCTTACAGACTGTGATTGTTTATTTAACTAAATATTCTGAAGATGCTTTAATGCTAACGGACTTCGCACAGAATCCTCCTGTACCTCACAGAATCCCCCTGTAATTAAGCATTGATTGCTGCTGTGGTCTATACATTTGTGGAAAAGATCCTGTGCAGGCCTATAGCAACCATATTGATTTTCTCGCCGAGGTTTATTAGTTTATGAAATTCTATATTTCCTCTGTCTCCTTGTCCAGGCTGAGGAACTGCCTCCTAGGCCAATAAAAATGAGAGCTTTACTGTATGTAAATCTGCATTTAGCTGCATTTCCCTCCTCTTTTAAAAAACTGAAGAACAACTTTATTTATTTCTTCCTTCCGTTTGTATGTTTTGTCAATGAATAAACTGACCCAGTGACAATCAGAGCGGCTCAGAGGCAAATCAAACCAAAGAGAGCAGAATTTGCCAACTCAGTCCTACACCATCTTAGTTCCACAGAGCTTTTTCCACGCACGCCTCACTGCCTTTACAAAGCTAAACAAATGTCTGCTGGCGAAATGAAAGAAAACAATAATAATCCACTTTATATAACCAAACTCCAGTCAATTGAAGTTTTCCCCCGTCATTCAGAATAATTTAAAGGGAGACAAATGATTGTTTTAACTGATCAAAAAGCGTGTCACATCATGATTCAGATGGCATACCATTATGAGGCATGCCTGCAATATGTGTCATGCAACAGTTTGAAGAGTAGGCTTTGTTCCTATGCAAAATGATTAGCAAAAAAATATAATTAAGTTTAAAAAAAATATATTGCTGATATACTAAGGTTGAATTAACATGTATATTATTATGTAGATTACCAAAGGGGAAGGGGGCAGTTATGTATCATTATTAGGAGCTTACATTCTTAAATTGCTTTATGATGATGTGTTGTAACAGTTGCGTAATCACGCTGAGAAATGGACATACACCTCCCATAACTTATAGTGATCTCCTACACTAAACATCTTTTGTTTCAACAGATTTACTAATAGTGGACAGTTTACACTTGCTGGACATCAGGGATACAGACTAAAAAACATATAAAGACACATGCAGCAACAGTCCCCCTAAAAGGACAGAGAAATATTCCCAAAAGACTTTTGTAAATGGACCTCTTGAAGAAACACCAGGACAAGAAATTCAGAGACACATCTTCCCCATTCCTGGGACAGCTGGGTGTGTGAGGTGTAGTTCAAATGTCCGATGACATCCTTCAGTGGGAGTGCTTTGTGGAGGAGAGGACAAGGAAACTAAAACAATGGAGAGGAATCAAGTGTTAACATCGTTAGTATCAATAGGGTGGACAAAATATTAGAAACACCTCTCAGTATAAGGCAATAAATCTCAACGGCACCATATATTATAGCCTCTAAAATTATCATTAAGTGAAATCAACACCTCTCTGAAAAAGGACATTATCATCTTGTATTATCAGGCTGTTGTGTGTCGCCTTACAAAGTGAGGGCATTTACTTTTTAATGGGCCTTGGTAACCAAAACGACACCAGACAAAGAGACAGCATATCTGAGTGTGAATCTGTCTCACTGCTGAACTGATTGAATCAACCTTAGGAAAGTTGAATATTCTGAAGCGAGAAGGTGAGTTTATTCAGAAACATGCTTAATAATGTCTAACTATCAATTTCCTGGCAATGTGCCTCCCCCCTCCATCTGAAATGTAATAATTTAGGTGACTTTTTATCCAGCACCATCACGCAACTATTTTGGTTTGTCCAATACATGCAAAACTAATGCCATTCCCATTAGCCTCCGCTGCACTTTCTGCTAATTGGCAAATGTTCATGCTAACACACTAAGACCATGGTATCCATTATACCTGCTAAACATTAGCATTGTTTGTCATTATGAGCATATTAGCAAGCAAAAGTTAGTATTAAGCTAAAAAAAAAAACTGTGCCTAAGAACGCTGTTGCTGGCATGGCTGCAAAGTCATGTTGCTGAACAAAAAACAAAGTCTCTGTACCTCTTGCAAGTGTATCTATTTATAGCTTTATTATTAGATGTGCACATAGATCTTGGAATTGAAAAAATGTGAATTAAAGCAATTGTATCTCTGTTAACAGTGTGGTCTTCAATGGTCGAACCAGTATATGTGACCAAAAGACAAGGGTTTGATCAAGATGCAAAATATGAAATTAACTTGTACAAAATAAATAAGAGACTGGTGATCCATGCTTAATGAACTGTATAGATACTGTAAAACCTTTTATGCATAAACCCACTGTGCACTGCTTTAGCACACAGTGTTGCGCCTGAGGCCTTTTTTAAACAAGTAAGGTGTTGCAGTAACCTAGAGGACATGCATCCATCCTCACAAAGATTTCTGGCACAGAAATAAAACCAGTCTATCAAAAAGGTGATGTTTCAGATGAGTGATGCTAAAAGATGCTGCAACTCACGAGGCAGTCCCTCTATCACCACATCATGGACCTGAATTCTTCTCACAGTTATTGAAACCTTTGAAGCTCAGCGAGAAACAGGCTAAATGAGGGAGAGGTTTGAGAGTTCAGTTTGTGACGACAGCAGTGTGGCCTTCACCCAGAATATAAATATTCATCAATGTGTCCACAGAGAGAGGAAACTCATTATAATATCACAGAGACATGGAAGGTCTACTGGCAAAACTGCATCTTTGAGTTGAATTTCCAATGTGAGTCTGATCTCAGAACGGCTACATAAGCACCAGCCTGCACTGCACTACAGGGCTGAATGGGTTTTCCCAGCAGATCGCACACAAAGATAAACAAACACACATCCTACGGCCATTTTTAAAAATTATTCTAAACCCCTGCACCTCTTGTCACAGTCTCTGCAGCAATTTATGTTTTAACAGCTCATTCACGACCATAATAATCCCTCATCCATGTTTCCGACGCGTGTGAAGGGTGTAGGCTTCCCCCATGTGTGTGGTTGTGTTGGCATAGAAATGTCTCATTGTGATGTGTGTATTTAATGTTTCACCCCTGTACCCACAGTGAGGAAAGCCTGATACCCCGCCCCCCCCCCTATGACATAAGAGAGTAGGGGGCAGATTCTTTCAAGATCTCAGCCAGCACATGCACATCAAATTCACTCCAAACTGGATGTTCCTTTAAAGTAAGAGTCTGTAGGGACAAATAAACATCTTTGAATGCTCCTCAATTTCTGTCTAGAAGCTCATTAGTGTAAAATAATGTTCTCGCTCTATTGGCTTTGACTAAAAATAATTCACTCTGAATAGATTATTATTATTATGAATTATCTGAAATTGGCCATTCTGCATCATAAGTAGGCCAACCTTACTTATGATACTTGATATATTTTGATGAAATACTTTTGTATTACATGTTATTACTTTAATTATACTGTTGTACTGATGTTTTTACTTAAGTATCTGGGGTAATTCTTCCATCACTGACCAAATTATAATACATAAATGAATAAAATACCCTTTGTAATTTTGAATTTGTCTTCCATTCATCACACTGCCCCCTTGTGGCTATCATATCTATGGAGAGCGGTAAGGGAGACAGTCAGCTGGTGCAGCATGGCATTGGAACAAGCAACCTCGGGAATGAACAGTTTCCTTATGAACGGCAAAGGTTTTAAGCTAGGTGTCGCCATCTAGTGGCAGCAGAAATGTAAACCCTTGACTGCCTACTGTCTTTATCCTCTAAAATAAAAACACACATCCAGGTGACAAGTTGTCACAATTACTTTTATTGTAAAGGTGATATTATTCCAAAATATTAATATATTAGAGGAACAGAGATAAAGAAAAGGAGGAGAAGACATATAGAAAACATCTACACAAGACTTTGGTAAGAATCTTGGGACACATTCTTATCAAAACATTCCACAGCAAAAAATAACAACATTGTCTAACAATGCTCAAAATCATATAGATCTCAATGTGCATCTACATGTACGACAATATAGCTGGGTGAAAAGCCAACTGGGAATTTGTGTCCTAGAAACAACTGAGCAATTTAAAGGCGTATAAAACACTGGAATGGCTGTGCTTTAAAGTCTGGAATATACTGTACTACTTAAGGATACCACAAGACATAACAGTTCTTTATCTTATTATTAAATCAATTTATATTTCATAATCATATTTTTCAAGATATATTATACCACAACACGTTTACAGTAATCTTGCAAAAGAACTAGTTTAAAAGCACAGAAGAATCAGCCTAGTGTAAATCCAGAGTTCTCCAGTGAGTTTCCAGTTTTAATTTGATCCCGACCTGAGCTCTGGATTTAACCAAGACAGCTTCAAGCATGTGCCGTTTCAGCCCTGAACAGAGTGCATTGGATCATTGTGCGACAGTGTGCTATGCCCTGTCCTGTTCCCAACCCCATAGTCATCCCTCCCTCCCTTCAACATCTCCCCCCTTCCCTTACTCCTTCCTAGCAGGGTTGCACATTACAAGCCCTGATCTCCTTCCTGTCCTTGCAGCTGGACAGCTGGGCAGTCTTAAACCTCTGCTTAACTGTCATGAGTCGTTCTTGAATACCTCCACCACACAGCTTGGTACAATCAGTCCAACTCGACCACGGCCTCATTTTACACCCTAAAGATTGAAACCAAGGAAAAGGAAAACAGGGAGATCATCACAATAATGCTTCTCTCAACATATTTATAATTATCTGTGTGGCATTATAGTTCTTAATTTAAGGGGGGAATACCAACCTGGATGCTCTGAGGTGACCTCAGCTCTGCCCTGTTTGCTCCTCCTCTTTTCACGCTGTTCCTTGCGTCGTTTCTTCTCGTCACTGTTGGCTTGTCCTCGGTTGCACTTCCTGATCTTACACTTCTTCCTCTGGATGGTCTCAGGACACGTGTCTCCTCCAAACTGAGACTCAAGCTTTACTATGCGTGTCCGGATCGTATGACCCTTCCCACAGGACTTATTGCACTCGGACCACTCAGTCCACTCTGACATGACACAGTCTATGGCTGAGGAGACAAATTTCAACAGAAAGAAAGTGGTTTTAGAGGAAGATGTGACAGAGTAGAAAGCAGACATGAGAGTACAGCAACTTCTGAGGAGATAGATAGATAGATTCAGTGTTCGGTGTACTGTATTGTCATGGATTACATATGAATCCATGTCGAGGTAATACAGTGCATTTAATCTTAAATTATACAGTGATACAACAGGGAAAAATGTTTCTTGTTTGCCCGGGGCTGGGATTTAATTTCACATGGCTCTGATGTGGCATCATCATCACTGCCGTAAACTTATAAGCACTGACATGAAAAATAAATACATACAGTATATATGAACAACTGTGAGTCCTAAAACCACATGGATTTACACACAAATTATGTAATGGAGACATTGTTTCCAAACTATCTCAAACGCCTTTCAATTCATTTTACTGAGGTCTTATAGCTCTGACTAACCTCAAAATCTTTGCTTATCTTAATCACATTTTCTTTGTAAATATTTCGTAAACGTCAGATTTCTGATGTAAAACTTGTATGTCATATTCAATGCACTCCTGCAAATCCTTTCATGCATTGAAGTTTGAATTTAAGCTTGAATAAGAATACAGCACATTTACTCAACCTGCATCAGCAGTGTATGTATCTGCATAAAAGAACCAGGTTGCATATCAAAGATGAATTATCTTAAATTACCATGAATTATACATGTACAGTATGTGGGTGTGTAGATAAAAAACACTTACGACACTCTGGTAGCATACACTTCTCCACCTGTTCTAACTCCTCTGTACACTCTCCCAGCTCCACGGGGGACTTAAGCATACGCTGTCGTGTCCTCGAACCCTTTCCGCAAGTCACACTGCAGTCGCTCCAGTCAGACCACGGAGTCAGCATGCAGGGGATTGTGTCTGCACACAACAGGAGTCACAGTAACTCAAATTAATCAACTCATTTATTTTAAAAGAAAAAGTGCATCATGAATAGTAGCAGCAAAACAGCACCTGGCATTTTAATCATGAAGGACAAGGGGACGAAAGCTGATTCAAAAGTTTTATTGTTCTGAGTTCATTGTTTAAGAGTTAAATCTGAACGAAAATCTTGTATGATTAAAGTTCAAAGAGTTGCTAAAGGAATACTAAATGTAAGACTGTCTCACCAGTGCTCCTCACATCTACAGCTACTGGCCCCTTGTGCCTGGTTGCTTAATGAGGCAAAAGTGAAGGAGGTGTCAGGTTAGTTGTGGTCCTGAAAATGTTGCTACTCACGACATTCTGGCATCATGCACTTCTCCACTTCTAACACCTCTGCCCCACAAATGGAGCCATCTGCAGGAGGCATCTTCACCATGCGCTCTCTCCTCTTCATGCCCAGACCGCAAGTGGCACTGCAGATGTCCCATTCGCCCCACTCTGTAACCAGACAACTGCTGGGAGCTGCAGCCAAGAGGGAAAGACGAGGCACAGTAAACCTACAATGCTACATTAGATATATAGTATGAACTGATACACTTGGCAGGGGAAAAGGGGAAACTCACAGCATTCCTCGTTGACCACACAGTTTTCTGTCTCATCTGTGGGCAGGGTGCAGACTGAGCCATCATCAGGGAACTGCTTCACATAACGCTCCCGGGAATGTGTGCCCATCCCGCAGGACAAACTACAGGGAGACCAGGTGATCCACTCTGACAACATACAGGTTGAAGCATCTGAGAGTCAAATGACAAAGAGGAAGATGTCAGCAAGCTTTACCGGAGGTTTTGCAATTTTGGTAAATGACAAAATGATTTGAAGGCACAGGAAACTCAAAACAGTGAATTTGTAGTTGAATACCGCTGGATGAACCTACCATTATCACTCATGGGCAGAATAGCTACAGTTAAAATGACAATACTTCCTAAAATAAATTACCTATTCACAATGATACCGTCTCAACCCACCCACTCCTGGTTCAAATCGCTTGACTCAATCATTACTCAATTCTACTGGAAAAATAAAACACCAAGAATTAAACTGGCCACACTACAAAAAACAAAAACACAAGGAGGACTTGAAGCTCCACATTTTTTTCACTACTCTCTAGCAAATAAACTTCAATACATTCTTAAATGGATCCACCCCAACCAATCAGACAACACATGGTTAGATATAGAACAGACAGTTTGTAAGGACATTCAGATTTCCGACCTACCATTTTTAAGCCAATCTATCAAACGCCATCCTTGTTTCAATATACTAACAATAGCAGAAACTCTGACAGTCTGGTGGAAATTCCACAAAATCACTAACATCACTTTTGCACCTTCAAATTTTACTCCCATATGGAACAATCCTGATTTTCTAAGTCACAAGATACCTCTTAATCTCCACACATGGTCCGCTAAAGGCATCACTCATCTGAAACACATCTTCAATAATAACGCCATGGTTTCATTCCCTCACTTGGTTCTGAAGTACGGCATCAGGAGCAATCAATTTTTGGAATATCTGCAACTCAAATCATCCGTTCAATCCAAACTTAACACTAAGGCCACTAACCTAGAACTACCCCCCTCAACCTCAGAATTAATTAATATCCCCTCCTCAAAAAAGTTAATCTCAAAAATATGTAGAGTAATATCACAGTCTGACAAAACATCATCCATACCATCAAGAAAATGGGAATCAGACCTGTCCATCACTCCTGATGCTGATTTCTGGAACCAAATCTGCAATAACATCTACTTCATGACTAAAAATGCCAATTTACAACTAATACAGCATAAAATACTTCACAGAATTCATTACACTGGCCAAAAAATGTTTAAAATGGGATTCACGTCAGATATCTGTCCACATTGCACTCAAAACAGCCCGGATAGCTATGTTCACGCCACCTGGCACTGCACACCAGTTAATCACTTTTGGAAAGAAATAACTGAGTCACTGTCTGTCTTCCTGGGCTGCCTCGTCCCATTATCCCCTTCACTGTGCTTACTAGGAGACATCTCAATAATACATCTGAGTAAAACAAATCGCAAATTACTCCTTGTGGCCCTAACTATCGCCAAGAAAACTATCCTCATGAACTGGAAATCAAGGAATAACACACACATCACACACTGGAGAAACTTAATGATAGAGTATATTTCAATGGAAAATCTAACCTCGTCCATCGTATACAATACAACAGAACACTACTCCACCTGGTCATCCCTCACTATGTTTCTGCAAACGTGACACCACCCATCCTATTAATATTAAAATTTGTATAGTATATATATATATTTTTGATGTATTTATTACTATTATTGATTTTTGTTTTGTTGTTTTTCTTGCCTGACAACCAATTGAAACCCACATACATGCATACTGTACATGAACATCCATATGCACACACACTTACCTGTTTTTTTTTATTTATTTTTTAATTATTATTATTATTACTATTTATTGTTTTTCTTCCATCTCAAAAGGCTCAAGGACATTCTCACACACACACACGCACATACACATATACACACACACACGCACATACACATATACACACACACGCACATACACATATACACACACACTGACTATATGATGTTTGCTGGCTTTTATCCCACTGTTCTTGTCATCCTCTTGTTGTTATGCCTATGTATTGTCTAATATTGTCTCTTGTCTTTCAATAAAAAATTATAAAAAATAAAAAAAATAAAAAATTTGTAGTTGAATAGTTGTTAATTATGTGTGTTGTCTTGCTATTGGCTCATCACTCTGGTTCCCTTAACAGAAGCAATAATCATAACATTTCAATACAAATCTCAAAGATTAAAATTGCTCATTAAGGTGATCGGTGGACGTTAAATCTCTAGAAATCATCAGCTACCACATGGACGCAGTTACTCTCAGTCTTGAGATAATTACTCACCCTCATCACTGCATCCAGGCCCCATGCAAGGCTCAAAATCCTGGGTGTGGGGGCAGGGCACACTAAGGTCCAACTGGGCCTTTAGCATCCTCTGTCTCATCCGCTTGCCCTTTTCACAAGTGGCCGAACTGCAGGCCGACCACGGAGACCAGTTGGAGTAAATACACGTCTCAGGGGTATCATCTGCAAGATGGCAAAGGGAAAAAAGATACTATAATAACCCTACACTATGCTTTTAATCTTGTATGAGAGACACAGACAGAGACACAGACAGAGAGACAGAGCGAGAGAGAGGGAGGGAGAGAGAGAAATGGGAGCAGGATCCAGACCTTCCTCTTTCTCCTCCTGGGCAATATCTGCTACAATGTCATCCACATTGTCCGGCACAACGTTGCACTGTTCGCCCTGTGGACACACAGAAACACAGTGATGTTGGGACAGACACCAGCAGTCTGTATGTTCTCTATTGTTTTGGTTTTCTGTTTGCTCTGTCTAAATCCTTCTGTTTGTTCCTAATAGCTATATGAAAGATTGACAGCTGGCAAATGAGATGGTCGGCATAAGCTTTCAAATGATCTTAATTGTGGTATCAAACAAACAGGGAAAGTACTGTATAAGAATGAAGTCCATGCATTCTGTTATTCTGCAAGTGTAAACTGAGTATGTGTGCATGTGTGTAAGTAAATGATGACAAATGGGATCATGGAATTAACTCCCCACAGCTGCCTCTAGATGCCACTGAAGGACTGCTAACCTTTTATCCCTCTCTGGTTTGAAGCCAGAGTTCCATGGGAATGTTTCAGTCCTCAAATTATAATTTTAAAAAGTCTATATTTCACAGAGAGTTATTGTAATACCAGCCATACATGTTTTAATTATCTTTTTTAAGCTTTGTGTCATTTTTATTTGCTTAAGAATAATTGACACTGGTGATGACTGGTCAAGATATTACACATCAGGGCGGCAGTTTTCTGTATGTCGTGACCCTACTCTCTTTTGCCACATTTGCTAACCCTCTCAACCATCAGATAAAGTCATAAAATACCCAATAGGTAATCTTCAAAAAAAATTGAAATATCACCTGCACATTACCTACTACTGTCTACAACTACTAAAACACATACAATTGATAACATAAATTACTTTTCAGTGAGCTTAAATCTATTTTTTGTTTAATTGGGAAAGCAGCAAACACACGTGTCGACAGGTGTCCCAATGATTTCCTTTTCACCTTGTGAAACACTACTCCCACCCCACACCACAAATACAGGGAGTTACATCAAGCATTGATCAATTGCTGTATTGATGGACAGCATTGAACTCACCGTCGTACCTGCTGAACAGTGATACAGACAATGGAAAGGTGTCTCTCCCCTCCTCTCTCTCTGCTTTTGAAGTTTTTAAATAATATACGTCTATAAACTTGAAATACTTCAAAACAACGGCAGATAGTAAAAGATGCCAGTTCTATTTTTATTGTATTCTAATTTGGTTGATTAATCAATATAGCATGGAATCACAAGTGTTAAGAGTGAACTAAGCAGGCAAACTATGTGAAGAGGAGGTGCACATCACCTCCAAATACAGCAATAAAGCAATCAGGTTTTTAAAATGTGCTGTGAGACGAAGGGGCTTATGACTGGGTCACTATACTGCCTTCTCCAGCTATGTACAACACAATTCAAGTATTGTTAGTATTTCATTATTGTTAGCAATCGCAACACTGTATGATTACCTTTATGCTACAATCATGCAATTGCTTGCAATTATGATCATTATCCTACACAAGAAACAAAGTATATATATTTGCATCAAAAGCTGACGGGTAAAAGAAGACAAACCTTTCTGGCAATGCGTTCCACCATCACCCTGGCCACTGGAGTGATGGCGCCCCCTTCAGGGTCATAGAAAGGGCTTTGTGGATGATCCAGACTGGTCAGGGGACGGATCTTGTCCTGGTGCTCAATGGGCTTGTTGGGAGACTAAAAGAAGCACACAGAAAGACAGAAGAAGAGAAAAAAAAGCTGTGGATCTTTGGGATTTCAAAAATAACACACTGTCAAGATTTTTTTTTTTAAAGCCATTACAATGAGCACAAAGTCATTCAAAGTTACTCAAAGCACAAGTCATAGAAAGGACTAGTCACAACATTGGAAAGCAGCTGGGAAGGAGCGCTGTATTGTACACGGAAGATGCTCTTATTAGTCAACAGCAAAGGTCTGCCAGCATGGGGTTGATAGAAGCACCACCGCCAGAGGCTGTCTGGCGGCAGAAGACCAGCTCATCCTTCAACCCCCTCTGAGACCAAACAGAAAGGAAAAAACAGCAGTTCTGTTTGTGTTTGTGGGAGAGAGGTAGATAGGGAGAAGGGTAATGAGAGGTCACTAATTAAAAGATACAGTAAAAGTAATGGCACAGAGAATGGATCTCATTACTCTGCTATGGGCCTGTGCCTTTAACTATTTTGTAACGGAGAGCCAAATTCCCACCTCACTTTGTTCCACTGTCCTCTGCTGCAAAATGTTTGGAAAGAGGGTTTATTTCATTAATCTTTTTAAAAAGCGTTCACATGATATTTGTGTGTTAAGTCGTTATTATCAGATACATTCTCATTTAAATAAAAGATATGGTAATATTTGTTTAATTGGCATCCAATACCTACATCTTTGTAGATGTTACATGCCATTACATCTTTATGTTATAAAGAATTGTGTATTTGGACAGAAAGAGCATTAGAGCGGATACCTGAGATTCAGTTTACTCTATACCAGGTGCTACAGACTATCACTGGATTACTTTGATCCTGAAGAAAACTTAAAAGTCTGATGATTCTCTTTTAGTGGATTTATGATCATTTATTTGCCTTGATGGACATCGGGGATAATATCGTAGATTAAAGATTTAATGTGTTCACCTTTGATTGAGATATGAAGAAAGTGTGATTTAAAAGTACCAAATTCGCTTTAGTGAGTTGTGTGTGATGGCCGCTGCTGCAGCTCCATCTGCTGACCGTGTTGATAAAATGACCAAATCAACTGGTCATACTACAATAACTAACTTCCTGTTGTTGTCCCTTAGACATAACAGAGTATCTTTGCCTTACATCTCTTCCTCGCGGGGGAGGCACACCTCAAAGTTTGAAAACCCCAGCTGTATACAAATCAAATGTTGCACTTTTAGTTTACAGAAAGTTTTACAGATGATTTCCTGTGAGACGTTTTTGCTGTTTTTAAGGATTATGGAGTTGTCCAAAAGTGTATGCATCAGACTGCAGATGGCAAGCTGAAGCTGTGTTTGCTGTGGAAAAAATATGAAATACCAGTGTGTGAACAGACTTTTTGAGAGTTCCTTTCAGTCTCCAAACATTGTCATTGTAGTCCGAGTTAAAAAGACGACAAACTCAAAGTTCCTGAATATACTTGACTTGCCCTTACAGTGCAGTTCGATTTAGTCAGTGTGAGCCACAAAGTGTCTGTAAGCAGGGAGTGGTGTATAAAGGAGTGTGTGTGTGTGCATGTGGGTGTAGGTGTGTGTGAGAGTGAGAGAGAGAGAGAGAGAGAGAGAGAGAGAGAGAGAGAGAGGGGAAGATGAGGAGTGAAATTATTCCTTGGGCCGACCAAAACAAACCAGAGAGCGCAATTCAGTGAGTTCATCGGTGAGCTTGTGTCGTCATAGAGTTTGGTTAAACATGCACACCCACAGCCTAATATGTTGGTGCTGACTGGAGACACTGAGCATGCAGTAACTCAGGGCGAGGGCGCGAGGGGAAGGTGTTAAAGGCTGTTAATAAAGGAGAATTGAATGGGTGATGACACTTGAATTGTTGCTAACTGGCAGTATGTGAGGAGGTGAGGAAGGGAGTGATTGTGAATGTGAGCAGACAGGCAGATGAAGAGGAAAAGGTTGGCGTAAGGACAAGGTCAAAACGCAAGTGTGAAGGGAAGACTCAGCTAGTGATGAGAGTGAGGAGGAAGGTGATCCAGGGAGTAAAAAGTGGACAGAACAGCACCTTGCAGAAGGCTGTGATTGCTGTGGGATTGTGGGGTTGTAACCTGAGTTGAGTCACACATTCAACATTTAGAAGCAATTTACTGAGGTGACATAATGCTTTTCAATAAACTACATTGTTTTTGTAATTAATATCAAAATGTTTCATTGTTCTGACTGACCTCATACGTCACCCCGCTGTCAGTGCCTGCGTCCCAGGGGATCAGGTCCTGGACGACCTTCTGGACCCAACCACACTCCTTAGTACACAGGTCCTCAGCAGACATACCCACATTCCAGTCTGGACTGGGCCCCAACATGGTCAGGAAGGACATGAGGTGACGACTCCGGTCCACTGAGAATTCAGCCGAGGGGGCGGACCGCCTGAGTAAGAGAGTGAGAATGAGGTCTGTGTGATTCAAAGCCGTATGTAAGTGTGAGTAAGGGAGAGAGAGAGAGAGAGATGTTAGCTGTATCCCAACTGGCCCACAAAGGTGTGTCCTTCAACAGACCTGAGGCTAGGCTGCACCTGTTCCACCTTAAATGAGATGTCCAGCTTGAACAAAAGCAAGCATAATGACGCATTTGGTTGCCCCACGTGAACTTGTAAAGTCAGACATTTCCAATTGAGTCACCAGCAGGTTGACCTCAAACGGCCAATAGAGTGTACGAGGAAAAGTTTCTGATGCAAGGTTAACAGTAAACAACAACAAAACCAGGATGCTAAAAAGTCTAAACCAGACTCTGAATAGGAGGCTGTAAAGATGTTAATGTAATAGGCAGCCAGTGGGAAGGTTTGTATAATACAAACAGTCCGGTATGCCCAAGGTTTTTGGCCCTGAGTCCATGACCAATGCCAATCTGCTACAACCTGAAAATGAGAAGGAAGAACTCATTTGTTGACATGTTTTTGCCCAAGATGCCAATATATCTAGTTTAAATAAATACATACACAGCAGCAAAAGATACACAATGTTGACTGAATATGTATCTGCATCCGATCACAAGTGTAGTCTATACTGAGTTTGTTAATAACTATTGATATGATTTGAATGAAAGTTGAACAGTTAGAACGTGACTCTTGTTATTCCTGAAACACATTTGTTAGCGTCAGAGATACCCCATCTATTTCAGGGTGTCAGAACTCGGTCACTCACACCGTTGCAAGCTCACGTGGATGTGGGGAACTTTGACTCTCCTTTAGAGAGAGAGAAAACTGAAAGATACTTACAGTGCTTACAAATAGTGACTGACAAAGCAAGGCCACATCGATCTCCACTGCACATTTGCTCTCTTCCAGGAGAGGAGGCACATCTCTGACTGTCTGTCTGGACCAATGATTGACAGCTAAACTAATTAAGAATTTTCCCAGCCAATGCAAGATTAATTAGGAGTGGGAAGATTCTTGTTGTAACACCAGACAATTCGCTAGTGATTTTCTTTTCACCTGTCATCATGCTCAATTTGACTCCAGCTAACTCAGTCCTGCCCTACACACTCTACTAATTATGGCCTCTGAGGAAAAAGCCATTATCCTCTGAGAACACACGACTTGACTTCACTCTCCGGGACCTCTGCTCAGTGAATATTGCAAGTCTGAGGTTGCCACATGGATATTTAGAAATCCGATTGATTGGATCTTCATGTTGCCTTACGACGAGCTAACAATACCAGTGTAACTGCAGTACACCTTTTAACAGTTTGTGGTCAATAATTTAATAGACTGACAATTATTTAAACTACAAGTTCTTTTGAAATGGTCAACGAGTAAAAAATATAGAAAACATTTTTTACAAATTTAGACAACCTTATTTTTCATGTCTTTCTACTATGTAAACATACACTTCTATACCACACTGCACGCACACATAAACAATATATATTGCCCGAAATAGTAGTTCTGACAGTAATACAAATTAAGAAGTTAGCTCATTAAAGGCTATATTGTTGTCGTTAAAAGCTTCATATTTCACACCGATGACAACCAGCTCATTTTTTAGCTGCTATTGAAATGTAACCCACAGAACACCAAAGCAGTTCTCTGGTTATTAGAAAGGCAGCTGACAAGAGACAAAGTGGGAATGGCGAGATGAAAGTGAGCCAGCTGAGTGTCATCGAGGTACTGTAGCTGTCATGAATGCAACTATTTTAGTCCAGAATAAGGTGATTCGGTAGAGAATAGGAGGATACAGTACAACAAGCTCATTTGGTGTTTTTGCGCCACAATCTGGTGTCATTGTATTAGTGACAGAGTGTCTGATTGAGTTTGATTAAGAATGGATGCAATTATCTTTCACGCTAATTGTGTTTGAATTCTGGGTTTCTACAAAAATTTAACTAATAATTGAACTAATAAACTATCCTGTGAAAGTCTTTCAGTTAGGGAGGGATTTTATTTTAATTTTACAAGTAATATTTCATTGTGAGGTGTCATGCTGGACAATGTTGAAAACACTAGTTTGGTAAACTCAAATTGTTAGCTTAGGTAAGCATTGCTTAAAAAAAAAAGAAGTGGCACTTGAAAGACATGTTGCAGTAGCCTGATCTCATACTGAAGCTACATCAACCGGACTGGCATTATTAGTGTATAACTGCTATCTCAGTGCCTGCTACTGATATACTATAAGTCTTTGTCTGTGTAGTTAGTCAGGGACATAACTAACATTGCATTGTCAAGTTCTGAATCAGCAAATGCTTTCAGCAAATGACTCAACTTCAGCCTGGGCCTCATCTCCTATAAGTATAATGTATTTATTTGTAATGTGTAATGGTACAGAACAGTTTAGACAGCCATCAGAACATACCATGCTATCTGTACGAGGAAGAGCGACCACACTGCCCTGCCATATAGGGACGCTCCAATTGGCTAAACAATTCAAAAAAAATATTCGTACAGTAATTTGTGGTATATAATAATATTTTTAGACTTGGAATATACTGTTTTTTACTATTACGGCACAAGGCCACTTCCTACTCTTCCTACTGAAAAATAAGTATTTTTACAATGAAACTTGCTTCCAAGCTGCTATTTGATCTAATTACAGGACAGTTATTGTTCCACTTGAGGTTTGCGGAAGTTAACGTGTATCTTTGAAGAAGCATAGAAATGATACCAGTAAACAGCGCTATTATAAATTTGTTTGAGGATAGGCAAGCAAAATAACTGACTCAGACCCCTATATGGTCAGGAAGCCGTGATGATTTGTGACATTTATTGGTTGGTGACCTATTTTATAATCCCAGCGTTTTAGGACTACCGACTGAGTCATTTGCATGGGTTGACTGAGAGACTGATTAACAAAGGCATAGGATCAGATTTTAAATTTTTAAAAAGTGTGTGTTCATTCCCTTCAGAGTCAAACATTCTGTGGCAGTGAAAGGACTATGAAGTGGGACAGGCTCGATTAGCAACAAAATTACTTTCCGTCAATATGCAGTGTGGTGCCAAAGCAATTGTAACTTTAATGGACTATATAGATCACCACAGTAAGCTATTAAGCATATTGTTTTATCTTATTTTATTAAATTACTGACGGACCTCTGTGGATGTGCTTGTTAATTCTATTGGGTTTGATTTATTTTCTAACCCTGGAATGTATGGACAGGTGATTAAGTAATCTGCTATTTGTCACAAGGATCTGACTAGTATACCTTATTTTGTGGGAGATATTTTTCTTACCGTACACAAGTTTATTTATTTTTTTCTATTATGTATTGAGTCTGAGGAGAGCCACTGCAGTAGGCATACTGCTGTAATATGTGTGATAATGGCTGTCACTTCAGCTCCATCCCTTTTTCGTCTCCCTAAATCTACTCTCCTTCCACATCTCTGCTGCTTTGCCCTTTGTTCCCGCAATCACTTCCGTCCTTATAACCAAATGAAATTGCAAGCTTGGTTTAAGAAGAGGCACTAACCTAAAATGAAGCACTAGTAATGTAATTAAACCCCAGTCTTAACCAAAGCATTATTTAATCACTTCCTTATTCTGTGTGGTTGCTCTTTTCTCTTTCTGTATTTTTCTCTTCCTGTCTCTCTTGTCAAAGCAAGGACTATTGAAAGATTTAATTGACGATTATTAACTCTAATTGAGAGAAAAGCTTTGTGTTAAATGACAGCAAAATTCCCTCTGTATACAGACATGCATACATCCGAAAAAGCACAAACATGTTTTAACAGAAATATGCATCTATGCATTTTCCATGCAGCACATTACACGTAAAGCTAATGAACTCTCTGAGGACCCTTTTAAGACTTAACAGGGTATGTTTTCCAGTTAAAACGAAGACTTTCTTTAGCCTACGTCCATGGTGAGGACACCATCATGTAGTTATCGATACAAAACGTCCTTCCTTTTTCTTGCTCCAAACCAACATAATGGATCTGATGTGCTGTCCACAATCACTGTGTGAAACAATAATTAATTGGTTGCCCGTACGGCATAAAGTAAGCTAATTAGTGGATACCATTGCTTCTATTCCTGTGGTCTTTATTTTGGAGACTAAACCCATGGCCCTCGCTGAGGCCCTGTGGTTGAGGAAACAACACTGCACAGGCCTTTGCCACTGAAGTTCTTCTGAGCCAACAAGCTTCTTGTTTTTCTCATGAATAAGAGATTAAATGGCTCTTATGAATTTAGGAGTAAATGAGCATGCACACTGTAAGCATGTTGTGGCTGGCAGTTTCAGGGCACCTTTGAGCCGGGTTTTTACTGATCAGCAAGCTCTGGGTCCAACTTTGGATACTAACTTCTTACTGTAAGTTCTGCCACCTAAAACCTTAGGACCTACGGTATCGTGTTTGGGAATCATTTCTATTAAGTGGTTAGAATATTTTGGCCCATTAACTACAACGTGTGAATGCTTTATATAGTAAGAGTTGATTATCTTCAAAAGCATGCCATTAAGTTTTTAGATTGATGTCTTACATTGCAGTAATTTTAACGTGGTTTGACTTGAAAACTGCTCAGGACAATCCATCACAGAGGACATATCTCCTAAGGAGCATGCTGAACATGTTCTGTGCCCTACATTTTAATGAGTGCATCTGGCAGATAAGTGACTGATTTACTACGACCTTAACTTCTAAACACGTTAAACAATATTGTCCAATTTAAATAAAGGAGCCGCCACGACCCAGACGCTACAGAGTTGCTCAAGAGTGATTAAAGTATATTACAAATTCACAGCTGGGGTGAGACAAGTACTAGAGGAACGTTAAAACTAGTAAGTACGCTGTTTGCTAAAGGTCAGCTGTCAATCAACAACTTCTTACAAACTACTTAAAGGTAATCCTGTTTTTACATAATGCCTTACTTCATAAATGTTTGTAATGTAAGAGTTACATGACACTTTAGACTTAACAGACAGAACTACAAAAGCAGCACGACTTTTCACTTGACTGCTAAGTTCTATACCCCATCACTCCTGATGTCCTCCTGTCCAATGTAATCTATTTTTTTTTAACTTAATTTAAGCCTCTGACATCCAAGATACTAAATTTATATAATAATAATTATCTATAGTAGGATATAGTGGGTCTTCTGTTCTCTATGGTCTTGAATATCATGGACAGCATATTGATATACAGAAGACCTCTATGATAGCTTTAATAAGATCGAGAACAGAGGAAGACTACGTAATACTGTAATTTAAATTCACATTTTTGAAAACCACTGGGTGCGTGTAAACTTTGCATAATTGTGAAAAGTAGATGATTTGCAATTTGTATAAAATGTTTGATTAAACTTGCAGAACCAGCAGCAAAATCAGAAGCAGATGTGTGGTGAGAATATGATGATCAGGATATATTACTTACACACTATGTGGTTGCCAGGCTGGCCACTGTGCTTTCATCTTGATGACTGTCAGTACGTCATCACCCTAATGAGGAGGGACAGACAAAAAGACACAAAGGTTCAATCTCGGTACATTGAAACAGTTGATGATTGACTCTTGAACCAAAACGCTTAAAGGATAAGTGGATTTTTTTTTTCATTTTCAAACTTTAATCTATAAAGTCATTATGGTCAGTGGATATAGATGGTCTGTGTGGTCAAAAGAGCAGAAGCAAGGTCCAAGATAGTATGAAGGAGTACAATCCAAAGCAAGAAATCTCTGTCCCAATCTACTTCACACTTCGCCGGTGTGTTGCTGTGGACCTAAGGACGTGCATTATCAAAGTTGGTGCAATCTGTACACGTGACACATTCAATAATAATAAACTTTGCAGTTCACTTTTGCTGCTGGATGCTGGATGTACTAACGCTACAACCAAACTCTTCTTCACTTCCCTGGACTTCTAGGTACCAACAAACAGCCTGCTCCAAACGGGCACGTGTCCTGACAACGCTGCATGCAGCAATACCAGGGTCCAAGCAATCAGCCCACTCCACATACGGGCACTGCACTTGTACCATGAAATCTAATAAAATACCAAACAACAACTGAACATGGACATTATAAGCATAACACATTTGGTAATTGCAATTGCAGAGCCATTGTATATGATTAAATTGTTTTGTATAGTGTTTGCGTTATTGTGTCGAACCCCTGTTGGATGCATTTTATGTTTATATGCATACTATGGGAAACCTAAAAATACTCTTTCTTTTGAGCTAGGTTTGTGTTAAAAGTGGTACATTAGCCTGTACTGTATTTACCCTCAGGTACTAAGATAGTATGCATAGGACACATGAACACATGAGGATGAGAATCTATCATGGTGAAAATTAATTCTGCCGGTGTGAGGGTCGATCAAACTTGCAACCTTCCAGTCAAATGCCCACAGAGGGGCAGAGGGCACGGGCACAAATGTTCTATTCAGACAATGCCAGACAGATTAAGTGTTTACTTTCCATTCACATTATTGCTTTCATTAAAAAAAGGTATGTAAGTATAATCACAATCTGCTAAATTGTTGCAATAATGTGAGTAACCCTGGTCAGAAAGGGTTACTTTCTGACCCCCCCCATCTCTCTCTTTGTGTTATTGAATTTCATTGCAGCAAATCTGACAGGCTGATAATAAGCACAACAGACTAATCCCATTTCAGATCCAATGATGTTACTGATGGGATGTGCTTGTGCAAAGGATTCACAACGCGACACAGTATTACATTATTTGGGAAGCTTCTAGTAAACATAGTCAATGAAATACTTGCAGAAGAATAGCTGCTGACAAGTGCGAAAAGTCAAGGTGCTGTTCTGGTTTGGGTTTTCAGGTGAATTCACACAGTGACGAAATGTTTTGGTTCGTTCTTCAACACAAGGCAGCATGTTTATCTATTTTGAAGATACACTAGAGCTGTGCCAGTGCAACTTCTTAAGTTACTGCAGGTAAAAATACAGAACGAGAACATTTTGGTTTTATTAGAGCATCACTCTCCTAAATGTGATGTAGAACAGATGTTTTCATTAACTTATTTCCCTGGCTGAAGTTGAAAAGAAAGGAGCTGGTCTTTTGAGGACTAGAGCTAGCGAATATTGCTGTAAGACCTTTAGAGAAACAGATAACTCACTACCAGCATTATCCAAGACAGTGACAAGGATTGTGAGCAAGCTAAAAAAAAAAGACCTTCGCCCACCATTTAGTCTGTTGGCAGCCATTTGCGGAATCGATTAAACCGTCAAGATGCGACTCATAACTGCTGAAAATGACAAATTTCATGTTTTGCAACTCCAACCCCAGAAACAACATCAGTTTGCTCAGTCTCTCTCTTTCTCTCTCTACTTTGCTCTTGAACATCCCACAATAACCATACCTGAATGGCCAAACAATAGGGTTTTTAATCAGCTTAGCCTCCTGGAATTCTGAAAAGGTCTGCTTTAAAGGTGGGAAAAGGTTGGAAAATGCTTTTTTCCACCATTAAGTGAAAATGAAATATCAACGTGGAGACTACTGTGTGGATTTTAAAGGGGTGCAACTCTGAAAGTAATTAGTTTTTTCTTAGGATAGGACAAGCTGGACTCAGCTCCTTCCCCCAAAGTGTCGGTAAGCAAACTTGTTGCAAGATTTATTTATTTATATACACACTCCCAAACAAGAAACACTTTCCATGGATGAGGGAAATCAGCTAATTACACACAGAAAATGCAATTAAGCAAACTGACCAGCGTGTTTGTGGTGGCAGGACATGGACATTAAAATCAAGATGAACCTTTTCTATGATTTTAGTTTAAAAAAAACGTACTAATTTAACTATTTCCTCTGCACTAAATTGTATCATATAAGAGAGGATATTCATCATGAAAGCCTGTAAAACATCTAGCCTAAACAAAACTACGTGTGTATTCACATACACACCCACCACTGCCAGGACCTCCCCCACATGCCCACCTGTGTCACAGAGACTTAAATCTTATTGAAACTTTTTCATAATATTTATACTCCCCAATGCATCATACCATTGAGCTAAACTTTCCCCAGCATGTGTATAAAACAGGGTACAGAATCTCACTGTTGGCTCTCATTCCCTTCAGCCCTAATTGAGTCTTCAGTCAAATGTAAAAAGTCTCTGTAGGATCAATATAGAGGATGTAATCCAATATTTCCCATAATTACTTGCTAATTACCAGAGACCCATCACTTAGCAATTCCCTAGACATTTTGATGGAATGGATACATTTTATAATTAATTGCAGACTTGTCAGTATAGTGTCCGCAGGCTGTAGCCAGAGGATCATCTGCCCCTCGGGACAGTACTACTCGGGACAGTACTACTCGGGACAGTACTGTAATTTTCATCATCACTGATCTTCTCTTTTGGTGAAGATGTATTTGTAGCATCAAAATGTATTATGTTTATATTGTATTTGATGCTGGAATGTACTTGTCCTGTACTGTCTGTTACAGTCTCACAGTTATAAATACACACAAAAGATAACTTCTGATACATTGGGTTCAGTTTCTTGTGTGGCAAGGGCAATTTTAATTTACAATTTACTTTTAAATGTTTTGCGCTTATGTTGCTTGAGCTGCACACTCGTATTTTTCATCTTAGTCACTAAAAGATTTATGGAAATCAAGAGCTTTACACAAGCAAGGAGCCTCCTTAATCACCAAAAGCACAACTTGCAAACTTCAGCAAGAATATTAATCGACCAAGCCAGGGACCCTTATTGGACTGCTTTTGACAGTGATATGAGTTGTTACAAATCCTCAGACATTCCTTAATCTTTCTTGGCATTGTTCTAGCAGAAAACATCTATGAAGTTGTGTTGTTTCCTCCATTTGAAAATAACTACAGTATACTTGTTTTATCGACATAAAACATAATAAAATGGAGACAATTGACGTAGATGCATTTTTCCATTTCTGTTTTACATAAAAAATGTAATGTATACCTATTCACACAAATTCATTTAATTTCTCTGTTGGCATAATTCAAGCAGGGCCAATCCTGCAGCTCTCCTTGAAGGCTACAGGCACTTTGTGTCTGTGGAAAGACACAGGATGTTAACAACTCACCAGATTGCCATGAAATTGGTAAGGATACTCATGGTCCCCATGATTCCGAACGACTCTGGTACCCTGACATTTTATCGAACAACATCCTCAGGTCAGAGCTCCCCCTTGATCACTGATCTGGTGACAGGGGTTATACGTGTAGTTTTTTTCCCACAACAAAAGAACAGCCTTGTTTTTGTCTTACCAACAATGCGTTTACATAGTAGTGATATATAAACTACTACAGGAAGTGTTGTGCTTTCAGTCTACACTCGAGGTGTATGCTCCTTTTAAAGGGAATTAACTGAAGTACATTCCAATGCAAGATTTGAATGCTTTGTTTTCCATTAGCTAATGTTGGAGTGAATTGTATGTAACCCCATCACTGAGTAAGTCTCTCTCAGTTTACAAGTAGCCAATGTGTATAGTTGGAGGAAGAGAGCATGCGCATGTCATGTTTCAGAACAGTAAATGAAGGATCTTTCAATTAACTGGTAATTGGAAATCTTACACCACTAATTAAAGAATCCACTCCTTGCTTTATGTCAATGGCAGGCAGAGAGGAATAGAATTTCAAAGATGAGGCTTTGTGTAAGTAGAGTGTCTGCTGCTTGAATGGTGTGTCTTTCCCACTAATGACAGGGATGTCTAAAGCTGAACCCTATTAGCAATGTAACTTGTCCCATGCTTCTTGCCTGTCATTTCCTTCTACTAATTTAATATTAAGCAAAAGAAAATCTGTAATTATGTTGCATCCTGCAGGGTGGTGGCTGAGGGACAACCTCTTAGCAACTCTTCAGAATTGGCTCAAGAAGTGTATTTTCAGGTTATATACGGCCATGCAGATAATAATAAACCCACATAGTGATTCTCAGTGCTTTCACATTTCAAGGTTCCCATTTCAGCTTTCTCATTTTTAATTGAATTCCCAATTTATAACATTGTTCATGCTGACTAAGTTGTATGGCCTTGAGACCTACCAAGCTCATTCAAAACCCGAGCTGCTTCAAAATATATTGTCAGTCAATCAAAAAATAATGCAGATTTATTGCTGTCTTGAATAGATGCATTTAGGAAACAAATTGCTTTCACTGAATAAATGAATACTGATGCATACAGTTGATCTTTGTCTTTTGTCCTGTTCTGAGCAGTCCTGTTGTTACCTATGACATTATTTTCCATCAATCCACTGAGAATCACCATCACTTTTACAATTATGCTCCAACATATCTAAAAGGAATACAAATCTGTTCTTTTAATCATCATATTGCATTGATGCATCATGTTGTGCATCACAATCCCTGTGTGTCATTAATCACTGTCAGATCACAGCAGCCGGACACATCTGCCCAACTGGACAAACACCACAGCTCGAATCACAGAGTACAAAGTGTGACTTATTAAAATGTTCCTTACAATAACACAGCATCTGCTCCAATTCAATTACTCCACAATATTCCAGCAAAGCTAGGGCACATTTATCAATGTCTGGCAATTAATTCACTCATTATGTTTTATTTTTCCAAACAAACACTGGGTGTTGTATGGCAACTCATTTAACAATTGATAAACCACATTTCACATCATGTGGCAGAGAACTATACCGCCATGAATTATTACCAAGTTGTTATACATGCAATATTACTGATGAAATGTGCAAAGTTAGACAAGCAACATTCTGTATAGTGGGCATGTGAGTCAACAGTCCCTCACACTGAGGAGACCCTAACCCAAGGCGGGCTGAGGTTGTAGTCTTTAAATATTGCCTCTGTGAGGTAATACTTAATTAGTGCATGGTACTCTCCTTGGCAGAGAAAACCTTAGCAACCCTCAGGTCTTTTTCTTTTCTCCTATTACCAGGACAACTGTGTAGGGGCGTAATAGGTAATATGTGCTTTATTGTACTGCTGCGGTGAGGATCTGCCTTGTTTTGAGTGTTTTCTTTTTCTTCTTCTTTTCAAACGGATCCACACACACGTACACGCACTCACACACATATACGCCGTCACACTTATTGCATACACACGTGGCGTGTAAGCGCAGACTCCATTTTGTGTCTTATTGCCCCATTAAACAATTGCTGCCGCGCCGCCATTGTTAAGTCTCGCGTGACGTAAACCACTACGTGAATATACCCGCCATCTTGCTCGCTCTCTTTCTCCTCAACCTCCTACATACACACACAGACACACACACTCCCCTCACCATGTGATCGTTTGTTGCTTGAAGGTATTATGCTTGTAATTGTATAATAGATGTTTGTTTGTGTATATTATTGATTTCTGATCGGTATTGTTAGGTAAATAAACTCATTATATCTTAGGAGCAGTTTTCTGTGATTATTTTGTGTAATGTGTGGTGATAATAGCTGGTTGGTAAAGTCACTGCTGGGATTCAACCCTTCACTGTTCCCTCTGAATGTGGAATAGTATACTTTTTGAGACTTAATCCACAGTTTGGTTGTTGGTCCCTGATCCCAGGGTATTGCCCCATTATTGTTAATATATGTTAATAATCATTATTGATATTAATCATTTTATTTTTATCAATAATTACATTTTTATACTTACTAGAAACCAAACCCGCTCCTGCCAGATTCCAAATATTCACTTCTTACTTTGATTTCACAAACCAAGGTAAAATAATTAATCTCAAAGGAACCCTCAAAAACATCATAACATATCTTTCCCATTATAACATTGTTATCCTGTTAGAAGGTTTGGACCATTGTTTTCCCACCTGTGAGTCCTGGAAGTCAGTGGGTTCAGTTTACTTCTGTTAGCTCCTCTGTATACTAGCTTGAACATTTTTCTTTTTAATACGTTTGCTTATTCAAACCAGCTTATGTTGTGAAAAAAGATCATTGTTAAAAGCTCAGTGGAGTCCTTTCCAGAACAGAGAACTGCTTGTATCAATTAGAGAAGACACATCATGCAGTACGGATGACATACTCTCTTATCTTGGATGGAAAAGATTCATATTGCATGAATAATTTCCATCTAGTCCTGACAAGCGCAGTGAACCTTCATTTGTAATGCTTGATTTAGCATTTGTAATTCCCTGTTAGGCAAGGAACGGCATTTAAACTGTTCGTTGCAAATAAGAAATGGTTAACAGAGGCACTGTGTTAATATGGTTTAATATCGCCTGCTTGCTCCACTGACATTTGTAATGGTTTAATGTGAACATGGGCAAGAAAAGCAGCTATACAGAAGTCTATGTGCTTTCTCGCTGCAGAATAAACAATCGAAAACTACTCAATCAACTACCTTAACTCTGCTTAAAAAAAGCAGTTTAATACAGCATTCATGTTATGATAGCGATATTTATGTGTTTGTGAAAACACTATACAGATGATGTCAAAGAATACCTGATGATTAAATACACAAACATCTCTATTAAGACTGGATCTAAAGTCATGAGTACGGATTTGGATGTATGAAAGTAACCTTGATTATACATTTAAGCAGCAACAAAATTAAGAAATTAAAACATCGATAAAAGCAGTTCTGCAATCTACTACTTGCTCTGGTTTGAAAATATTTTTCAGATTTTAGCCTAACAAAGACTTTTTTGTGAGACTTCTCAAGAACATTAATGCAGATACAAGACTGGAATAACACTGCTACTCCGTCAAGCTGTCATAGAGCTACCATAGAGCCCACTCTGTCCCTAACTGAACTCCCTGATTAAATATTGTCTTTTTTTGGGATGAATTAAAATATTGATTTCCGAAAGAAGCAGACAGACAAAAAGATAAAGCCTACAGACCACTGTGAATCACTACATAACCTGGATATACTAATGGTTATTCCCAGCTCCTGGTGGCTATGTAAACACAATGAGGGAGGTAGCATCCCTTTACCCTTTACGCAATAGCAGGAAGACATCTACATGAAGCAGTAACAGATGGAACTTCTTTTTTCATATCCCATTGGAATATCAGCAGTACATACTTGTATAATCACCATGCTAAAAAGATCATTAATGCTAATTACCATGCAAATACCTCTGTTAGATTTTCACCTAATTAACATTGGAAATATGAATTTCCTCTGAGTGCAGAACCATGCTGATAAGCCATTCATATACTTTGTCATCACTATAATATGTCAAAGTAACCTGACAATTGTGCCATGGAGAATCAAATCAAATATAGTTGGAGAATGACCGCTGCATGATTTCTACTTTATCTCTTGCTGCAATTTGAGATGCTGAAAAGTTCACATTTTCTGAACACAAATAATAAGCAACTTCAAACTACTAAATACGCTTTTGTTTATTATATTGTTGCTTAACTTTGTAAGTATTTACTGTAGTTATGTGTCAGATAGATTCTACTCAGGCTAAAGATGGTAGAATACTTCATTCTGCATTCAAAATGGTCAAATGATTCCCTAGGAGACCACAATTACGGGAAATTTAAGAGCTGGGAGCCAAAGCCCCGCTTGGTCTAAAGGGAGCCTTTTCCCTGGGTGAGAGAGAAGCTCCTCTGATGTTGTTATCAAAGTTCTACCCAGGAATATCTGATCTGTCTGTCCCAGCACATACTCCAAACTATTAATACACGCAAAAAATTGCTTCGAAATTCCAATGGGATGCAGGCTGGCTGTTATCAGCACACAGCGTAAAGGCTTACACAGCCTTCAGGTGTTAATTAAATCTCCTCTGACATACCCATATCCTGCCTTGCAGAATAAGCGGCAGATAGGATACTGCATAGGTGAATTTACTTCAGTCACACCGATCTTGCTCAAAACAGAAGAGGAGAACGTTCCGCAGGGTCATGACGAAACGTGGTGACAAGAGAATTGTCCGTGCTTAAGGCAGATGAGTTTGTAAGCGCTGACTACTTCTCTAGAGAGCTGTGAATTGATTTGCTGACTGTGGTTGTCCTCGGTGGCAATCTCTGAGCCTTGCAGAGTAGTCTGGAAGCCTATCGTGCTGCCTGGCACACTCATTCATCAAGCAGCCTGAGCCATTATACAGGCAACTCCAGCAGACCTGGGCCCAGGGCTGAGGGATATTATTAGAGATGAATCGAGGTAAGTGCCTTTGATGACCCGGTTCAGCCTGTCTGTCGCTCTCTAGGCTTTCTTTCCGTTTGCTTACTTTCATTCTTACTTCCAGAATCCTTGCTCTGTAAGGAGGTCAGTGGCCATTGACGTTAGATGTACTGCACTGCAGAATGTATAACAATCCTAAAACTGCCCACTGCTGGTAGGAAAACACAATTCTACCAACTCAGGCTAATACCTGATCAAATTAAAGCCATATATACTCCGTCCATTTATCATATATACAACATCAGAGATGTCTTTTACATCCTCATTGAAGCACTATTTCACAAACAGCTATGCACTAGAATCAGTCCAAAACTCACAAGAGGCATTAACTCCAAATTACCTCAAAGTGGGAAAAACAACAAAAACATGCTAAAGGGAAATTGTTACTTTGCATTTATAAACAGTATGAAAACTAAAGGGACTGTCAGAGCTATATCTCTTTACAGAATGTTTGCCCAAACAGACAATATATGCTGTAGTCAGCCCTGATAAATCAAATGGAAACCACAACGCAGTATTTATGATTGACAACTTTCCAATACACTGCTACAACGACTGGCCAGCTTCATTGCCCTAAGGTCCATCATCCAATATGAAGCCAACCTAAGCTGATAACATAAACATGTTTTTTTTTGTTCTCTCTGCAAGCAGAGAACAATCATAACCACAGAGTAACTATTATTACTGTGGGTGCAGAGAGAGAGAGAGAGAGAGAGTAATGAGCTTTTTAATGCATTTGAGGCAAATTAATGCAACGTTAGAAATGAAAGATGTCGCACTTTAAGTAATGGAATAAGCAATAACCTGGAATTAACCAAAGCTGTAATGGTACAAAAACAGTGTTTCTAGATAATAAATCTGTGCCTTCTTCCCGTCTGATGAAAAGCTAGACTAATATTAGGGATAGTAACAGATGATAATACTCTTTTCAGTAGACAAACAAAATGTTGGTTAGATTGTGCTTACTTCATATATATATATATATTTAACTATAATATCGATTTGATTTTGTTTGTCAGAATTATGCATGTGGACATGTCTGGATGCTCTTATGTCCTTTACTGCTATCCCATTCTGTTTCCTTCATCTGTTTGACCCACGCCGGGGAAGACAGATTCCAGGTCCCCAACCTACCAAATGGTATGGAGATTGCAGTGAATGAGGGGCCTCAGAGCCATGGTCTCATTTACATAGGGACAACATAACAGCTAGAGCCGTTACTGGAAGCAGATTTGTCGAGGCCACTTCATGAATAAAAGATCAAAAAGATTTATAATGAGGGTTTATTGTATTTAGCTGGCCTTCATCTTATGAAGGTCTTAAAAAAAGAAAACGGAAGCCTCTATTCTCTATCCCAAAACCTAATTCAGGAGAATCAGCAATTCAGCTCTGTACAGGTTCTGTTGTGACCTCTAAATATGTAACCTTGAGTTGACACAGCAAAAACCTTTAGGAGGATTATTTGTGTTATTCTGTATGATGGAAAAAACCAAATGATAACCAACGTTAATGTGGACTAAATCACAGTGGCTGCAGTTTGCAACAGATGGGATGGAAATTCTTTCATCTCACACAACCTATTTATTTACATTTGACTATGCATATAAGAACCATACATGTGTCATACAGCATTGTCATACATATATGTCTCTTTAACACCGTGTGAACCGCTCAGGTATTTTCACATCTGCTCCACTAGAACTCTTTCTCTGACACGGTTTTCAAACCCCTGTCCACAACTTGTTCACTTACTTTTGTGTGTTCGCAAACTGTAGCAGTTTGGGCACCAACAGCACGTATGACATCGCAGTTAAATTTACAAATAAATGAAACTAAAAAAAAGATAAACACGTGAAACACCACAAGAGACTTGATTAATGACTGATAAAAGATGGAATTATATCTAAATTATAGACTAAAAGTTATAGACTAAAAACACAAAGCTAACTCAAAACAGCCCAATGTTTAGCATGAATTTGAATTTCCCTTAACTGTGTCATCTCACACTCCAGGAACTGACAACTATTCAGAGAAAACTCCTGGGACAGCCAAATAAGATAAACAAGGCAAACGTTTAATCCTTGAATGATGATGCACTAAGGAGTGTCTGGAGCAATGTCCTGTCCAATCTCCTTTGCTTGTTACTACTCTCTTATTCCTCTTAGTTCTCTGGACACAAGGAGAGCTAAGATGTCTCACATTACAGACTAATCCAGCTTCTATCCCTGTGTATGTAGCCCAGCTGCACTAAGGACCAGTCAAGTTGACATTAAGGGCCACACCCACACCTCAAACGTATACTATCTACATTTAATACCTCCATCCATCCATCCATCCATTTTCCTCCGCTTATCCGGGGTCGGGTCGCGGTGGCAACAGGCCAAGCAGGCTGACCCAGACCTCCCTCTCACCGGCAACATGTTCCAGCTCATTCTGGGGGATCCCGAGGCGTTCCCAGGCCAGCTGGGAGATGTAATTCCTCCAGCGTGTTCTGGGTCTTCCCCGGGGTCTCTTCCCAGTTGGACGTGCCTGGAAAACCTCCAGTGGGAGGCGTCCAGGAGGCATCCTAATTAGATGCCCGAACCACCTCAGCTGACTCCTTTCGACGCGAAGGAGTAGCGGCTCGACTCCAAGCTCCCTCCTGATGACCGAGCTCCTTACCCTATCTCTAAGGCTGAGCCCGGCCACCCTACGGAGGAAGCTCATTTCGGCCGCTTGTAGCCGCGACCTTGTCCTTTCGGTCACGACCCAGAGTTCGTGACCATAGGTGAGGGTAGGAACGTAGACCGAGTGGTAAATTGAGAGCTTTGCCTTCCGGCTCAGCTCCCTCTTCACCAAGACGGTCCGCTGCAGCGCCTGCTTTACTGCTGCAGCCGCACCGATCCGTCTGTCGATCTCCCGCTCCATCTTACCCTCACTCGTGAACAAGACCCCGAGATACTTGAACTCCTTCGCTTGAGGTAGTTTAATACATTTAATACCTGTATAGGAAAACTATTATAACCTTATGATACAGTAACACGTTACTCTGACTTCTTCATTATGGGAAAGCTAAAGAACACATGCATATAACCAAACTACGTGCATGTGCACACTGAGACACACACATGCACATACACGAAGCATAGATTGGCTAACACTACACCGCTGCCTTTTAAAATGCGCTTGTCTCCGTCTGTACTGCTCAATTTCGGCAATCATAACAACAGTCCTGGGAGCCAAGGCAGGCATTAGGGTTTTTGAGAGCTTTGTTTTCCCAAACATATCTGCCTGGCTCATAAAGCTGACCTGACAGGCCGAGGGAAAACTGCCAGCTGAAATTAAAAAATGAGTCTCTACCAAATGTGGGTAGTTGCTTCATTTTTAAAGACGTCTAAGAGGACACCCAGAAAAAAAATGTTAAGCAAACAGAGGAGTGGTGTAGCTATAGGGCGAAGTGACCATGGGGGGTTGATAGCGAAGAGCTTGGGAATTTCTGCATGCTCTTCCACCCACTGTGGTTTGGCATGGTGTACCGTAGCTTGGCAAGGTTGGACAAAGAGGTGGGGTCAAGACTTCACCCTCTGGGAGGCCCCTTTATAGGTAATTGGTATCAAACTGTGGCAAACCTGACCTTGTGCCGCAGCATACGCACAGTGAGATACACAAGGAATACGAGGGTATGGCAATAACAGAAACAAAGAAAGGTAGAAAAAGAGCCTGTAGCTTATGTGTGACTTATCATGTTAAAATCTTCTTCCTCTCTGCTTAGTCCAGAGGGCTAGCATTTTGCATCCATTTTACACAATCATCTAAATATTTAAAGACATATATTATCAGAATTTTTTTAATTTTGAAAGAGAAAATACAACTAAGCAAAAACACTTCAAAAAATAACATTTGCTTTACTGTTCGTGAAGTATCTAATATATGTTAGCAATTTTGCATGTTTTACATCACTTAATCCACATTGAAATTGAAAGATAGCAAAGATAGCAAAGATTAAGTACACAGGTTTACCTTCTCCATTTTATCATAGCATGGCTATGAGAGGATTTAGCGCAGAGGCACTAGAGAGGAAAAAATCGGAACTACTGTGAATTCAAAAAGCATTTAAACCCCCTTCACAGCTTGACACCTTTCAACAAACCCCTTGTATTAGGCACAGTTGAACACAGCACAGTTGCTGTGTTCAAGTGTCATAGTCATCTCAAATACAACTGTCATACCAATATTTTCTGAATGATTAATCATGAACTAGACCCTTTCATGGAAGATAAATAAAAACATTCATTGATGTATCATACATGCTTGCATGCTGCATGGACCCCCACGTATTCTCTTATACAGTAAACCCAGGCACAAAATCGTTAGTAGGCCAGGAAATGAATGAAATGTGGGGGTTGAAAAACCAATTCTGAATGACATCAAGGTGAAGAGCTGTTTCATCTCCTTTTGTTTGATGAGAGATTGGATCTCAAAAAGGCATTACAAAACTTAATGATGCAAGAAAATAACTGAACCTAAATCATCCAGGCTTCTCTAATCTGTTTGCCTTATGCAGGTCTTCGTGCCACAGGAGGCATGTGCAGAAAGAAGAAAGAATTCTCAGTGGCTCATTATCAAAATGTCAGCTCTTATATTTATTTTTACCGTTTGCTTAAACACAATTGCTTACAAGCAGCAAGTTGCAGAATTTGACTCACTGTGTCAAAACTCTCCACAAAAGGTGAATAAGACACAACACTTGGAGATTAACATCTCACTTCTATGTCATAATGAAACTTTGCAATCAACACCTAACATTCCTCTTTCAAAATGGCATTTCTGCAACAAAATAATACAGACATGCACCATTTGATCATTACTCGATATACTTTATACAAAACACTGCTGTCTTGACCACCTTATATCTCTTTTTAATTTGTTTCTGTAAAATAATTGTTCCAGTACAGTACATCTGCGCACATGTTGACCACAAAAATATAAAGGCTTCAGAAAATATGTATAAAGCTTATTTTCTTTGCAAGGTAATCCCTGGTCCCCTTCCTTGTTCTCGTCCTCATCCTTCCCTCTCACGTCCTCTTCCTCTCGCTCTCCTGCCTCCGTGTTTGCAAAGATCGCACTAAAGAGGTGAGCTCACCTGAGGTCTATTTGTAGTGCTGAGCCTTAGGCCGATTGATGTTCAATTAGTCTATAAGTGATTTCATGTCGGTGTAGATTGCCGATTTCTGGTATTTATCAATGTTTTGTTCTTAAACATGTGTATCTAATGTAAGAAACAGTGTGTAATGTTTTGCAAAAAGTGTTTTTGTTGCATTTGTTTAAGACATGGTAACAAAAGTTAAGGTTTTGATGCTTTTGTCTTAGCATTCACTTTTAGTGTGTAAAGAATATATTTTACTGTAATCGTAATTTAGTCAGTTGAGAGTTTTTCTCAATTTTGCAATGATTTCAATGAATTGAGTGAAATTTATTTGTGCACCACATGAATGCACTTTAAAGCAATAACATAACAGCTTCTTTCCAAGATGTTTTGTTAAGTGTACCGTTGGTTAAACAATGACTAAAATGAAACCCAGTTAATATAAAATTATCTGAAAGCATTCCTCTGACAGAAATAACAGAAAAATGAATGAGCAGACAGTAACAGTAGATTGGTATGATTAGATGAAATAAAGATCAATAGACTAGACCATAAAGCTCTTCTCCCTGAGCATCTACTAAATAGTTTCATAATTTCTCCCGACATCAAAGACTCTGATAAGATGTATGACTGGTGAACCCTAATACAAGAGGTCATACAAAAGACACATGGGGAATGCAGATTTGTGTGCTTTGAAACACGGTTGTGAAGTAATTCTCTGTACACAAAGAGAAACACACCTGCTTATTCAGTGAGAGTCATGGACCCCAAAGAACCTGTATATCTATTATTCTCTACCCACGCACCCGACTGCAGGCCTTCCACTTACAGATGGCAGACCTTACTGTTCTCACACAACTGAACTGCAAGATTATCATTTGAACCCTTGTAAAGTGCACAGAAAGAGGAGCAGAGGGACAAAGATGAACAAATAGCTGATATTTTCTTGCATAATACCTTTTGTTATTTTGCTCATCATGCAAACTAAATGCGCAAGTCAGTCATAAAGCTCCTTGCAGACTGTGAAATATTTTTCATCAACCTGCCAATTTGACTGTGGTACGTAGCCAATGGCGTTATCATTATAAAACCTTTATATGAATTCTGTGCAGAAATATCCTTTATTGACTTCTTAGATTCAAAAAAGAATCAAGTGGCATTCCAGGAGTCACTTGAATGATCTATGAGTTTCATCTGCACTTGTACCCTTGTAAGAACAGAAAAAAGGATGCCAGACAATATAATAAGGACCACAGCTGTATCAAGTGACACAGATCTGTATTTCCTGTCATTAATCTGTAATGTCTCTTTTTGCCTGATTTGCTTTGTCGCTGCTCTGTGGCGCAGCTGTGGAGCTCAGGATAATAGAGGATTCCGTTAGCGTCCGTACTGTGCAATAATGAAAAACGCCCCATGCTGCGAGAGGAAATAGGGGATTTCATAATCCGTCTGAGGCCTCTGCCCTGGTCGTTGGACCATGGAGAGAGTCTCATTAAACTTCTCATTAGTGACACACTGAGCTTCTGTAATGACTGAATGCATATACAAATCACCTCAGACATGAAAGGAGGGACAACAACAACAACAGACCCAGACTGCATCCCTGTGCTGCCAAGTGCTCTGATAAGAGCATTTGTACTTGGCAAATGGAGCAGTATTACACATCTGTTTAAAAAGATCTGGGAGTTATTGAGGCTCAGGAGCTATAGCGGGTCATTCATCTAATCGGAGGATCTGCGGTTCGATCACCAGCTCCTTCAGATCGCATGTTGAAGTGTTCTTGGGTAAGATTCTGAGGCCCCAAATTGCTCCTTAAGGCTGTGCCATCAGTGTGTAAGTGAGCATTTATTTAGAATCTCATGAGCAGGTCAGAACATTTTATGAACCATGCATCAGTGTATGAATGTGTGTGTGAATGTTGAACTGTAGTGTCAAGGGCTTTGAGTCGTCGGAAGACTAGAAAGAAGTATAAATGCAAGTCCGTATACCATTCACCATCCCCCATTACATTCTGTAACTTACCAACTGTAACTAGACATATCCCCTACCATCTCTGGTGGAAAGGTATCATAAATCAAAACAAAACGCCTTCTCGTCCACTGCATTGTAAATTTAGGCTGTTCATTTCAATATATATAGTCTTAAAAGGGCAGTAATGGTCTCACTTATAATCTCAGGCATTTTCAATCGGATGAGTGGCATGCTGTCATGATTGCTTATGTGCAATGCAGAGGGGCTGAGACTGTGTGGGTGTAGGCTGTTTTAGATCAGGCTCTTACATGCAATTACATGTTTATTACCATTCACATAGTAAGCACTGAGATGACCAGGCAAAGCAGCATGCTTGTATGGGATGGACAAATGAAATGTGTATTTCACATCCTTTAAATATACAAACTCTATCTTTTAAAATGGAAATTCTTAGAACAAAGTACTATCGCTTCTGTAGTATTGCAGTTTAATAAAGCTCTAATTCTAAAGATGCATCTATTCCCAGAGGACAGGAACAGGCACAACACATCTGATGAGCAGTAACAGCAAGACAGATGGTGCAGCACACTCTTGTCCAAACTCTGAAAGAGTGACGAACTCAGAAAGAAAATAAAGCCATCACACTGAATTGACATGAGCAAGATTAAAAAATGGCTCGGTGTATGTGTGTATGTACATATGTTTGCACGGTCTGCATGCCTGATCGGCTCTGCAAATGAAACTTTGTATGAAGATTCTGATCAGTGCACCCCTTGGCTGGAGTGGAGCCTGGCTATGAATATCAATGTTGCATTCAGAGCTAGATGTTCCCCCTGACGCCCCACCCGACACAAAAGAGAATCAGCTTTCTGTTTGTGTCAGCGTTTACACAACACTGCATGGCTCAAAAGAGGGAGCCTCCTTCAACCAGCCTCCTCACCTCAAGGGGAATGCCAGACTATGTGTAATTTGTATAAAGGTGAATACAATGAACGTGTGCAGTAGTTGTCAAGGGAAACAAAAGATGTTTTAGCTTCCAAGTATCAAAGCAGGTGTGAACATCAATCACGAGAACCCAAATGTCATGTGAGACAAAAACACATGATAAAAGCTCAGTGCAATCACCTATTTACAGTAAGACCATATGTCCACTAACAAACACACATGAATGGCACTACTTAAGCCATGTACAGAGTACTGAAAAAGGCTGATTTCAAATAGTTTTTTTCAGGCAGTGAGGAATAGCATGCAGCTTGCTAGTATCAGCCTAATCAAGGGTTTTATTGATCGCCTACATAATCATCACCCTCCATTCATGTGTCAGCCAGTCACACTTCAATTTTAGCAATTATTTTGGACAACCACAGCTTGAGCCATGCAACACCTGGAGATGATATTGTCGCTGGTGGTGAGGAAAATGCCTCATTTTGTTCTGGTTAATCACTTCACTATATCTGCTGTCATACTGTACAATCAAACTGTTGTATGTACTGTACATAACCCTCGACGCACCTATAGAAAGCAGAGGGTTGTCCCTCTTGGTTTATGTCACTGATCACTGGGTGGGCATGTATGATTGATTGTGTGGGTACATTCTCATTCTTCATGTGCTCCAGAAATAATCGCAATTAACAGCAAACCCAACAGCATTCAGTCACAAATAACTAATAGAATGTATTCTTTTCATTACACTTACTGAACTGGTCAATCAAAACTAGTGCCACTTCACTCTCCCCTCTAACCTTAGAGGAAATGCTTCTCATGATCCAGGCTGACAGATGAGAATAATACAAAAAAGTGTGTTGTATTAGCCGTGGGAAGGCAGCAATGACACAGACACACCATTGCTCACAGTATGCACTCATTATCTGCTGTGACACCAGGTCTTCATTATTAGCCAGCAATAAGCACTCTGCAGGACCATCTGCTCTGCCAGCACGGTTATTCCAAGAGTGAGAGAGAAAGCCATGGAGATGAAGGAAAGAATAAAGATATACTGTTTGTGGAAATAATAACAAGAAGAAAGGCCTAGGAGGGAGAAAGAACATAGGAGTGGTTCCAAGAAATATATAAGAATTACAACTTAATATGTAAAAGGAAGGTAAAAGCTGTGAAAGACTGTTCGAAAGTGAAAGTAGATAAAAATGTCCCTTGGGCACAATAAGGGAGATGTTGAAATGGATTACTAATTAACACTGAGTTAATGACAGAAATATCAGCTACTTCCTGTGGATGCTGTCTCCAAAGCACCAACCCGTGAGCATTATGAGGGTCATGTCAAGCCCCAAAGTCTGATCAAAGATGAACTGATATATGAAGAATTGAATGCTGAGCCTTTTGTAGGAATGTATTATTGGCCTCATTTCATGACACACCAGGAAGTGATATTTCTTTCTAACTTCATCTTTCAACATCCAAACTAGGTCTGACAGCAGTACCCTTCCCCCAGATCCTGTGTATTGGTTGTGTACACAGTACATAGTAGTGGTAGAGTCAGGCTAAGAATAGCGTAGATGCTTGAAAGCACTAATCAATCTCAACAACAATGTCAAAGCAATTCATTCTATGCTGAAGTCAGGTGTGCACACCCGAGAACATTCTCTGACGGCCCTGCAGTGTTGTGAAACTGACCTCTTACTCGTTTTGGAAAAAGCAACACATTCCCAGAAAGAACAAAAGAATGAACTCATCCTTTTGTTAAATACCTTGACTGTATATCTTGCAAAAATGGAGAGTGTGCATCATTGTTTTTTATGGATCTTTTTCCATTGTTCTTTATACACAACATCTACGGTGCATCATTCATCATCAGAGAATCTTACCTTCTGTCTGATCTCCTCCTCCATTTTGACAGGGGAACCCAGCTCAGCTACCTGTTTGACTCCATCGCTAGAAAAGCCACCATATTCCCACACCACATAGTTCTCAGAGTGGGAGGCCCCAATAATGGCTGACCAGTGATTGGCACGACCTGGTGGAATAAGACAAAAAAGCATTTCATCAGTTGGACATCCCAGCCTGTTTCCAAAAGGTATATCTTAATCATTCAACTAGAAAATTTCGCAAGAAATTTTGACAGTGTGGCTTCTACTGCCCGAAGACGTCGCAATATATAGCCACACACGCGATGTTACCGGTAGTATCGTTAAGATTCGATTGAGATATCGCTTTTCTCTTTTCTGCATTTTAGATTCATACTCTTGGATTCAATCTTGTGTTTGTGATGGACAGTCCACAAATGGCTCCCGTCATTTCTGTACTGGACATGTACATCTTTGTTTGAGAAGCCTTTGGAAATGATGGGAGCTAACGCTCCCATCATTTCTGTATTTGAGATATAAACGTTTGGTTGAGAAGCCTTTGGAAATGATGGGAGCTGACGCTCCCATCATTTCTGTACAAACCTCATTCTGAGCTTCACATTAAGATACAGTTACTGTTAAACTTATACGCACCTAACTATGATGATGAATCCTTTATTCAAGATATTTTATGAAGGTATCAGGGGGACAACAAAACATACTTGTAGGAGGCGATTTCAATTTTTGTTTAGATGCTATATTAGATAAATCAGCCACAACAACATCCAAAACAAAAGCAGCTAAAACTACCTTATCGTTTATGAAATAACTGAAATACAATACATTACATACCTACAAAGTTGAAAAAAACATTTTACGAACCAAACAAAAATATTATGAATTGGGAGAGAAAGCTCACAAAATTCTGTCCTGGCAATTGAGAACAGAGGAAAACTCAAGGTTAATTAATGCAATTCAAACTGAAACGGGTGCAATCTCACACAAACCAACAGAAATTAACGACTCATTCAAACAGTTTTATACAAATCTATATACATCAGAATCGCCAGAGGATCTATCTAAGATTGATGAATTTCTGTCCACTATTGAATTGCCGAAACTCGGCCACGAAGACCAAAATAATCTTGATTTGCCCTTCACCCAGAAAGAAATTGAAAAGGCCTTATGTTCACTACAACCCAATAAATCACCAGGAGAGGACGGCTTCCCTCCTGAATTCTACAGAGAATTTAAGGACTTACTTACCCCCCTTATAATGGATGTGATCAATTTAGCATCCAAAACTCAAACTCTTCCTCAATCATTCTCCACTGCCATAATCACTGTGATTCACAAAAAAATTGAGATCCATTAAAGTGTTCCTCTTTTTGACCCATTTCCTTGTTGAATTCAGATTATAAATTGATTTCCAAAGCCCTGGCTAACAGGCTTGGCCAATATTTGCCAAAATTAATAAACCCAGACCAGAGCGGCTTTATTTTGAAATGCTCATCAGCCAATAACTTGTGCAGACTCTTTAATATTATCCATCTAACAAAATCTAAAACTGAACCTAGTGTAGCTGTAGCATTAGATGCTGAAAAGGCCTTTGATAGGCTAGAGTGGCCGTATTTATTCAAAGTTTTGGACAAGTTTGGATTTGGCCATTTGTTTATCAATTGGGTGAAAACCCTTTACCATAAACCCAGAGCCAAAATTACCACAAATGGACAGACTTCGACAGCATTTCCCTTGAGTAGATCGAGTCGACAGGGCTGCCCTCTGTCTCCAGGACTCTTTGTCCTGGCTATTGAACCACTTGCTGAAGCAATTAGACGGGATCCAGATATAAAGGGGTTCAGAGTGGACCAAATAAATCATAAAATGAATCTCCTGGCAGATGATGTAATTTTGTATCTAACAGACCCGGTTAACTCTCTCACTAAATTACAGACGCTACTAAACACCTATGGTGCTATTTCAGGATACAAGGTTAATCTGGAAAAAAGTGAAATTATTCCACTCACGAACTTCGATCACACTGAATACCAACAAACAACCCCATTTAAGTGGCTTCCGAATATTAAATATCTAGGAATAATTATAGATAATGATCTTAAAAATTTGTACAAACTTAATTACCTCCCATTGCTGAGTAAAATCGAGGACGACCTACACAGATGGATGAATCTACCCATTACTCTAATTGGTCGAATAAACTGTGTGAAAATGAATATTCTCCCGAGGTTGCAGTATCTTTTCCAGTCCTTACCCATTCCATTACCTCAAACCATTTTTAAAACCCTCAACAAACACATCAGGCAGTTTTTATGGAACTGTAAAATGCCAAGGGTGTCAATGGAAAAATTAACATGGGATTATAGTCTAGGAGGTTTTCGACTACCCAATTTGAAGAAATATTATTTAGCAGCCCAGATGCGATATATTTCGTCATTTTTTGACAGTGATACTGCCCCCTCTTGGATACAAATTGCACTTCATCCTCTGAAAGAAGAAACCTCCAGTGATTTTATTTATAAATGGAACTCTAAAACCATATCCAAGAGGACAGACAATCCTATTTTGAAACATTTTATTAAAATATGGTATGAAGTTCACAAAACTCTTGGACTAAATATGAGACTATCACCAAAAACACCTCTAATACAAAATTAACTTGTGCCCATGACTCTAAGTAACAAGATTCTGGAGACTTGGCATGACAGAGGAATCCAGCATCTCGAAGATTGCTTTGATAAAGGACTCCTCATGTCTTTTGAAGAACTGAAGGGAAAATATGATTTGCCCAGTAGAACTTTCTTTTGTTACCTCCAGTTAAGATCCTTTTTGAGAACCAACCTGGGCCCTGGAATGACTCTACCTGTGTTAACTAATGTGGAAAAATTGCTTCACCAGGGAAATGTGTACAAATTTATTTCTAAAATGTACTCCATGTTGCTGAATGAGGGCCCAAAACCAGGATTACACAGATCCAGGATGAGATGGGAATCAGACTTGAACATAACAATTGATGAAGAACTCTGGTCAGATTTGTGCAAGAACAGTTTGTCAGCAACGGTTAATGCCAATTGTCAGAAATGTGTTTCAGATGTGGTATAGAGGTCGTCTCCTTCCTACACTGTACCTGGCTTTGCACAAAGGTGAGGTCCTTTTGGTATGACTTTTGTAATATAATAACTAAGATCACAGGGGTTACCTTTCCATTAGATCCTGAGCTATGTTTACTGGGAAACTTCAGAACTCTCAACAGGTCTTTAACAAAGCTCCAAATTAAACTTACAGAAATTGCTTTATGTGTGGCCAGGAAATGTAATGCAATGACGTGGAAGTCTGATTCCCCCACTCTCATCGACAAATGGTCTGTGGAAATGAACAGTTGTATTCCTCTTGAAAAGATCACATATAGTCTCAGAAAAAGATATCATTTCTTTTTGAAAATCTGGCAGCCTTATTTGGAGTACATGGGTACAACACTAACAGTACCATACACTAACAAATTTCCCCGTTAAATTACAGTAAACAGCTGGCAGCTACAGCTTCCAGCATTCAACTGTAATTCTACAGCGTACCTACTGTAATTTACAACGGTTTAATACTGTAAAAAATATTACAGTACAGTGCTGTATAGAAAATGCATTATACTGTTATTTCAGTGTTCCTACTGTATTGTCCATGAACAGTTCATTACCGTAAAATGTATTACAGTACTATAGAATGTATATTTACAGTACGACACTGCTAGAAGCTAATGCTTTAAAAATGTTACATTTAAAAATAAAACCCCTGAAAATTGCAAGCATAGAAACGACTCAAACAAGAGATGGCCTTACATTAAAAAGCTTTTATTAAAGCCAATGCAGTGTCAAACACCTTCAATAACTGACAATTTGACAGTGATCACATTTTTGCAAAATACAAATAATAAAAGCAACATATAAAATCACATTCATTAAAAATGTATCAAACATTCAGGAGCAAAAAACATTGTAAGTAATTACATTATTGTACAATCAGACAAGAACACTGAATCGTGTTGAACAGATTCTCAACAATCTACTGTGTATAAAACTCTTATAGTATTCTAAATGTAAAAGAGCACATCTGTAACTGCACGTTTGAGACAACAGGATAAAACAAAACAATTTTATCTCTCCTTCACCTTTGTGATGTCCTGCGTGGTAATGTGCCGGGACTACATAAAGCCCAACTCAAAGTCCAGGAGGTTTTTTATGAGGGTGGCCACATGGGGATTGACAGCTGCTGCCTTCTTCTGGACCAGCTTCCCTGTCTTTCTGGACACCACCTTCCCCTGGTTGGCCTTTGTCCCCCTTTCCGGGTTGAGACCAATGAAGCGCCTAAATAACAGAGAAAGCATATTAGGTGTGGTATGTAAAGAGTATTTGCACTTCATACTGAACCCCATTGAAATAAACAAATACAAAAGTTGTTTTCATTATAATGACCTATGTGTCTACTAATAATGAGAGAATTCTTATTTTCATCTAACATGTGTGTGAATATTTCATACAAGTAAAAAATGTGAACATACAAGGTCTGATTTTTGTGCTCAATCATTTTGCAACATATTAACCTTCAGAAAAAAATCCAAACAATATTTAAGACCGCAGAAAACATACCTTTGAACAAACTCCAGTGTCCTTGCAGCTTCCTCTTGGTATTGCAAGTTGAACACATAGTAGCTGGCGAAAACTGCAGCAAGCCCTGTGATGAAGCTCGGTTGGATGCCTTCACAGACGACGTGGCTTTCAATGCTCATCATCCAGCGCCCAATTGTGACTTCGTCACCAGCAACTAATGCAGACAACAATTACAGTTAATGTTCTGAAACCATATCAAACATAGGAATTGGGGCCCTATCCAGGCATTTTTAAAGTATTGGAATTGGCTGATGAAGTTTTGAACTATATCTTTCCCCTTAACTACTGTATTTACATTGATTATTGTAAGTTATTCTGCTAGAAATGTTTTTTTACAGGACTTGGGAGGGCAAAAACAACATCAATGAGATAGCAACATCCATGGGAGAGCACAGCAAAACATACATTTATGAGACAGAGACATAATAAAGAGAAATTAGACAGACAGGCATGGAGTAAAGAACATAAATCATTCTGTCTAACTTATATGACACTTACCCAGCAGTATCAGTCGTGGACGGGCTGGAAGGGTCAGGGTGCGCTCTACGTCGACTGCAGTGGCAGACATCTGTAGAACATGGACAATGGTATCCAAATTAAGAATGAAATTGTGTGTACAGTAATAGTAGACATAAACAAACCAACTTACATCAGCAAGGAGTATCAGTCCCTCTGTTCTCTCATCAAAGTAGGCCATCAGCAGCTGGATGACAAGAAGAGTCAACTCCCCACCTTCACCCTGGGAGACAACAGATGCACATGTCAATCAACGTTTTAGCTCATATTTGCATCGACTTGCATCATAAGTGTCCCTTTCCTCATGGGGAGAAAAGCAACTTGACAACTCCTAAAAAACGTTTTATTTGAAATAACATTCGCCCCACAGTCAATTCTAAAATATATTAAAGCCCTTTCACATAAACCTACTTAGATTTGAATACATCAATACTTACATCGGACCTTTGATTTAACAGTAATTGAATCCAAATTAAATTAACATAATGCTATAGCCCAAGTTAACATAGCCTCAATGCTAACGTTAGCTAACCATGCTAACGTTAGCTAACACCGCTTGTTGATTCAATTGCTGAGACATTCATTTGGGTGTCTTTGAAAAAGTAAATAACTATCGCTGGTAACGTCGTTCGACAGAAAAATAACGATATTATGTTGTTAATCAAGAGAGTAACGTTAAGCTAGCTAAAGGTAGCTGGACACGTTAGCATGCATGCTACGTGCATGCTAACAACAAGTCACCTTATCGACAAAAAAACAATACAATACAATGTAAATTCAACACAAAATGACTGAACACGGTCATGATAACTTTGACAACATCGAAATTACCTTGTTCAGTGAGCCACAGGGGCAGGATGGACTACGGTGTCCGCTGCGGTGTTTGTAGACGAGGTGAAGCAGCAGGTGGTGCTCGGTCTACTTCGGTGCTTCAGTCAGAGTTCGTGGAAAATCGTCTACTCAAATGTTCTCTTTTTGTTATTCCTCCATCCTGTATAAAATCACCGATCTATGCTATCTAAAGCTTTCTGTTCACTTTCTTTAGGTTGACTATGTGCTAACTAAGCAGTAGATACTTGATGTAATGTGATTTTGAAGAGTAATGGGCGGGCTTAGAGTCAACTGAAAAAGGAAAAAATACTGTAGTATACTGCAAGATTGGACAGTAGCTGCTGTTAATATTTTTTTTCTTCCAAGGCCTCAACTTCTGCTGGATTTAACTGTATCCAACTGTATTTACGAAGAACAGTACATTACTGTTGAGAATTTCTTGTATTTTTACAGCAATTTGTTACAGTGTAGGACTGTAACCATTTAGAGCTCTGATTTACAATATACACTGTGTCATTGCAGTCTCTTTGTGCTGTGTCACTTTATGCACCAACCTTTTTTGTTTTGTTTGGGTGGGGGAATTATTTATTTACTTCATTTATTTACTTAATTTTATTTCATCTATTTGTGTTTTTTTTTCTTTCTTAACTTGTTATGTAATGTTTTGTAATGTTTAATGTACTGTGTTCTGTATGCATTGTTAAAATACTTGGAAAAATAAAATATTCCCAAAAAAAAGATACAGTTCCTCTATGGGGCTTTTATTTTGAAAGGGTGGGACTGGGTGGGTGAGAGAGGGGGAGAGGAGACATATTCATAATGTTTGACACACAAACACAGGCTTTTATTTTGAAATGGGAGGGGGGGTTCTCTAAATGGAACCATCCAGATTCCAGAATGGAATGCCTTAGTGGCTTTGATGTTGTCAGTCCTGCTGGTATCCACGGCAACAATGATGTTCGTCCTTCCTATCTGATGCTATATAAGACCTTCTTTCCTCTACCATGCTGTTCAGTTATCAAACATTCACACACAGTTCACACATTCTGAGAACTCACAGAGCCAATGGAAGGTCAGGAGATACTGATAGGACACACTGCTGTCCAGCAGGAGACAAAGGTGAACGACATGGATCATGGAGAGAACACGTGGAGGCAGGAGAAGAAAGCAATGCAGGAATATATAAACGTCCTGAAAGTCATACTGCACGAGGCTCTGACTGACCGCACCGACTGCAAGGAGAAGGTCATCGGCCACCTGAAAGCGCGGCTGCCAAAGACCGATCTGGATCTGCAGACCGCCAACACCGAGGACCTGCGGGTCGGACTGGAGATGGAGTCTCCTCTAAAACAGAGAGAGGCTGAGAAGAATTTGGGAAGGGTTTCCTATCTATTCGAAAAAGTCAACGCTGCCCTGAGAAGGTTAGAGAGTAAATCCCAGGAGACCGAGGAGGAGCTGAAGGCTCTATTTGATGGAAGGCAGACGGACGAGAGTTGCAACCTGGAAGAGATGGAAAAGTCTAGCAGCACGTTTCTGGCCCAGGCAGCGATCCATAAAAAAGAGATGGATCAGTTAATGGCCGACCGTCTCCAGTGGGAGGAGGAGAAAGCCTCCCTGCTGCAGGAGAACAGAGACTCCTCTGTGGCTCGGCTCAACCATCAGAAAGTGGAGGCCAAACTTCAGGAGGACCTCCTTGCTGTGGAGGCTGAGCTGCAGGTGACCAAAGTCTCCTTTGTGGTTCAACTAAACCAGCAGAAGATGGAGAATCAAAAACTCCAGAATGTTCTGGAGGAGAAAAAGGAGAAGATGAGGACTCGAGCTGATCAAAGGCAGAGGGTCAAATTTTACCACATGGAAGAGATGAAACAGTCCAGAAACATGTTTCAGGCCCAGGCGGCAATCCATAAAAAAGAGGCTGATCAGTTTATGGCCGACCGTCTCCAGTGGGAGGAGGAGAAAGCCTCCCTGCTGCAGGAGAACAGAGACTCCTCTGTGGCTCGGCTCAACCATCAGAAAGTGGAGGCCAAACTTCAGGAGGACCTCCTTGCTGTGGAGGCTGAGCTGCAGGTGACCAAAGTCTCCTTTGTGGTTCAACTAAACCAGCAGAAGATGGAGAATCAAAAACTCCAGAATGTTCTGGAGGAGAAAAAGGAGAAGATGAGGACTCGAGCTGATCAAAGGCAGAGGGTCAAATTTTACCACATGGAAGAGATGAAACAGTCCAGAAACATGTTTCAGGCCCAGGCGGCAATCCATAAAAAAGAGGCTGATCAGTTTATGGCCGACCGTCTCCAGTGGGAGGAGGAGAAAGCCTCCCTGCTGCAGGAGAACAGAGACTCCTCTGTGGCTCGGCTCAACCATCAGAAAGTGGAGGCCAAACTTCAGGAGGACCTCCTTGCTGTGGCGGCTGAGCTGCAGGTGACCAAAGTCTCCTTTGTGGTTCAACTAAACCAGCAGAAGATGGAGAATCAAAAACTCCAGAATGTTCTGGAGGAGAAAAAGGAGAAGATGAGGACTCAAGCTGATCAAAGGCAGAGGGTCAAATTTTACCACATGGAACAGACGAAACAGTCCAGAAACATGTTTCAGGCCCAGGCGGCAATCCATAAAAAAGAGGCTGATCAGTTTATGGCCGACCGTCTCCAGTGGGAGGAGGAGAAAGCCTCCCTGCTGCAGGAGAACAGAGACTCCTCTGTGGCTCGGCTCAACCATCAGAAAGTGGAGGCCAAACTTCAGGAGGACCTCCTTGCTGTGGCGGCTGAGCTGCAGGTGACCAAAGTCTCCTTTGTGGTTCAACTAAACCAGCAGAAGATGGAGAATCAAAAACTCCAGAATGTTCTGGAGGAGAAAAAGGAGAAGATGAGGACTCAAGCTGATCAAAGGCAGAGGGTCAAATTTTACCACATGGAACAGACGAAACAGTCCAGAAACATGTTTCAGGCCCAGGCGGCAATCCATAAAAAAGAGGCTGATCAGTTTATGGCCGACCGTCTCCAGTGGGAGGAGGAGAAAGCCTCCCTGCTGCAGGAGAACAGAGACTCCTCTGTGGCTCGGCTCAACCATCAGAAAGTGGAGGCCAAACTTCAGGAGGACCTCCTTGCTGTGGCGGCTGAGCTGCAGGTGACCAAAGTCTCCTTTGTGGTTCAACTAAACCAGCAGAAGATGGAGAATCAAAAACTCCAGAATGTTCTGGAGGAGAAAAAGGAGAAGATGAGGACTCGAGCTGATCAAAGGCAGAGGGTCAAATTTTACCACATGGAACAGACGAAACAGTCCAGAAACATGTTTCAGGCCCAGGCGGCAATCCATAAAAAAGAGGCTGATCAGTTTATGGCCGACCGTCTCCAGTGGGAGGAGGAGAAAGCCTCCCTGCTGCAGGAGAACAGAGACTCCTCTGTGGCTCGGCTCAACCATCAGAAAGTGGAGGCCAAACTTCAGGAGGACCTCCTTGCTGTGGCGGCTGAGCTGCAGGTGACCAAAGTCTCCTTTGTGGTTCAACTAAACCAGCAGAAGATGGAGAATCAAAAACTCCAGAATGTTCTGGAGGAGAAAAAGGAGAAGATGAGGACTCAAGCTGATCAAAGGCAGAGGGTCAAATTTTACCACATGGAACAGACGAAACAGTCCAGAAACATGTTTCAGGCCCAGGCGGCAATCCATAAAAAAGAGGCTGATCAGTTTATGGCCGACCGTCTCCAGTGGGAGGAGGAGAAAGCCTCCCTGCTGCAGGAGAACAGAGACTCCTCTGTGGCTCGGCTCAACCATCAGAAAGTGGAGGCCAAACTTCAGGAGGACCTCCTTGCTGTGGCGGCTGAGCTGCAGGTGACCAAAGTCTCCTTTGTGGTTCAACTAAACCAGCAGAAGATGGAGAATCAAAAACTCCAGAATGTTCTGGAGGAGAAAAAGGAGAAGATGAGGACTCAAGCTGATCAAAGGCAGAGGGTCAAATTTTACCACATGGAACAGACGAAACAGTCCAGAAACATGTTTCAGGCCCAGGCGGCAATCCATAAAAAAGAGGCTGATCAGTTTATGGCCGACCGTCTCCAGTGGGAGGAGGAGAAAGCCTCCCTGCTGCAGGAGAACAGAGACTCCTCTGTGGCTCGGCTCAACCATCAGAAAGTGGAGGCCAAACTTCAGGAGGACCTCCTTGCTGTGGCGGCTGAGCTGCAGGTGACCAAAGTCTCCTTTGTGGTTCAACTAAACCAGCAGAAGATGGAGAATCAAAAACTCCAGAATGTTCTGGAGGAGAAAAAGGAGAAGATGAGGACTCGAGCTGATCAAAGGCAGAGGGTCAAATTTTACCACATGGAACAGACGAAACAGTCCAGAAACATGTTTCAGGCCCAGGCGGCAATCCATAAAAAAGAGGCTGATCAGTTTATGGCCGACCGTCTCCAGTGGGAGGAGGAGAAAGCCTCCCTGCTGCAGGAGAACAGAGACTCCTCTGTGGCTCGGCTCAACCATCAGAAAGTGGAGGCCAAACTTCAGGAGGACCTCCTTGCTGTGGCGGCTGAGCTGCAGGTGACCAAAGTCTCCTTTGTGGTTCAACTAAACCAGCAGAAGATGGAGAATCAAAAACTCCAGAATGTTCTGGAGGAGAAAAAGGAGAAACTGAGGACTCAAGCTGATCAAAGGCAGAGCGTCAAATTTTACCACCTGGAAGAGATGAAAAAGTCCAGAAGAATGTTTGAGGCCCAGGTGGCAATCCATAAAAAAGAGGCTGATCAGTTTATGGCCGACCGTCTCCAGTGGGAGGAGGAGAAAGCCTCCCTGCTGCAGGAGAACAGAGACTCCTCTGTGGCTCGGCTCAACCATCAGAAAGAGGAGGCCAAACTTCAGGAGGACCTCCTTGCTGTGGAGGCTGAGCTGCAGGAGACCAAAGTCTCCCTTGTGGGTCAACTAAACCAGCAGAAGATGGAGAATCAAAAACTCCAGAATGTTCTGGAGGAGAAAGAGGAGAAGCAGAAGACTCAAGTTCATCAAAGGTGGAGGGCCATATTTTACCACATGGAAGAGATGAAACAGTCCAGAAGCATGTTTCAGGCCCAGGCGGCGGTCCATAAAAAAGAGATGGATCAGTTCATGGCCGACCGTCTCCAGTGGGAGGAGGAGAAAGCCTCCCTGCTGCAGGAGAACAGAGACTCCTCTGTGGCTCGGCTCAACCATAAGAAAGAGGAGGTCGACCACTTAGCGGCTGCACTGAGGAATGCCGAGCAGCAATTTGAGGGTTTTCGACAGTGGAGGGAGGAAAAGTCGCCCCTCACTCGGGCCGCGGAGGAGCTCAAGCAGACGCTGCAGAAGGAAGAGCAGGAGTCGATCCTTCTCGCTGTGAAGACCCAGCTGGAGGATCTGCAGAGAAAGGTCGCTGAAAAGAAAAAGAACAAGTGGTACAAGTTCCCTGGTAGTCTGTTCACTGCGCGTCGAGCTGCAGTAACCTGCTAACTGATTAGTTCAGCCTGCTGCTGGCAATGAGGCTGACTGTGGGAGGCACAGACACAGCACCGGATGACCGGTTTTCACCCAGCTTGGCTGTCAGACTTGTGGTGCAGGACCTCATGAAGCTGTCCCCGAGCCTTGTGGTGCAGGACCTCATGAAGCTGTCCCCGAGCCTTGTGGTGCAGGACCGCTTGATGTTGTCCCTGAGCCTTGTGGTGCAGGACCTCATGAAGCTGTCCCCGAGCCTTGTGGTGCAGGACCGCTTGATGTTGTCCCTGAGCCTTGTGGTGCAGGACCTCATGAAGCTGTCCCTGAGCCTTGTGGGTGTCATTTATCCTTTTTAATACAGTTTTAGTAGGCATTAGTGCCAGTATTGAAGCTGACGACCATTTGACTTCAATGTTGTCCACGAAATGAAGGATTACACTGGACATACCTGTTGCCAATCAACTAACGTTTTGTGCATTGCCAGATGTCTGTAAACTAACAGACTTTGGACATGCTGTCCTACACAGAAGATGCAAAGTTGTAGTAATACATAGCTGCTTATTGTATTATTATATTGTTTATTTATAGGTGATCATGCACATGAATTTGATCAATTAGACGGCGATGTGGATGTTTTGATGTTTGGATTGAAGATCTTTCTCCTTGTGTTTGTGAATACATCATATGCCTCATATGCAACCATATGAAACCACTTTATACTCTGTCAAGGGGAAGAAGAAGGTGTTGGGCTAAGTATACAGGAGATAGAAGGCAGCTGTTGTTTTGGTCTATATTATTTCAGGTTGAACTTCAATATATTGCTTCCCTTGTATAAGAGGGATTTTCCTATGATAGGGTACTTTATTTAATCAATAAATGAATGTTAAACTCCTCTTCTCTCCACCACTCCTTTTTTCTCTCTCTATCTCCCACTAATCCCATGAAAAATCTTTGTTGACAACCAGGCCATTCTCCGTCTCGATATACTCCCTATGTCCAAGCGAGCTGCTGGCGCATTGCTGCCTGACTTACAATGGGGACAAAGGGGAGAAAGAAAATAGAACTGTCAAGGTTATCATGTCGGTAGTAAAAATAAAAACAGTCTCGATGGCCTGTTTTACAGCAAATTCTAGGTCTGGAATGTGTGTCACCGTAATGGTCAAAGGCTCCTAGACTTCAAGGGCATGTGCTAAAAATTGAATGACGACATCGGAAATTAGTAGCATATCTCAGGTAGCAAAAAATGCCTGAGTACTACTTGGACCAGAAAGGAAAAGTTAGACCAAGTTTATTTATAGCTATTATTTTTTTAATTGAAAGTATCATCAGAACACAAATGGGGACAGATCATCATGCAATTACAGTATTGTATCAAGTGAATACTATTGTCCAGCACAAAATATGCACTGTATTATAATAACTGGTTACCTAGTGGCATGATGTGCTGAGCTGACTGAGGATATGACTTTGTGCAAGGAGAAATCCAACTGTAACACTTTATGAGTGAGGATGAAACAGACACTACACAGCTTGCCCTATCTTTAAGGTGTGTTTACGAATCAGTATGTGAGAGTGAGTCACACACCAACTACTCCCACCATAAGACAGTAAATTAAGGCTCCTTTCGATCTCAGGGTTTATCTTATTCCACTCTAATCAGTATATTGATCTGACCGGCGAGAGCCTGACTTAGACAAGAAAGCCATTGTAATCCTTTAGTCCATTCACATCCTGATGCTGTGGCTCAAGGTTATACACACATCACACTCAACCAAAGAGAGAGAGTTAACCACACACGTCACTATTGAGATCCAGGTACTGGGGCTAAACCACCCATATGTTGGGAACGTATGCTAGAGTATGGTGCTACAACAGAGCTGTCATTTTTTGTTATTGTCAACAAATTGTATTAAAAGATCAAAATCATAGATTTGTCAGTCCATTTCTCATTATGTTTCGACTTCCCTTCCCGGTCTGTTTGCAATCGCCCCATAACCCATAACGTTCGCTTTCAGAAAGGTTAAATAATTACCTAAAAGTTGTAACTGTTCTTTTAAGCAAAGGTTACTCACACAGGAGCAAATAGTGCATTTGCTGGTGACTCATTTCAGCTGCAGGTGTGGTGAACTCTTGAGTAATAATAACAGACAGATGCTGAAGGTGGAATCAATTGAAAATAAACTGCAAAACCCATGTTCATCGTAATGTTCACTGGAAAACAATAACGGTATATGGCATGCAGTCTATGGAACAAACTATAACAGCCTTTGGCAACATTGGGAATACTTACTAGCATCATTAATTCACTGCTGGTTTAAGGCTTTTCATGGGAAAAAAATAGAATATCAGCACACATTAAATGTGTAATGGAGCTGAGGTCACATGACAAAGAACAGATGAGTTTATGCTTACGTGGATAGTCTTTGGGATGAATCTTCTCTGACCAGTTCCCATAGAAGGTGACTCTGTACTTTGCTGTTCCACAGGCACAACAGTTGTTCAGAGGTTTATCTGTAACTTCTCCATACAGGGATTCTGTACAGTAATGAGGGGGAAAGTAAAAGATCAAGAGAGAGAAATACAGAAATACAGAAGACCATGAGATAGGTGTAGAGAGATTGCTCGTTAGTATAAGGAGCAGATGAGAGTGGTGCTCGTCATAACAGGGGCTGGGTGGTTTAAGAACATGGGGAGCAGAAGGGAGGAAATGAGAAAAGGCATGAGAAAAGGGGAGGATATAGCATGGTTCCTTTGATTTGTTGCACAGTGTGACATCCAATAGTATGCACAGTCAGGGGGTCACACTCTATTTATAATCAGTCACATGCCAGAGCATAACAGCAGAGAGGACTGTCCCTGCATCAAAATCAAGAATGAAAGAAAATAGAGTAAAGAAGACAGACAAAAAAGAGACTGTAAGCGGGGTGGAAACAGAGTAATGGCAGGGAGATTGAAGGTATAGACATGCATGGTAAATGATTTATTCAATGTCAATAAAAGAAGCCTACCTTTCTCACACATTCGCTTGGTGAGTGAGCCTTCATCCTGGAAATAGATTATCCTCTTCTGCACAATGCTTGCCCTGCACAAAGCGAACAAAAAGAGATGGAGGCAGTGAGGAGTGACATTTGTTGGGACCAGCACCAAGTGCAAGCATAAGGGGCAAAAGTACGGGGAAAAGTGAAGTTTTAAAATTAAAGAGAAGCCAAAAGGCAGCAGGAAATGTGGAAAATCTTGGCTTTCAAGATGTGATAAAGTCTGAACGGAGGATGGTCTCAGATGGAACAGGTGCAGAGTTCATAATCATCTTCCTGTTTTTTTCAGCAGACTTCTAAAAGCAGGTATCAGAGCCAGCAGGATAATTGCGAAATCAGGCTGTCTTTCAGATGGAGGAATTCAATGTCTCATACAAATACCACAAAAGCATGCATCAGCATTAAGAAATTGAAAGGCTGATGAAAAACCGAAAGAGAAAGACGGCAACTAACAAAGTAATGTCTGCATTAAAAAAGTTTCTTCGGCACTATAAATACAATTCAGAGAAAGAAAAAAGACAAACTAGTAGGCTACTCACTGTATCGATAAGAACTGATTGACTGGCCAACAGTAATGCTCCCCAAAATTAGAGGCCTGGCAGAGGGGAGCTTCTCTAGATTGAGCTGTCTTGAGAGGCTTGTTCCACCGGGTGGAGGGGAACACAGGTCTGAGAGGGGCCTTGACATGTAAATCAGCCATAGATAAACCTTTTCAGCAGTCCAGAAGACTGAAAGAGAAAACGAGCCTCCAGGCACCATAACTTCCTCACAAACACCAGCCTGGTGTCCATGGGGATAAAACCCAACAAAGATGTGCTGGATGGATGTGCTCCAGGTGGGCCGAGTCCAGCTGGACTGTTAGGATACCATTTAGTATCACACTAAGCTGAGCTGGGTTGTGTTCTATTGAGCTGAGCTGATTCGTCCCTGACAGCAAGAAAAACAGTGACTTGGGGTAAATAGATATTCAGTCACCCAAAAATGCTGTGCACTTCACATAATTTAATTCACAGTTTTATTGACACATTTAAATGACATACTATACTTTGGCATTATGATGGCATACTATACTATTTATTTTTAATGGCATACTATACTATGATGTTTTTTACAAGATATTTTAATAATATGTACTGTCAAACTATACTTTTACATTTTCTCTTATTATTTTATCACAGTTTCAGGACTTACTGCACTCTGAAATTTGAATGACATGCTATACTATTACATTCGTATTCTACAGCGTTAGGGTTATTGCAACTCTATACAGTCACACTTTAATGGCACACAATACGATGGCATTTTGATAACATACTAAACTATCACATTTTAATTACATACAATATTATGAAATATTAAGGACTGCGTGGAAATAAGTATTTTTAGTAATGTTTTTAAGTAGATGTATTTTTATGACCTACTTTTGACCTACTATATACTATGACATGTTTATGGAGTATGTCATTTTAAGATATATATACTAGACTAAGAACATTTTTATTATATTTTATGGCATGATGTAATATGACATTTTTAAGAATCTTTAATGGATTACTACACCGTGACATTTTTTATGGCATACTATACGGAGACATTTTTTAGTACAGACTATACCATGATATTTTAATGATATTTAATAGCACATTATAGTATGTCATTTTCGATTATGTTTTTTATTTGAAATACTTTTTTTTGATAAATACATTATCTTCCATCATCTCAAGTAAAATAATACTAAATTAATAAAATACATAACAGAAAGCTTTAAAAAAATGTGACTCTTAAAATAAAGTACTTAATTTTAGAAAAATGAATTTAACTGAATTGTCTTTGCCCTGCAGCTTTAAATGTAGTTCAGTCATGAACTTCATTTTGGATGTGAGTGGGTACGTTTGTTCAAAAGATTTGTGCTTTACCTCGTAGTAACGCTTTACATCACCACTTATAATAATCGCCACAGTCTCTGAACTTGAGACACACACATATTTGATTGGCCAAGTAGTGAGATGGTTTACAATGCATGTAATTGGTTGGTGTGTTCCCTGGACCGCTGAACGAGTGCCATAAAGGCTGGAAAAATAAATAAATAAATAAACTCGCTCTGTCAACATTTAATAATTCTCAATCATCTATCAGTTTTAGGTCTGGGTCCAGATTCTACGGTGTATAGTATATATGTAAAAAAAAGTATATGTTGAAAAAAGACAGTGTAGTATTTTGCAAAAGTCATAAAAAGCCATAGTATAGTATGTCGATAAAGGTCATAGTATAGCATGTCGAAAAAAAATTCATAGCATAGTATGTCGAAAAAAGTCGTAAAAAGTTACAATATAGTATGTTGACAAGACAACCGCGCTGCTCAGAGAATCCTACTTCACTTCACTAGGTTACGTAATTATGATGCGAATGCGGAAGTCACTGAAGCGGGGCTGGCATGGTGACATTACGTTGTAGATGGACTCCAAGAAGCGTGTCTTACATTTCGCCCATTCTAACATCATTTGTAATGCAGGTTATATAAAGAGCTTCTTCAGTCACAGGCTGCGGTGTGTAAAGGAGAGATACTGCAGCTACTTCCATCCTCCTGCCTTCCCACTTTACAATCAACACTGCTTCCAGCAGATCGCATAATGGATGGATTCATCCATCCATCAATTATCTTTAACAGCTTATCCTGTTCGGGGTCGCGGGGGGGCTGATCCCCGTTGACAATCCCAGTTGAGATTGCGCGAAGGCAGGGTAAAATGAACACTGCTTCCAGCAGATCCCATAAACCAAAACTGACAATTCATTCATGTGCAATATAAATTCAACTGTTCAATATTAGTATTTCCTATGGGCATAATGTGAATTCAACCGTTCAATTATATTACGCTTTTACTGTTTAATTACTGACTATAGACCTATCTTGTCCTTTTTAACTGATACTTGTTGTGATTGCAATAACCCCTTTTGCTGCTGTAACACTGCAAATGTCCCCGCCGTGGAATAAAGTATGATGTTGTCTTAAACGTGGACACCCAGGGCAAAAATATTACTTCATTACCAAGGTAGGAATTCAAAATAAAACATATATAAGCTGCCAGTCACAAAGGTTTATATGATAAATATTGATACTGTGTGTATTTCTCCCGACTCCCTTTTGGACATTTAATATTTGTTTGTATGATCTTTTTAGAACATTATTATAGCATGCAAAGAATTTTTTTTTGGCCTACTATACTGCGACATTATTATGAATTTTTTGTGACACACTATACCGTACATTTTAATCACATACTATAATATGACATTTTTATGGTATTTTTATGGCATTTAATACTGTGACAGTTTTATGACAATGATTTGATTTAAAAAAAGCAGCACAACAGCAGTCTGCCTCATGCACATTGAAGGCATGATTTTAGTCACATAACGTCCCTTTCATCGATTGCAAATGAAATGCAAGGTTAGGCTGAACAAGGAATAACTCAGCAACTGTAACAATGCCACAGAACTTGGCCACAAGGAGAGGGACACCGTGTCCCTACAGCAAGTGCTGCATTACGTCACGTAAACGACGTGTCAGCTGTGCGCTCCAGAGATCAGCCACCTAAAAGATGGATGAGTAGTACTTACTTTTTAAACAATAAACATGTTTTCTATTGTGAGATTAACTTGAAATTACATTAATGACAATATAGCCAGTAAGTAGGAAACTTTCAGCCGATCTCCTGGCAATCTCCCTCCTGCCAGCTGCCACCTTATTTAGGTTTATGTAGTGAAATGAGGAGGTATCATTTAGATAACTCCTCATTTCAACTTCAAGAATCAGCCGTTCCTCGTCCATTGCAGGCTTTCAAAGCAAGCAACAAGAATAGAAACAGAGCGTCCGACAAAAGTTCAGCTCAAAGTGGTTGATCGAAATGGTAAAATGGTAAATGGTAAATTCTCAAATTTCATCTTGTGACAAGCTTTTACACCCAAAAGATGAAAAGAAAAACAATGAGAAAAGATTTTTATCGTTCTAACAAAACATAAGGATTTTAATTTGTCTTAAAACACACTATCTTGAGTTAAATGCTCCTCTATTTAGTCTTTCAACGCTATCAGCAGTGCCACTGATCGGATTCAGGTATTGATTTCAAGGCTGTACACAGCCTTCCTTTTCAGTCAAATTACCTTTGTAGCTCTCTCCTACATACTAATAATGTATACCACATGCATTGCCATTCCTTCTAACAGAAAATGACAGAAAAATTCACATAGTTATACGATTATATTATACTACAGTACACCGTCAGTGCACTCACTCCGTCTCACACACATTATACAAATTCACACGCACCGCTATTCTCTCTCACTTTATCATTTCTCTCTGTCTTTATAATTTCAGTGATACACACCATTATTCTCTCTCATAAAAATATATTGTTTACTCTCGAGGGTATATTGGTGTACATGTGAGATTATGATAATGTCTGTAAAAGCAAGTATGAAAACGGCCTAAAAAAATAACATGGATGAAAGGATTCAAGGTAAGTGAGTGAACCAGCACATCTCTAATTGTTCACGCTTTAATTCAATCTCACCCCAATTTCACATATCTCCCTGAGAGAGAGGAGCACCCTCTGCCTCACTGCTTGCCCACTCTCCCAGGCTGGCCAGACAATCAAGCGGAGTAATGCTTATTTAACATCCAATTTAAATTCTATCTCACTTTGCCGTATCCACACCTCCGCGCCGATCCTAATCACCCCGAAAGTGCACTGATTTAATGTGTGTGGGGGGGGATGGATGGATGCAAGTTTAAGAGCTTAATATAAAGAGAAAAAGAGGAAAATATTAAAAAGAATAAACAGCCCATCAGAATATATCGCACTGCCCCCATATTGCACAGTGCCAGAGAGGGATGACAAATGTATTGCTTCCTACAGACAAAGGGAAAGATAAAAGATTGCTGCAACTTCAATGGCGTCTGCAATATATGGACTATATTTTGATGTCACTTACTCTGGCTTCAGCCACAAGGATTCCCCTGTGACATTAAGTCCTGATCGGTCAACCACAGGTCATGCTCGATGTTATCATTAAGTGCCCCCGATGAGCAAAATGGAAGCCAATTCTTTTTAATCCAATTAGACATGAAGCTAAACATTTGATTTGAAAAAAGTCGAATGGTCAGAGGTAATGATTTGGATCAACACACTGAAAAACAACCCTTTCACTGGTTTCTTCAGGTTGTAGTCTTTTAAGTATATTGTGCCTATAGAGTTACTAGAGTAGAGTAGAATTGAGAGTACTAGAGTTGGGTTCTAATAACCAGTTCAATTCTAGAAGATCCCGTTTCTAGTTGGAAGAATACCGTGATTTGTTAAGCTTAGAGGCTTATCCAACCCTTATCGAATGTTTATCTCTATTCACTCTGTTTTATTTGCAAAGAGCAAAAAATCAAAGAGGCAGCTTCTTCGCCAGTGTGAACAACACTTTTACAGATTAAAATGACCAACATCACTGGCAGTGATTACGTGTAGCCAACAAAAAAACTGTGTTCAGTGTTCTCTGCATGCCAGTGCCTTTACTGACCAAAGATCCTTTGAAAGTGGAAAGACACATTACTCTGTTTGTTTTTGTAGCTCAACACGATTTTGGTAGTGCAGGGGTGAGTACACAGCCCAACAAAACAAGAGTGGGATACCAGCAGCTGAGATGCAGTGATAGAAACCTTGGCCTGATTGAATGTGATTCTTTGATGGTAATATTTTCAAAGTCTGTGCTCTGAGTTCAGGAGTTTGAATGAGCTTCCTTGCCTGACCCTATCATCACAGACCAAGCATAGACGAAACCAAACCACCAAGCTCAGTCTTTCCATCTAAAATCTAAATCAGCTGACTGTCAATTATACTGCAACAAACCACTCGAGAGGTGAAACAGTTCTCGGACAACATTTGAGTCACAGGAGCTTTCTGACAGAAACATATATGGAACACACGCACACACACACACACACTTCTAATTGTATGGCCAGATGTTTTTTTTAAATTAAATTACCATATTGTAAAGGCAGACTGACTGACCGAGCTCTCTTGGGATACAAATTGGAGAAAAAAAACATTTGCCCTGCCATGTGGTGGTAATGAAAATGTCCTCTCTACGCGTATCTATGAAATTAGCAATCATTTCACATTATGTATATTTGTTGACTACACAGTATGTTCTTGTTTATGTTCCCTTGTTTCTCTACTGGTGTGTGTCTATGATACATAGTAGCCTACACAGCCGTATTGTACAAGAATGTCTTTCCCTTTGAACAGTTTACATATAAAAATCAGTCAGTTACAGGAGTTGAACCTCCTCAATCAATAAGACTTATTTAAGACTTTTGTTCTGTTGCAGCACAAAGGCATACAACATCCTTGTCATCTTTATGAGTGCCAGTTAGGGGGAAGAACAGTGGCAAATATCCACTTTAAACCTGTATTCATGATTTCCAGAGGCATCTCTTTTGAACTTCTCACTCTATCCCTTGCCCTACAGCCTGTGCCCTACATCCACACCTCTGCACTTTCAAGTATTCCTTTCTAGGCTGTACGCTCTGTCACTCTACGCTCTATCCATGAGCTTATCTGAGTACAATCCTGCCATCATCCCATTGGTCTCTATGAAGAGCGCAGAGGCTCCGTATGACACAACCTGCTGTAAGAAAACTATGACAACACCACAGTGAAGATGAAAACGAAGAGGACAACAGGTTTTTTTTAAAGAGGACGAGACAGCGAGGAGTGAGGGAGAGTATCGGAAAGCTCAGACGTTATTGAGAGGGCAGGTCATGAAGATACTCCAGAAAGACAAGCACAAGGGGAATGGAAAGCACAGAGACATAGAAAAGGAAAGCTCATCACATTCTGTATCAGTCACATGAAAACATGCGTTACTAAAAAATGTAACCTTTTCATCATCCCTTTGTACATAGGAAGAGCAGAGATGTAGCCCAGGCCGCATAGAAACCCGCTGGGTACAAACACAGTTAAATAATGCATTGATCACAGGGCCTTGTGAGTCACAGTCCCTATCTTTCCACCTCCTGTACTCACATTATTTCCCCACAGTACTGGAGTAACCATTGTATTTAGACCATGATCTGTCTTGATTCAGGTGAACATTACTTACCTTCCAAGCAAAAGCAGAACTGATCGGTGACAATCAGCCATATAATTATTAAAAGTAATGAATCGTTTATAAAGCCCAGGGAAATGAAAATCTGACAAGACGTTCTGTATTTAACTGTGCTTAGCTTGGGGGAAGGCATGTCATAGAACAGATTTACTTTGCCAGTTTATTTGCTAAAAGTAATGCACTCTAACACATAAGACAAGCAATGAATCATTAATTGTGTCTGTAGCTTCTTGTGCTGTATTGCATTACACAAAAAGGTTTTTCTGTTATTTAGTCCTCGTTGATATAAACGCTATCAATCTGCTATGATAAATTTCAATTGCAAAAAATACAATAACAAGTGGTTGCCTGGAAGGTGGAACTACACCATCTAAAAGCGTATAGTAGGCTTTGACAATGATCAGCAGGAAATCATCACAAATCAATCTATCCTTGAGACTTCCATCTTATATTCTCCAGTGATCCGTGGGCATTGATGCAGGGAGAAAAACAACGATATTTAAACTTAGAAAGGGGCAGCCTTACTCACTACATTACCAGACCTCATAGAACATAATTAATTACCGTTCACCAAGTACAAGGACCTGTTTAGCTGAAAGTTAATCCTCCATCATTAGTGTGTAGCGTATCTCTAAGCATTTGAGCTGAGGACTCGCCTCTCCTCATCAGGCTCAGCATCAGTCGCAGTATACGTACTTAAGGGCAACACAGCCGGAGCCACTGGGGGGCGCAGTCCAAAACACCTGGATGCTGGTGCGTCTGCGAGGAGTGCTCTCCGTCACTGCAGGGGGGCAGTTGGTCATAAACTGTGTTTCCTCCTCATCAATTATCTGTAATGCAAGCACATACACACACAGAGAGAGATTAGTGATGAATAAAAATGTCCTCAGACAAGTCTTTCATCAAAAGCCCTTGAAACATCTGCATGTGATTTTATACATTATGCGTTGGACAATTCCACATTCATTTCCTCTGCTACTGTTAGCTCAAGTGCCTATGAATACAATTAGAAGGTGAAACTGACATTCATTTCATATTTGTACACCCCCTCAGGGGATTTAACCAAAAATAAATCCAAATTACACAACATGAGTTGTTGGTACAGCAAACACATCTGACTTTAGCAGCAATACGCTGAAATGAACAGAATCTTCCCACATGCACTGGTTCAAACACTAGTGCATATTTGTTTAAGCATCCTGAGGTTCAGCATTCCTCCTATTGGCCCCATAATCAATATGATTGTTGATTGTTGAATATTTGATATCATTAACAAGAGAAGCGAGAAGCAAAAACGTTCTGCCACATAAAACAGAAGTTATATATGTTGTTCTCTAATATTTACGGGTTTTTTCTTGAGCTACAGGACACAACATATAACGTTTAACAAGGAGTATAGATACTGCTTCTTTTTAAAGTATCGTAAGGTAAAATCACTTGGTCAGAATAAGACAGATAGGCCGGTTGATCGTCCTCATTCCATTTCTTGTGAAAATCTGTCATTGTTTGTTTGTTGAGGACAAGGACACAAAGCTGGTTAAGGCATTTGACACCAAACAGCAAAGTAATCAATCCAGTGTAGTGAATGGGTGACACTTCTTTCAGTTTCCTTATCGAGTATTAATACTGAGGGAATTATACTGGTGAAATAAAGTAAATTGAAGTGAAGTCATCAGTGCTCGATCAATCGAGAGTTCACACCCAAATGCCCAATCATGACTCCATCACTATAGACATGACAAAAGTCCCCAGACTCTTTGGGTCAAACTGAAGAGTCCAAATCCATGCTGCCCTCTACTCGGGTGCACAACTGAGACACTGAGCATCTCATTGATTTTAACTGGACAAGGAAATTAGTAGAGAGGGTTGCATGAGGGAGCACAGCCAGCCAGCTAATATTCACTGCCCAGAGACTAAGGATCTGTTTGATAGGAAGTGACATCAGGGCAGTAAAAAGGGGAAACTTTCTCACTCCATAAAGCTGTCAGCAGAGAATTTCCTTTGTCATGCCATGTTATGAATGAGTTCCCTCTTAAAGTGGATTGTGTGTGGATGTGCATGCCTCTGTGTGTGTGCGTGTGTGTGTGTGTGTGTGTGTGTGTGTGTGTGTGTTAGAGAGTGTAAGAGAGATGGAGTCAGAAGGGGAGCCTGGGAGCTTTGTGTGTGTGTGTGAGAGTGTGTGGTTACACGTGCGGTGCATGTGTATGCAGTCTGGCGGATTATACAGCCCCTCCCCTCCATGTTCCCATGGTTTCTAACAGGCATCCCGGGGTGGCCTGACTGGACTACAACACATTCTAAAACCAGTGAAGTCTTAGGGAATGCATTAAACACCATCTGCAAACAGAAGTAACCAATTTTCTGCTAAATGACCTGTGACATGTTTCTTCTAGAACATTTTCAAAAGAGACAGACTTTGAGTGTTGGGAAAAGAGAAAAATGTGACACATAATTGAAAAAACTGAGTTGTGTTTCATGATTTATGCACAAATGTGTGCATCAAAGTATAAGTGCTTGGCTCTACAGCTGCTGGTCAGACCAAAAGAATAACATTGATCTAAAATAACATGAAGACTTGACTGGAAAAGTGAATGCAAATGGAACAATTTTCACAAGGGTTACGTGTCAAACATCTTTGTTGCCCTTATATCTGATCATCTTTGTGGAAATGTGACGTAAAGACGATGCACCCACAATCTCCGTTATGTCTTCATCTACGATTATGTCATGTTGCACTCAAAGTGGCGATGATTTCACCCTTTGCATAGCCACGTTTGCCATTTCTTGTTCTATCATCTCACCCTGCTGAGAAGTAATGTCTCATCAGACATCGCCAGCGTTGCCCGCTGGTTTACGCTCTTGCCAACAAACACACATACACACAGTGGCATCTGACCTTCCCAGAGAGCTCAATAAAAGTGCTTTTCATCAAGTCGGGAGCTGTCCTGAGACGGCTGAGATGGGGCACACCAACAGATTTCAAATGAGCTGTATGATAAATAAAGCCTGACGTCTTCTGTTGCTGCTTCTTTTTTTTCTCTTCTCTCAATGCCTGGAGGCCGGCCCACCCAGGGCCCTTTCAGAATGGAGGAATGGTGTGTGTGCTTCTGGATATGTGTGCGTGTGTGTGTGTGTGTGTGTGTGTCTGTGTTTTTTGACATAAAAGACATAAAACATGAAAGTCTAACTGAGCAGGTGATGATAGAGGGATATCTCTTTGGACGGCAGTTTATTTTTACTGAGATGTCACATGGTGCTTGTAACAAAACAGGTGATCATCTGCAGCTGTGAAAGAGACCTTCAACTTCTTACAACCTAGCAGACATATCCATTCTTTTTACTTTAGATGCCAACATCTAAAAACTATGGTCACACATCTATCTATCATTCGCTGTGCACTCCACACTCAGTCTCATCCATGTGTGGAGAGCAAAGTGACTGAACATGACTAAATGATGTAGTGTTTCCCCTCTTTGCTCCTGAAGTTTAGCGCCCTGTCACACCACGCCACCCTCTGCCATACTGCCGAAGAGCACGCTCAAGGCTGGCACTAAATAACAACAGCATGAAATCAATTGCAAGGACAAATAAAACAGAAAGAAAATCGTACAAGACAGAACAAAAATATAATGTTCCTGTTTTGTATGTCCTCCCATATTCAAGGCTCAGGTCACAGAGAGTGCCACAGCATGGCAGTAGCTGTGATCTGAGCAGCCTGAGGGCTGCTGTGCACATCTCCCCATGTATTCTACTAGGTTCAATAAAATAATAGGGTTTTATGTGGGAAGTGACTGAAGCCGAAAAAGAGAACCCCACACATGCAGTTAAACCCATTAAAAGGCTGCTTACTTACAAGGTCTGCCCTAAGAAGACATATAATTTGAAGTTCTCAGCACTGGGAATTTGGTTTCATGTACTTTATGTGTGCCTTGCATTTTCTTAAAAAAGAAATACACTGCATCATGGTTTTACAGTTTTAAACTACACTCAAGTATTACTCTAACATTTTAATTTGAATCCTTTAAAAACAGGATAGCATCCTGTGCACTGTAAGCTTTATTAATTTCTTGAAACGGCAGCCTAGACTTGGATGACATAAACATTGGTATGACAAAGTGAGCTAAATGCATGAGAGAACAACAAGAACCAGTGAAGTGGAATGAATTCAAAGGTTATCAATGTAATATTACATCAACTTGTCATGTAGTTCTACACTGTGAATGTGCTGTAATAGCATCTACGCACATTACATGCTGCTCTATTTATAGCATGTATATTGCTTTGTAGCGTTCAGGAAATAAAATAAATGTCTTGAGTTTATTGTTGTATTACATGATTATTATCCTTCCTCGTTCAAACTCACCCACATACATATAACCCATCAACCACTCTTCTGCTTCTCTCTATGACTCAACTCCTCACACTGTGTTAAAATTACAAAGGCCTCACATATTTGCTCATTATCACATGCGTGTAACTCTCTTGCATTTCTACAGTACTCCAGCGTGGTCTGCCTGTGTGAAATGCATATTAGCCTTTTCTACTGCATCAATTGTACACTTCCTACATACATGAACTGTATGTCTGCTTGTGGGCACACAACTCCTAAATTCCACACACGTGCACAGTACTTTCACCCCCTGGAAAGCTGAGCTGAGAGTATGCTCTTTTCATATGTTATATCAAGCCCATTAGAGGAGGTGAGGTGAGAATAATCACACATTGACATGTGAAGACAGGAAGGCTGTGCAAAGAAAATTTGTCAAAACCCCCATCCCCCCAATCTACAGTAAGATCTGCCTTTTTTCTTTCTTCACAGTTCATGCACAGTGCTTGTGCTGCAGTCCAGAGGAAAGATAGACATAAAGTACCATGGTTTAACTACAGGTGTGGTGGACTAATATGGTTTAATTAATTGCCATGTGACTGCACTGTGATAATAGAGATAACACACATACTGGTCTTCTTTTCCAATTGTTACATGCAGTCATGTCTTTAGCTGCAACCTTACCTGGAAATTTCCAGCGTAGTCCTCGTCCCTGTCCCCTTCTGCGCCCTCCCTCAGGGCAATGAGGGTGAACCCTCTGAAGTAGGAGGGGATGGATGCAATCACAGTCACTGGATGTAATCAAACAAGAGAGACAAGCATCACTTGACCGAGAAAGCAGCTGAGCTACAATCCTCACTGCCATAAAGTGGGCTTGATTAACTCCCGCCTGATTGTATCCACAAGCAAATGTTTCACCTGTTTTTGAGGATGTAACTCAGATAACAGTCAATATAATGGTTCAATCTCTGCCTGGCAGTATGTCCAGAAGATGTTTAAGATAGTGTTTTCATACATTTTGCAATCTAGCAGAACATTAAAAAAATGTCTTTCTTTTTTGCAGGGAACAACTTTATCAGCTTCTTAAGGATACGATTTTTATACTTCAAAATGACTCATTTCTAGTATTAGTGAGTGCAAATATGTGATTACCAACTCTCCACTAATTCAGCAATGGCTTTGGATGATATAAAACTATTTAGAAAACCAAAAAAGCTGACTAACCACAATGCAACATATGAGTCCAGAACAGCATGAGCCTTAGAGATTCACAGAGCAGATGGCACATGCCCATTAACAGCTTCCAATAACTTCCACTTTAGACAAAAGCTATGAAATCAGGGACATTCTGGCTTTAAAAAAATCTGTTTGAAAGAGAATACCAAAACGGAAGAGTTCACAGAGGGACTTAGCTTTATATAAACCTTTTTAATATTTGATTATGAAGGAGATTTTAATGCGTAACCTATTTACTCATTGCTGTCCATATTAGGTTTGTTAATAATACTAATAATAATAAGTACTATTATTAACATTATGCATTTTATTAATAAAGCACTTCACATGGTACTCAAAGATACTTTACACAAGTTAAAATGATCATATAAAACAACATAATAAAAATAAAAGCAAAGTCAATTGTTATCACCTTTGGCTTTTAACAGTTCAAATGCATATTTCAGTGGGAGAAAAGATCATCTCTTTACGAAAGAAATATAGATTAGGCTACTTTCAGGGTGCATACACTTGCGTCGCATCAGACTGTAAAACTTGTTTTAAGTTTGCATCGCCTACTGACCGCGGATTCATTTTTATTTCACATTACGCACATAGTGCCAACCAACGCAGTGTGCGTAAATCTCGCGGATAAACACCAACCTCTGTATGTGCTCCCTGGCTGGTAGCTCTCCGGGTCTCCCTCAACGCGGAGGCGAAACTCGCTGTTGCCCTCCTTCCTATTGCTCTGAGCTCGTAATATCCGACTACAATACCCGTCTGCCTTCCCGGCTCTCTCAGAGGGCTCCTCGGTGAATGCAAACATATTGCACGCTGCGGTGGAGATGAAGCACAGCAGGAGCATCAGGCGCGATGGTAGCCCGGTCGGTGTCATCATGTAGGTTCCCGACAGCGGAGTTGATGCGCGGAGAATATTGTCAGCGGGAGAAGACGTTTGTTTCAGCTCCCGTTTCACTCCGCAAATATAACTCAACTTGCCAACTGGTGAAGTAGACTTCTGCTCTGCTAGGAGAGTAGAGCCATCCTGGTGCGTGAGTAGATAGCGAGGAGGAGGACTGACCGGGATGCGCTGTGCACTCTCGCTCTCTCCGAGCACTGCACAGTGTGCCGCAGGTTAGACTAGGCGAGAGAGCAGGGGTCCGAGGAAATGACCGAGAGAGGAACGAGCGCCGTGTGGCCGTCTCCAAGGCCACAGCTAGTTACAAAACAGACTGCGTGAACAAAACTCTGAACCAACAGACAGAACAAAGACCAACATGCACACCAATGAGTGCGGAGAGGAGGCAACACGTTTGACATACTTGGACTGAACTCTCAGTGTGTCAGTGTGTCATCACTCACGAGCTTTACGGACCACACGAACGCACTAACGAATCGACGAAGCATGCCAAACGGTTGTGTGACTAATTATAAAGGATAGGTGATGTGTGTTGAATTCATCGGCTGCTGGTGCATTAAACAGAACAAATACTTTACACATTGCAACAGAATTGATGGCAGCATGTGAGTGTCCCACCTGGTTTCACACATTAGAGCGATCAGGCAAAAAAAAGAAGGAAGCTATGTATGCATTATAGTCATATCGCAGTAAAGAGGGTTTCAATCGTTTGGGACTCAAAGGAACTGCTGAGGCTACTGATGAGAACAATAAATACGATGTCACACTGTTTCGTGCATTGACAATTGGTAGCAGACTAACACGTCAAACTAAGAGATGAACATGGAAAACATACATTCTAAACATCAGCATATAATCATTGTCACTGTGAGAATGTTTGCATGCTGATATATTTATCTAAAAGCAAAGCTGTGTAAATACATCCTCAAAGAGCCACTCCCATGGCGGTAGATTTAGTCTTGTTTCATACAAGTTTTAAAAGTTATATTGGAATTGGAGAATGACGCCACAATGTAATTATATGTATTGTAGTATCAACTATTGATCACAATGACCATCAGCTGTTTTTTTTATATATGGTTTCCAAATCATCAGCTAAAAGATATTTCACTTATATACTTTCTGGTGGAGAGTATAATTTCCCACAACACCACAGTTGAAACTCATAGCCTGCAAATGGCAACCAAAATGACATCAATTTTTGCCACAAAGCTATATCACAAAGGTGCCATTTTAATGGGTAAGGGTCAAAGTCATTAAGGAAGTGCAAATGTGCATTTCAGATACAAAGTTACCTACATTTCAATTGTGTTCCTTGTTATAAACTGAATTTGTTTTACTATGACTTATTTATGACTTCATTTGACATGCTATACTATGACTTTATTCGACATGCTATACTATGACTTTATTCAACATACTTTACTTTGCATTTTTCTGAATGCTAATAATGAAATACCCCAAAGCCTCTCACCACACCATCAGAGTGTGCCTCCACTTACAACGTACAGTATGAGAGAAATGGATGCCAGTGAAGCCATTTAGTGTGAATGTGAACATGTGTCTGCAAAAAGCTTGTAAACCAGGTCTATTTCATTAAAAATGATCAGCGCCCCCGCTCTCTCACCCCCCGTCCCCATCTCCAGTGTCTTTCTGTTCAGTGGTCTCTCCCCAGTGTTGGACCGCTGGGACTTGCCTGTCGCAGTGTTTGCCTTCATCATCATCATTGTTCTCTACATCCTTTGTACAGGCCCAGACAACCCTTACTTCCCATACCACCGTGGCTGCCGGAGCACAATGGCACCGAACTCATTGCAGTAGAGGTGAGGCGTTCCAACGTTTAATTAAATGTTTGTGGATAGGTTGAGTTATACTACACGGAAGCCAGGAGGTTGCTGTTCAAAAGCAGACTCTTAAATCATGATCGTCTCTCAGGTCTTGAAGCTTGGTCAAACTTCCAAAATCAACACAAGGATTATTTTCCTACTTTTTTTCATAACCAGTGTAAGTCTAGAAAACACACCTAAAAGATTTGACTCTACTATATTTTCGAGACCAACCTTCTTATGATTGCAAATTAGTTTGAAATAAAATAACATAAAACATAACAAATATGAGAACTGAAACAAACGGGAGATAATTGACACACTTATACAGGTAGGCAAAGGTTGTTCAATCAGGAGAAACTTAATTTACAGTGAACAAATACATTTATTAAATTGTGCAAAGTAAAGATTTTGGAGAGTCGACACTGGTGGGGGTGTTGAAGACAGTAGGGGCAGGTTGAAGATCTAGATGATGGCATGTGGCGTGGGACTGAGTTCAATGGAAGAAACCTTGAGTACCGGATGTGATGATGAATGGGGAGAAGGGTCACATCAGTTCGTACTGAAATGACAGCTGACTGCACAGAAGAGAACAGGTCTTTAAAGTTTGACGGGAAACATATGATTGGCTTAGGGAGACCGTGGCGAAATCGCCCACTGTCAGCTGATAGAGGAGCCAGAGAGCGAGAGCCAGAGAGAGTTGTGAGTGAATGAGAGCATAAAAAGACTGTCCCAAAGTTACAGGTCAGATATGTTACTGGTTTACACGACAGGAGTTTGGTGCGAGTATCTTACCACAGCATCCTACATCGGACACACCGGAAGCCTGAAGTGAGCTCTGAGGCAGACTGGCACGCAGACTTCCTGCCCCCAGGTCGCATTGAAGACTGGTCGACCATCTTTACACTCTGCTGACGGCAGCCTGTGGCTTGCCCCACACGCATGTGGGGCTTAAGAGCGCGACTGAGTCTTCCCCACAGTTCGAACGCCAACCGTCAGCATTGGCTCCGAGAAGCCAGGGCAACTACCAGGGAGCCCCTCAGGAAGCCTGACCACAGTCATATATAAAACTTTAATAGAAATTATGAGCAGTGGTTTTGCCGCGGCCTGCCTCAGAGCTGTCCGTCCTCTGTGGAGTTGTTGAAAGCAGTAGGGGCCGGTTGAAGATCTTTATTCAACATGGTATACTATGACTTTTTTATGATTATCTGACATAATCCATGACTTTTGACAAAGTACCATCTTTCAGAGGTCCCCAACCTTTTTTGCACCACGGACCGGTTTCATGTAAGACAATATTTTCACGGACCGGCCTTCAAGGTGTTGGGGAAAAACACGACGAAATAAAATGATACGATCGGCATGAAAACAAATATAAAATGCATAAATAAATACAACTCACAATAACGCTGAATCAGTGGCAGCCCTGAGCTTGTTTCTCTGCAACGAGACGGTCCCATCTGGGGGTAATGGGAGACAATGACACCCGAAGTCTGTTCCTTATGTCCAGTCTACTCCTTTTTGTTTTGATTGCCATCACTGCAGAAAATCCCGCTTCACAGAGGATGTTGGAAATGGAAGCAGGGTTTTCAGTACTTTTGTGGCGATCTCAGGATATTCAGCCTTGATTTTAATCCAAAACACCAGCAGAGTTGTTGTCTCAAACATACTTTTAAGGCCACCGTCATTTACAATCTCCAGCAGCTGATCTTCCTCTGTCGCCACATATTCTGCAGAGTGGGCTTGGCAGGTCAGAATTACTCCTGATAGTTAATTAGACTCCTGCTATTGTTAGATGAAGCTTTCATTTTGTTGGAAGTTGTCGGCTCTTCTTCTGTCTCCTTAGTGGGCCTTTCCCCCTTTGCAAAGAAGCTCTCCAAAAGTTTTTTACTCATTTTCGCTAGTTTGTCTCTTGGTAATGCTGCGATTTCTTTATCCGCCACCTCCTGTAAAACATGTTTAAAATCCATCCAATCAATGAATCAAGTTTGAGATTTTTGGGAAAGAGCAAGTTTTTAAAAGTGTTCACTGTTTGCAAAGCCAATTATGTTCATGTTCAAACAACAATTAACTTTGAATTATTGTTATTCACAAGTCCCTGGAAGGGACACACGCTGTTAGAATTGTTTTTATATAATCCTTGGATAAGGATTTGTCTTTATTGTCTGCTTTGTCTCTTTCATTATACTGTATGTGCACACACGCTTTCCTGCTCACCTTTAGACTTTTTAAAAATCAGAATCAGTAATCAGAATGTCAATAGAGTTCCGGTACTACTCATGATCATGACCAAGTGCTCGCCATTAGGGAAAGTGTCCTTTGTGTCCAGGTATGATGCAATTTAATAAATGATGAAGAATACATGAGTGTTTGGAGTGACATTTGGACTATTCTTTTATATAACATATTATCCTACATTGATATATTGATTGCTGGAATAAGCAACTAAAATAGAAATATTAAAATCAACCATGTATTGTTCAGCTCAGTAACATAGAAGCATAGGTATTTAGCTATGGTCCCAAAAGCTGGACTTCACCCAACCTCTACCACTTGCTGCCCATTTAAAGCCTTAATGATTGAAGCACGAGTCTGGAAAACATAGTGGGTGTTTGGACCAAACCTGTAAGACTAGGAGACTAATCACTTTTTAATCTATCCTGTTTGCTTATTTTGACCTTCTGTGTCTCATTAACAATAATTCTAAGAAATAAATGATCATCTCTGGATCGCTCACTGCCTCGCTTCAGTTATCATCCTCACCTTTTCTGCCTTTTCACTCATATGTCCTTCTGTCTTCCAAAGCATGTTGGTTTTGATAGTTGTCTGTTCACCACAGTTCTCCAGTCACTGAAATAAAGACATGACGCGTTACACAACATGAACGACAACACGACGCTGGGTGTGAGGCACTAAACAAAGAAAAGTGTTGATGTAATCCCTCTCTTTTCTTTGCCTCCTTATCTTGCACAGAAGAAAGGATACATTTTATCCTTTGTGGTATTTTCTTGCAACACCCTCAGAGTTTATTTCAGTCTTCAAAAGCATCAGCAGGCATGTAATGAGAATGTAACCACTTCTGATGGGCACTGAAAAACTGAGAGTGGCGAGCTCTGTGCATCTACCGCTGGGTTGATGGATGGATGATGGGGCAGGAGAGGAACAGAGTTTGGATAGCAGAACGATACACCAGCAGGTGTCATGAAAGCATTTTGTCTTGCAGCCCTGCTGAGCTGTATCTCTTCACCTTCAGTCCTTAGGTTACTCCCTGCCTTTTTACAATATATATACCGTGCAGCAGAACAATTTCTGCAAGATCTTCACGTTACCTTAAAGCTGAGGAAAACCTGTGTAATTACGCACAGCATAAAGGAATTTTCAAAGACATTTCCCTCAGGTATTATAAAAGTGCTGATCACTCTCCACTTTCAGAAAAATAAAACAATAGCTCTAGATTTACAGTAAAGCTCGAGATTGCATTTAGCACATGTGCATATATGCTATAGGGCATATGAAACCTTTTGAAGTTTGGTGGTTGTTGTCATTGTCATTCTTCCGACAAGTTCTGTATATGAATAAACAATTACGACTGAAGTTCCTGAATATGGATTTCTATATTTAAAACAGCATATGTTTTTCATACCCTCTGCAGAGATGACAATGTTCTCAATGTTTTATTGCTTAATATTGTTAAGGAAGTAGTTTGTGGCCAGGTGGATCTGCTTTGATTCCCAAACAAGTCAATGAAATCTGAGTGGTGAAGTTGAATGAGTTATGAGCAGTCATTTCCTGAACAACTATTCTTGAGTTTCCCTCGAGGCACTTAGCCCCCAACAGCTCCAGGGGAGCCACTCAGAGTCAACAGTAGGAGACTGTGAATCATGTCATGTCACTGCCAGGTACATGTGCATGCAACTAGGGATGTGAAAAACACCAATGCTGAAAATAGCCTTGACTTTTAGCTGACCTTTTCGGGACACTTTTTTTTTACTTAAACATTATTATATTAAAACTGACTTCATTGCGAGGGGTGACACAAAAATACAATATATACAAAGTTTGGGGCTGGTGGACATGTTGTTCAGAGAGGATTCTATAAAGAAGAATAAAAAATGACACCAGCTTTGACCTCACTTATACTGGAAAATCGGCATGTATTTTACTCCCCCCAAAGAGAAAAAAGTAGTTTATACAGATAGATAAACTAACAACATGCAATCTCACAGCATACAGTGTGATATTTGGCGACGGGTAAGATGGACAAAGAGTGACAGTTAAGTGGCTCATTCAAAAAATCATGTAGAGAGGAAATTATGGACCGCAAAAACTTAACAACAGGAAGCAATATGGACCCAATGCAGCTGAAATGTTGGTGTAATGTTAGTAATTCAGCACTGGGGAGCAGGACGTTTAAGGATTCATGTCTCGTGTTGGAAAACAGAAGTCTTTCTCGCCTCTGACATCAGTTTGACAGGACACATGTGGTTTGTGGATGTGGTAGTCAGCACATGAGGTTGTTACTGTTGGTCTGGACACCCACTGTGTGTATTCCTCTGTAGTGATGCCATGGTCTGTTGGTTTCCTCTGAAGTGGTCTCTTATGCTGCCACATCTAAGGGATCAAATTATAGGAAGGGTTTCCAACAGTTCTGCAAAAACAGATTTTTATCACTGCCCACAACCTCCTTAAAAACGGCTATCATTTTAAATAAGATATTTGGCTTGTCTAAATTGCTTTTAATACTGAGCAAAATATAAAACACAGGCTATGCTTCAAGCAAAATGTTTACATTTTGGTAAATATGCTAAATTCACTTTCTTGCTGAGAGTTAGGTGATAAGCTTAATACAAGGCAGATGTCTGTCTGAAAAAGCGAGCAGGCTGTTGGCTTAGCACAAATACTGGACAAGGGGAACGTCTACCTGCAACTGTTATATCTTATTCGTACAATCCGTACAATTTGCAGTGTTGGGAGGGTTATATGCCAAACTGTCATTTTTGTTAAGACAAATGTTTCCAGTCATTGTGCTAAGCTAAGGTAAGCTAACTGGCAGCTGGTGGTGGCTTTATATTTAACCAACACACATCAGCGCTATCAATCTTCTCATCTAATTCGCAGCCAAAGCAAAAACAAAATGTCAAACTATTCCTTTTAATGAATACATTTTGCACGTGAAACCTTTTTGTGTGTGCATGTATGAATGCACACAATAAGTGTGCCTTATATGCTGCATGTCTGTGTTGGAGGAGAGAATAATGTACTTTTTTATAGCTTCATGACCAAAATCTTCAAAACCATTATTGACTCTCTCACTTCTTTTTTCTCATTCTACATGCCTCGTAATTTCTCTACTCCTGCACAACCCGTTGAAAAAAATCCTTTGTACTTTGTTGTTTTCTGAGAGGAATAGAGGTCAAGGGGGAAAATCAAATCAGGCTCTTATTTGATCGTGGTGGAGCAGGAGAGCCTGCTCACAGCCGAGCCCCCCGCTGCCGAGTCATTAAGGCCATATTTACCATGCAATAGCACAATATGCAGAGAACCTGAGAAGATCTGCCGTGTCGTTTCCACTTAATTTGAAGGAGAAAAAGAAGCAGTTAGATGATCTGGACAGGAAAGAAGGACTAAAACTCTTTTCACAAAGTTTTAGTCCTTGAGTGTTATTGCATTAATGTATAGTTTTCAGAAATATATTTCACATCTGCAGGCTTCAATGTATGTAGTACAACGACAGACATTATCCTGAACTTAAGTGCATTAATGGTATAACAGGCTCTGATGTCACTCAGCACAGTTCAGCAATCTTGGTCGGCAGACTGAGTTAATGTCTTTATTTCCACCCTGGCTTCACGCATACAGGCCCCCCATCTACTGCTCTGGAGCTAATGCATTTTGATGCCCATCTAAAAGCCTGAGTGAAACATGTGCTGTTGGGAGGCCAGCCAGCGTACGGGGGCTATCACAAATGATTACAGTCAGCCAGAGGGTGACGGGATCGCCAGGTTCTGGGACCTGCTGAGGCATTACTTATTGAATCCTGTCTTTAACTCTTAGGAGACCTGGGCCATATCTAAATGGCTTTGAGGAAATCACACACCCTGTCAGGAACTATTACGTATCTGTCTCAGAAGCCAACTGTCTCAGACAAAGTTTGCCACTAGTCTATGACAATACAAATTCAAAATAAACTGCTGAAGACTGGCTGTCTTCAATATGTTTGGACAATGATATGTAAAATGATGTGCGTCAGGTGCTTCGACTATGTCTCTCTTCACAAGTAAAGCAAAGAAATACTCACAACATGAACAAAGGCCCATTAGAGAAACCAGATATGGCACTCAGGTGTCCTCAAAAATTATATAAATCACTATTATAAGCCATCACACTGCACTTCACCAGAGAAGGGGTCAATTCACAGACTGAAACCCCTACACAACAGTGACAGACTGAAGAACCAGGATGGTGTGTGTGTGTTAATAGTTTCAGGATATCAATTGGCCATCAATTGACCCTAAAAGGGGAATTGTTTATTGTAGATGTAGTCCGTTGGATAACCTCGGGGCCAGCAAAACCTTTACAGTTTATATAAATTCAATTATTGCATCTACAGTGGAGTCACATTGAAATGTAAATCCTAGATGTAAAACAGAATACTTCTTTACGTCTTTGACGTTATGCAAATACTGACCATGTGAGGTCATGCTTGTGACAGTAGACATTTAGTTTATATCTTTTAGAGGACTGTGACACTCAACGTCCTTACGAAGTTGAAGGGCAAGAGATGATGTCTGGTTTAAATGTCACATTAACATCTATGAGGTCTGTGCCATAAGTGCTGTGACATTCTCCAACACTGGTCCGGCCAACAGACTCTCATTGGCACAACTAACATTCAACAACTGGATCCTATTGTACAACAGGTCTGTCTAATGGATCACATGAATTCATAATCTGTTGTGTTTTCTCACAACCAATGGTACTATTTGTACCATTATGAGTTCAGGGACCTGTACTGTATTTTCTCTTGGTTATGATACATTTTGTTACGCGCATTTGAAAAGAGGCTTTGACCTTTTCTGATTCTCAGCCTCCACTTGCTGATGACCTTTAGCTAGGAAACCACGCGCGTTAGCAAAAGACGCACTGATGTTTTCTCTTCTGGAATGTCATGCCTGTACTTCAGGTCCTGCATCTCTCTTAAACACATCCCACTCTATTGCCGCTCAAAACCATATCAAAAGACCACAAAAGAGCCCGATTTTTTTTCTACTAATGCCAAGTGTGACTTAAAATGAGATAAGAATTGAACAATATATAATTCAGCACATATCAAGATGTGTCCCAATCGACTATTAGCTCTCTGCCAAGTGTACTGTCCAGGGTATTCAGCTGTTACGTAAGATTCAAACCATCAAGAAGCAAAAATGATCAGTTCAAAGGGAACCTCTGTAGCGGTTCATCAGTTGGCCATAAATTGAGATGGAAGATTACCCATCAGCCCACGCACCTCACAAAAACAACAACAATGGAGCTCATAAAAGGGTTTACAAATGTATTGTCATTGTAAATAACTTTATTATTGATGATTGACAATTTAAGTGGTTAAAGTACCTAAAAACAACAATGCTAAAATAATCTATAAATCAAATACTCTAATATCTATTGTCTACTGTTGACCTTAAAATTACGAGCAAGCTAAAGTTCGATCTGTTTGGCTGGCGTAAAACATAATAATCTGCAAATGAGCAAAGAATAACACCGTTGCCAGGGTAACGCACACAGGAACTGAAGTGTGCACCGGTGACGTTGCAGGGTGTTTCCAATGGAGACATAGGACATTTACTAAAAAGGGTGCAGGAAGAACTGTTTTGTGTACACTGTTGAACGCAGCGTAGATTCAGTCTATGCACTTTCTACACCTAAAGAACAGCAGTGACTCAAAAGCAATTAATTTAGGCTTGCTTTAATGTCTCCCCTTGAATATAATCTTACTAACCTCATCAGTACAGTAATCATAACAGAAGAGTGCAAACCACCATCACAATAATGACATGATAATATGTACACTTATATGTCACTTTGATGTTTCAAACGATGACTTGAATGAAATTCACAGATCACGTGAGGCATCACAATGCAGTGCAATAGACTACACTACATAATAGGGGCAGGCACAATCCAACATAATAACTCTGCATACATATTACATTTGGGAAGCTTATAATGAGTTGTGTCAGAGAGGTGATTCAACTTATTGAGGCCATATTTATTTGTGGTGACGGGGTGGATAAAATAACAATAACATCTTATAATATAATGTTATCCAGGGCAACAACAAATCTTGACTGGACTCAAAAATGACTCTTGAATTTGATCCTGTGCGACAGTTATACTATATAAAAAACAGCATATATTACAGAGCTATTGTGTTGGATTGCATTATGTTGTCCAGGTGTTCTTTATATGGCCCTGTAAAATACTGTTGAGAAAGTGGTACAGTGGCTTCAGTCGACAATGTAACACTCTTTATGGACATTTCACAGCTTTTTACAACGAAGAAACGTGCACATAAAGAATATATGGATACCTGTACTGAAAGATGTTGGGAATGCACATGTTACAATATCAATCCAGAGGCTCACCAGGATGTCATGAGTTTTGTTGGGATTACTGCCCGTCTAAATGACTCAAGGTGCAGCAGCTGATTCTAAAAGATATGATGCAACATGTGACCTTTTATGATGTAACTGCAGTCATGTCTTCAAACGGTTTTCCTGTTTGCAGGAAAAATGCAGAAAAAAATTGAAAGACAAAATTATCCTAAAAGGTTTTAGTGAAGATTTTTGGAGATAAAATGAGCAGGAGCTGGGAACTTCTGAAGTAGTCGTGGTCTGCATCACATCCAGTCAAAAGACAGATAACCAGTGAATATTCTTGAGTTGTTGCGGTGAAATTGTAACGATCCACAGGGGTAACCCAAATGCAGGAATAAGACTCTGAATGTGGAACGATAAAGCGAAGTGTATCAACGGGTTGCAGAGTATGAAGATGGCTGAGAATCCGGCTGGTGTTGGCAGAGGTTAGAGATGAGCTGATGGTGAAACAAGGAAGAGCAAGGGGAGATGGCAGAACGAGAGTGGGGCAAAGCAGCAGACAAGCAGGCAGAAGGGCAGGCAGAAATTCTGTGGCACAGAGAAGTGGGTTAGAAGAAAATCATTTTGCAGTGGATGGATTGCAAGAAAAAGGGCTAAAAGCCAAATAATTGCGCATATCTAAGTAAAGTGCCTTTGAAATAGGCCTGCTTCTGACAAGACATTTTCCTCTGGGGAGAGATTTCCATTAATTTCCATTAATCACACATATATGCAGCACATGCTCACCCTATTACAATCAGAGTACAACGTGTCGAGGAAAAAAAGGTATGAGAGGAACAAGAAAGAGGAGGTGAAAAGAAATGATTCAAATTAGAGAGGTTCAGCCGAATGACACCATACAGATAAAATGTCTCCAGACTGGGTACAAGAGTCAAACTCTAAATGAACCACTGGCTACCCAGTTGAAGGGCAGCAGCTCAAGCTTCACTGCCCTATCAGGTAAGTTAAAGCACCAGCTTCATTGCTTGGGAAATATGCATCATATCTCTGTATTTTGCAACTCCATTTATGGATGGTGCTTTCTTCAAATTATAAACTGATGGTTCAAAACACAGCTGTTGGCTACAGACCATGAATGTCTGTCCGAAATGCCCTTTCAAACCATATAAAGCTGAAGCGTAAGTGCAGTCAGGAAGACTATCTTTACTCTTCTTTTCGTTCATAATCTCTCTCTCCCTGTGATTGCTCTATCAGCTGATTGTGGGCGTTCACTTTAAGTTAACCAACCAGATTCTGCAGTTTCCTTGAAGCCAATCACATCGTAGCTGTCAAACTTTAAAAAGTGTTCTCTCTGCTGCTGTCAGTTGTCATTTCAGCTCTAAGCAGATGCGACCCTCCTCCACCCCAGTCACCTCCAGTCGGCATCACAGTCATGCTCCTCATTCATCAGCAGATTGCAGCAACTCCCTTCACCACCACCACCACCACCAGTGTCTGGACTCCAGTACCTCTACCCTCGGTGATATTACTTAAGGATGGAGTCCAATTGCTAAAGACTTTGCACTATTCATATTTTATGCATGTATAATGAATCATTGTTAAATTCTAATCAAGTCTCTCCTGATTGAACAAGTAGTTGTTGAGATATTTCATTCTGGACCAAAGTGGGGGACCGACCAGCCAAATCAAAATAAAAGTAAAGACGTCAGGAGCCAGGCTCAGCCGAACAAGTTTGCTGCTTTCAACTTATGACAATCGTATCAGCAGAAGCCTATCTTGGGCAGCTCTTGTGGAGCTAATAGATTTTTTTCAGTCTTACATCCAATGCTGCTCAGACAACTTCAACCATTAGCTACGAATAACGCACAGGTGTTCTTTGCATGTTAACTTGTCAGCCAGCATGTTTGTTTGAACACCATGAACACCCACCTCCAGCATACCCATCCCGCCTACCAATGAGCACCACAGTCCTCTCACAGATCAGCTCTAGACAAAAGAAAGAGGCAGCTGTATTCTGTATACACTGTTCATTTATTGTCTTATTTCAAAAGGTTTTAAGCAAGCACACAAAGACACAACGTTTTATACAGAGTGCTGCTCCTCATCAATCTGATGAAAATGGAGTTCAATAAAACTTCAATCAGGAAGACAACTTAATTTCTATTAATTTATCCACCACACTTCTTTGCTCCTACCCTTTCATATATTTACCTGCTTCTTTGTATTTAGAATTTGAAAGGCAACCTCCTGGTTCAGTCTAAAACTACCATTAATACCTCTTACTCTCACCGGAGCCAATCCCTAATCAGCATGCTTGTTATAGACCTAATGAGCTGTCGCCTGCTGCTTCTGTTGTTGATTTCAACATCTAGCTTCCACACACTACGATCTTGACTCCATCCAGATTAACAGTTAAGATAAACAAGCTGGGGGGGGGGGGGGGGGGGGGGTTGTTGCCAGCATTAATCACTGAAGGAATCTGCTTCAAACTCTATTATTTTTATTGCTTCCATCTGTAAACAGTCTGTTCCGAAACTAGTCTTCTCAAACCAAAGTTTTTAAAGGAAGAAATTAAATAAAACCAGATATTTCTAAACCCAGGATGTGTTTTTTTACTTTTTTTTATTGCTGTCCAGACTTGTGTAAAATGTAATTATTGTGTGTCTGCGATCAGATTCCTCTCCTGTGTTTCTCCTTCCTTCCTTCTACCCCTATATAGTGACATGAACTTCATCTAACAAGAAAGCAATTCTCATTTCACAGACCACCCACACTAGTCATTTTCCAATATACATTGTCATAGACATAAAAGCTACGGTGCTATAAGCGCTTTCAGCTCTGAGATGAGTATACACCCATCCATCCACCACCCCTACCCACACACATACACAAACAGGCTCAGGCCTACAGGCAATAAACAGACGTATAGTAGTGGAGCATTATCTCCCTCTGTCTCTCCATCACACTATCCACTCCGCCAAATCCCGCTACCTGCGCATTAAACCATTCTTCCGATCCCTTCTTTCTCGATATAATCTCTGCTTGGGGCATTACTCATTTCTGCCCGGCATGTTGGGAGGTTTGTTTCAATACACTGTGGACAAAATAAGCACATGGTGTGTGTGTGTCTGAAGCTGAACTGCAGTCAGAGAGTGGTTTGATGCTCGATGCTGTGTGCTGACAGCCTCGTAGCTTTTCACTTTACCTCTACTTATTAAATTCTACTTAAAATGAGGCATTTAAACGACAAAGTCCCATCCTATTAACAGCCCTCAATACCTGCAATTTGTTAAAGGAGGAATAGACCAGTCGTGAAGCAGGAAAATAAAGTGTAAAGTATTTTTATGTATTTACTATTTCCACAGCCGGAGGTCAGTCAGACGGACATCAGAAGGACATTATAAGGTCACATCTTCCATATTTTTTACTGAATATGTATAGTATTAAGATAGAAAGAGATAAAGAAAGTGAGAAGGACACAGGAAAAAAAAACTTATTTAGGGCTACATTTCTATTCCAGGCATCATTAGTTTGAAATGACTACCCTGGGCACAGATGTGGTTCAGACTGCAGAGAGAATCAGAATGTGCGGGAATAAAATGAAAGTAGTGACGAGAAACATTTAGATGGCAGAAGATGTTAGAGTCGCTTCACTGAAGATGTATGTGTTAATACAGTGCAGGTCTACTGGATTCAGTGTGGTGGAGAGAATGAAAGCTAATATGGGGTCCAGATCAGGATGAACTGCAACAATGAGATTGTCAGGTTGGAGAGAGACACAAACTGATCCTGATATAATGAGATTTGTGTTTCCTTTGCACAGCTACCATTCTAAACCAGTTGTGATTATGGCCTCTTAATTAACCACAAATTGTCTACAATAATCTTGTATTTTTCATTTTTGACCTTGAGAAGAAGAAATGTGGCTGCTAGAGGCACATCTTCTCCACTTATGGCTCCTGTATGGGACTTTTTGCCCCATCCATCTGTGCAAACAGCAGCTGCCTCTCTCTGCTCTTACACACACTCTGATAGCAATGACGTCTCATGGTTTCTATTATATGAACCTTTTACAATACACTGCATACGTGCATTCTTATCTATAATCAGACCATTTATTTGCATCACGTACAGTAGGCTATCTTGCTCAAGACAAAAAAAAGGTTAAATCAAAAAAAAAAGAGACATTTTTGTTTATATTTAACTACCCATACCCTATTGACGAAAGGGTCAGTTCACCCAATTTACAAAAATATATGTTTCCACTTATAGTGTGTAATGAAACTGTGGCAGAAACCCTAGGGGGTAGTGGAAGTCTTAGAATGGGAATGCCCTTTAAATTGGGTAAATTGAAGGTTCGCTCGGAACAAAACAAAATAATGCTCGGATTAATAAGGTTGGCAGGAATTAAAAAATATTGCACACTGGCACTGATGAATGAAGAATTGTGATGCTTATTGTTTTCCGGCTCTCAATAGCTCTTTGTTTGCGCCAGACTTTGGCCAAGAGTTGAGGCCGACTCAGCTCTATCGAGCTATCCTTCACCTGAATACTAATGACGAGCTTGTGATCTTAACCTGACAGCAAAGAGGAGACAATGTCAAGCAGTCTGCTGGTGTGAGATAGAGACATGCAGGGGGCTGTCTGCGTGGGCTATGGAAGATCAACAGGAGAAATAGTGAAGGGCAGAGAGGTGACATGGGCAAGTGGAAAATGTCAGCATGTGATATTGCTTTGTGTGTTAGATATGTGCAATGGTCAATTTACTTATCCGGCAATACCTTTCTGAATCTGTCCTTTTTTCTACTGTTCAATTTCATTATCCTTACTTAAATGTGCACTCCAGGGGAAAAGCACTTTACCCTCCATATACTCTGAAAAGCAATTAATTCATGTTGATTAAACTTTGTTTCTACTTCAGTTAAAAGTAAGTGGGAGAGAGGGGAGTTTAGAACTGCTAGGTGCTGAAGTGAAAGTGATGTGAAGGGTTGACTGATCCCCTGGGACTGGAGGCGTAGGGCTCTGTGGGGAGCATTAGAGATGTTTTGTAGTTGGAAACAGAAAAATGGAGGACTATCAGGGATCAGAAGAAGCTGCAGTACACTTTGTGAAAAACATCTCCCACTCCTGGTCGGATCTGTGTGTGTTTGTGCATTTGTGTGTTGCTTAGAAACATGCCAGCATCTCTTTTAGCATGGTCTTTTGACGTGGATGTCGATTGTTGGTAACACTGACTCCCACTCAATCTCACTGCACTCTAGAGTATGCTTTTTCTCAGCATGTAATTGAGCATATCAAATCTCTATTAAAAAGTAGTCCTGGTACTCTGCAGCTTAAACAAAAGGCAACAGAGGTACACACTATGACTGAAGCAGCCTGCCTTTGCTTCCATAATGTCCACAACTTCACACAAATAAGAACTAATACTTCATACTTCTGTATATTTAAAACACAGCCAAACAAGAAGGAAACACTTTTTAAATCTCAATAAAAGTTATAGCATATTTCCTGTGACCACAAGACCAGGAGAGACCTCTAAATGATGGCAGTAAAGATGGCACTTACTGCATTCTATAAAGGATGATGGCAATTTCAATATCATCATTCTGGTTTCACTCTTCAAATCACAGTTGTATGCACAAAGGGTTCCTAATTTTCAATTACAATTTCTAAGTTGCAGCACTTTACCACAAAATCTAATTAAACATTTTTGAAGAGATATAACTGCAATGTTTCTCTTGAGGATATGAGCTGATTGCAACAGCCAAAGAGATTCCATCAACAAAAACTCAGAGACAAAAGTCAATATGTATTGTGATTGGCCATTATCTCTGTTGATTTTGGTCTACTGCATTAAAAGTGCACAGAACTTTGCCATTGAGGGAAGATCTAAGTTGGCGACAATAGGATTGTTTTTTGAAGCTTTGTTGGTTTTAACAGGGGATAACAAGCTCAGCCTGTGGGGGATAAAACATGTATCCCTTATCCCTATTTGTTAATAATTATGTCTACATAAACATTTGTCTTATTCTGTGAATTAAAAGAGAATGACAACTCCAATGCTATTCCAGATGTTCTGCTCCAGCTCTCACGTTCAGTGCAATGTTATTGGTCAAGCTACATAAGTCCTGCAAAGTCTGGGTCTGCAAACAGCAGCAAATCTATTGGGCTTCAATGTGTCTGCTTTCAAATGGTGCATAGAAACACATATACAATTTGTATTAATACTTATCTTAATCTCTGCTGTACATATTGTGGCTGTTTTAGCTAAAGCAATACAATAGTATATTAGTGTGTACTAAATATGATGATCTCTTTGCCTTGTGCCATTCACAAACTAATGTTACCCTATTAAAGCTCATAGTTGTCAGTTGGGTTGGATGGTGAGGTAATTTACATGAGGGGAAACACAAAAGGTAACTTGTGGTTTGGTAGCCATGAAGTTATAATGCATCCCTAGTAACAACTCAGTGTGAGTGGCTCTCCCAGGAAACAAGACCAATAATCAACACTTGCAATTAGACATTTTCCCTAAGGTTTTTAAAACTATTATAATAACCTCTGCTTATGAAGCAGGACTGGATAGTGTTGTTCTTGGTAATTACAGGCTCATCTCTAATGTTTTCTTCTAAACTTATGGGGAGGATTTTCTAACCAACTATATGATTATCTGAATAACAACAGTATATTAGAAATGTTCCTTTGTGGCCACCCGTAGCACTAAAACAGCCATACTAAGAAATTTACTGATAATTACAGTTCCTTGTAATTGTGGTATCTTTGGTGCTTCATTAGTTTATTTGTTTTTTTAGTTGAGGTTCTGTTGTGCATTTTGCAAGTGTCTGAAATCGCTCATTACTCACGATGAAACAGACAAGAGAAGAAGCGCAGCGTGATTGAGACAAATCCATGACGTGAGGCGCAAAAATTATATGTTTAATGTGAGCAGAGCATCACAACACAAGAGGCCACAACGTACTTTTCTGTATTGATTATTTTGGGAAAATACGCTTATCAACACATCAACAACGGCAGCAAATAAACAAATGCAAATGCAAATAAACTATGGTAATTATATGTTGTATTCTTTAATCCCATACTATTTTGCCTCGTGGTAACTCGTGCTGCATATTGAAATCATGAAGAGTAAAAGAAAGTTATTTCTTCCCAATGACAGTCACCTCAAAGCTTATGACAAATTGGCAAAAACAGGCCACCGCGATGCAGCAGCTAAACTTGTGTATATCAGTTATACACAGTACAGTAATATAATGTGTACAGTAATGTAATTTGAAAAGCGTTTGAAACAGCTGTACTTTATTTTAATTAAACAGATAATGAAATTCAGTAAATAGCAAAGCTGTCCGTTTCATTACTTTATATGTAATAAATGTCAATTCGATGGTAATCTCCATGAGAAATAAAATGATAAAAAATATATAATATGTAATATATAATAATCATCCACTTATTGTGATCAATATGACCCAGACAGATGTGCTTCTTGTACGTGGTTTCCACTGTATATTCATCCCATAGGGTTGCAGGCAAGAGCTTCGTGAGCACAATATGGCCGCCCAGCGAGAGGACCAAAACCTACAGACTAAATGTGACAAATGAGCTCTCAACTGCAACAAGGCACTATTAAAATAATGCCATGAGCATTCTCAAAGAACCCCCTATCGAGTGCATCCAGAACATTACACATACATACAAGCCCACACACCCATCCACACACACACACACACACACTTGAGAATTATTCTTAGCCTACATTCATACCCAGTCCAAGTTTAATGGGATCTAAAGTCCTACCCTAAAGCAGTCCCGAAGAGAAGTGAGGACCAGTCGGAAGGATCTTATTAAGCAGTTATAGACACACACACACACACACTTGAGAATTATTCTTAGCCTACATTCATACCCAGTCCAAGTTTAATGGGATCTAAAGTCCTACCCTAAAGCAGTCCCGAAGAGAAGTGAGGACCAGTCGGAAGGATCTTATTAAGCAGTTATAGACACACACACACACACACACACACACACAAACACACACACTCACACACCTACCTTATTCACTCCACAAGGTTTTAAATTATGCATTTACACCAAATAAGTTTTCTTTACAATATTTGAATGCGATAGATAAACCATCCACAAAGAAGCAAAATAAATCAAATCCATATGGAAAGGTGATTTTAATTCGACCAATCTGCTGCCTCACTATCTCATCTTGTACCTAAATGATGTACCTCATCAGCACTGATACAGTCACTCCCCATCAAACACAGGTAGAACAGCAAGTCCTTTGATAACAGTGATTTCCTTTTCTGCTCTGCTGAAGACTCGCTACCCTCTTCAATCTTAGGGAAACAGAATACTGTAATAGCAGGTGACACGCAAAGCTACAATGGCTAGTATGATTACCATAATAGATAATGAATACAATTAACCATCTTTAACTTTTGAAACTCTCATCATAGCCGTAAGACACAATATATGAGAGAATACAGGCTTTAATCCCCAAATCAAGCATACAGAAAATAGTAGCAACGCATTATCTATAAAAAAATAATAGCAGACAAAGATAAGCAAACCTACAGGCAGTTGCCAAAGACATGGACAAACTCACTGGTTTGACAAAACCTACAGTGTGAGTGCTACCAAACAGGGTTTAACATAAGGAAGCTATAGCAGCACCTTGACACAACACTCACAATTTTTAGGAAACCCACAGCATATAAAGATCATGCCAGATATTTCAATATGCAGCAGAATAACAAGCTCCTAAAATATAACTGAAAGCTGTATGTACTCATTATACTATAAGTGTACCAGCAGTTAGTAACATGGAAAATCATCAATATTAATAGTTGCAGTTTCATCACCTGAGAGGCAGTTTGATTACATCAATAAAGAAAACAAGTGAGACTGTCTGATTGGCTATGACATTTGAAATGACCAGCAAGCAAAAGTCCCATTTTAAGAGTAAAGAACAGAAAAGCTGTAGAGGTCATGCAGAGTTTTGATGCACGCTCCCAGTTTTCAAGTCAGGTCTTCAAAACACAAAGCTCTTTGCAGTCAGTCATTCACCCTTTATAATGTATCATTTTATAATCAATAATTTAAAAAATACCCAGTAAATCAAAGAGCTGGCCTCCAACGACCACCAAGTATTTTATAAAACAACACCCGCTGCTCTGACTCAGTTCACTAGAATTATCTGACTTCCAAATTCAACCAATTTAGATGTTAAAAACCTCAGGCGATCTATGCTGTACTATTCCTACCTCTAATTTGTATGCCGCTGGTGTCCTTGAACATGGAAAAATAAATAAAAGACTGTCATTGCCGGAGGTCTCTGAACTTGTCCTGAACCTGCTCCATTTATTAACTCTCAGTCTGGTCACTTTATGAGTGCACAGCGAGAAGCCAGTCATAGACTCAGACAGATATATGAGACAAACGAGTGTGCGCACATACGGACAGATGAACATCACAGCTGCAGATACACGAAAGAAAAGATAAAGCACCCGTCTACCCTTAACACTTTGGTGAATTAATTGGTAATCAGTAAATCTAATTGTTTTTAAGTGAAAAATTATACTGTATGTGTCAGTTTGTAGTTTATGAAGTACATTTTGTTGAAACTGTTTCAGAGACGTGTTTATTACCAACCACGACAGCAATACTATAAGTGTGTGAGTCATCATGGCTAAATGTGGCCCTGGAGACACCTACTATAGCGGGAACTATACCACAGACGCACTTTTGAGTACTTTGCGAGGTGTTTATATTTCTGTCTGTCTGTCAGTCTGTCTTTCAGACTGTGGATAGATTTTCTAAGAGCGATAGTGTCGCAACCGTGCAACGGGAAGTCATTTAACTTTTCAGGTGTGTGGTTGTAGTTTTGCTACATTTTTGTCTTAGTTTGTTGTCTTTTCGTCTTCATTTCTGGAGCTCTTATAGGAATAGGACATCAAACTCATCAAAATTGGGGATTGGATAAATTGGGGATTGGATAAATTCGCGGGGAGCGGATTTTGAGACAATCACCGCCCAGACCTGCTGGACCAAACGCCACTGGAAGCGAAGTGAAGAGGGCGGAGAGCCGATATGGAAGCTAAGCTAACCCAGCTAGGACCTAGGGCTAGTCCACCACCCAGTCTGCTCCTGGCTAATGTCTGTTTGCAGGAAACTTCAGCCTAAATTGAGCAATGCGAAGTCGATGCCCACATCTTTACGTGGCTCAATCTTGATATCCCAGATCAACCAGAGGCGGACTCTGTTCAATGATGTACGCCATAACGATTAAAGGTTTTCCCTGATTTCCAATTTGTTATGTTAGGATATCAGCCATATTGCCCATAGAAATCTTTCTGCTTATTACAATCCCCCTGGTAAAATAAATGCACAGGAATGCACCACTGTATTTGTTTTGTTGTTTGTCATGATTTTCTTGAGTAGCAAAAGTGCTACGACTGCATTTCAACAAATTATCTTTGAAGTTAGGATGAAGGCCAAGTTCCAAGATGGGTGCGGTCCAATCAAGGGAGGCGAACCAACCTGGGTCTTGTTTTCATAGTTTTGGTTATAACTGCTATCATTATGATATCATTTTACACAGTACCTTACTCGCTAACTCAATGCTTTAACATTGTCTTTGAACTTGATGCAAGTTAAAAAAAAATGTCATTAGCATACCACCATTAGCAAAGATTATAATTTTAGCATTAACAAACTAGCAAATATTCTACTAGCACTTCCGTTCTTACAACACTTCCATGGCTTTCCAAAGCCCCATCATCACAATGATGTAAAGGCTGTGTGCATTTTTAAAGTCTCTCCCTCTCTGCTCTCTCACTTCTGGTGGGTTCTGATGAATAATTTAAGGTAAAACTAATTACTTTAAACCAATTCAGCGGGGTTATCATGCAACTCATTTAAGAGGACTAATGAGTTTCAAAGCATGCATCACAAAGACATTCTTCAAGACCAAGAAACCTAGCTTGACATCAGTGCTCTCCTTTAGCAACCAGACTGCCTGAATGGAGTGTTATCAATTTTCCACCTTCTCTTCTTACTGAATCCAAGACAATTCTTGTGGTGAAGTTGACATTTGTCCACCAGTGAATGAATTGTTTGACTGTCCTCAAAAATATTACTTCATAGATCCTCTCGGGTTATGAACTGATATAATTTCCCTTTTACCTTTAGCAAGAACCTTCAATCTGTACATGTTCCATCCTTTCATGCTTTCATCTCATTTAAAAACATGGAAATACACATTTATTATTGCCAGCTAATTCTATTTTTCCATAAATAAGGCTGGTAGCCATATAGGGCAAAATATTAGCTAAACAGAGCAGCGCTCACAGGAAGTGTTTCCCTTGCAGAGTCAAAGAAGTGTTCACTGCATGGGATTCACAAAGAAAGGCAAAAAGTGATGTAAATCATCAGTAAAAACTTGTACTGAAAGCTGCTTTGTACTAACTACACCTAAACGATGCTATATATTATATACAAGGATAATAATAGATGTAGAAACTCATTGAGGGGGAGAATTATGTACTCAGTGTTAACACTGCTGTCAAACATCCCTTTTAACTTGGCTAATTGCGTGCCAGTGGTGCCGTGAGTAAATGCATGTGTGTGCATGTGTCCCATGCTACACTGTAAAATCTAACATGTTGTTTGAACTTAAAAGTATGAGTGAAAGGGTTGCTTTAAAATTCTAAGTTAAGTGAAATAATAGAATGTGTTCTTTGAACTTCACCAAATGTCATCTTGATTAAATGTAAACCTTTGTTTTACTTTGGTTAATTTGGATTTGTTCATTGATTGAACTACCTAGGGCTATTCCCTAGGGTAGTAGTTTGAACTTGAAACTCTATTTCAGCTCAGTTAAAAAGGTATGTTCATTTTAATTGAATTGATCAATTTATTGAACATATCCAACAGGTCTTTGAACTTAAACATACATTTCAACATAAATAATGGAGCCTATTTTGTTAACTTTGTCTTAGTCCATTTGATCTAAATGAGTACATTTGTTTAACTCCTTTGTCGGTTGTATTAATTAAAAGACGCATAAATCTGAGCACTGAGTCATCAGAGCCCAATCTTACATAGCTTTTCTCAGGAGTGTTTCTTAAACCATGCAGTGAGGAACACAGTCCTGCACCAATGTTCATGAGGACCTGAATAACTTTAAATGTGTACCTCAGTTCCTTTGGATAGTCTATGTTAAGGGCAAAAAGCAAACCCATCAGCATGGCCATGGCGCTTGGTAGGTCCTTCAGATCAGACAGGATGACTGCTTCCTCAAGGACCACTGACTTCTCCTTATTTCACCATCACAATGCCAACTCTCATTCAGTCAGTCCACACGTCCTCATTGTATGTCGCCTACACAAGAGTTGAAAGGAAGCAAAAATAGCATTTACCATCTTTTCAGTTTGTTCTAGCAGTTTGCATCTACAAGGGGAGCCTGAAAGTCTAGGGCCCAATCCCAATGTCCTCCCTAAAGCCTCAAACCCTGAACCCTCAAGGACTTACTGACGTCACCTGGTAAGTGGTCGAGTGTGAGAGACTGTGAGGGCTTGAAATGGTATAAATAGGAATGGGACAGCACTTTGCTGCAACATCATGTTGTCATGAAAACGACAAAAAATATGATGTATAATTGTGGGTATTTATTTCATACTTTGCACTCCCTGATTTGAACGTCTTCCAGGCTCTTTCCTCACAAGATGAGAGGTGATTTCATATAATCTATTTACACGTGTTTGTCAAAACGGCTTCGATGACAAAATCAAATATTTGATGATGTCAAGTTTATTTTTTGTTCCATCTTTAACCCTTAATGTTTCTGAGTAAATTTAATAAGACAGGCTGAACACACGTGAGTCGTCCTCTTTGTTAACTTTTTTTTTTTACCTCTCCATGCGTCCACTGGTTACCCCGTGTTTAACGTCACATTGCAATGGTTTGTGGGTAATTCCCTTACGGAAAGGGTTCATAAAGGGCTCAAAATGTCTGCGAGAGAGCCCTAAAACACTCAATGATGTGACAGTGGGACAGCCCTAAACCCTCACGGACTTCGCGGGAGTGCGCCTCAAAGTCCGTGAGTCCGTAAGGGGGGAGATTGGCATTGGGCCTAGGATTCAATCTCATATTTAAAGTAGAAATTGCTCACAAAATAAATATTTTCTCTAATTTCTATTAATTCTAGACAATGACTTAAATGTCTGCAGCATTTATTTATATTATTATACATATACATTCATAAAATAACAGAGGCATACTGTTGACTTTACCAATGTTATTATTTTTTATATATATATTATATATATATACATTTTCAGAATAAAGTAATCATGCCAGACATGCTAGAATAAATATAGCACTGAATGCAATGACATGGCTCGATGTTTATTCATTTTTGGATATCAGAGCATGAGGCATAAACTAGAGTAGCACAGTTTGTCACTCGCATATAATTCAACTTGACCTATTCTGTCTCAACTAATTCCAACAACCTCTGATCTATTCCCAGTCCAGTGACCAGTTTTGCTCTGGTGTTCACAGATATTTGTCGGTTTCCGATGTAGTGTACCTAACCGCTTGTGCAGTTAGAGACACTATACCGTAAGATCTCTGGTCTTACACCCTAAATAATGTGTATGACATAAAATGCAAAAGCTGTGGGGAACACTACAGCAGGGAAATGGCAAAAGACTCTGGAGAAGAGACTGAAAAGCCAGTCAGCATCGAGTGGGAAGCGATCCAAGTCATGGACCACGAGACAGTTGAGACCCACAGAAAGATCACAGATGACATTCACATCCAACACCACAGACCATATTTGAACTAAGACTGCGTTACCATTTCACAGCTATGACCACCTATTATCACCTGACGTAAGGGCCATAGATAGTTCATGTAATGACAAGTGAGTTCCATTTGCTGACTAAGACTAAACCTGTTGTCATATGTATCAATTGTATTAAAGCTGGACAGCTCTTTTTAGCGTAACTATTTTGTAAAGGAATGGAGTGCACTCTTAAGTCTGGAAAGTAAGTCTTGACTAGGTGTTTGGGTTAATATTACTTTTCAGGACCAACCGGACATTTTAAATGATTTGACTGATTTACCTCCACAGTCTTGAAAAGACACGAGGGATCCTCTTTGAGATAATGAGGAAGGCCCAGCAGAAGGCCACTAAAAATAATTCATATACAACAATTGAAGAGGGGAAAAATCCCTCTTTGATTGACTCCTAGACATGCAACCTATATGACAAAAGGTCGCAGTGAGATGTTGCTTCATATTGAGGGGTTGCAAGCGTTGAGAATGAGACAAAGAGATGTTGAACAGCTTAATGTTTCAACAGTTGCATTTAGCCAATACTTTGTATTTATCCATTGTAAGGGAATTGCCATTGTTTGTGTTAAATGGTGTTCAGTTTGCAGCATGTCAGTAAGTGGAGGATACTGCCAAAGCACAAATATTGTGTCTGCCCTCCCTGATTATTGTGATGCTTTCATCAGCCATCTCTCTGTTCCGTTTGACAGCTTTCATGTATGTTACGCTATTCAAGATGCATGTCAGATTATATTACAAAGCATTTCTCAAATATGTAATCGGTGTGTGTCAGTGCATCGCAAAGTACACAATCTTCATAAGCATGTCAAATACTGTTACACGCAGCTCTGTCAGACTGAAAATCAAGGTTCTAAAATTAGAGGCACAATAGAGTGAGGGTACAGAGAGTGTGTTATAAAATGCCTCGATCGGGTGATATTTGCTCATGTGTTTGACAGGGAATCACAAGAGTATCCATGGCCACCTGATGACGGCATGGGAGTATAAATCAAACCTCAAAATGAGACTACATGGCTAAGGTCCTGAAGTCATTAGTTAATAATCAGCTCAAATGAAACCTCTCAAGAAATTCTATATCAAGCCCACGTCAATCTAGTTTCAGAGCTAAACATAGTACTGACACTGCTGTTACTTTGGTTATAAATCTGCTTAGTCAATCTAACAAAAGCATTTTACGCGGAGGATCATGTGACATTTAATTTGATTTTAAGTCCGGTCAATGGTTTCAGGACTACTTGTCTCATAGACCATAATGCGTGATCCTGAGAACTAACTGTTCTGTATTTTTAGGACTATCAAAGGGGGTTCCACAACGTTCTATATTGGGTCCTGTCTTGTTCACAATTGTACTGCGGACAATAGTTTGCATATTATCACTCTGAATAGACATAATAATTGACAGGGTCCCAGAGTATAAATATCTTGGTATTGGGCTGGATGTGTGTGCGTGTGTGTGCGTGTGTGAAAAATATAGAAGCTGGAGAGAAAACTATAGTTTCACCAGGGGGTGACATTTTGGGACATTGGGGGAAACAACAAACAAATAGACAAGTCTGGTTATTTATCTACCATTCTCTCTCATAAATTGAACCTGTAGGGTGCATAATGCAATCTCCAAGTCTGTAATCTGAAGCTTGAGTGAAAAACATTGCTACCAACATGACGGCAGTAGGCTGCTGACAGATGTCTACAAGTCTTCCACATGGTATTTTTGTAAATATTAAATGAGTTTGGATTACTCAGTCACGCTTAAAAACAGTCAAATCTACCAGAAAACCACATGATGTTTACTTCAAAAACCCAAAGTAAAGAACATCATTAAAACACCAGTCATTAAACAAAACAGGACGTCCATATTTTAATTTCATTGTACTGGGAAAGTTGATATCAAATTAGTTGTGGATGCATTTGGTGCCTGCAGCAGCAGCAGAGTCACTTTGACTTTCTTTTGAGTACTAAGTGGTCATTACAGAGCCTCATTTCAATGCAAGATTTGGTGCTCCTGCTGGGTTTGCAGTTGGCAAAGCTCATTCAAACCTCAGGAGGGCTGCAGCTGGAGGGAGTGAAGTTTAATAGCCTGTTTGGAGTATCTTAGCAGCAAAGGTTTGTGTTGTTTGCTTCTTTTGTATCTTTAAATGTTTCCCTCCATAGAGTTTTACAGCATCATCTAAAACATACAGTATAGCTTCAGCTCTGCGCTCCAGTAAACTGGTGATTTAGTGGCTCGTTTACTATAATTAAAAAAAATTCCGAGATAAATGTTTCAAATATGCCTGCAAGCATACATTACAGCAATTTCAACATCTCAACTCATACTATTAATGCCGATTGGCAGCATTAATAGTATGCTGGGATCTATCAGGAGCGTGTTTGGTTATCAGCAAATATTAAAAAACTAAATTATTGACATCAATAGAATTATTAATGTCAGTAAAATTAGTGTTCACTCATAATGTCAATAGTCAAAGTACTATTCCACATGCAGAGTGAACAGCGAAGGTTTGAATTCGAGCACAGATATTATCACAACACACATGCACAAAGTAATCACAGAAAGCTGCTTATTAAAATATAACAGAGTTTATTAAATATCAAATAATAATAATGATGAAGTCAAATAATATCCAAAGCTAACAAAAAACATTATACAATTATAAGCCTACTATCTAAAATCAAACAAGTAGTCTGCGGTGAGAGTGTGTGCGTGTGTGTATATGTGCATGTATATGGTTGTGTGTATGTGCAGGGAGGAGCGAGAAACTACTCAGACAATGGCGGATGTAATCTAAAACGTGGCCATGCCACGTGAGACTACACGTGGAAGATAAATAGGACTATCAAAATGGAGGGGGTAGTCTTGCACGTGACCACGCCACGCAAGACTATAAAATGGCGCAAGACTCCAAAACGGTGAGAGACAATAGAGACCGCGTTTATACACGTGTCTGAGATAGTTAGCTAAACCAGTATGATTTAAAGAAGAGGAAACCAAACCAAACAAAGTAAAAGAATCCTCAAAACAAAGCAGATCCTCACCGCTGCGGTAAAATACAGATATCGCTACTCTATCACACAGATACCTGCCCGGCGAAACTTAGATTCGGAAGTGATAGAATCACAATTCCCAACTTCACTCGCGGTGACTGATCGATCACAACACGGTTGCAGCAGTATGAAACACAGTAATTCCTTCACAGCACTGACGGAACTCGGCGGTGCGTGAGCATACACAACAACACGTTATAGCAATAAACACCATATGACCTAATTATGCCCAGACACCAAGCTAAGCCTGAGATGACTTCCTAATGGTCCACGTGATCCTTCGAACTCGGCACCGGAGCTCCAAGCTACGCGGCCATAAACCTCTATTTGGCAGAGAGGCTCCTTCGGAAATTAAGGGGATTCTTCTTCCTTATGACCGGCAAAATGTCGACGTTAACGGGGAGAGAACGGGGCATAGACGTTCACAACAATAGACAATAAGTCTTTTGGAAAAGAAGAGTATCCCAAAAATAACTATAATCTGTTATTTGTTGGCACCTCATTGAACCAGAGCATTATGTTTGTCTGTTGGCAGAGCTGCAGACTGGTTGATGGCCAGCAGGCTTAGCAGAATAGCGACCACTTCACATCACAGCGACTCAACTGAATGCTTTAGTGTTGTTGTTTGATTTCTTTCTCTTTAGGCTTGTTGATACAACAATACAACAGCAGGCAAATATGGGAACAGTCAGTGCTGAAAATAATTAGTTATAAAAGATGTTAAACGCAAACACTAATTTTATATTACAGCTCTTTCAATGTACCATTTCAAAGCTCATGAAAAGCATGTTCTCCTCAAAAGAGTAATAACTGTGAACTGTCATCTACGACCTCCTTCCTTCTCCACCACTGAGATCCTAAATTAGATTCATGAGAAAATGAGCACAGAGGACAAAGCAATCAAAGACTCCAGCTGTTCCATACTAACCAGGGGATCTATATCGTGTATGTCTCAGGTAAATGAGTGGATCACAGCACAATGACCTTGACCGCAGTCAAGAGTGAATTCTAATTTTAAAGTTGTCTCCGTGGTGCCAAGGCAGTTATTCAATACTACAGATTTTCAGAGCAATTAAACACTTATTTTTAGTACAAATGCTGAAAAACAAATGTGGTTGAATATATCAAAATGTAATTAACTGTGACTAGAGTGTTTCTTACTTAAGTAAAGTATGTTTATTCATGCAACTACTTTTTGCTCCTGTTGAGCAAACTTGACAACTTACAAATAGGGCTGTCAACGTTTAGTTTTCTTAATTAACTGTCATACAAATAATTGCGATTAACGATTAAATTGTCTTTTTCTGTTCCTTATCTGCTTATTCTCTGCTTCAATCCTCAACACCTGTCAGCTATTTGCGCCTTCGCCGTCTCTCTCTTGCCCTCGACCACACACACTCGCACTACACACTGACACCACACAGACCATCCAAACATTTTTATGTAAATGATCTAATAACAAAATCTGGATGGAAGCAACAACTCCAACATAACTTTCCCCAGAGCTGTCAAACACTGTGCTCCATCCGTAGTAGCGACACTCCGCTACAAATCCAGAGATCCATTATGGGCTCCTCTCTGTCATCATCTTGCTTCGGAAAGCAACAAATACGAGCTGAAACTGAAGAACCTGCCCAATACCAGTAAGATCTAGACAGTCAAGCTTTCTTATGTGATGTTGTTTTCCTGGGATTTGAACCCAGTTGAAGAAAACGCACCTAATTCACTTGCTACATTTAATGTTGCTACATTTGTAACATTGACTTTGTGGAATCCAACGATGATGCAAAATGGTCACGGTCAGTTCAAATAATTGTCATTAAGCAATTATGTGATAATTGCAACAGGCCTACATACATCTTCCTGAAATGTGTCTCCACCTTGTAGATTAAGTATGCATTAAGTCTAGAGAAAGAGAGTGTCTCTGTGTGTGTGCGATCAATAACTTTGTTTCATGGTCTCAACTTTAAGTACTAACTTCTCCCTATTTAGGACCATATGCTCACACGGTGGCTGAAGGGGACTTTAAACCAGTCCATTGTCCCTGGATAGAAAGTGACAGCACATAAAGAGCCAGCACCAGGACACAGTGGATGATTAAGGGGCAATGACATTTAATATGCAGGCTTTAGGAGCACCACAAGGACAAAGCAGTGTCCTCCCATTCCTTTTATACAACAGTGTACGACAAATTTCTCATATCTACATGCCTTCCTCTCTACACTATTCAACAATGTCAGTTTGTTTGAGTGTTCACCAGCGAGGGTGGAGGTGAGATAGAAGTGCGATTTCCAAGCTGTAGGCGCTCCCGACTTTAGAAATCATTCCTATCCTGGAAAATGGACATCTATTGTAAGAATCACTGCCTCACCGAACCTGGAATTGCTGAAATGCTATTGTACTAAGAGAGGATAGCTATATGCATAACTATTTAGACAGGAACGCCGTTCACCTGCTTTTAAGCAGCATATTTTCATATAGAAAGGGGAAAGAAATGAAAGAGTTTGTGAACGATGAATAATGTGTTGAGAAGAGATCAAAGCTATTTCCCATTTTAGTTCAGTTCAGACGGAAAGGCAGTATGAAGAAGAGAGGGAGTCAGCCATGCGTAGAATTGCTTCTTCAATTGGAATCCATCTCTTACATGGCAAACTAATATCACAAATACAATGGTGAAATGGACACATTTATACATATGGCAGTGATCCCAGTTCAATCGTATTACTAGAGCACTGCCATCTGGAGACTATGCACTTGTGGTATGTTAATTTGGTAGTTTCACTATCACAACCTGTAGGGTACTGCTTGATACACACACAGATTACAGTCTTGTTTTATGATTAAGGGTCAGCCGATTATCACCGTGGCCAATTAACGGCTGCAATAGTCAGGATTTCTAGTTATCATAATTGTTTGTTGTTGTTTTGTTTTAGTTTTTTTGAGGGGGGGGGGGGTTTATGCGATTGCTGATAAGATATTTTAATTTAAAAATGTGCTCTTTTGGCTCTGATGCAGCCGCCTCTCTCAGTCTGTAGTCACCACTATCCACTCTGTAGTCTCGCTCAGTGTCCCGCCCACAGCACTGTCTGAACGCAGACTGGAGCTGCTCTGGTGAGTGAGCACAGCTGGGTGTCGAACATAAGGCAGCGGATTTGTAATATGACTTTGGAGGAATACGTTCAAAGTATATTATCTCTCTGTCAACCTACAACTGAACAAACCATTAATAGTATAAAATAAATTGGTGTTTTGTGACACGTTGATGTTGTAGCCGCAATTTAGCCGGTTGAAAAGACGGTGAAAATAGGTCTTAGACGGTCAGACAGAATTTCAACCAGAAATCAACGTCAATCAAAACAACTAATTATTACGGTTAGGGAGAATCCAGTAATTTATGGGGCGGAATAATTCATTCAAGAGCCCAATTTAATAATTTGTGATGAAATAATCATACATTTTACCTCTGCCACCTGTCAGGCTCTGTGGGGAAGACAGCACAAACTCAACTAGATTGATAATAATAGAAAATAGCTATGCACAAAGCAGCCTGCTATTTCTCACACAGCTTCAACATCTCACTATAGAAATCAAACACTATTAAGGCTGTGGAGGTTGCTCCATTCAACCATCCTTATTGTGCCTTGGAACCAAAAACCAAAATGTCACCTTTTCCTTTTTTTACTATCTGAGAAAGGTCTAGACAACTGATTTCAGGAAGTGCCATCTCATATGCAGCTCTGGTCTACAGAACAAACAGGAAGAGGCATGTGTAAAGGTAAAGAGGGTGAAGGGTTGCGAGGGAGTGAAAGCTGGGAGTGAAGGTGCGTTATCAGATGTGAGCATGGGATCAGAGTTCATTAACTTTCTCCCCCTTCTAATGAAGCTTTTTTTCCGGCTGAGGGATTTTAGCAATCGCTGCAGTAAGGCTAGTGAAGCATGAGGAGTCAGGAGCCTAGGAGCACAAAGCCAAAGTCACTCCTCACAGAAATAGACAGACTGAGTCAACATCAAACTTTAAAAAGCAGCAAGCACACTGTAAAATGTAATAGCTGTCCAGACCTACATTCAACTAGTTAACTTTACTCGATTATCAAAAATATGACGCCGGTGGCTTCTCAAGTTCCTCCGCTCGCCATGACTTTCACCGTTTAATGCTTTTAACCGGCTCCGTTCACATGAAGTCACTACTGCTTTATTTCTGTTCACTGCAACTTTGCATTGATATTCGTGGATTTGTTACTTGAAAAGGAACAGCAGCAGTAAAGCTTTATTACAGACTATGAAGATTAAACTGTAAAACAAAAATTCACAAGTATGCCAAACTGTGAGGGGTGATCGGATCGATCCGTGATCCGTTACACCACTAAAAATTAGAGAAATCAGACCATCAAGAGAGGCCCCTTTAAACGGGAGGTGCTCACCCCTGCGGGACGAGTGTTAACCGTAGCCAGTGAAATGTCCCAGAAATGTGCAAATTGTGGCAGTGTGGGTTCACCAAAGAAGCTGAAACAAAGCTCATCCTGTAAAGAGACGCTGTATTGTTCCAGAGCATGTCAAAAACAACATTGGACTGACGCCACACCAGTCAGGAAAGGTGTTTTACCAGTCATCATGATTGATGTCTCTAACCCAACTGATCATGACATTGTTTTGTTAGGGCACACTGTAATTGGAACAGTACAAGCCATTGATGCCACTGTGATGCCTGCCCAGATCTTTGAAAAAGTTACAACACCAGCGACAGTGAATCACAACAGGACCCAAACTCCCTGTAAAGCTAGTGAACAGGATCCACCTGGAGACGTAAGTCACCTGGATGAAGGTCTGAGACAGGTAGTTAGACAGACGCTTAGAAAAATAGTCTCATTCCTTTTCAAGATCAGACAGTGATATCGGCTGCAATGAAAGGTTGCAAATGATCTCTCTCAAAGACCCTGAACCAGTCAAACGCACACATATATCAGTGCCAAGACCACTGTACCAGGAGACGAAGGGCTACCTCCATCCCCTGATAGCACAGGGTTGGTAAGGAAGTCTAATTCTTCATATTCCTCACATGTCGTATGCGTTAGGAAAAAGGATGGCACCCTTCGGTTGTGTATAGACTATAGAGACCAGGGGTCTCATTTATAAAACAGTGCCTAGGATCCCCACTCAATGTTTGCGTACGTTCAAAGGAGGAAATGCACGTAAGCCAAAAACATATTCAGATTTATAAAACCTTGTGTACGCCTGCCAGTGAGCTATTTCTTTTCATAAATCCCAAATCAACCTGTAAATGTGCACAGCTGGTTCAGCCTCACATCCCGCCCTGTACACGCCCACATTCAACCATAAATGGTCAATGTAATCCACTTTATTTATTTTATTTATTTTAATCCACTGTTGATGCATAGAAATAAGCTGCTGATCAGTGGGTCTTTACGGGGAAATATGGAGACTACTGAGAGGTAGAACACTTGTTCCCGCCTAATTCTTCCATTTACGCAGTCCTGACAGTGCCGGAGTATCTATTGTGCAGCATAACACATATGTTTACAGCAGTCAGACTGAGTGCTTTTAAAATGATCGCGACATTCAGTGGTATCCAGCACCCTGGATATCGATTTTTTTAAAGGAAATTTGATAGGTGAATACAATTTATTCATTTACTTGTGTTTTCTAACGGCGTTATGATTAGGACTGATATTGAAGATATGGAGTGATCGTCTGAGAGCTGTCACCGGCTTTAGTTCCACACATTGCTTATTTCCACAATCGTTATGTGCAGGTGATGAAGATGGTTACTCCTCTGCTCCCGTGAGCTCAGATAGTCTCATCAGATAGCTGTTTACAGTTTGTCTGTGTACAGTATGCTGTATCTGTCACTATGGAATAAACCATGAATGAATAAATAAAGTCGTGTTCACTGCAGCGATTTTACTCACAAACACTTCTCACAAATTCATATCGTACTTGGTGATATATGCACATTATTAGAAGAATATTGAAAACTAATGATGCTCTATTCTGCAGTTCTTTAACGCTAGTTGACGGTATTTTACAGCCGGTGATAATTTCATCAGCTGCTCCACAGATGACCACCAGTGTCGGTAGTTCGGTCTCTCCTCTGCGCTCCGAGGTGCAGACAGCACCAATTGAAATGTTGGTACACATGGGTCAGAGTTGCCTCTTTCAGGCCCCGTTTTGTACCTACGCAACGGTTATAAATATCCCCTGATCAATAAATCATCTCTTCCTGATGTTCTGTGTTTCAAGTTAAAATCGGTTACTTTGAGTCATTGCTTTTTTCTTAACCCGCTGTAAAGCTGAACAACTTTGCTGGAGCTTTTTACAGGGATACATTGAGTTACAGCCAAAGCAAACTACCATTACGTCAGGTCCATGGTGCAGTTGTATTCTCACCTACAGGACACTTTGCTTGGCAGATTCCACTTCCCACACTGACTTTTGTTACTGCTGCTGTCAAGATTAAGGAAGTGAAATGTGGTGAAGGAGGGACTGAAAGCCAGAGAGGCTTATTGAATACATAAATCACTTCCTGGATAGAGGGTATGTTGTTTTATTGTTAATGGATCTCTGCCACTGCTCCGTAAATCACACTACACACAGCCAGACAAAGTACTACTAGGAGGCAGGACTGCTATGATAGAAGACATTATTCTGTTGCTTTCTATTTAGTTTTCCTCCTTTCCTCCCATCCTTCTCTTTCAGGGATTTTGGGTTTCCGCAAAACAAGCAGTATTTAGGTAATTGCGCTCACTCCAGCTACCGCTCTCCTCTCTGGACACTTAGTCAACAAATATGGAGGCAAATAAGGGTCATTAGTATTTTGATCTTGTGAAAGGATTTTTACAAATAATTGTACAGCCTGCAGTTGAATATCACATTTTGTTTGCATATGAAAAAAATTGCATCCGATTCAAAAAAATGCACACAGATAATTAGCATGTGTAAAAACTTTTTGTAGTTGTAGAAATATTTTGTACATGTGCAGGAATATCATATATATAATATTTCACAGAGTCTGAGAGAAGACGCACACATTTCCTATCTGTGTATGCAACAGTATTAAACTACAGGTAAGAGCACGATCTTTACCCTGTTTTTATGCCGACTAGACAATTAGAACAGATATAGAAACAGCTTTACGAGGACAGACTGCAACTTGACCTCGTGTTATGAATAACAAAGCACAGGTTCCAGTCTTTTACCATAATATTATGAAAGGTATAGTAACTGTGTGGTCACTATGTTTCACTTACTTTTTAATGAGGAACTGCCAAATTAGACAGAGTAGGAAAAAAATAATCTGTAATCTGTTTTCATTTTCCAATGTATCAAGGAAACGGTTGTTTTGTCCGCATCAAGGTTCTATTGACAACCTTCCCACCAGCATAAACAAACTATAGTTCATTTATTTATTCGTTCATTATTTATTTACCAGGGACCACATATAATGAAAATAAATTTCAATACTTAAAAACTGATGCATTATATAGAAATATAGTTGAAAGCTCATTTTCATCCCCAGTTCTAAACTGTTTCTTGTGAAGTGAATCTAATTTGTGTTGTTTTCTTCTTTGTGTCCTACATCATGAGAATCTGCTCCTGGAGAGGTTGGGGCTGCCCTTGTTTTGATGTATGTATGTTATTCTTGTTATATGTGTATTGATTGCGAAATTGCCAGAATACACGCTGAAGAAGGGCGTCTGCCCTGAAACATCCGTGTGGCAATATTAAAGTCAAATTGGAGGGCTTTTTTAGTCTTTTTTCCCCACATCATGACAGGACCAGCAGGGAAAATTGCACTGAAAGCAGGCCGATGAGTGAGAAGGGTAAAGGACAAGAGGAGGAGCCTTGAAGGAGAATTCTAACAGAGAGGAGGGAGCGCATAAGAAGTGGGAAGTGAGGACCAAGCAGCCAAATCCTGCTGACTCCTGCACTTTCAAACAGCTGGGTAGGGAAACTCACAGCTGTCCTTATCATACGGAATCACTGAGCAATTAATCTACAGAGGGCGAGTATGGGAGGGACAACAGAGAGAGGGAGAAGGGGTCAAGAAAGTAAGAAATCAGCAGAAAAGGTTTGAGGAAGAAAGAAAGCTGCTTACAGTAACATTCATTTCCCCAAAGACATGTGTTGGAGATATTAATCCAAATAAGAGAGCGAAGCTTTGCCAGATTTTCTGCTCCTGCTCTAGCCAAAGCTCTGCATATCCCACACAGCCAAAGATGCTTTCAATTAAAAACCGAGGCAGAGTTGTAATTTCATGTCCAAGCTGCAAAGGAGAAACCCAGCCTGCTATGCACCACCAAATAGTTTCCAACCGAGTTCTAAAATGAATCCAAAATGTAACCTCACTGGCCTATGATCTATTGAACTATAGATCTGTGCTGTTTGCAGTTTTGGCCAAATAGTTAAAATCCCAGAGTAGGGATAAGTCGTAAAAGCAGTAAGTAAATGATGGAGAAGAGTCTAGACCAGGGATGTGGATTAAAGGGCCATTACATGATAGCTTCACCAGCAGGAGCTTTTTAATACTTGAGCCCATACACAGCTGGCTCACTGTCTATTGAGCCAAATCAGACACTTGAGGCAGACAGCATGGGAGAACGGGCTTACCTAGTTTTATAGAGTTTTGCACTCAGGAGGAATTATAAATTCAGTGGCCTTCAGGGCAGATGGAAGCACTACTGGTTTGGTTCCCTTTTTTTTTGTCTTGTGTAAAGTGGTGGCAAGACAGAGAGCTTGTGCGTGTGGGAGTGTGTATGTGTGCACACCTGTGCATAATGAACAGTTAATCAGCTTCCTCTCAGCCGTTTGCTTAAGTTGCAGTGAGCCGACAATTTGACATTTTTCTTAGACTGGACGCAATCCCTGGTTGGACACTTAAGCCACTTGCCGACAAAATTAAAGGAAATGTAGATTTAATTTTCAGTGAGTTAACTGGAACCCAGTTCCAGTACAACTGCCATAAAAAAAAAAGAGATCCATTCATGTGAAAGTAAATAAATGATGCCATACTGTGTGGATTCCCGAGTTCTGACTTACTCTATTAATTTTACTGGCAGAAAAATACAAATGTCAATTGTTGTCGGGAGACAAATATTAAACCTATTCCCTATGTACTTGCACAAGCAGGGAGGCATACAGCATCACAGCTTACAGCTTAAGAGGAAAGAAAGCTGTCAATTAAGTCATACCATGATCACATTTCTAATGGTCTTGCGATTAAACTGGGTTGTCACTGTGTGTGCTTAAGGTTTTCAATATTCCTTTCAGATGCCAAAGCCACACTAACCATGCCAGCTTTCCTTCAACACTCAGTCTCTTCTCCCTATCCAGCCATAATGCCACACATTAAACCTCTTAAACCTCTGATTTAGTTTTACATTAGCTATACCTGATCACGCTTAAATATCAAATGCGGACAATTATCATGAATCATTCTCTACCAGAAGTTAAACAGTGAAAACTTTCCTGAGCAACCTGGTCCAATAATATTCCATCAGTATTATTCAGCAAAAATGACAAATATTACTACTTCAAGCCACAGTGAAGAGTAAGTTCAGAGGCAAATCTGCTGGGAGAAATGAGGAGTTACATTTTTACATTCCTGTCAGCAAACACCCAGTGAGTGCACGGGTGGAGAGCACCCATTTGTTACTGAATGCCTTTAAATGACGTGCTGCAGAGTCTGTGTAGAGACAGTAAAAGAAAACAAACCGGTCAAATCAAAAAGGGGATTTCATACTGGAGATAAAAAGCTATTGTGAACAGGTGAAGGACCAATTTATGATCCAATAAACTTTGAGTTAGGTAAGTTTTTGCATGCATGCAGAGAATCTCAAAAAAATAATGAAAATGTATCTTGGACAACCCCTAGTGTCTTCAAACAGCCAGTGCAACAAATGTGAGGAGAGGGAGCAGCATATGAGGGGGAAGACTGAAGGGGACACACAGTTATCTTCCTCTTGTTTTACACTCACGGTAACCAGGTCATAGCAGTGGTGTGATCATTTTTTTTGAGGAGGTGGACAAGTTATGTGGACTGGAATTTTCTCAGATGCACCGACCGCAGTAGGCAGAGAAATAATCGATAGAATTACATGCAGGCTGAACCACACAAGACCGCCGTTATGAAAAGGTTTGTCTATTTAGAGCTCAACTGCCCTGACACAGAAAAAGTTGCAAAGCTTTATTTACTCTACACGCATGATTCATTTGAAACAAGCGTCTGTTGCAGAGGCACAACAGGCGATAAGATAATCTTCATGTTTTATTCCACTGAGCAGTTCAGAGGCGCCTCAGTTAATGAGACTCAGTCAGTCTGGTTTGGAGTCTGACTTTCAATACACCACCCACTGAGTTCACATATTAAAATTGCACCACTGGCGAAGGGTTCAGTCGGTGGAAAACAATGTGTCATTTTCATCCATATCAAATTAATTGTATAGAAGAGTTTAATGTTATCATTTGGCATATCCGTTGTCATTGGATCATTTAAGGGTATGATGTGAAAGTGCAGCGAGTGGAAACATCACTTTCAGTGTCAGTTTCTGTTCACTCATTTGCTTTCAAGTGTGTTTTCCTTGACCTGTCCTTGCACTGACCATTGTGGTAATTAGCTAATGCCTGTGCTGCACAAGAGAAGGCTGTATACTTAATTATCCTTTATTAGAGATTATAGGCACTCAAGAGTCAGATCACATTAGGCTGTGGCTTTGTACACTCTACCTGAGAAAGAGTAAGTATGAGTCGTTTTACAAGTGTTGTACACACAGAGATTAACGGAGCACAAAGATAAAAGCGTCTACACACGTGCAGCAGTGTAAACTATAGAAAGAAATGCTGTAATGTATTATTGCCTTGACGACATTGCACATGACATTGATAAACTCCTGATGTGTTTCAACACAGACCTGATTTGAGAGTGAATAATAATTATGATTAGAAATGGCAACAAGATAAGTGACAGATGAAGCCACATTTCATGAGCGTAACAATGTCAAACAACTTTCTTTTTGATTAGATAACAGCAAACTGTGTGCGTTTAGAGATCATGACAGCAGCAATGCCAGGTTGTTTACAGTGTTTACAGTAGAACAACCAAACATTGCTAATTATTACTTCCCTCATCCCTCACTGTCTACCTCTGGTGCAATATTCTTATGTACCATTCTCCAAACACCATTCAATATAATGCATTTTGATACAGCACCACGCCAAACTTAAGCTTAACAAATACACACAACAGAATCAACAACTCTCTGAAAGAATGCCATCAAACCGTGAACACTGCGAGCTGAATGCACAGCTCCCTCTCTCTCTCTCTCTCTGGAAGAGAGGGAGAAAGAGTTCTGACTTATTTACCATTCAGATAACAATATGCTTCTCTCACCTCTGTATCCCTTCACCATCAACCATTACTCTGCCTCATGGAGCAAGGGAAGAGTGGTGTAAATAGAAGGCAATAATAATCACCTCTACTACTAATTTGTTCCAAAATGATAAAAGTGGCTAACTGAAATACCAGAGAAGACTAAAGGGGAAGGGGAGCATCAGTACAGCAATTGTTTCAATTCTATTGGTATTGCTCATCAGAAAAAATGTCACACAGAAAGTAAAAGAGGTATTGAAGACACAGATTAATGATCGATTCTTTTAATAAAATCTTTTATTTAATTTCAATCATGTAGGCTAATATTTCTTTCATTCTCCATTTGTCTCACTTTCAAATCAATCTCGGAGTAACATCAAATATAACAAGATCAAGCACATGAAAAAAGGAAATGAGAAACCTGCCAGGAAGACAAAAAGACATAGATTTTCATAGGTTTAGCTCACTTTATGTATCATTTTATGGAATAAATACATTTTTCTAAACCAATAAACCAAATAAAACCCTTTTATTTAATATCGCCAAGTATTCTCAGTTATCCAGCATGAGAATGTGGAAAAGTGTTCACTTCTGGTATACACAAAAATGGTTTAACTGTATTAAGTACAGTTCTTAAGACATTAAGTGCTCCTCTGAATAATGGGTAAAAGGAATATTGGGAAAACAAGCAACAACAAAGTTCTTGTTGAGTTTAAGACAAACAGTATTTCCTTATACCTACGTAGACACCAACAGGCATGAGTATAAAAGAACATTTCTTGGAAGAGGGCGAGGGTTTGTTCAAAAAACATAATGCAAAAAGGCTAAATTCATCCAGGATTGCTGCAATAACAATACTGTCCTATGAAAGGAAATGATATAAAGGCATTTTCACTCATAGTTGTCTTTCTTATGTCACAACTGCCATCTATCTTATGACAGCATGGACTTTACTGATCAGCAAAGCATTCCATGTGGTTTTCAATAATATAGTAAAAGTAGGCAATCTATAGCATCTCAATGTTTATGCAAACACATTACAGCACCCTTGCTATAGGCTTACAGGTACTCATCTGCAGTCGGTCCGACTTTCCATTCCCAGGCCAGCAATCCTGCATTAAGTATTCACCTTAAACAATTGAAGGATTTTATGCCACGGTGAAATACGAGTCCTCGATGATTCGACGACGTTTCGTTTCATTGAATAGTTTATATATGTTTTGTGCACTGCCCTGGTATGGCGGCTTTAGTCTGACAGACAAAATAAAATAGGGTGACAAAGCTGATTAAGATGGCCAATTAAGTGATTGAGATAAAAAAAAACAAATGTGCAGCTTCAAGATATTAATTGAATCATGTCATCAAAAAAAGCTTAATTGGATCATGAATGTCCCGATCTTCCACTAATTAAAGAGTTGACCTCCCTCGCTTTTGTCGCTGCTGGAATAATACTAGCAAGCACGAGTTTCCTTCATTTCAGTAGCTATCGGAAGGCTCATTGGCTTTTATTTATGTTTGCAGTCTTTTGTTTCATCTAATTTGACCACTTCTTGCATTTTAATGCTCTATGTAGAGGATTTAAAACATAATTGATGTTGATGCCTAATGTGAAGAAGCAGTTTTTAAACAAATTTGCAATAATCAATTAGCTTTTTGTGGTAAATGTCTACCTCAGCATGGCCAAACTTTGCACCTCACAAACTGGATGATTCCAGGGTGCATTAGTGCTCCACACTGTGTTCACACTGAACAATGACAAGTACTGTACTGTACAATGAGTCGACGCTTAGGCAGACATTCACAATGTTACACAATGGTTTGTGCACTTAAAACTTCTTAGAACAGGAGTACTGATGAAAGACCTCTCATTAGGTCAGTAGTTTACATGAACTTTGTCTTCATTCATGAAATGCACCCATTGAGACCATTAAGATGTCGTAAGGCCAGTAAACAAGCAATGCTAACCTTGTTTATAGTTTAACTTAACAAGAGCAAAGAGAATTGTTTTGTGACAAAGGTTTTGGAGTAGAATGTGCATTGAATCCTCTGTGCATCCTCACACCACTGGGCTACTTATAAAACTGCTACTCTGTGCAAATATGAAATAACTCAACTGTTTCATTTGGGTTTCTGAAAGTTCATGTTTTGAAGTATTCACGCCATGTCAATCAAGTCAGTGTACCTTGTGCACACCCAAACTAATATATGAGAGATAAAGATATATAAATGCAAAAATCTCCATCTTTTTATTACGTCATCACAGATGCAACTTAAGATTTCACGTTTCAATTGGGTTCAACTAAAAAGGCAGATCCACATATACTCAGTTGAATGCATTTGTTAATTAACAGGACTGTTATGGTGTTGGTATCTGATATGAAAATAAAGTGGAGGATTTGTGGTAGATTGATGTGGTACGGCTGCCAGTGATGAGGCCTTGTTGAGGCAGAACGGTCTATAAAAGGAGATAAGATAGATGATGTCCGAATACTGTACATGCTCATATATACTGTGGTTTGTACTTAAACCATCTGACAAGAAGTATTTGGTCTTCTCAGTACAGACAATAATGCTTTTTCCCTCTTTTCAATTGATTCTGATTCACAAAGAAATGTCTGAACCTGGAAATAATTATATTCTCCATATTAAGTGTATCCTATTGACATATCTACAAAGAAGAGATGCATGTAGTTACTTGGGACATCATCAATAGAGGATGGCATTTTTTTCGAAAAAGAAAAAAAAGAAATTCAGGAGCTGGAATACACCAAGGGTGTGTGGACAAAAATCAATCAGTGGTTCATTTTACAGTACAAACATCAAAAAACTGAAGGAGCACCGCCTTTGTGTACCTCTGTTGAAGACCAATGCACAGTTAACCATCTCCTGCATACAAGAGGGGAGAATTAAAACCAAAATTAAAACTCAAACACGTCGTTCTGCTTCTTCGCCAGCTTTGCCACCTCCAGCCGGATAGCCTGCACGAGTGCAGAGGTGGAGAGGCTGCTCAGGGGCATGCTGTCCATGTCCTTCACCACCTGAGTCAGCCTTTGCTGGGATACTGGGCTCGGGGAAGTGGGTGGCTGCTCCAGTGCCTGGTTGTACTGCAGGGGCAACCTGGTGGGGCTCCCCTGTGGGTAGCGAGGATGAGGAAAAGCCAAAGCCTCTACATACCCAGGCAGGGGAACCTGGAAGACAGGGAAGACGTGAAGTCAGTAATAAAGCCACTTCGTAACGTTACTACCCACCAAAATGAAGGCTTCCAAGTAGATAATTAGAAGGATACAGTATATGCGACCAATTTTTTATTTTGCTGAGTGAACTTTTTTTCTTGCACCACTATTTTAGAAAGATTTAAATGTGTGATAAATGAAAATATAAACAATTGTATCTGGGAAAAATCCTGATGAATGAGAAAAATTACAGGGAAGTAATGAGCGTGGAGATCTACTGTGTGAGTGTATAATGCTGAAATGGACTTTGGTTCAAACAGTGTTTGAACTCCAAAATGGACTACTTGTGAATGTTGATACAAAATCTTCAAGTGTCAGATTTAAATTAAAAACAAAAACAAAAATGCAAAAGAGGTTTATTTTTTAGGAAATGAGCTCAACTACCCCGGTATTTTGTTGTGTCCACTCAACGCCAGCCTTAAATTCAGCAAATGGTTTCTGAATGACACTGTGTGAAGGCATCTGGTTGAAACATGCAAAACCGACAAACAAGGAGACTCCTGTGCATGGGAGGGGAGGGAGGGACACATGGATGTATAACAGATCTGACCTGAACCCGTCTTATTTTAAAATAATGAAAAACAGAGGAGACGGTAGGACTGTTATTTAATGAGGGCCAGTCCTGTTCGAGGGTGGATAGGAACATGAGCACAAACAGACTTGTGTCAGTGCCATGGTGGGATGGTCTGCAACTACTGCAATGTTTAAATACAGAAAGGCAATCTCACCTACCCATGACAGATATATTTCCCTACTGATTTTTCAGAGTAATTATTCCTTTTTAGCCCTGGCTGTTGCAGTGATGTAGCACGCTTTTTGGCTCCATGGGGTGACCAGAACTTATGAGAAATATATCCTGACAACCAGGAGGTAAGGGTGTGGTATTTCAATAACACCCTACGAGACTTTCTGTGAGTCTACAATAATAATTCTCACTGATTGAGTCTAATCTTACGACACTAACACGCGAGGGAGAGAAACAGAGAACATCTTTTCTGTTAAGAGCACTTTTTTTAACCTGTACATGCTCTTCTACTTTCTATTTCTGCAAGACATTTCACAATAGTGAGTAGTTTATTTTCTGAGGTTTAATTATTAGGACAAAGAGTTTTTGGTCCACGGGGACAAATACGAACCGTGCTAGTTTAATCAAGACATCTGGTCATGTTACTCTACCTCTATACATTTCTCCTCTTTCAGTTATTATATCTATTTATGGTTTAGTAGGATTGGCTGCTTCCTAAGCAAACAAAATAGGCTTCCTTACAGAGTCTGCCCACTGTGGCGGCACATCCTCAGGCTCAGGTGGGTAGGACATCCAGGAGGGACTGTGGTAGGAGGTGGTTGGTGTGGAGACAAAGTATTCTGAGTAGCCGGGCCTGGTGGCTGGGATGGCATAGACGGCTGTTATTGGGTTTCCTACAGAGAAAAGAAGAGAGGCTGTCACGTTCTTCCACTGGTGATTGTACTTCAGGGGATGTATTTATTACTATTCTTGAAAAATGTATGCTGGCATGGAAGCAAAGTACACTGTGGGTTTCTTTTGAATTGCAAAGTCTAGACCTCTAGTGAGTCCGTCGGGAAAAGTCATTTTTTTTGTGTTTATTCATAACTTCAGGGGCCTAGGTGCCAAATGGTAGGGAGTGAAGTTGAGGTTAAATACTTTCTGAGTTTTGTCCCTACAAAATAAAATCACCACCACTGATGTAGGAAAAGTAGAAGAAAACAGACCCTTTGATGCTGCTGAAGCGTTTATTGATGTATGTGAATGCTGCACATATGGGTACTAGTCTTCATATTATTATAACTATTCAGTGGGTTTTATTTTCCATTCCAATTTTCCATTATGGCATTTTATCCCTTCTTTTATGTTCATTCTGTGTCTTTTTGCTTTATTGTAAAGCACTTTGTGCTGCAGTTCCTGTATGAAAGGTGTTATACAAATAAAGTAAATTACTATTATTTTTTACTCATATGCTTACCTGAGTAGTTGGACACAGGCTGCTCTGCAGTGATAGATGGAAGTGCTGCTCTAGTTGTTGGCCCATATGGGTTGTCGTTATGTTGACTCTGCATTTCAGTGACAGATGTCGCTGAGCTCCTTGCCTTAGGCCCCAAGTCAGAAGTGGAACTAAGTTGGACAAAGATTGGACATAAACGTAGAGTTACTGAAATACTTGGCCAGTACCACTAGATGGCAGACACTCTATGTGGAAAACACAGTACCTCATTAACATTCTTGCCATCTCTCAATGCACTAGTTCAATATTCAAATTTAAACAAGGCCTTAAATGACCCTGGCCACAGCACAGTACCTGGTGAATATCTAGTCCCTAAACATGAATTTGAATGTGAAAATGTGGACTGTTTGATGGGCTTCGAGATGCTACAGACAGTGTGTGTATGCTTGTGTCTGCCGGAATCTGTGTGTGTATGTATGTGTGTGTGAGACCGACTCAGACATACCGTCTTAAGGAGGTCCCAGGAGGGGGTCCATTACGAGGCGGTAAAGGGGGAGGAGAGCCCATGGCCATCTCAGGAAGCTGGGTGAAGCGAAAGGCCTTAAACAGATAGTGGAAGGCATTTAAGGTTACAAAGACTCTAACACAGTTGTTAAGAGAGGGGAAATAATCTCATCCCACTTACCGGTTTGGGCAGGCTGCATTGATACATTTCTGCACCGTAGGATGGTACCCACTGCAAGCCTCCCCTTCCACAGTTCATTGTACCCGGGGCGCTGGTCACCACGTCGGTGTAGGGGAGGGGAGGCGGTGCGGGACTGTAGTGGTCAGGAGGTGGGTGGTGGTGATGGGAGTGCCTTCCGGATGTGGACTGCCCCCCTGAAGCCAGGCTGAATGCCTCCTCCAGCAGCAGGTGCATCTGCTGTCGCACTTCATCAATGGACGGCTGTGAGCTCAGAGTGGACGTCTCCGAGTGGCCTTTCAAGCCCTGACCATACAGAAATCCTCGTGGCCCCATTAGACGGTCAACATTCGTCTCCTCAATCAACTCAGGCTCAGTCTAAAACATATGCAAAGACATTGAGACTCAACACACACAATACATAGAAACAGTATAAGCCATTTTTTAGTATACAAGAAAAAAGGACATGAAACTTGGACAAAATGTTTAAGTAAAGCGCCCAAAGTCACTGGTGATGGCTTGTGTGTGTAAATCTGTAGCAGCTGCCGCCTGGGACGGCATGTTGTGATTTACACCTGGACCAATATTAGAAAATCAATCCTCTCCTCACTGATTAACAAGATACGTATCAACAGATGCACCTTGAGAATCCTGGAAAGTAACAAGTTCTATTATGTCTCCTGTCATTCTCTCAGTGGGTTGTTGACAAGGTGCTGACTGAGCGAAGAAGAAGAGGCTGTTTCATGTTGTTTCTGAGACAAGTCAGCTGGAGGAGTTTAATCCAGCTTGGTCACAGTAGGTTCAGCCAGAACCAGGCAGTTTTTATTTCAGTGAGTGCTAACCTGTACTTTACTTATAAGCAATCCAAGTAGTTGCTGGAGGTATATAATATGTGTGCTAATGCTATTTTCCCTTTTTATTTCTCTTTTCTTATCTACACTACAGTATATACGGTATAAACGTCATTCTGTCTCCCATGTATATTCATTGAATTTCCCTCATTATTTGCCTGCTATCTCACTCCATTTTTCCATCCTCTTTCTCACATTTTGTGAAAGTCTCCATCTTTCCATAACCTGTACTCTTTCTCCATCTCCCGGCGTCTGTTTCCATCTATTCAGTCCTTATATTCAGTGATAAATGAATACAAGTTGAGGCTGCCCTACTTCCTGTGCGAATAGAGGGCATCCACAGGAGACCTAGTGTAGTGCACCTCATAAATCAGCCCGCCCTGCAACACGGAACGGCAGAGGCTTGCATCTGCAGTGATGGGGCCTGCAGCCACACTAGTCCCATTCTAATCAACAGGGCCAGGAGTTCTGAAAAAGGACTTTGTAGCTTGTATTGTGCCGTATTTCAAACTGAGCTGAACAGTTGGCTTAATAGAGTCTGACCACACAGCAAATACAAACGGACCAAGAATCATGACAATGGGTGGTCACAATCAAGGAGCTACTATTTGTCTGGATGATGTCAATTTGTAGTGCTTGTCAAGAGTCTGCTGAAGTTTGTTATGCTTAACTTAAACATGTGGCATTTTGCTCATGGCACCACCCTGGTGTCCCAATAGTCTGATACATCGGTATCAAATGCACAAGATTTTCTCAGCAGACATTTGACTTGCAATAGTAGGAAAAGCACAGGTGCATATAATAACTTATCTATTTACCATGTAAGTGTCCCAGGAAGCCATGCCAATGAGCAGGCACAATACCTGAGCCAGTTAGACCAATGTTTGTCCTGCTGTGACTGGTCAAAATGGCCGGCAGGTCAGTGGCAGTTCAGTGAAATATTTTTACCTCTGCTCATATATTTTTTACAAAAGTACAGCTCAGAATGAAAACACTTTTTAGGAACGGTCTGCTCGATTACCCTCAGGCGCTCACATTAGGTATTGTGGCTTCATGACAGAAAGAGCCATGCACAGAGCCCTAATGGAACAATGACAGTGTGGAGGCATAAACCAGCCATCCTGAGACGCATTACATATCAAAACGACAGGACTTCATAAATCTTAACTCTTAATTATGAATGAACCACTTCACTTCTTGCTGTGGCATACTTTTTACCACACCCCAGTAGAATATGTTTGATTTCCAGCTCAGTGTCTGCACAGTGACTTAAATTGGGCAATAAGGCACATATTTCAACTGACAAGCTCTGATTGATAATGATCCTTTCTATTTTTACATTGCATCATGCTAGATTTAAAACAGTGGCATTAGGTTCTTTTTTTACTTTCATCTGAATTTGGTACCAAGCATATAAATAGTTGTATTTGAATAGTAATAATACATTTTATTTGTATAGCGCTTTAAAAGCAATTACAATATAAACAAAATAGATGACAAAACAGTAACAACAACAACACACATAACTAACTTCCCAGTACAGAATAGCTCATCCCCAGCACATCATTAATACTTGATAATAAGTTCAAAACCAATCTGATAGTACCTGATATTATTTAAAAAGTAGCAACAAGGTGTTCTGTCAATCACTTTGCTAGAGTAGGTGTTATGTTTTTAAAATGGTAAACTATTTTGGCCAGTTTAACTGCATCTTGTTGGGAGACAGGGTCAGTTGGTGACAACATGTGACTCACATCATAGCCGCTGTTGCGGATGCCTCTTCTGGGTCTCTCCCTCATAACAAGCAGGTCCATCTCTGTTCCTCCAGGACTGGGACTGCTCAGACTCTGTCTGCTGCGATAGGCCGGCTGCCCTACTTGGGAGTGCCTGTCAATTGGAGTATAGGGTAAGATTTAACACAAATCAGACCTGGGGTATAGTTATTAAAAAATGAAATCATTTAAATTCAGCTTTCTTACTTTTCAGCCATAGTTTCAGGGTGCCTGCCAGTGAAGGGCAAGTGGGAGAGGAGGGGTAGAGAACAGAGTGGGGGAATGTACTGTATATTTGACCAAAAAAAGGTACATAAAATTGCTTTGCAGACCAAATACAATCAATATGTTAGGATATCTCATAAGGACATCAAGTAAGAGAGCTGAATCAACAGTTTAAATAATAATGATGTATCATATGCCAGGTATGAGGATATGCTTGAGGTGTTGCAAAGCACATTCAATACTGATAAAGCATCTAGTAAAACACAACTACAATGTACAATCAATGACAAAGGACAAGGTGCATTTCAGCAAACCTGCTTTGAAATGATCACTTAGTTAGGCAAAGCATGTTGGTGTAAGTGATCAGCCACACACTACTCAACAGCAAAAGAGTTGCTCAAATCTTTATCTTGCTCACTATGGTGGGATATAAGAATAACCACTCAACCCTTTGCTACTCTGAGTCAACACACGAGCCGAAATTCAAATGTTGATTTCCGCTCTGATGGCAGCTATTGCAGCTACATGTTAATCTCATGCGTGATCTGAGTCTGTAATAACCAAAGACTCCTTCCATTTTTTCATGTGCATCTGTGAAGCAGAAGCAGGACAGAACCAGCATTTAGGAACACCATGCCAATCCTCTTATCTCCATTATGGAAGCTCAGAACTTGGATCAAATTAATCAGGATGGCCTGATGGGTCTCTCACTGCCAACTAAGACAGGATAATGAAAACATTAGAGGAGACAGATTTACATATCTATAAGCTAATTAGGCACAGCAAGGGGGCAGCAGGGATGGATAACTGGCCATGGTTAGAAACCCAACCCCCCAATATGAACTGTCATGTCACTTGCATCTCTTTGTGATTGCTCAAATTGCCAAACCCAGGTTCCACTTGCTTTTTTCCCCTCTCCCCTCACCTCCTGTGAGACTTGACATAAGTGGAACCTCGCTCATCATCAGGCTCCAGTGGTCTGCCATGCTCACCGGCTGCCCTCTCATGGCCGTGCCGCTGTCTCTGCACCATAGCTCGACCGCTGCTGCTGCCGTCCGTGGAGGGGAAGTCATAATAGCCCTTCCTCTTAGCCTTCAGTCTCAGCTTGTTTCTGTAGTGCTCAATGTCTGACTTCTGCTTCAGAGCCAAGTTCACCTGGAGAGAGAAAAAGCGCAGGACGCATTGAAACATGAGGAGATCGGAACACAAACAGGCACATGCGGTATTATTCTGCTTTGTCTTAAAAGGGACGTGAAAGATCAGAGGGTTCACGTGAAAAATAAGCTCTGAAAATGAAGCTGTTCACAGTTATCACAGGCAGAACAAGTGATAACAGTCACTTTACTGTACAGATTGTTTTATATATTTTTCTGGAGAATAACACTTGGATGAGTTTATAATATATAGAAAAAATTATATTTTAAATATTGAAATGGAAGGAATATGTTTATAATTTCAGTACGGCAAGGAAATGCCCCTTTCGAGACTTAAACATTGTACTTTTTAAACACCTGATTGGATTCTTATGTGGTCGTTAGAGCGTCATCAGATGAAATCATACAATGCCACAAGCCATGTAACTAAATTAAAAGGGCGGAAAGAAAATTATATTTTATTTTATATGTTTGATGAAAGCCCTGGAAACCTCTTTAGTTATGAATATTAAGAGGTTCACATTCAAAGTGTCTGTGTGGTTGTGGTTTAATCTGATCTGATCTGATCATTACATTTTGATTCAAATGTTGCTTAAATGTGATTGGTGCACAGACATATCACCTTTTTCCAAAAGAGCGCTGTTCACTTCAAACCAGTGAGAAAAACAAAAAACACAAATGAAGAAGTTTTGCACGTGAAATGATCAAAACTACTCTAACTTTTGCAACAAAATAGTGATCTCATCTTTGTCGCTCATTATGAGAAGTTGGTACAGAACATTTAGGGTCTTTAACACAAATGAATGTTCAAGCAAGTCTGTGTATCTCGCTAAATGGATTTGTGCGTGTGCATCACCTCTCCATTGACGAGGGCTGAGTCCTGGCTGCGGTCAGAGGATGCGGGGTGTGTGTAGTGGGGCTGAGACGCCATGGGCTTTATGGAGATGAGCTGCAGGGAGCCAGAGGAGGTGTCATATGGATCTGAAGAACAGAGAGGGAGTTCACTCACAAAGAGACTACAAATACCTCTAATCACTGCACTGTCAGTCAAAAGGGGAACAAACTGTCACACTCCCTCTTTGTCTCTCTGTCTGACCCCCCCCCCCCCCCCCTACCCTCTCATCACCTTGTCTCTCTGTGGCTGACAATGTGGGGTTATGTCAAACATCCGTCGTCTGTGTCAGCAAATGAAGTAGTGGACGGAGAGGATAGATCACAAAGATAGAGTTGGCTTCAAAAGGTTGTGGCAATGCATCTCTGTGATAGATGAAAGGAACAGACTTTGCACTTTCATTTCTTATCTGACATCAGACAAACTCGATTCAATTCTAGTTTCCCTTAACTCAGCTGATGAATTATTCAAATCCATTAAGAAAATCATAATCTGGCAAGCTCAATCTAATTTACAAGCACGGTATATAAATTGGTAACTCACACCCAACACATGTGGGATATTTAGTGACAGTGAACAATAGAACAGTTAATTGTTCAACGTCCGAACGGCTTTTACTTAAACTGCTTTTGCATCTCAGAAGAGCACAAGATGTTTGACTTCATATGGTCTTTCTGCATTTTTGCATGAGTCAATGTGTGAATGAGTGTCACAGCATCAAATAATCTGACACACTGTATCATGCCAGCAGAGTGTCTCTCTCTCATGCATATTCATCGGGTCCATCTCCGCTTACTGCTGAGTGGCTACCTTTCTGGCTGTAAAAAAAAAGAAATAGCTGCAGTGCATCTCTCTTAGGGTACCTGTGTGCATGAGAGACAAAGACTGGAAAAGGGCTTCACACACAAAGAGAATGGGAGAAGATTTTTTTGGCATCTGTGACACGCCTGACCTTGTCTGTAAAGGAGCTCGTAGAATACATTATTTGTTATTTTTCATCAGTGTGCGACTCTTACCGTCCCTTTTGCGCGTCTCCTCCTTTGTCGGTTTCTGCTGTGCTGTGACTTTCAGCACTGTCAAGCTCCTGCTGGAATTCAGCTTCTCCGATTCGTTGCTGATGACGGAACCGTCCTCACTCGGCAACTTGCTGCAAGTAACCATAGCAACAAGAAAAGGCGGTGAGCTCTCCGGAAGCTGGGCTCTCAGCCAGGTTATGTCATCCCTCCCTTAAACAACGTCACCTTTCCCTCTCCCTCCCTTTTATGTGTGTATTTTGTACATTTACCTCCATGCTCTTTAATAAACCATTATGTCTTTATTACATTACTGTATTCTTACTTATGTGCCATGCATGTTTCAAAACCAGTGTGCGTTCATGTCTAGCGTGAAGCAAGACTAGTTCTTCCGTTAACTGGACAAACCATTGCTTTATCCAATTCTTGTTTCACTAGCTTCAAAGAGCTGTACCGTAGTTGGAATTGGAGCTGATCAAGCAGCGGCTCAGAGGACCACGAGGCTGACAGTGACATCAAAGCACCGTGGTCTATCCCCTAATTGTCTGGTAAAAATGATAACAGCAAAGAGAGACAGAGGAACAGCGGCTGCCCTCCCTGCTCTCGTCGAGGCAGTGCTGCAGAGCGCTAGCTCCGTGCTCCAGTCAAAGACGTGTTGTGTGTAATAATTAATTGAGGTGTGCAGAATGCTACATTGGCTATGTATGTTTGATCCAGTGACGGTGTTTCGAGTCTAACAGATGTGTGACCTGTGTGTAAAACTGAAGGGATTGATGAAGAAGCAAATTAGACAAGATTGTGTACAGCATGCATGTTTTTAAATGTGTTTGTATCCAACATACATAACAGCCCTGTTTCTAGCCCTGAATTCATAAGTCATCTTATCTAAATCTTTTTGAAGGTAAATAAAACAGTAACCTATGAAAATGTAACCTCACAGCATCATCTGGCAAGACTCAACAGGCATTTTGGGACAGATGTCACTTCAAACCGGCTGTACGTCAACAAGTACTGTGATTAAATGATTTGCTCGTCTGCCAATGGTCTTGGATTCAAGTAAAGTGCTACAGTAAAATCAAGTTGCACTTGTTCCAGATTTCATCATCTCATAATGAGATCTGAGGTTTTGGAGATGGAGGCTACTTTTGTGCAGCTAGTTAAAGTCAACCAGGCTCAAGCTAATTTTTGAATAATGTATTACATACTATGTCACAGAATAACTAACTTCTAACTTCATTTATGATGTTACTATCTCTGTGTGCCTGAAAAATCAGACCTGTCCTGGGATAATAGCACATGGCTGGTTGAAAACCGGATAAACTATTGAATGATTACTTGAGACTCGGTCTCATAACAAGGAGAGAAACTTTAGGACCACCAGTTTGATGAATAACAAATTAAAAACTTTTGCTGCCTCAGGAGTCTGCAAAATCATTACTGCAGGACCTCCAGTCTATATATTTCCTATTCTGTCACAAACATTTCATTTGATCTCATTATCCAACATGGCTGTGAAAAATTACGCCCTTTTTCGTTCCTCGATTAAATAATTTAGCATGATTTAACATGGCAATTAATTTCCGAAACAGCCCTTCTGACTGTCAGATAAGGTAAATGGTCCATTTCACCTGCCCACATAGAGAACTCTGTTAATTACCGCCTATCAGCATCAGGGTGGAATGAGGACAAACAATAGGGCTGGAGGGATCTTTGTGTTTTATCGCCCTGCCTCTCTCTATGCGACCCAGGAGCTTTCTGACAGAGCAGTGGTGCAATTGTTAAGAATAACACACATACATATACTCTATACTACCATTTGGGATGATGCTTGCCTGAAGGATAAACCTTGAAATATGTTTGAATGAATTGAGATCTTTCAGCCGATCGGAAGAAACATGTTTCCTTCAAACATGCTGACGTGTTAATAAGACAAATACAGCTCAGACTAATGAAAACTGAGCATGAAAATCTAAATCTTAGCTGAGCCTGGTAGACTGAGATTGAGATATCCTAACCGCTGCTGTACAGAGAATAAATACATTTGATTGAGGTAAAAACATGGCTTTTCCTTTGTGCAACCCTCACGTAAAAGCATTTAAGTTTTTTTTTTTTTTTTTTCATTCATGCTCAATTAAAATTCATGAATCTCCTTGTGTTTTGTGTCCTTGATAGCATTATCCGTAACCACTTAGCCTGTTTAGGGTCTCTGGGGGGCCAGAGACAATCTCAGCTGACATTGGGGGAAGGCAGGGTACACCATGTACAGGTCGCCAGACTATCGCAGGGCTGACATACAGAGACAGACCACCATTCACACTCACATCCACAAGCAATTTAGAGTCATCAACTGACCTGCCTTTGGAAAGAGAATCCTTGCTGACATGGTCAGAACATGCAAACTTCAGCCCCGGAATCAAACTCGGGTCCATGTTGACGTGAGGCGACAGTGCTAGCCACACCACACCACCATGCAGCACTGAGTTATATTCATGCACAGTGTTTAATCTTACCACCAAAATAAAATGAATCACATTCTCTGTTTGACTGAATATCAAGATGTTATTGCTTCACCTACAGTACATCCAGATGCTCATATTTAAACTTTATTCTGAGGCCAACATCATCTAAATAATGTTACGATATTGTTTTACTTATAATACCACTATTGTAGTATTAAAGGTTTGGTGATACAAATTACAACATGAGGAGGTCAATGTGTGTAGATATAACGATACCTCTTGTGTTTGTCAGAGGTGAGGCTTTTCTTATTGGCAGTTCCGTCTTGCTGCAGGGCCTTTTCTAGTGAAAGCGGTGTGTCCCGAATTTGTAGAGACATTACTAAGGTATCCTGACTGGCAGGCAGGGTCTCCTCATCCCCTCCCTGTTGGCCCAGGTGCTGCTTGGCATAGTCAAAACCCTGGACCGGCTGATGGACAAGTGTTGAGTGAAAATAAAAAAAGACAAAAGAGACAGATTTAAGTAAGATTCATTTCTATTCACATACCTGCAGTGACATAACGTTGAGAGGAGAAACAAAGAGAAATGCATTAGCCAACCACGTAAACAGACACCTCAAATTAGGAGATGTCCAGAGGACTTAAGGAACTGAACTGGGATTACTGCTCTACTCTGCCTTCAAACAGATAAGCACAGAATCAGCGAAGGCTGTTTTTCATTTTCATCCAAATTCCTGTCGAATAAATGACTCGCAGTGGGCGGTGACAAGATGAGATCTGCAGACTGTCACAGAAATATTGTAGTGAAGTTAAATGTTTGAGGATAAGAGGGAGGAGGAAGAAGGTGGAAGAGGATTCATGGTGTTCTACCAAACACTAGATGTCAAAGTGTTTTATGGCGGGTGTACTGAAAGAACCAAAACAGTTCAAACCCCCAAACCAATACACACACCAACAATGAAATATTTAAGACTACCCTCATTGCAGTGTCATAAATTGTCCGACACACACCACGTCCTCAATGCAGCAAAGCTGTGGTGCAAAATCAATATGTGATCCTCCCCCGACTGAAGAACATGCATCCTCTCTCTTCCTACAGCACACACACACACACACACACACACACACACACACACACACACATAGTAAAGATTTTCTTTGGATCCAGTTTGCTCAGTAAGTAAAAGTGCTATTGTAGCTGGTCTCAAAAGTGGAAACTCTAACAAGGGTGTGTGATGAAAGCTTACAGTCAGTGAATGTAATATAGACGAGGCAATGCAAGAGCCTGATTTAAATGTTTCACTCCATCTTTGAGCATTTCAAGAGTTTTCCTTTAGCTTTTACATTACATTACTTAGAAGGAAGTGGCTAGATATTCACCAAGAATGTGAAGGTCTGTCTGAAGCAACCCAACCATATTTCATATGATGATTAAATTAGGCTTCTTGGTGTTTTTTCATATGATGAGACTTTGCATGACTTTAAATGTTGTGTAGTATTAACTGCTCTAAAAATCGCACTGAAGTTGCTTACTCAGCTTAATATAGAAGATTTGATTACTTTCTCTCAAACTAAATTCCATAAATAAAGGATGTGCTGAGTGTTATATTTTGCATTTGCCCTTATCTACATTGATGTATAACAGTGCAGAGAACAGCTGGGCAGAAAAACAACAGACATGAAGGCAGAGATAACATTGATTAGGACATTGTGATGAAATCCTTGATGCAACAATGGTGGAAACTGTTTTCAATCTTCAATCTACACATAACAGACAAGTGTCGGTACACACAAACTCATTCTGCTTGAAAAAACAATCTACATGATAGCCATTCTCTGTAAAGCTTAGTCAACTGGAGACCACTATAAGAAGAATAGGCCTTTCATCCAAGAAAATCTCATTGTGAAAGGTTTGTTACTCCTTAGTTTTCATCAGCACAGCAGGGTCTATTTAAATGTATCAGGTAGGTGATGTCTGCCCAGAATGCCGTTCAAATCCCGCTGTTGGCACAGTTAAGCCCTGAAGATGAAAACACAGATCGGTAATGAGAGGAGATACAGAAAGGGAGGTACCTGGTGATAATAGCCCACATCTCTCCGATAAGCCATCTGAAAACAAGAGAAAATGTTTTAAACAGTGTGTGTCTGTGGTTAATCTTGAAGTCTCACGATTAACCAGGATTCTACCAATGCGTTAATACGGGTCGTACAGACGGCATTATGCAGATAATACAGAATACAACACAACCATACAACAACAATTCTGTATACAAAGGTAATTTGCACATTCATCATTGCGGATCCTCATCGCTCACTGACACATACTGAACCACTGGAGCTATACCCTCACGATAAATACATTAAGGTCCTTGTAATAAGTGTTAAGCATAAGTTAATAGGTAATAAGACCCTTATAAGCCCTTACAAGATTCTTATTAACAACATATGTGTTAATAAGACTATATACATGTTAATAATAGCCTCATTAACACGTTTATTGTTGGATTATAAGACATCTTTAAGCATTTATGAGATACTTGTTAGCAGTTTATAGACTGCTTAGGATGGTTATTAAAAGCATTATGACTTTCTTATAAAAGTTTTTAAAATACCGTTATAAACTCATTAGTTGAGTTTAACGACCACTTACCAATTTTGTTATTTTTAAATCTTTACTAAGCTTTTTGGTTGATTTAGTAAGATTAATACATACTTTATTATGTATTAATCAGCAGTTATCTATGCACTTATCATCAGTTAACTGCTCTTTTCACATTCTGAACATGTGATATAAAACATCACTAATCACATCAACAAAACCAAGAAAAGCTTTAATCATCACAACTGAGAAGCTTGAAAAATGACTGATCATCAAATGTGTTCCAATTACAACGTCATTCGATACAGACAGATGTTTACACAGTATGCATAGAAAGAAAGAGAGATACCTTCGCTCTGGGATTCAGGTTGCCGATGGCATCGGCTTTAAAGTCATTTTTATTCTTCCTGCACAGCACAGCTGTGATGATGATGATGATGAGTGTGACTACGGCGATGGGGGCCAACACTGCAGCGATTATCCAAAGGTTATTAGGAGGGTTCTTGACCACAGCTGAAAAAAGAAATACTTTTTCACCATCATCACTTCATTACATGGCATCCAGTAAACACTACATGATAACAATTAATCCACTTGGAAGTATAATACAGCACACTTTTCCTGCTAATACATGCAGAAGCATCCGTTACACACACGCTAAGTGACACTGCGTACAGCTCAACCTGGGATACAGTGTGCCTGATTCAGCTATTGTAGGCAACAATCTATAAGAGAATGCAGCACAGCCTCTTTCTGTCTTCCCCTCTCTCCTGACCAGCTCTGTCTCCCCCTCGGCACCCTTTCTCCCTTTCTCTTAGCAGTGAGCAGACTGTAGCCCAAACAGACAGGGTCCTGCCTGGAGCATTTCAGAGAGATTAGAGCGCAAAGAGCTTTCTCAACCTTTTCTTCTTCTCCCCTCACCCCAGTCATGTGTTTTGGTTTGCATGTCTGTCAGTCATTGTTTCTGCCTATTTGCCTCCTTGTTAAATGCTGGAAAGATTCGGTGCTTACGTTCTGCTTGCAGCTGGACAAAGTAGCCAAGGGTGAGCGCCATAGTCTGAGAATCCACTGTGTTCAGGACCTTGGCAGCTGACGTGCCCGATAAAGGAACGCCATTGTGCTGGACATAGTAGGTCATCTCTGCTGGATTCTTCAACACTGACAACCTACGGATACTCACCATCTGATTAGATAAGAAGTCAATATCAGCTGTTATTGAATGACTGGCTTCATTGTTATGAAGAGGCTTGCATTTCAGAAAACAAAAGCAAAAAACATGCATTTAGGCGCAGAGTCTCGTGAGAGGAAAAACTACATGGACAGAAGAGAGTACTTGTTTAGTAAAACATTCACCCTCTAGCTTGTTTTGATGAGCAATTAGCAGATGATGAGCTTAGAAGCTCCCTAATTAACAAGGGCTGACCAAAAGTAATCATGCAAGCATGTGCAGATGAGGGCACATCAAAGTGTACACCTCATGCAATATTCATACTTTAAGAAATAAGCCAATTGGATTAATGTGTTCATTAGACTTCTGACTAACAAGCCAGGGCGCTCTGGTAAAACATCAGAATAAGAATGATTTACTGTTTTCACTCTTGAACCCTTAGCATTGCAGACTATTTGGTCTTAGACTTGGCATTCCTCATGGGCTGCCGTGCCAGTTTCTTACCTGGACAGTGTAGCTGCCTACAGCCGTGGCTCGTCTGAAACGAGTGCCCTGCTGACCTGCCAGCACAAACAGCTCTGCCAGCCGCTGCTCCATTAGATTGGCAAAGCTTTGGTACTGTCCCTCTAAACTGGCGTTATCCACATCCTGGATCACTGCAAATGTATACAAAAGAAAGAGGATAGCCATATGGTGGTTAAGAGTGAAATTAAATAGTTGGGAAGCAAAGAGAGTCACACCATGAAAGAAGAGCTGGGGGCAAAATTAGAAATGTACGTGTGTGAGATGAAAACACATTTGAGCATCCTCCGTTTTCATATTACAGTATATGTCCCATTTAATATAAAATAATAGTTACTGTGTACAATAACTATGCCATCCAACCGAGCAGTAGCACTACAACAGCCTTATGGGAAGCTCATGTTGTTCTGTGTCTGATGGCAAGTTGTTATACGCCAGAACAACTTCATAAACTAACGACAAATCCGGCCTGTGCTTCCTGAAAGCTTGTTTTGGAGTCTTCATGTCCCCTATTAGTCAAACATCCCCTAATGCAACTTTAATCTCTTCGGTTTTTGTAAACAGTTGAAAAGCTATAATCCTGGTTGTACATCTTGTTCAGTGTGAGTAAATCCCATTATATAGGGGATGACCTTGAAGTGACGCTGCCTCTCACTGCAGTAAGTGCAGGGTTAAGAGCCACACAGCCCGATCTCAAAAGCCCATCCATTATACAGTACAGCAGTGTGTGCGCCCTTGAAAACTGTGAAATGTATTCATGTTGCTGCGAATATATGGAAATACTGAATAATAAACAATCCAGGAGCATCTCATTGCTCCAGTGAAAGGAGACCGTTTACATTATAAACATAAGCAGATTACATTACATTACAGTCATTTAGCAGACGCTTTTATCCAAAGCGACTTAAAATTCAGATTCTATCACATTTCTACACCGTAGGCACAGCTACAGGAGCAATTTCTGGGGTTAAGTGTCTTGCTCAAGGACACATCGACATGCGACTAGCGGAGCCGGAGATCAAACCGCCGATCTTCTGATTGAAGGACGGCCCTGCTCTCCACTTAGCCACAGTCGCCCCACAGATGTGTTTAACTTTCCATAAATAGTGCCCTGAAGTCACAAATGTAAAAGTACATTTCTTTCACATACATCCTGTTCCGGTGTTTTTTGTGTCGTGAAGTAGTAAAGAAAGAAACATGGAGATGGAGATTCATGAGTAGACAGACAATTCACAGCAGCATTGCAATGTGTGCATCATACAACATAACACACATACTGTAAGTTGCCCCAGAAGAAGTTGTGTTTATTATTAGTTCGTAAAAAAACAAACAAGAAAGAATGATATACCTACCAGTAATAACCCAGAAGTCTCTCGTAGCAATGGAGGTGTTCAGATTGTGATACTCCAGTGCTGCAAGGACATGAAACATAATCATTTTGCCCTGATTATTAATCTCCATGAAATACAATTTTCAATTTACTCTCCAATCTTTTAGTTTTTGTTTTATTTCCTTGAATAATATTGTATGGGGAGATCTTCATTCAATATTCAATTGCAAATTGTTTGATTTTTATTGTAGCAAGAGCATATCATAAAAAAAAAAAAAGATTGTAACAAAGTGAAATTAGACAAAAAAGACATAAGGTGAAACTGCAAACTGAAAGCAAAGTTAAATCCAAATCCAGGATCCTCTTCTCACGCTGCAGTTTTGTTTACATATGCCTTTTCAAATTTTAAGAAGCATGTCAACAAAGAGCGGCAGCCTTTCTATCAGCGCAATCAGTCTGCAGTCTCACAAAATGCAAAAAAACATCAAGAACAATCATTTTATTTCCACTGCTGAAACTGTTATCAATGCCACAAGAGGTGGTCTTACTCGCCAGAAATGTGTTATTTGACAAAAAAGTGCTTATAAACCTGGAGAGGGGGAACAATTTTGTGTGGTTGAATTCTCAGTTGAAATCCTCATTACCACTATTTGTCAGACAAATAAACAAGGAGAGATTTCAGCTGTCTGAACTCTGGTTGTCTCAGTCTTCTTTTACATCTATTTCCTGCTTGATTACGCTCTTGTGCTGGAGGCTGGTGCAGTGTTTGGGGCAATGCTGTATTACTGGCCTGTGAAAGCAAGCTTGCTACATAAATGTACACTCAGGCATGACAAGAGAGAGGGGTGCTGGGCGAGCAGGGTGAGAAGAACAGTAAGGGCTTTGGCATTGCCTGTGGAGAGGGCTGCAGGGCTGTCAGCAAAATCAGTCCAACGTTGTCTGTACATAAGTGGCATATTAGTCGGCGAGGAGGTTTCACATGAGCCTGTGCTGTTGTGTGATGAGAACCTGGGAGATACATTTGTCCAGCATTCATAAGTCATTCCAAAAATGTAAAAAAAAAAGCTTACAATTCAAAGACAGAAAGCTATTATTGCATATTTTACATCAGCTGTTATAGTTAAAAATGATCATTATGGTCTAACGAGAAACATTTTGCAAACAGCTCCACTTATATTTCACCTGAGAGTAATTGTTAAAGAGCAGAGGGGGAGTAGAGCAGCTGAGTGCAGCCGTCCAGCCTACACAAGCGCCACAGGAACGACAGAATACTCGGTGCTACGAACAGACACTGCGGAGTGGTGTGAGATCCCTGGCCTTTTCTGTCAGCGCAAAGCCCAAGGTGGTGTGAGAATCCCCTACTATTAATTATTTACTGCGGTGATTGCCTTTGAAGTGAGGCGGCAGCCACTGCCAGCATATGCTCACACCTCCTGCGAACAGTGTCATATCACTAATGGCAAGTCTACTAAACAAAAAACAAAACAAAAAAAAGACTCTCACATACTCTTATTCATTTACTCTACTGTCTTCCTGGATTTGTATCTGTGTCAGTTTATGCTCTCTTAGAATCCCTTCTCGGTATTGGGTTGGCTACCTCTCTTTCTCTGTTCCTTAACTGAATCATCCTGCCCGTGGGTAACTTCACTTTCTAACTAAATTCAATCACAACACAAAGGGAGTTTTAATTGAATGCTCACTAGCAGATAACCTATTCATCTTGTTTTAAGCAGTGTGTACATCTAAACTGCCCCTCAGTGACACTGATGCTGCACCGCCTGCCCCAAAACCAGCCTGAAAATAAAGGAAATCTGTAACATTCTATGGAGCAGAACTGTATAGCCGATTCTAGGCTATGATTGGCCGGTCTGTGTTCGAGGGGCGGGACTTAGAGACGGGTAAATTCAGGGGCTGCGTCCTACGAAGACTGGATTTAAGGGATGCAAGCCCGGAAAGTTTTGTTTAAGAGGAAACAGCTTTCAAATTGTAAATCTTGTATCTGCATGTGGCCCTCAGTATCCCATAATCCATTGCAAGCTGGTTGATTGTGTGATAGGGTATTGATGCTGCCCACATAAACTCGTGAAGTGGTGAAATATTACATGACCGTGTTTTATCTACCAGGTATTCGGTTCAGCTGATCATCGGTCACATTTAAATGGATGACATTTGGACGAACGAACCAGTTCACAGGGTATAGGAGCGCACTAACACGCCATTAATGTTGGTCTCTGTGTGGTTAGACGTCTAATTGGGGAGGGAAGCACAGTCCAGCCCCTGGATTGGAAAACAGTGTGTGTCTTTCCAGATACAGACATTATCGAACATACTCCAATACCAACAGCACATGACTGAACATTACATTTTGGTTCTAAATTCTGCTAAATATGGCCCGGCCAGATACACTCTTGGAAGTCAGAGAAGATCTATAGCCCATTTACCCACTGGCCTCAGCAAAGTTGAACAAGAAAGTTAAAAAAAAAGAGCTTTGATCGGGCACAGCTAGATGGTAATACAGGCAAGCCCCTGACTTAATTCCTGAATCAAGCATCAGCTCTGCTATGATCCTGAGCATGATGTTGCATAGCAAAAGCTCTGTCTTGCTAAACTGACCAAAGTCTGGAGATATTTAGTCACTGCATCTGGTTAGAAACCATTAAAATGAAGCAAGTGAGACTTATTCCGGCTTGAAGAGAGGCATAACCAGAGGTGTAATTTCCAGTCATGGGCCAATTCAGAGCCTGCCCCTGGATTTCCAAAGTCTGCTTGAACCAATATGTCTTTATATAGATTTTCACCACACCTCCTTATGCTTGGTAAGGCAGAGATTACATAACGTAAGACACTGAGGCTCCTTTTGCACATAGTATATATGAGTCTGTGACGGTTATGGATTTACCTGAGATGTTTGTCTGGAGAACTAATGACATTCCCATCAGCCTCAGCTATAGTAACCTGAACTTTGGCTGACTTGCGATACCAACTGATGCATGTAGATGCGGTGGCTGGTAGCTCCCTCAAACTTGTAATTTGTTATATTTTCCTCTTTTAATACTGGAGCTTGTATGGCATATTACAGAGATACCTTGAACATTGGTAAAGGAAGCATGGGGATTGGATTTAGTGCAGCGGACCTTGAGCCAATCGCCTACGGCATCTTTCAACCACCCAGCCAGACCAGCCGGACCAAACGCCACCTAAAAAGGAGTCGTCCAAGGAGTAAAGGGAGTAGAGCCGGGATGGGAGCTAAGCTAACCCTTGGACCTAAGGCTATTCTACTACCCAGCCTACTTCTGGCTGATGTCTGGTCGCAGGAAAGTACGATGGATGAAATACAACTTCAGGCCAAACCAGCAACGAGAAACCGCTGTGCCCGCATCTTTACAGAGACCTGACGCCATCGTTGCGTACCAGATCAAGCTGCACTTGACGGGCAAGTCAGAGTGCAGGACTCTGGTGGGACGAGAGGAGGCAGACTCTGTGTTTACATCAATGATGCTTGGTGTTCAAGCATAGTCAAAGTTGATGGACAATGTTTCCCAGATGTCAAATGTTTAATGTTAAGATGCTGCTGTTGCTGATGTTGTTGTTGATGTTGGACAAACCTGTGTTGCAGAATAACAATAAATGATTTGATAACCTGTAACACCGTGTCTACACAGGAGGCGAAATGTGAGCAGCAGATCGGTCCTCTGTCAGTGTCTACACAGTATGTGTAGGTCATCTACATTTTGGCAGTCCAAAATAAAATCACTGTAGTTAGAAGTGTAAATCTGAAGAAAATAGACTTGAAGATAAAAACTGCGTTGCTGGGTTGCTGTGTACTCAAGTGTGAAATTGTGTGTGTTAAAGGAGCTCAAATGCCTAATTCAGCTGTAGGTGCCGTGTTATTTTGCTGAACCTATATTTCTGAATTTACTGTAAACGTAAGTCAAGCACAGGTTGAATCTCTTCTTTAGGGATCAATGAAGTACCATAAAAGTGATGTCTCAGTTATATCTCAGAGTTCTACATCTCTCTCTGTTGAGCAGTTTACATTAGAGACAAGCTACACATTGGGACTAAGATTGCTGTTTAGACTCCCGCTGTTTCCCTGTCACTCTTCATTTTCTCTGAGCACAACTCTAACAAAGATGGAGGGCTTGGCTGAGTATGCCCTCAAAGGAGGCTAAGATGAAAAGCATGGGCTTAGTTGTGTCCTTGCATCTAACTATCTTTAAGTGACTCAATCATTAAAAAACCACAGTGATCGTAAAAGCAGAAGATCAGTCCCTAACATCCAATTACTGAGGAACTGGATGTCAGTCAGGCTTAGCGATTGAATTCCTGAGTTATACCATTGTCTAGATAGATATCTGAGATAAACCGGCCCATGTAAATAAAAAACAATGCTCAGAAAACAACTACTTTCACTACATTATATCAACTGCAGTTCCTCAGGTTGGATTCAGTCTTGATTTCTATTAGTGCAATCAATCAATATATAGTATCAGTTCCTTTGCCCAAAGGTCTAAAACCAAAGATATGAAACCAGCATGCTTTGTGAGACACAGGCTGAAAAGTGTAGACCTCTTGAAGGTTTCAACATATAGAAAAACAAGTAAAAGCACAGCACTTGTTTTTTTAATGTTAAATCTAGTTTGTATTTGGAGAACAAATCATTCCCAAGAGAACACAAGAACTACTTCTGGTTATTGAATTACTCCTGACTAACAGACGTATTTTTGAACACAAATTGTAACTTACGCTCAGCAATCATAAGCGGTGGATAGAAGAGGAAGTAGCCCACCAGCTCAGCTGACAGCTGACCAAGGAGATTTGAGGCAGTGGTGCCATTAAGAAAGACAGTCCCATTCCTCACAGTGTAGACCAATGACACAGCAGGAGAACTGGCTGCCTGGGAGACACTCAGCATCTGGGAGGGAAGGAAGAGTACAGGCTCAGAGTCAGAAGAGGAGACAGAAAAACATAGGTACAAACATATAAAATGCTTGGGATTGCATTACATTACATTGGGATTAGCACAAATCCTGTAAAACAAAATGAAATAATAGAGATGACAAAAAACGGTTGTTGTCTTGGCTCAACAAATATGAAAATCATCAAGAAACACAATGGCTGAGAAATTGGCAAGGCATTAAAGAGTGCAAAAATATTGGAGTGTTAATTTTTTCAACCATGCATAATCATCAAATAAGCTTTAAAATATGGTGCACTTTAATGTTGCAGCTCATTAAAATGAATACAAACATTGACTCCTTAAACATAATTAATTTGCATCTCAGAAGCTGCTCCTTAAAAGGCAAAGCCTGAGGGGGACAACTTTGCATAAATTGCACACAATTTGCATGTGTTTGTAGCTGCCAAATCACCTAAACCACGTGGTAATATTGATGTGTAATAGAGGACAAAACTGTTGAACTTACATATATTCTAATATTATAAACACTAATTAGCAAAGTCTAGTATTCACCATCTAGTTTAACTTCTAGTTGTGTTGCTGGATGGTTCTGTATACACGTCATTGTCCAAAAAAGAGGTAACATCAGATCTATATCAAAGTCAGATTCGGATTGTTTTTATCCATTTAGGTACAATGAACACCAAAAACGCCACACACATGTCAACACTGGCCTTATGTTACAAATCACAGCTTTACCACTGTAACAGTAAGCAAACATATGCACAGTGCTACACGGCTATTACACAACAGTACCTGAACAGAGAGTCTGTTGTTGGTGTTGAGCACTTTGGCCTGTGCTTCAGAAAACACCCTCTCGAGCCTCTGTTCCATCATTTGAGAGAACCGACAGGACCGAGGATCATCGCCGGCTCCCACAAACTGTAGCACTAGAGCATAAAAACAAAATGAGCTCACAAAACTGTACACTGGCAAAACTATTAATGACATTTTTTAAAGAATTCTTCAGGATGCTAAAGCATTGTGTTTTTTTTTTGCTGCCTTTGGTAGTGTGTATTTATTGGGAAGACTGGGAATATGACACACATCATTTTAGGTCTTATGTACCTAAATTCTGAGTACACGTGCAATATTGTTATTTCCTCCTCCGTTGTAGTATCACAAGATTTATTTTATTGTCCTACTTCTCAAACCTAGTTTCCACTGAAATTGCCCCAGTGCACAATCACAGCAGGGACACATAACAGCATGTCTCAAGCTCATCTCTGACCGATTTCTTTCTTTCATCCTGACTGAACACTAGCTGACCTGTTTTCAGCTGGAAGCCAGTGGCTGGGCTGGATCTCCATAATGCAACTGGGAGGGGCAGGGCTGTTACCATCGGGAGGTACTGTCGCAGGTCTGAAATCAGCTTATCCCGGCCATAAGAGTCCAAGCCTTCAAGCACTACAGACGGAGGGTAAACCATGTCCCCTCCAGTCACGTGATAAGCCACCGTCATGTTGGGAGAACCAAATACTGTCTCCACCTGAGAGGGTAAAGTAGAGAAGAGAATTAGATGTCTTTAAAGAACCATATTGGTAGTTTGTACGATGTTAGCCCATTAATTGCACAATGCTTACACCCGAGTGGGTAATATTAAAGAGTAACTCGGCTGCCACTACCGTCCAGTCCACAGTATTGATTTATTCACAAGTTATGGTAGAACAAGCGTCAGGGTGAGCATGGCCCAAGACAATAAACAAAACAATCTTTAGGAATACAGCTATCTTACCTAGGGTACCAAAATTTAAAAAAATGTAAAGTTACCAGGACTGCTTTGTAGGCTACATTTTACATTTTTACACCAGATCAGTATACCCTAGGATCAACGACCCACTCAGCAGTGGAGCACAGACTGGTTGGGAGCCAGGGAGAAGAAAGAGTGAGTGCCGGACTCGGCAGGTCCCATTTTAAAGCAAGCACTAACAATCTCCAGTCCAATCAACTACAATGCAACACACTGAAGACACAGAAACAGGGCGAACTGCACCACCCTCAGGCAGGGAGGTAAAACAGCACAAACATCAGTCACACTCATAATTTGACAATAACAACAATATACCTTATATCATAACACCCCCACTGGTTGAAAGTTTCAAGCCTGTTTCACCTCCTACCACAGCCAGCTTCACTAAGGGAGGGGTATGTTCAGAAGTGTGATTTGTTGTGTTATATTGTTTGATTGATTGTGGTTATAACATGATAAATTCTCTGACGGTTGACAAATCCTGTCTCGTAGTATCTATCCGACTGCCAACCATTTTCCAAATATACAGGTATTCCATAACAGTAAACAGAGAGGAACTGTTACCTTCTTTACTTTACCTCCTTTGTCAAAGCCACTATTGTGTGGTAACATGTGGTCAAAAGCCTGGAATGATTCTTTATAATCTCTTAACACAGAAATAAAATGAGTGATGGCTAAATTTTATTCAGTTGCTTCGGTTTCAGGATCCAGGTAATTGTGCATGCTGGATCACTGTCACACTCTCACGGCTCACTGGGGCATTAATGTCATTAGTAATACCTGTGCTACGTCTGCTGTGATAAAGGAAAAATAATCCAAAATTGTACGCATTCTTTGGAAGAATGGCCGACCTTGATGTAAAATATTTAAAGTTAATCGCCAAAAACACATTCCTGTGATGGTCCTTTAAGCAGGATCAGAAGGTAGTGTCAATCAGTCATATTAGCAAATGAGCTGCATGACAGGATATTGAACTGTTTTAGATTGATGGAGCACTTAAAGTGTATTCTAACCACTCGCTAATGAAAGCAACAGGAGAGAGAGAGAGTGATTATGGAATACAGATATGTGGAGAGATAACCAGGAGGGGCCGAAGGGCTTCTGGGGGGAGAGAGAGAGAGAGAGAGAGAGGAGACTAAAGATGAGCGAGACATGGGAGGGACTGTTAAATAGGGAGTTTGGGACAAAGAAGCTTATGTTCCTTCACTTCTAACCAAGGCCAGGTATCACTGCAAAACACAAGTGAAACGTGTGTGTGTTTTGTAACTGTGTGTAATGCAAAACAAATGCACGTGTTTGTCAGTAAGAGGTTTTATTTTGGTGAAATCTACGTATCAGGAAACCGGAAAAGGGATGATGACAGATGTAGCGAAACTATGTGTGTGTGTGTGTGTGTGTGTGTGTGTGTGTGTGTGTAGGTGAGGTGAGACCATGCAGGTCTGTTATCTGAACCCATCTGAAAGCCTGCGCTGACAAGGAGATCCACTGGCTAAAACACTGAGGGCCTATCTTCTCTGTAGCTGAGAATCACCACTCTGCCTCCTCACAATTCAGCCTTGTTAAGAGCTCTGTGAAAAGAGCCCTTTATTATCACTTCATCCTCTCAGGCTTCACCCATGTGAAGGTGTTATTAAGAGATTGCATTTCCAGCAAAGCCAGAGATTGGTAACACTCCCACTTACTCTATCTCAAAGAGTGTGAAAGACTGCCAACAGATTAACCCGACAGATCGAGTCAGTTTTCTAAAAGTTTCAAGTCACTGGAGAGCCTTATACGTGCAAGACACAAAAATAGTTTACTTTTATATATTTATTGAAGGTTCAAAATGGTTTTAGCCTTGTGGTTCAATTCATTTGGTCTATTCCTCGTCATCTTTTTATCATCAGCACAGCACATCGCTCTCATCCCAACCATTTATAACCTATAATTAAACACAGAAGCAATTTCCCTTGCCGACAGCTTGCTTCCCATTGGATGAGAGAGCAGTGCTACTAAAAGGAACCCAAGCAATGTGGAAATGGGTGACAGGAGTGCATTGAAGCAAGACACCTTCAGAGACTACAAAAAGAGAGAGGAGAGAGAGAGAGAGAGAGAGAGAGAGAGAGAGAGAGAGAGAGAGAGAACATATGAGAGCATTGACCTTCACATGGGCAGGACGGATACACAGGCCTCACTCTCAATTATTTGATACTTCCACTTTGAGAAATACAACCGGCAGAGCCATTTCACCAGATTGCGGATATACAACACGCACACACACACAGAAACATGCACACACAGATGTACTCAACACTTGCTCAAAACAACACTCAGAAGGCGCTCCAAAATGCTACGGTTGGTTACTCTCTGATTTCTTGTTAAACCAAAATCTAGTGTGTCCACTGCTGTGGTAAGATTGCCTTTTGGTGAAATGTGACTTGATTCTGACGACTCTGGTTGTAAATAAATGAATGTGAGGAAATTGGAGCAACAGTTCTCATGTACAGCTCTGCTACAGTCCTAATCTACATCTTGTTTTAGTGTTGGTACAGTTACTCAAACATGTGACATCACCCAATACCTTCAGGGACACATTCAGTCAACCTAATTTCTATATTAGTCCTCATCTCTTCTCACATAGCCTACATGAGGGTCCTTGCTACAAGTGTCTAATTCACTCCACGCTAATAAACCAGATTTCTGGTGAGGGCACAATTAGGAACCATTCACTGTTCACCAGTGTTAGAAAACAGCTCGCTTATTCAGCCAGGATCCAGCAACAGTTTGTTCTGTTCATCGTATTCAGATTAGCAGCTATAAATTGCAGTCATTTGTATTCTAACTCCACCTATAAAGAACAGTGGTAGTTTTTTAGATCGTAGGCCACTGGTCAAACTGTTTTTGTGTATTGATGCTGTGGAGATAATGAAGAAATTATGACAAGTATGATAAGATTACAATATTTGTATGTAAACTAAGTGCTACTCGAAAACTGCCTTTACTTTAAGACACCTCCTTCATCTTAAAGTCACTTTAGTGACATTATCAGCATCAGAGAATTTGTGAGCACTTCTTACATGAGTTGCTACCGTTTCACAGCTATACTCATTTATATATTTGTGAAGTTTTTTGTAGAGGTTTTAACAGTGCCAGTTTTGTTGGTGTCTCGTGCATCCGCAAAGGGATGCACATGCATGAGCACATGGTTTCACAGTATTCCACTGTCAACAATTGGTAGCGTAAGATAATACATTCAACACATTCCTTAGGCCTTAAGTATACATACAATGTGCTTTGGTGAGAAACATTAAATGTACTGTGTATATCATTCTGTTTGTTCAGACTCCACAGTTTGAGTCTCTAGATATATGGATGTTAAGGGTATATCTATTACTTGCTGAAGCTGTATTTTTCTTGAGTGATCAACAGTAACTGACAACAGTCTGACCTGTGCTTGAGCAGACGTATCATTCAGAGCCTTCCGGAGGCCCTGACTTAGTCCCCTTCGCAGGTTCTGCCTCTGAATGCTGTCCAGCCTGTTTCTTCTCACATAAATGGAAACAACTACGAGGGATATAGAGACAGAGACAATAACGGGAGAAACCAAGACATACAGCAATAATACGATTTTATAATTCAAATCATTTAGCTAGGACTGTGTCAGAAGAATTGTTTACCTGTTTTCACCCACAATCTCTCTGTGATGTTACACTGCTGTGGTGGAGCCTCTGTGGTGGTGGTAAAAGGGGATATAAAGATGCCGCTGGTGTCCCTGGGAGGGTTCGTTCTGGGAAATGGTGGTGTGAACGTTCTCCTGCTGGTTTGAGTCCTAGTGGTTGTGGTGGTTGTCGTTCTCCTGGTCACAGGTGCAGGCTGTGGTGTTGTAGTGGTGATAGACTGTGTGGTTCCAGTGGTGACTCTTGGGGAAGGCGTGGTAGTGGTGGGGTGTTTAGTTTTGGTAGTTGGAGCTACAGTTGTGGTGTTAAGCTGGACAGAGTTTGTCGGGGTGTCCTGTCGAGGGTGCAGAGGTGATACCTGAGATGTCCTCTCGGTGGGCCCAGCAGAAATGGTGATTCTGACTGATTGAGAGGGGGCTAAACTGGTTGCTTTCTCTTTGGGGAAAGTGTGCGCAACAGCTCTGGATGTTCCAGCGGTTAACTCATCTGTCCCCACCTCTGTGTGGACAACAAACATCTCAGTCACTTCCTCTGAATGATCAGGATCTATTGATAAGGTCAGACTTGGTGAAGAGGATGGAAATGTAGCTTTTACAGACACGGATGATGATGATGCAGTGCCTGGGTGCATGGTTGGTTTTATTGACAATATTGATGCTGACAATGATGTCAATGAAGCTTTGTAAGACACTGAGGTGTGAGGATTCGTATGTAAGGAAGACGACTGAGAAGCTTTGTAACTACTACTGTATGATAGTGGTAAAGTCTCTGACAATGATGATAATGATGATGAAGTCTCTGATGATGATGAGTGAAATGAAAAGGATGGTGACCGCAGCTCTGTTGGAAGGGTTAACCCCTTCAGTATTGAATCAGTTCGGTTATTGATATTGTCAGTGCCAGAGAAATTGAGCGCAGGGTTGTTTGAAAGTGTGACAGCAGCATATTCAAGGGAGTCAACATCTGCCAGAGGGGAGCTGTGCTTGCTCGTATACACCGATGCAAGAGAAGAAGCTTTTGAAGACCTTACGGAGTCAGTAGTTGTATGAGAGAGGGGCAGAAAACCATCTGAACCCCATGCAGTGTTTACAGTGGCTCCTTGTTGTACATTGACAGTCACCGCAGATCTGAGATCAGCTGGGGACAAATTCAGTTTCTCTTTTTTATATTCTGATGTGCCTTTAACATGTGTAACAGATGAATGAACTGCAGGATTGAATGAATTTGGATCACTGGCAACTACAGTTTGATCAGTTGAATTCAATATATGCACATTACCCTCTTGTCCGTCTTCCAGCTTTGGATGTTCATACAACGGGCCATCTGCTTGGAAATTAGAACTTGCCCTATCAAAGCCAATAGATGTATTTTCTAATTCAAAGGCTGTGCTTTGAAAAGACACCGTCTTGGTGGTTTTCCACTTTGTATATGGTGCCATTAGTTTTGTGCCAAAGCTGAAAATAGCACCAAAAGATCCACTGCTGTTTTGTCCATCACTGAAGGAAGTAGATGCAACAGAGGAAGCAGTGGAGGGAATGGTTCTTTGTCTGCCTGAATAAAAATTTGATCCATCACTTCTCACAGTGGTGATTGGTCCCTGAGAGCGATAAGCGGAGTTTGTCCTCGGTGTCAGGGTAATTTCAGACCACGAGGAAAGAGGAGGCCGCTCAAAACTGCTTGTGTGTGTCAAATCGTCTTTACGAGAAAGACTTTTAAGAGGTTCTAATGCAGCATCAGATGTTACACGAAAAATAGCTATTTCAGTGGGAGATCCTTTGTCAAAACCCTCAGAGCTTTTATTCAACATGACAATGTCTTTTGTAGTTATGAAAGATGCAACCTTTGTTGTGAACGGCCTTGATGGAATACCCTTCTTGTAAAACAAAGTGTCTCTGATTACAGCAGACTCTTCATCTCCATTCAATAAAGGAGAAACTGAACTATTTGCAGCATTTCTGTGGAAGCTCTTAGTAGGCTTCTCTGCATGTGTCATGTGAACATCGAAGGCTGGTGACGGTTTACTCTTCCCTGCAGTTGTTTCCACCTCAAAAGTCGAAGATGTCCCGCGACTAGCTCTCTCGGATTTTATAATATGAGCAAATATTTCAGCCGAAAACGCTGTCTGATGAGATTTGTTGGGAGGTCGAGTTGTATAAAACTTGTGGAAAAACGTAAGTAAAGACCTTGTTTGAAAAGGTCTTTGGGAAGGGGTAATTTGGGATGATAATGAGGCTTTGGGTTGGTCTGCAAAATGAACGTCACTATTGGCAGACAGACCAGTGCTATCATCAGTGTTGCTTGGGCTGCCGCTGAGGAACAACGGCAATAAGTACGTAAGCCGGGTGGGGTGTGAGAGACTTTCGTACATGGTTTTATAAGTCATATCTTTTGTGAAACTAACTGGCAACGCTGAACCAGAAAGAGGCACTGTCCTACTGTTGGAGGCAAATATAATTCTTGCCGTTGTCCGTCCTCTCGGCTCCTGAGTTATGAACTTGGGAGATTCTGTTTGTGTTGAAAATTCTTGAACGCTTATGACTATATTACTTGGCAACGGAAGTGAATCTGACTCCGATGGGAAAGAAGTTGTTCCCGTTCTGGTGATTGAACTGTGGATGGAACCAGTTTTGGACTCCGGCCTCGACCCTATGAGTGAAAGTGAGTTATTTGGGAAAGCTTGAGTGGACATGGATTTGAGCTCTGCTGCTGCTATCTCTCCCTGGTTGAAATATATATTGATGGCAGGAACTCTGGGGCTGCCGTGACCCTCTGCCATCAGTAAATCACCGGGATTAGATAAATGCTCTGAGGAAACCATGCCAGAGTGGATTGGTGTTAGCTCAGTGATTGCAGTTTCAGAGGGAGACGTTTTACCTGCTGGAGTCTCAGCGGGTCTGAGTGTCATTGCCGGTGATACGGTTGGATTTACAACACGCGAACTCAGACGCGACATGACTGTATCTCCAACGCTTTTGTGAACAAAAGTCTGAATGTCTTCCGCTGTCTTGTTTTCCTTTTCCTCATATGCTGTTGGATTTAACATCTGCTGTGTGACATGATTAGAAACTGAATAGCCTTTAGGATGGGCAGACAGCAGTGCTGATGTGGGATTTTGTAAAGCTCCCTGCTGCCTTTGAACAGCTTGTTTCTCTTGATTGGAGGGAAATGAGGTGCTAATTTCAATATTACTGGCAGATACAGAGTTTAATCCTGGGTTCTGGGTCTGAGTAGTTTTGCGTAAAATCTTTAAAAGATTTTCTCCATGGTTATGAGTAGAGTATGATGTGTATGTGCTGGTTGCTGGTGTCTTGATCCCTTTTGTGCTTGCACTCCTTATGTATGCTTCACTCACTCCATAGATTTTATCTTCTGATGAGTATAATGACTCATGAGTCACTTCAGTTCTCTTTTCAATGCTAGTTTCACTTGGGAACTGTGATGGTTTGGTTGTTGTGCTTTGTTGTCCCTGTGTAACAGTTAGTGGGTCAACACCTGAATGAGTAGTGGAGTGTGTGGTTGTTAGACTGTGTGTCCAACCCAGAGAGTCTGCTGGTGATGATGTCTGAGGGGCAGGGCTGGACACAATCCTTTGACCATGAGATGAAGCACCTTTGTTTATCCACCCAACAGAAGACGATAGAGAAAATAGAGACGCTACGTATGACAATACAGAGGAAGTGGATGGAGCTGATGAAGACATTGAGGATGACAATGAAGAAGATACTACTGTCAATGATGAGCCATTCCTGTTTCCATCCATAAAGGACACATGTGATGGCACAGAGACAGTCGATGCCATGGTAACAGCTGGAGGGGGTGTGGTGTGTTGGTGAGACATGCTGGAAGTCAGACCTGAGCTGGCGAGGCTGATCCTGTCCTCCACAGACAACGATGAGGAGGACATCTCTGAGCCGTGGCTGGAACTATGTGAAGGCCATTGGGTGGTGTGGGTCTCGTCCCTGGTGATGGTTGGCGAGGTTCTACTTTGATCAAGGCTCACTGGATGTTTGACAGTACCTGCCATGACGGTTAAGACAGAAGAAAATGCAGGCTGCCCTGATAAACCTCCCCCCTCAGGCTCTGAGTCACCATCTGAATGGACGACTGAGAAAGGCACCTCCTCCGCCACCGACAGGTCAGCCAATGGATGAGCAGGAGCAGCTGTGACAGCGGGGTCACTTGATAAAGACGAGGAGCCGGAAGCATCATAGGTGGATTTTTCTGTTAACAGAAAATAAAGTGAAAAGACAGGTTAATACTTATAATTATACCAACAAAGGCCTACTTTTAAAGCTGAACCAAGGCATCCCCCACGCTCTGTGCTCAGACCCCTCCTCTTTACATGCATTTTATGTTTGTGTGTTATCTGTTCCACCTTCACATATGTAAAGCGTCCTTGGGTCACTTGAAAGGTGCTAGAAAAAATCAAGCTATTATTATAATTATTATTATTTCTTATTAGTAATTCATCAATAAAGGATGGTATATAATCCATCCAGTCTGCAGCTGTGAATGTTAATAAATGGATTTTGGTTGAGAAAAGTAGTCAAAGAGCCTTTGGAGTTTCTTCCTAAAAGCTATTCATAAACAAAAAGCAGATGTTATTCTAGAGAAGGATAAACACCAGCCAAAGGATTTCTCTACAACCCGACAAGCCAAAAGCTATTCTTATCAATGGCTCAGAATGGATCTAGAAAGCATTAGTGAATGATTTATTAAAGCCATTACTTACATTTCATAAACCCATTACACAGTTTGCTTTGTTAGAAAGTGGTACCACGTTCCCGCCTACCATAAGCCAAAAACTGTATAAAGTGACAGTGATGCTCTGCTCTATTAACTGGCAGCTTGTAAAATCTGACAGCCTATTTGCCTATTGCCTGTCAGCACAGAATTACCTTCTCTAAACATGACAGATGAAGCCAGGACGAATAGCCATGTATGTCACACCACCATGTAAGACACCACATTCAAACAGTACACATTCCCCAGATGGCTGGAGTTGTAGGGATCCATTCTGATGGTGTTGATGGTGTCAGATAAATATATTGACCTTTGAGTAGACTATTTTAATTGACGGTTGAATAGTAATCATTTTAATGTGACAAGGTGAAAGAAAATCACTCGCCAGGTATGGAGGTACACACACATCTTTCTAATAGCCACAAAGAGTTCTGTACCCCAAGGGCAGACATTTATTCCCAAAAGAGAGAAAAAGAGACACAGTGGAACAAATAGAATAAGCCTATTCAAGAGAGATGGCAGCTGTGCTCAAGTATAACTAAGATAACACACAGACTCGTGTTACAGTGTTATGTGCCTTTGCAGAAATTATGCCTCAATAAAAGGAAGAAAGAGAGATGAGAAGTGTATATTAAAGTAACTATCACGAAGATGCTGGAGGTGATTAATTCGCCAAGACGACAGAATGGAGTTGTCTCATCTGACCCTGTCCTCTTCTCTCCTTTTATTCTCAGCACATCCTCGACACATCCACAGAGGGGTTCTTTTATCCATTTGTAAAGCTTTGCAGTCCTGTCACACCTTCCACCCCCTCAGCATGTTTCTCCTGTTGAAGTGCACCCAGCTAGCAATCCGTACAAGTGCTTCAGTGTTGGAGGGAACCTTTATGATGACAAACATGTACCTGGATTGCCAAAGGGATAAAAGATACTCACATCTCAGTCATTTATACTCATACTGTTGTTCAAGTTTGATTGAATATTGAATGAAAACACCATGAACATGAACTGTACATTTCTGAGAACTGTCCAGCACATTCTGTGGAAATCAGGCCATTGAGTCCATGTTTTCTGAATTGCACACAATGATTCGCCTCAGGCAGTGTGTACTCACACGCTGGCACTGTAAAGCTATCTGAAAACATTTTTTTTGTCTTTATATGTTTCCTAACCATTAAATGTAAACTATAATAGGATCTAATACTTGCACATTCTGTAAATATCCCAGGTCACGAACTCTGAATGTATTGTTAAATGTCACCAATATCCCAGAGAAGTGGCACAATGCTTTTCATCATTTGTTTTCAGAGGAATAAATCTCTAAATTTCATTTAACCGACACCATTCACTTCTTAAAGACAGCCCTTTCATGCTGTATTTGTGATCCCACTTAATTCCTTTTATTCAATAAATCACTAATGTGCTCAAATGTGATTAGTGAAATTGCTATACCACAAAATGTAATCCATTCTTTAAAAAAACACTGATATTAAAGAGTGGGAAGAGGGGACAAAAGCTAGATAACAAAAGGATATGTGTCCTTCTTCAAGGCCACTAAAGAGCCAAACCACTTGGTCATCGAACTGAGTGAGAACTTCCTGGCCACCCACCCTCCCTCCCCTGCCTAGTGGGCCCAGTGGCAACATGAATTTGGGTGCGCGAATGGAGGCCAGTCCGAGCGGAGGTGTGGGGTCCACCTGTGGTTTGCCACCTGCTCTGACAGAGCTTAGCATATGGGAGGATTTTAACAATGGACAAGAGAGGGGAAGATATGCAGATAAAAGGAGATGGTGAGAGAGGCTGGGAGGGATGAGAAAATAGTGGGCAGTGGAAAAAGAAAGTCCCACCAACACCAGAAATCAGTGCAGCAGTTGGTTAAAAGGGAATGAGTCAAAGAATGAGAAAATGATTGAAATCTACAAGCAGGTCCTTTACTAAAGTAATTTACCTTTGTGGTTCCTCATTCTGTCAAGCTTCATTCAGCCTTGAAAGAAAAGGAACAGAAGATGTCACATCATCTGTTACAAGTATTACTAGGCTTTGTGATACGTTGTATTATTAAGTTAACTTACTAAAAGTACGCGGATTACATTTCTATAGGAGTGGCACGAACAACATTTTTTGTAATCAATTCATTGTTTTAGTCATTCGTGAAGCAAATATGTCACAGGCTGGTTAAGATGTCACCATGGGTTATGGAAAATTGTGTTTGTTTTACTTTTTCTTCCGACATTTTACGAAGGTTAATGGATCATGAAAATAATGATCAGTTACTGCCGTGCAAGCCACACAAGCTTTACAAACCAATATATTCTTTAACGTCTTAAACCCCACTGAGTCACCGGTGGGTCAGTCTTTATTACAAACTTGTGCTGTGCAGCCAAACATTGATTCTTCACACCCATAGAACTTTATCTGCCATTTTAGTCTCAAACTCAATGTTTCCAACGATGCAAAATATGTCAGGCTGAAATTTGGGAAATGTGTATAAAAGTTAGAATATTTCACTCAGTGTAGACATCATATAGCGTGGACAAAGAGTTGGATTATGCTGATACAGAGACGCTTTAGGCCGATATGATATCAGGCAGTATGGAATCAGATGATTATCTCCAACTTTGAAGCCAATTCTTGAGAAATAAAAGGGGGAAACTGATTGCTGATGGAATTAAATAACCATGTGACGATAACCTCCTGTAAGAAATTGATACTTCAAGCATCTATGATTACTATTACTTCTTTAGTCAGCTGCACGATCCTGACTTGTCTCTAAAACCTTCTGCAACCAGCACACACAAACCACAGACCTCATTTCCACACTCGTTCTTTCCCCTCTGCAGCCAGCACAATCTCTGAGCTACCAGGACACAGACATGACACTGCCGGGGCTCCCGCTGCTCCACTCTTATTATACGCTGCTTCTCCTTTTGCTTTGAGCTGTTTTTGTTCTCTTGTGTGAGGAAAATGGTAAACAAGGGTATAATTCACTAGTGAGGTGGATGGAACCCTAGGAGCAGAGAAACAAATTTAGGAAGCCTTTTCAACTGCCTCCGAGGAAGTGGCTCAGAAGTCCCTCCTATGTTCTGGCTGGTTATGGAAGTCGGCAGCATATATACGACTGCTTTGAGCTGTTGTTGTTCTAGCGAAATTAGAATTAAGAATTTCAGTATTGAGGTGGAGGAAAGTCTGGGAGGAGAGAATTTTAATTGAAAGTATCCTAACATATGTGTTGCAGATACCTTCTGTGTCTTTTGTCTGTGTGTGGAGGGATTGTGTCTGTGCGGTGCTGGAGGAGGATGGTGGTAGCGATGCCAAGCACTGCTGAGGTGACAGTATGGATGGGAGGGAGGATGTCACACACACACACCCAGCACCATGCTTCTTTTTTTTTTTTTTTTTTTTTCAGAGGGTGCAAACAGCTCAGCAGGCTGAGACACGCATCAGCTGTCTGGACCACAGCCCAGCAAACACTTAACCCTGCAACCATGCAGAGAAGTGTACATGGTATTATAAGAGATTCATTCATTCGTTACTGCTGACAAGAAGCACACAGTATGTTTTTGGTCCAGCTTGACTGTTTGTCTGTGGCCAAGGAGACCATATAATCAGTGTGTGGTGTGATTCCAAGAATAGTTTGAAGCCAGACTGTAACTTTTGAAAGAAGAAACAACAAACTTTTCTCCTTACAAATTAAAAAAGAAGAATGAATTTACTTATGAGCAAATAAAACATCCTATTCAACAGCCATACTTGGTCTGGTACGACCAGTAGCTCATGGTGGCTAGTATTAGCTAATACTAGCTAACTTTAGATAGATATTGTTGTATTATTGATAATACTGAGGCAGTCTGCTAACGGTGACTTTGCTATACGTATACACTACATTTCAGCATGTACTATTATCTGGTAAATGTCACTTGTTTGCACATAGGGCGCTGCTCTACAAATGTTACACAGACTCACTTTTAAGTATTTCTTAAGATTGCAATATAGGGCATTCCTTTGCAACATTTCAACTAGGAACATTTTGGGTGCATGTACCAAATTGAGTTGATTGTCTTTAACTATATATATTAGCAGATTTTTAAAGACGTTTTATTACCTAAAATAACAAATTCTACAGATTGTGTATAGCCTTGGTCGAGGAATGCAGTGCTTAAATCTGGGTGTTGTGCACTATCATTGAAAGCGCACATCTAACAACTCCCATGTCAAAGCTTGTTTTTGTTTCTAACGTTTCTGTCAAAAACAATGTTAAGACTGCCCTCGGATTGACACCAGTGGTCTCACCCTTTTCCTTGATAAAATGACAGGAAACAAACACTGAAGGAAAAAAACCAACTGTGGACAATCCACTGACACAGGGAAATGAGTTTTCTTCCACCGCCAAATTTTCTCTGTCCTCTCTGTCTCTCTGTCTCTCTCTCTCGCTCCAAATAAAAGTCAGCCTATCCACTGACGCTGAGGCTCTTGGTCTTTTTCAGCTCGATGTGTCGACACGCTGACTTCTGTCCTGATGCAGCCCAGGACACTGTAGTCATGGCTTATGTTGTTGCACTCTGTCCACTCGTATTACTGCTCACCAAGGCTGTTCTCTACTGTCCTTGCTCCTGTGTTTGAGCTAGCCTCATTTAAGATTTGGTGATATGATGATATATGCAGTTACATTATAGTCATTTGTTTAAGAAAAGCTAGTGTACATTGAACTTTCTAAATAGCCCAACACTGGACATTACATTTAATCTTTCCTGTATCTTCCTATATAAAGCAATAGTGATAATGTTCCGATCGAGGGTCTCTTTGTTTTCCAGTGCAGGCACATCAGAGAGCCATTATTTAGGGCTTTTTGCAAGCTTTTTAGAAGGTGACAGGGGACACATTCCCCCGCTCTCATGTGACGGCTCATATATCTACTGGCTCAAACCCTTTTTTGCCGAAAATGGACAAACAGCTGACAAACTTAACTGATTTTTGAGCAAACAATTCAGTGAATAAATGATATAGGCACAGTGCTGCTGACATCTTTTGATATGATGTGAACATATTTAACACTGTATTGTTGCTGTGTTATGTAAATGATCGGTACAAAAGGGTTCCAAAATACACTAACAAGTATATTTGATATGTGCAGACGTCAAGTGATGAAGTTCCTAAATGTGGAACCAAATGTGCTGAACTAATAGCTCTGGGCCCTTTCTGTCTAAATGAGAAAAGAATAACAATTATGCTACTAAATAAATGACAATATGTTTCAAATATCATTCAGAAATATGCTTATCGCCAAGCCACATTTGTTAATTGTTGTCCTCTAACTGGCCGAAACTGACTGAGTTTCTTCAAACTTCTATACTTAATTACTTTTAAAGTGCTGACTGTGTTATACTGCATGCCCCACTAGAAAATGCACTCAAAAACAGTCTTAATGAACTATTATCTATTGTGGTTTCACAATGAAACGTATACTGAGACGGGGCATAGCAACTTATAAACATTTATGGGGATGTTTTAATGATAACACTATATGATTCAGAAGCATTTCAGTCTGTGTTTTTTTTGTGACAGCGAGGTCCCTAAAATAAACTATCACATCAACAACTACTGTGTCAGCAGTAAAGCATCTATGGTTGAAAACAGACAATGTAAAAGCATGAATGACCTTTAGTCAGTCAAATGCATTGTTTTTTTTATTGATATGATTCATCTGACAGAAACAAGGGGGCACTCATCCGCTACACTTTATACTAAAAAGTCAGACCAATGAAAGAGAATGATGAAAGCAACACTCTCAGGCAGTTTCAAATAACATCTCTAGAAGTGAACAGACCAAATAAATTCAGCATGTATTCGTAGCTTTGATGAAAGAAATTCTGAAGAAGCTCAGACTTTTAGGGAATGTAATGGCTGGGTGGCCTATTTAATATTAATATTAGATAGCATCATCAGCAGAGCTGTGGAATAAAAATATGGTGCTGTTTTACACTTCCAGCTGAGGATGATGAATTACCAATAGTTACTGTGCTGATGGCTGAAAAGAAGTTCAATACACTTAACCCTTTGCATTGCAATGTAGTATGTAGTGTTGAGAGTAAATTGCAAGAGAAAAAAACTCTTTACAGAAAACATTCAACACAAGATTCAGTTGAAAAGCCAGACCGAGATTTCTCAGTAATGTTAGTTAGAATGCATTCTAATAACTTCATAGATCAGTCAGTAATTATTAAAGGTACTATTTTCAAAATTCATTTTCCAGGACATTTTCAGTGATGATCTAGCTGGTATGACAGACAAGGATCGCACAAAAAATGATTTTTGCGATTTTTGATACAGAGAAAAGCACAGGTGCAATTAATAACATTAACGATGGCTCAACTCCATTAAATGACCCAGTAGCCAGCATGAACGATAGCAAGCTCGCGTTATTTATGTTATTAATTACACCTGTGTGTTTCCTGCAATCATTTAAAAATGTATCACGATAGAGTTACTCTATAACCTGTGACGAATTATTTCCTGGATTAGACGTAAACAGGATAAATTGAGGGAAACTGGGTACATTTCATCACAAAATAGCATTCCGAATGCACTCATCGTTACAGATTAATGGTACATAAGAATGTAAGAATATTTTGATGGTGAAATATTCCTTTGATGCGTGGAGAACTTGTACGGGCCAGACCGGGTGACTGAAAGTCAGAGAGCTCAGTTAGGGCTCTGCAGGCAATCGCAGACCCATTAAAAAGTCCACAAAGTAAGTCATCTTTCACTGCAGCACCGAGCCCAGAGGCAAAACAGCGGACTGTCAACTGTCAGGTTGAAAGCACAAAGAGCATGTGCCCGTGGAAGAGACAAAAGCAACAGTAAATACATGTACCGTCTTGCCATGGAGGGATCATATAAGCAAAATATAATGATTCAATTTGTTTCTTTACAAAAATGTTTTATCACTCAGGTTGTACAATTACAGAAAAAAACACATGATTTCTGATTTTGTTGCACAACACATATTTCAGTGACTCATACATTTAATCATTTCCTCTTCAAATAAGGCCCTCTTGTGCTGGTATGACCTCATACACACACACACAGAGAGGAAAGAGACCGTATCAAAGTGGAGCTCCTGGTCGTCTCCTGGGGCCGTGCGTATGAGAGCAGGCAGGGGACGACTGTAGGAGTTTAGCTGCATGCTGGAGCTCTGATGGGCTTGGGGATTACAAGAGCCATTTGACTTGGCAGGCTGTGGGTGTGAAATGACAGGTAGTGCTCAACGGTGGGAATCAGATAGTGACGTGGCAGCTGTGCACTGGGTTAACATGAAGGTCTCGTCCTGAGTTATGTATTTGCTCTGCTTAAACATAAAGCTCAAATGAAGAGGGCATTTTGTTCACATAAATGTTGAATGACAAACGGAAGCAACGGTTCCCTGTGGAGTTCTTGACCTCTAGTATAGCATAATGGAGGTGTTTTTCTATGAGTGGGTCCCTGTTGTGTGTCGCAAGGACACACATGCACGTGCACGCATGCGACATTATACACAGCCCTGCCATGGGTTTCACACTATTCACCTGATATACAGGTGGCAGTAATACTGCAAGCAGCAAAGGGAAAGACTGTAACCTAAACATGGACGTAAACATTACAGGATTTAAAACGCTTTGCAAATGTTTTATGAGAAAGGAAATTCATTCAACACATTTTTTTTAGATCTCAAGGATACCCACAATGAGATTTGGTGACTAACAGAAAACTCAAAAGGGCACCTTTAAAAGTGACAAATGTTGACACATCTCCTCTAGTTTTGTAAGAAAAAAAAAAATAGTATCTGTGCATTTACCACAATGAAGTTGAATGCTGTTTGATACTGCTCAGTGATCAAGCCTAATATGGATGTTATATGCTGCAGCTGTTTCAGTATGGGCTCATGATGTATGATTATACTCAACCTAAATTAGAAAAGTATAGGAATAGAAAGTCGAGGGCCTATTTTCACAAATTGGGGCCTGATCAGTAGCCAGCTTGTCTCATGAACAAGCATTGCTGATCTTGTTTAGATGTATTCTGGGTCTTTAGGTAGAGTGGAATAGTCAGTGTGGAAAATAATTGGAGAAATGCTGAAAAAGGGATAGGGACAAGATGGGATGTCCAGATTTAACTTCATGCAAGCCTCACATAATACAGGACTACAAACTAAAGACCACGAGTCAAGAATAGAAATGTGTTTTTCCTGTAGAGTGACCTCGAAGGGTTGAGCCCAGCAGTCTGCTTTTCAAAGACCGATACTGTGCATCACAGGTCGGTCAGGTGAAGGAACGGTTTGGGTCACCTGTGACAGTCTGAAAAAAATAGACTCCACAAAAGCACTTAAAATCACATGGCTTTGCCTCTGACTTTCTAAATTGGGCCCTCAGAGAGACTTTAAAGGATGCCAAAGCTCATCTAGACAGGACGTTGAATGGGCCTGCTGTGTCTTATCTGTCCATCGCTAACCTCCAGCACAAATCTGAGGTCTTACTATTCCCAAAGTGATATACTTAAATCTACAATATGTAGCATTTTTCAATTTTCTATATTATTGTCAAAATAATTTTAGTACTTTAATATAATTCAACTGCTATTTATCATAAATTCAATCATATTTTCCATAAATTAGTTTCAACCTGTTGCTTTTTTGTTTTGTTTTTTGTTAGAGGTACTATTAACACACAAACAGTATGAATAGCATCAACAGCTTATGAGCTTTTGCTCTGTGTGTGCTGAAGGCATAATAGTTTTCTTGTTCAGATTTCTTGCAAAAGTCCAATCCTAAAGAACATGCAGCCAAAAACCTCATAATAGTCTCATTTCTTTACAGTAATAATACTAACTAACCAAACATATTCTACTTATTGGTCATTCATGTTTAACTTATTGCACCTCTAGTTTTTGATAGCAATGCTATCAAGGCAACAATTCTCTGCATTTACTATAAAGTGACTCTGATTCTGTCACAGCGTTACATAATTCATGCCTTCCATGTCAAACCAAATTGCTATTCGAGTGTATTAACATAAACATGATGCAAAAAAAAAAGGCTCTTAAGTGACCTAACAAAGACATATTGCTGCAGTTGCAATGAAACCATCACTTGATCGTACATGCAGAGGGGTGAGGAGCTCAACCAACCAGAAACAGATGCACTAAGTCTGACCGTATACTGGCTCCAGATCAGCAGAGGTTAGCAGAGGCATGAGCAGGGCAGAGAGAGGAGGACAATGAGGGATAACAAGGTGGGATAAGCCTGTTAAGCTTCCAGGATCCCCTCTGAAATCCACACTTCAGTCAAGCACAAGAATGTCAAAATGTATGTAATACAATCACAACGCTCTATAATCTGGGTCACCACAAGCAGCAGGCCACAAGTGAAGTTGCTCGTGTTCTAACAGGTGACACTTTTTGAAAAGGATTTTTAGAATGACTATTATTTTGTACTGTATCATAAATAAGCAGTGTGACGTTAATGGACAACGTAGGACTCCATATACCTACTGAAATGCAATTTTATGCTATTCACTTTTTAGACCTCTACTGCTATAGCATAAATAAAACAATAATAGGGCTAGTCGGCGGAATAAAATGTGTAGATTTGCTGATTTTCTTTGGCTTCTGCTGTTGTAAACTGAATGTCTTTGACAAAATAAACTATTAGTCTACTTGGGCACTCGGAAATAGTGATCGGCATTCCACACAGTTGTATGATATTTTTTAGACCGAACAACAATTATTCTGGAAAACAATTGGCCGATCATGAAGATAATCGTACGGTGCAGCTCTAGCTCATACAGCTCTGTCCACACTAAGCCACTAACCAATAATATGGCCACTGGTTCATTTTTGTATCAGTGAGAAATATTATACTGTCAATAACCAAAAACATCACTGAATTATATCCAGGACTTAAAAAATACAGCTGCTTCTCTTGTGAACAATAAATAAACGCCATATAACAAGTTTAACAATACATTTGGAGACACAGAGAAGAAGGGAGAAGTCGTACAGATAGAGCTGCAGCAAGATTTTTGAGCAGCTACAACACTGTTGTTCATGCTTCTCATCACAGCAATCATACCTCTGACCTTGACACTCCACAGCGTCAAAGCAAACACAGAGATCACCACCAACTCCGACATGATTGATGAGCTCTCAAACAAAGGCCTCGCCTATATCCTCAGCACCCCACAACAGCACCAGGCAGACGGCTGTGTCACACTGCAGCTACAGCTGTGACGTTTTCTGTGACATAAGAGCCTACGATCGTGTTTTTATTGAGTCTGTGCTCATTTGCATATATTGACAGCGGGGCAGGGATATGTGAGTAACTATACATGACCTGATAAGTTTCAAAGGCCATTAGTGCTAAGCAAACATAGCCTGGTTTCAAAAAAAGCGTATTAGTAATTAAAAAAAACTGTAATTCATGATTACTTTTTTTGCCTCCATGATTTGCTGTGTATATGTACTATATAATTAGAATATGCTCCGTTTGGATTTTTCAGGTCAAAATACAACCGAGGAAATGCATTGATTGATTTTACAATGTGGAGAATACTCATTTTCGTGTGTTGTGTTATGTATTCATGTACTTCACTCTAACAATATCGTCGAAACATCAAACACAGACTGTGTGACTAGAAAAGTATAAATGTTTTAGATTGGACACAGCAGTGTGTCACTGGTTCAAAGAGAATCAGATCACATGAACCATGTGTGTGCCGTACGGTGACACAATTGGAGTTTTATTAATTATTGTATAATTTAAAATGTTTCATTTTACAAGGGATCCCACTCTTTTCTAGAGATCCTTTTCCAGGAAACTTTTTAGTGATGATCTAGCTGGTGTGACAGACAGGGATGTGGAAGTCTGATTTAAATAACGTGCAGTCTATGGCTATAACTTATCTATGAAGTCATCTCTTACATGCTTAGACATTATGACAAATTGATCATGAAATAATATAACAATAATAACTACCACAGTAGTTATATTTGCATTTGAAGGATAATCAAACTTTCATTATTCAGAGTTTCAGTCACTTAACTTGGGAGTGTGTCCAAAATATAGCAGCCTATTCATAATGCTCTTGTCCATAAACTATCATTGGAACATTAATATTATCCTGAACATATTAGCCCTTTCATATGGCTATGTTATCCAGCTGGGGAGCTCTGATAGATAGACGTTTATACTCAGGCATTCGACTATTTCTCTCATTTTCCATGACAGGAAACTTGACAAATTGTTTTCCAGGTTTTCAGGTCGCGTGGGAACTCTGCAATTATGTAACCCTCTTTCAGCGGAGTAAAAAGACAAACATCTAATTTTAAGCAAGTTAATTATGACAGTTGAGAAAACAAAGAGTACTTAGAGGGCATATTCAAAGTTACCAGATATGTAGGATTTAAAACCATAAAACCTGGCTTTGCAAAGGCTGGTTTATATAAGAGAATTAAGAATTTAGATAAGAGAGAGGAGGTTTCGTTGGAAAGTAGCACCCGAGGTCACAATATCTTTTTACCAAATACTTCAACATCGATATTGCAACGTTATTGTAGGGTTATCTACTTTTACTAAATATTGAAACAATTCATTTTTATATAAATTATCATAATTGATGTGGATATAATGACTAAGTGTATATATAATGACAACTACTGCACTTCTTCTGTCCATATGACACATCCTGTGCATGTAGCGAGCGTCAATACTGACACAATGCTATGCAGCCGGTCAAATTGGTCAAACAGACGAAGCACAAGAGCGTCATTGGGCTGCATGGTCTCTTTAAAAGCCTTTTAAAAGATAGGAATACATATCTTGATTCAGACTAGTGCTTATCAGATGGAGGCCTCCCCACAGAAATACAGTCAAAGCTCCACTTCCTTTGAAGTCTGGGGTTGAAAAGGGAGTCCTCCCTTTTTGTACGAGGATTTATATGGACTGAAAACCTTTGTTGCAAGTGGAAAAGGTAAATCTTGTATTAGGTAAAGAGATAACTTCCCTATGAGCTAAGACACCTTCTCTGTGCTCCGCAGGTTGTGTGAGGTTAAGCAGAACTCCATGTCAACACTTGGGCTGAGTCTCAAAGTTCACAAGTACCTATAATGAATTAAATATATTATTTAATGATTTTTTTTCCTAACTTTGTCAGAAAATGGAGCTCTCAGAGACTATTACTGAAAGTGCTTATTGCAGAGAGCAGAGGACATTTTTCAAAATACAAAAAACGTGTCAAGGTACTTAACTGATTCTCCTGGACACCAGTCAAGATGTGGGCGAACAAACAAATAACGCAAACAGTTGGAAGAGTCAGAGTTCAGATTAATGCCATCTGCTGTGAGAATGCCTTCAAATTCAGATTTTCTTTGGCAGAAAATTCTAAATGAAATACAATTACCTCATCTAGATTTTTGATTTAGATTAAATATCCACTCACTATAGCTGACCGTAGTGCTGCAGATTTATTCCAGACAAGTTTAATGGCCAGCAGAAAGACACTATTAAGAGGACGGACGCCCACACGGGAGCCATCTTTTCAGGAATGGTTTACCCAGCAAGGCAAGAAAGCCTCCTTTGAGCGGGCTTCTTTCAGAATGAGAAATAGGACAGATCAGTACATATCAAAAATGGGGACATGTTTCTCATGTCTCATATGAATTAAAGTGTATGCATAAAAAGGTAAGATGCATTCTTCAGTGTTCCTGTTCTGGAAACTGACATAGAAAATGGAAATAACTATAAAGAATTAAACATTTTCCCTGTGCTCTCAATCTATTTTTTGTCTTGTGTGATTAATATTTATAAGATAAAAAACAAGCAAACAAGAAAGAGTGCCTTGATTTTTAGATTTTTGATGCACAGTTTTAGATATTAAAACTCTTCTTCATTTTTTACGAGTGAGTGGAAGTCTGCCTCTTACTCCAAAGAGTGTCTGCCTGTTTGTATCCACCCTAAGCTGCATACGCTGTCCTCTGTCCTCACAGATTTACTTCTTTAATTGGATATTCTGTTATTCTAGCAATTTAAACATCTGCATCTCCCTACCCCTGCTACGACAATGTTTAGCACACACAACTTAATGGGTGCCATCCATGACTCGGAATGATGACCACTGTCAAGCAGAGGCCCGTCTCCATAGGTGAATAATCAATTCATGAATGAGATGTATGAGTATACGACCATGAGGTGCCGTCATCCAATCCTACGGACACGCTGTTGACCTTCCCGGGACACATAGTGACACTGAGTCAGAAACAGTCTCTAAATTGCATTTCACTGATATTGTACAGAACAATTGTTAATTTGGTTTGCATGCTAGATGAGAAACATTCATTGTTATAATTTAACTATTGGTTTTTAGGGCTCCTGTGCAATATATCGGGTCTTGTGCCGTGCTGTATTTCAACTTCAAATATATTGACGCAATGCACTCCATGTTAAAGGGTAACTTTAACCTGGACCCTATTTTCCCATGTGTCTATGTGAGTAATCGGGACAACTATTTTTAAAATTGGACGGTATTGAGGGAGAGCGGCTGCCTTCTGCAATGCACTCCCTCAATACTGGACCGATTTCAAAAATTGTTGTCCCCAATAGTCACTTAGACACAAGAACATGGGAAAATGTGGTCCAGGTTGGGAAATGCAGAAGTTATCCTTTAAGAGACAAATTGTAGCGCAATCATTTAAAACTGTTTAATATTACAACAAACGTTAGGCTCCCTCTCTGCAGCAGTTTATAAAGGGACAAAGTGTGACACAAATCCTACAAACGTACACATGAATTTGCACTTGCGGGGACAGTCTCTGAGGACAGATAAGGTATCCAAACTCAAAGGCTTTTATAGACATTTGCTACAAATGGCTACGAGCAGGAGCATGTGTAAAGGACTTGTTCTTGTGAATGCAAAGGGTTGGCTCTCCAGCGGTAGTGGAACCACAAACTTGGATTATGCCAGTAATGAATTAGCCTGTGGGGAACAGCCAGTCTTATTTTAAGAGGGGTGACTTCAGTGCACTAAAGGACATAAATCAACCAAATGCTTCATGGTATAGATTTATAAATGTGCAGAAAGGTGAGTGCATTAATGAGTGTGTGTGTGTGTGTGTGTGTGTGTGTAGCTGCATGAACATTTTCCTCTTACTTATCATCATCCTCTTAAAAACTATTTTGAAAAAAAAGTACAGAGTACTGTGCGTGATTGAAAATGTAAGACACATTATAAGGAATTATCTGTATTAAAATATCAGTTTGACAACATACCCTTAATTAGTTTGTGCAAGTCATTCAAATTACCTCCAAATGTGATAAAAGTAAGTATAAGCACTAAAACCACTTCTATCCTCTGTCAGTACAGTAGACCATCTTTAAATTCCTAAGACAGCTCGATTACTGATTAATAAGATAGGCTTCTAAAACGGTTGATCATTTCCTTTAATGCTCTCCGAGTTCAGCTTAGCCCTCCCCAGTATACTCTTGACGCTTCACTGACGTTGTCATCTTTGCCTCCACTCTAAACTTGCTTCACTAAAGCTAGAAATCACAGAGCGAGTCCCTGAATCTGTGATGTCCCTGGGATTTAAAATCAGAGGCTTCTCTCTAGACTGTGGGTGGAACGCTGATGTTTCAGAGACATAAGATACTACACACACTACCTCTCTCTGCCTGGAGCTGGGGGACACTACATGGGGTCTGCTGAATAAGTTGTGTCTAAGACTGATGTTGTTGGTTGTTATGAATACTTTCTGAAACTAATTTTACAATATTGAACATTTATCTGATATTGATAATTTGGTATAACTACATGGCAGGAAATTGCATGTAATATTGCATACAAACTGTAATGATAAAGTGGATGGTCGATGCAATGAACAGATGCATTAAATCAGAAGACAACGACTTCACATGTTACACACAAACTCAACATATCATCACGGTGCGATTCTATTGTAAGTCGATAGATAATGAATTTGGCCGACAAGTCCCTATTTCTATACAATCCAATTAGAGCCCACAAAAGAGGGGCATACTCACATCTACATGACAATGTAAAAAATGCTCTGATAGTTGTGGTCATGAGAATTCCCACACTGAAAAAAGAGGTCACAGACTAACAATGTACCATCCATTGGTATGTTCTACATTATCAATGACTCAGAGGACTACATGTCATGTGAAAGAGGTTGCTGCAGTGAAAAACCTACAAACTCTGACACTCTAAACAGCCTTTTAGCTCATTTTATCTAAAGGTATTTCTTTTTTTACAGCCAAAGATTTAGTGTGTAGAGACAAAAGCTGGTTATAGGCATTAATAAGACGCAACTTACTTGTAAACCCACATGTTACACTGTAATGTAGGGAAAGGATTATATTTTGAAGTGCCTTTGCCAGGAACTATATCCTATAGAACCTCTTATAGGTTGAAAATATTAAAAATACCATTATTATAGAGGTTGCAATCTACAAAACACTTTCCCACTTTTTTCTAGAGATCATTTTCCAAAACCTTTCCAGAAAAAATCCAGTGAGGATTTAGCTGTTATGAGACTGGTATACAATTCTGCCTGTACTTACAAATCTACACTGAACTTTACATACCAAAATGCATGTTTCAAATTTAGAGTCCAGTTTGCTCGGATAATTAACTGCCACTGTCTTTTATTAGTTCATCACACAACACTTAAGCGCCCAACTTCCCAGTCATTATTATCTAACTTAACTCTCTCAACAATGCCAAACACGTATTTGAAACCATTGCTCCTAGCCAGAGTTCAATCACAAATCTTAAACCTTTGCAGGTAAAACAAGCTAGCAGGCACGTCAACTTTCGCACCAGTTTAACATTATCATTGCTTCTACGTGACGTGACTTGGGAGTGAGTTTACACCTGGACAATTGGTCAACAGTTTTCCAGGACACGCGGGAGGGAACCCTGTGACGTAATATGTAGGCTAATGTATGTAAAAAAACGGCTTGTCATTTTTGTCAATTTTACTTTCCTGAATCTTGATTATTCCTCGTGTTACGATTGCATTCAGAGCGACTTCCTGAACCTTAAGACCGAGCAATCGTTTTACACTGGGCCGACGGTGAGCGGCTGACGTCAACTAACGTTACTGCTTTTTATGGTCGAAATTCTTCATTTTAACATTTTAATCAGTGTTAAAAAAAGTCTCTAGAATGCTCCACTCAAGAAAGCCATGTTCCTGTACTGTAACATTACACCACTTGCTCAGACCCAAATGGCAGACATAGTTTAGCGTTAGCTAGTGAAGAAAGATGAAGAGCTAGCAACAACAGACCAGGCTACTTTCCCTTTAGCGCTAAGTAGGTGCAGCCCATAACAGGGAAAAAAGAAGAGTGAATGTTTGAGTTACATACAGAAACATGACTCCACTGCGAAAATTGTGTTGTTTCGTGTCAGCTAACGTTACATTTGTAAGTAGGCAACTGTTTGCTAGCACGTCAGCCATAGCGCTTTAGTAATACTCTCTCAGGAAACCGCGATCAGCTTGTTGTGGCATTTTTTCTGCCCTCTAGTGGTCAGAAATGATAACTGCAGCTTAACTGCAAGTGTGTTGCACATTGATTGTATTAGTCAAAATCAATAAATCAACAAAATTTACAGAGTAGCTAATCTTTATTGCTTGTATGTGTTGTGTGAGTCCTCGCGTGCACACGTTGCTGCTACGCATGTAACATTTTGCAGGCTCAGTTATAAATAATAAGTTAGTAATAAATGAGTTTGTATGTGTCAGTGATCTCAAATTCCCTCCTCCAGCGGTTCAAAGGGATTAGCTGAAATGCCACAGTCCACAGAGGCATCCGTGTGAAAATGCAAAGCCTACAGCTACATTACACTTAGCATTTCTGTCTGTAACAATAGTAAACAAAAACTAAATATGATACAATGACAGTCCACCATTAAATGTTATTGATAACACTGTTTGTGAAGAGGCGAATATCGCTCTCTCGCCATTCTTCTGTCACGCTCATCCATACACACCATAGACCTAATTCCTGGTCTGATCCTACCTCATCCACTTTTCATTAAAATGTGCTTCAATTTTTAACATCCACATCTTTCACTTTTCCCATGAAATCACTCAAAGTTACAGAGAATGACACTCGATCAAACATGACAAAAAACACCAGAGTCAAGGCCCATAAAGCTTATAAAGCCATGTCCTATAAATTACACTTTAAATACAATGTTAAAGAACTTTTAAATGCGCTACACATCCCTGTTCGAGCGTAACCCGAGCCTAAGGATGAGACATATAACACCCTTATCATCCTTACTGCTACATGAAGTCTGGTGACATCCAGTGTAGCTATGCCCACCTTCAACCTGAGCAGAAACATAGTCAGCCTGGATGACTGAAAACACCTGTCGGGGAAATGATCGCAGGACCTGCAAACACT